>NC_138948.1:17441666-18122500 GCF_965226115.1 Aulonocara stuartgranti
CACAGTAAACTGCGTGCATCAGCAGACTAACACATATGACCTACTGTCACATTTACTCATATTCCCATTTCCAACTTTGAGCCATCAAGAAACTTTTATCTATTTAACTTGGACACAAAAAAAATTAGGAAGCAGTTTGAGGTCATAGTGGTACTTTCTGCTACTGGCCCTATTTAGTCCTTTCTGTCATTCTTTCTTGTTATTGTTAATGTACTACAACAATGTTCATTTTTATCCATCCTTTATAATGGAGGTTTTTGCAGAACAGCTTACTTGTAGCAATCTCATAAGCTCACCGTAAGTCATTTTTTCACAATAATATGACAGCAGTGCTTATTTTAGATGAAACACTGACTTACATCCATTGTGAATATTGTGGCTAACTTTTGTTATATAACCTCTTATTATTCATGTGTGCTGGGCTTTTTACAGGTGTGCTGTACCACACTGGAAGGCCAGACCTTCTTCTCCAAAAAGGACAAACCTCTTTGCAAGAAGCATGCTCACACACTGAAGATATGAAGCCTAAACTATTCACTTGGCCACATGTTGTCTCACGGAGGGTTGGGGACACCTTTTATGATGACAGTAGTAGTCATTATTGTAGTGGTGCTATCTCTTAGCACAAAAAGCAATAAAGCTTAAGGATCTTAGTTTTGACCACATTTCAACCAAATATAACTGATCTTTGTAAACTAAATGTTATGTTGTCAATCATCCCCAAATAGCAAGGTTTTACTGCCAACTGATACATTTTATGTACCATAATGCCATTTTTATTTCCTCACACATAGGACTGTGACTTTATCATTTACTTTGTTCTTCTGATTTTTGTCTTGAGTGGTGAGATCATCACACTTTCTGTTTTTATTATTAAGCTTGCACAGTGCTCATTATCTTTAGACACCACCAGAAATGTTTGATAATTTTAAGTATTCAAGGATGCTGGCAAGTTTTTATTGTTAGTTATGATATTTGTTAGTGTTTGTGTAGTTGTAATCAATTTTATTAATCTGGCTAAAACCTATAAAGACTTAAAGATGAAACTGTAGAACGTCCTGTGTTACACTTCGTTTTATTTTGTTTTTTGCATTACAGTTTCACAAGCAACTATTATAAAAAAAATTCCCAGTATATGCATTAAAATACTGCAGGATATGCTTGTGTTAGTTACTTTATACAGTTCATCTGTGAATGTCTGAGTTGTAATTAAAGCTGCTGCCTTTGATTTAATCACTTATTTGAATGTTGTAATTTAAGGAAATTTGATTTCATTTTCTATTTGTTGAGTGAAGCTGGCTACGACATTAAGGCACTTGAGCAAACCTGAACACCAAAAACGATCAAATGTTTTTCATAGATACTTTCACCAGCTTTTATTAGTTTCCTCTTGCTAGTTTGCTAGTACAGGGTTGGACCCC
Organism: Aulonocara stuartgranti; assembly: GCF_965226115.1. NCBI lineage: Eukaryota > Metazoa > Chordata > Actinopteri > Cichliformes > Cichlidae > Aulonocara > Aulonocara stuartgranti. The sequence continues at coordinate 17,443,088 of NC_138948.1, forward strand.
TTTTGCCTTTAGAACTGCCTTAATTCTTCATTGCATTGATTCAACAAGTTGCTGGAAACATAAATCTGAGATTTCGGTCCATATTGACATGACAACATCCGACAGTTGCAGATTTGTCGACTGCACATCCATACTGGGCTGTTGCCCATCTGCTTCAAGGTTTGACATGTTGCAAATTCAGAGATGCTCTCAAGTCACTTAAATCAACTTTCATCCCCATTCTGATCTTCAGCAAGTTACCTTGACTATTTCTAGCATCTTAATGTATGATGAAACATTTGCATTAACAAGCAGTTAAAAATTAAAGTGAATATTTAAGTGTCTGGTGAATGTATATAGAAGTCCCTGTTTCTTCCTTGCTATGTGGACCAACATATCTTTCTTGACATTTCACATAGTTTCATGAATCCTGTTCCCATTTTTATTTATTTTCTGCCATGATTTAGAAAGAAAATATATTTGCTTTAAAATCTGTTTCATACACTTCTCCTTATGTTTAGCTCTGTTTAGAAAGTACATTTTTTAAAATTTTGTTAGAAGAGGAAAATATGTTTGAGATGACATTAAGTAGAGAATGTTGTTATTTTAGAAACTGGTGCGGGGATTGGATGGATGGAGGGTAGTTTCTTGTTTTTTGACTGTCTACACACCTTTAACATGAGGACATTTACTTACTTATTGGTGCAGGATACATCCAGCCTATTTAGTTTTTTCCCAATGCTATTACAAATGACAACCCACTCTTTCACTCACTTCTTATAATTATAAATCTTGTTTTTTACTGTAAGGGGCTAATGGGCATGATTTAAGTGTTCAGTCTCTAAATTCTCAAGTAGAAAACTGTTGTTGGAACTCTTAAAGTTGATCTGGTTTTTTAAATAAATTATGTGCTTTTAAATGCCCCAAACAAATATGTCAGCTATTTTTTTTTATAGTGTAATGATATCTAACCAAATTAAACTATTTTAACACAATTGTAGAGAAGTCATAGCCACTGTCAAGAGGATTTTTAACACATCTGCACTGCTGACAAATGTTAAAATGGGCAGACAGAGAAATAAAGGTGAAAATGAGGTAGTAAACGGTGGTATGTAGGGCACATCACCACACATTATTCCCATGTCCTCTATACAACCAGCATTTTTAATACAAACCAATCTTTGCACAATCAAACTGATTTTACTGTTATTGTAGAAAACAACGAAAATGAGATAACTGTTGGGGGATTTTTATTGAGTGTATATAAGACACATTAACAAACCCAGCACTGACCCTTACACGCTGTCTCAATTGATGGGGCATGAGTCAGGCAGAAAAATTATCCAGTATAGTTGATGTCACATGGTAACATAGTTTAAGGAGTTAGCTCATAGCTTACTTATTTGATTCAGCATTGCTGAGCTAATGTTTACTTGTTATTGTAGCATGATGTATAATCCTTAGCATATAGGCCTATTTGATAGTCTTTTCACATAAGACTCATTTTAAAGTCCACCAAATTTAAAACGTTCTTAAGGGAAAATCTAAGCAAAACAACAAAAACACTGTGTTGTGCGACAAAGCCTGGATGTGTTTTTCTTAGTAATTAGACTGGAGTTCATTTGTGTTTAGGTGTTCCTTAAACAACTAGCCCTTTGGAGTGGTTTTAAGGAACCCATTCAGTGCGAGTCTTCACTCACCTTTCTCCTGCTAATGCACTCCTTCTCTTGTGGCATTAATCACCCTCCTGCAGCTGAGGGACCTTTGCAGAAACACAGTCGTGTGTGAGACCAGTGTGTGTGTGTTTAAGTGTAAAGAGAGCGAGGGAAAAGCGCGAGAGAAAGAAAAGCTACACTTGGAAACAGAGTGACTCGCGTATCTACCCTGAGTATCGTGGGCTGCAACTTTTCCTTTCAGTCGACAAAAAGAAAGCCAGAAAGCATCCTAAGGTGAGTAAACTCGAAGCAGACGCGAGTCGGAGATCTTTTTCAGTCAGTTTGTATTCACCTTGGGAAGTTTGACAGAGCGTTTTTTTGTCGTTTCTCTCGGGGTGTTTACAGTCAGATTCACGTCATATCGACTTATTTTTGTGGAGCGTTTTTTAAGGCTTATCTCACTGCGTAGCTGTTCCTGAGCCACAATGTGATGGAAGAGAGAGAAGTTTAAGCGCTAGGAGGAGCTTTAATAGTTTACCCATGTCTCTGTTAGCGGTGTTTACGTTACACTTTACGTGATTGGGATTTCTGTGGCGTTGCTTGGTCTATATTTTCCAAAAGTGAAAAGTAAATTAGGATACATGTTAAATAACACGCAGTAGCGGTCAGCCAAGCTCGCAACTTCTTTTTTCTTAACAATCAATAATATGTGCTGTTATCAGAGGAATGCATGATGGATTCTAGATTTACACCTTATTCCTCTTTTTCTTGTTCTGTACTTTAATATTCATTTGTACAGTGTGCAAATGGTAGTTACTTAACGTAACTCTAGTTCTATGAGTTGATGTACAGCCTTGTACCAGGATTTACTGTTGGCTAATTTCACCAAAAGATACTAGGACAAGACCAAAGACTTTTAGCTGTGGCAAGTGAAAGGAGTAGGCCATTCTCCAGTCCCATCTGTACTCATGACTCTAAAGAGAGGAACTATCTTCAGGTCCCACCTTGGAATGATACATCTAGTAAGAGGCTTGGTGCAAGTCCCTTTTGCAATGTATGGAACTTAGGAAGTTGTCTGTCTTTTCCTTTAATGTGTTGTGCCAGCTGTGCCTTGTCCACATATTTAGGATCCCAGATGCAAAGGGACAAGTAAAAGACTGTTTAGTGGATGGCTCACATAGCTATGCATGATGGTCAGCTGCAAACAATTCAATTTAACCTCAAACAAAACCTGAAGAAATTTCTGGATGCCCTGCGCTGGGCAGAATGGTGGCTTGATGGTCTGATTTTTTTTTATTAATTAAAAAGAAGTTATTAGTTTCTCAAGAAGAGGGAAAATTTCAGTTGTGTGAAGAAAAGCATATATATATATATATATTATAATGACAGCTGACGATTGAATATTTTAATAGAATTGGCTTACAACTTGTAGTAGCAGTGACCCAACTTGAATTTTCGAGACTTGCCTGAGTGGGCCCCCTTATTCAAGGGCTCAAAAAGCAGGGGGGAAAAAATCAAATGAACCTCAACACAGCCTCCAGCACTGCCCCAGTATTCCCCATACACCCCACTTATACACACATAGGCATGCACATAGTATTCAGCTCTCTCTTTGAGACCAGTAACCAGGTCCAGGTGTTTGTCAGTGTAGCTTATGACAAGAGTAGGCTATATCTGTATGTGTGCATGTGTTCACATGAGCAAGCCTGTGTGAATGTCTGTCCAGATGGCATAATCCTGGGACTCCAAATCTTACCTCACCTCATCTGAGGGGTCCGGGACCGGTAACACAGGGAAACCGCGCAGGAAAGCACTCAGCAAGTATAAATGAGAGAAACAGAGGTCCAGATGTGTGTGCGTGTGTGTACGTGTATGTGTGTGCGCCTCTGTGCGTCAGTGTGAGGGTACTGTTCTCCCTGTCTGTCAAACTAGTAAGTGTTTGCAGTTGTTGAGGCTTCAGTTGGAACAGCAATCTTATTTAGGTCAGGAACACATCAAATAAATCTGAGAAACAGCCACATTCTCAATTGGCTGTGTAATTGAGTTTTACACAGCAGCTGTAAACAGAACGCTTCCTTAATTTTCTGTCCTGTGTGTGTGTGTGTGTGTGTGTGTGTGTGTGTGTGTATCAGAGAGAGAAATATCAGACACTTAACAGTTTTAGACACCTCGTGATGTGAGACATGCTTACTGCTGGAAATTTAGATCACATTGCTTGAGGTTAATCTACATTCTAAGAATGCCAAATCTGCCTAAAACAAACTGAATTTGCGCTTGCCTAGAAAAAAGATAAGTGCAACACGTAGGAAGGACGAGGTGCTGCAAAATTGCACTGGAAAGTAAAGCTTATTCAAAAGTGTGACATAATGCCCTATTTAATATATTCGTGAGATTGCATAGTTTTTGTGTTAGTCGATAGATGTAAGCCTGTCTCTTTTATTTTGTGCTTAAATGTGTGATACGATTAAATGCAGGTAAATTGTCAAAGCAGTTTTTATTTAAAGATCTATTTTTTTTCCTATTGTCAAACATCTGAATACAAAGTTTTTTATAAATGGGCATATAAAAAAATTACAATTCATACACTGGAGACAGGGACTGTTTTAGGATTTTATATGCAAAATGATTACTCATCCATGTCATGCCATGCAGTCAAGTGAAGTAGCTTTTGACACCCACTGAACACGGTAGACTCAGCATAAGCCTCAAAAAATCCCAGATTCCAAACTCAGCGAACGTTCGTGTTAAAGATTCTTGATGATGTTATGTCCATAACCGAGCAGGCAAAGTAAAACCTGAAGTACTGCTTTGTAGTTTTTATGTGTAGGCATCAAAAAATGAAGCTAAACCAGATGAAATAGGGGTTATTGAAAGGAATGATAAAACCATGATGCAATAGTGGGAGCTCATAAAATTGATTTGTTCAAGTGTTCAGTGAGAGCAAATGGGTAAATGGCACGAGGTCAGATTTACAGAAATGTGCCATGTCCTTGATATTTCTGTTCATTCCATTCTGCAGTGGCTGCTTGCCAGACCTCACTGCTTTTATCTTTCTCCTTTTATTATGCTAACGACAGTCTTGATTTAAAACAATATCAGATCCCTAATCACAAGAATCAGATTACCTACGATGCATTAAATAAGAATGCATATGACAGTAGGGTTAATCAGAGTGTAAACAATCATTTAAGTGAACCATAGTGCAGTGTTTAGTTTCTCTAACATTTAATTTCCTCAACTTGATGGAGTTGATAAGACTCAAAAACAGATAAGAGAACTTAGCCTGGGGCCTTTTTCCCCCCAAGACCTTACGCTCTTTAATTACAGTGTCAGTGTGATTTATAGAAACATTTGAGCATTTATCTCCACTCAAATTCTGAAACATTCTAAATTTTGGATTTTTTTCTCAGAGTCCTCTTTGGTTCTAGTGTTGAGATAATGAACTGTGCCCAGCCTGCCTTAAATAGCCTCAAATCTGAGGCTCTGTTCTAAAAGGTTGGAGTGGCAAACACTGGAAACATCTACTGCTTAACCTTAATTATGTTAGATTATATTACAGATTTGATTTTCAACTTAACAGCTACCCTCCAACAACTCTTAAAAAAAAAAAGAAAAAAAAAGAAGCATTCGTCTCTTACAAAAAAATCACCAAGAATAATTACGTGGTTATACAACTCTATTTTGTAAATGTTTTGAAAAATAGCAAGAAATATAACAATAACAATACCAGCTTGTCTGTAATGTAAATTGTAATTGTTGTTCTTAGTGTGTTTTTTCTCAGCTGTAGAGCATTATGTTGTTTGTGTGATAGTTTTACTTACAGACGTCTCGTCTCGCCTGGCCAGATGTGGAACAACATGTTTAATCTGCTCAGGGTTTGCTTTACCTGTGGGAATGGTGCATCTAACAGCATTTGCATTCATGAATTTAAAATTAGGATTAGAACCCATTTTACTCTTTATATATGACATAAACAGTAGCACATAGTAATAGTTAGGCTGGCGGTGTAGTTAAATATCTTATAAGGTCAGACACATTTATGAAAACTGTCAGTCACAGGGGGGAAAAAACAAATGAAATATAATGAATGTTTAGCTAGCAAAGAAGAAGAAGTCTATTTGTTAGTGTTCAGTGTTTAAGAACTGCTGCTTTTGCCATCTGAATGTGTAAAAGTGTTATAACGAAGACAAAAACAATAACATCATAGATTAACATACATGTCTGTGTTTTAATAAATGAGCAGGGCAAGCAAGGCCTGACAGAAACCACCAGTGAGGTGGATTTTTGCTTGTTTCTTTAAGTACGCTTCAGGAATAGTTCTCCAGGCTTCTCGAAGGACATTCAAAGCTCTTCTTTAGATGGTAGCTGCCCTTTTTTCTGTTCTATATCAAGATGATCCCACACGGCCAATCCATGACTAGTGTCCATTAATTGTGTTTCTATCCACGTATGTTTTACTGCATTGTATGTTTGTGAGGCTGATAAATAAAGCCGTTGCCAATCAAATGCTTTTCTGATGATATTGCGTCGTGGATTAAAATTCAGATGTACTTTTCTGCATCCATAATTTCATCAATTTTGAGAAGATCCAAAACACCATTGTCTGAAATGCAGCCACTACCCATGACAGAGTGTCCACTGAGTTTTACACATGGCTGTAAACACTCTGTTGTACCTGTCTCCGGACCTTCTCCTCACGCACTGATAATGAATCAAAAATGTCCAAATTGATTAATTACCCCATAAGACCTGTTTGCACAAATTTTCAGTCGAGTTCTTATGTAATCTATTACAACTCAGACTGTTTCCTTTTCTTAAAAATAGCTTATTAAATGCCAACCTTCCACTGAGACCATTTTTTATGAGTATCAAAATCCAACTTAAAATTGTTTCTTTGGCAAGTTGTCCATTACAGTATGTGTAGAGACAACACTGGCTCATTCCTTTGAGTTGGGTGCCTTTTTTTATGAATGACTGATTCATAGCTCAGTGTTTAGTGGTTTAACAAACAAACAAAAATGCATTCCTCTGAAAATAGTTGGATACAGTGAGCAGACTGAAACCAAGAGAAACAGTAGCCAGTTCCCACTAAAAGACCTTCAGAAAGCCTGGAGAACTATTGCCCAAGGCCACTTTAAAGGCAGCCTGGCTTCCTGGAAGCAAAAATATAAAGAAATGATAAGTGGATCAAGACATGTGCACAGAACTCTAAAATGCTTTATATGGATATATCTAACATGTTTTTTGCTCTTAAAGGGTTTTTCTTCCTCCTTAAGTCAGATATTAAACTTAAACTATTAAACTTAAAATTTGATTTAGAAAGTAAGAGTGCGTGTCTGCGTGTCTGTGTGTCTGCGTGTCTGCGTGTCTGTGTGTCTGCGTGTCTGTGTGTCTGCGTGTCTGCGTGTCTGTGTGTCTGCGTGTCTGTGTGTCTGTGTGTCTGCGTGTCTGTGTGTCTGTGTGTGTGCGTTTGGCTTCATACACATGGATTCCATCAGGTTTTTCTCTGTTGTTCCCTGAAGCTGGGATGAGTTAAAACATTTGATGCTTGACTTAAAGATGAGGGCTGTGATCTATTGCCTGTGCTTCTTTGATATATTCACAGAAGTATGCAGTGGACCCCCCCCCCCCCCCACACACACACACACACACACACACACATCACACTTTGGTTTTTTTTCTTACAGAGCATCACAAGCCATACTAACACTGAATGTCAGCAGACCTCAGTGCACTGTGTATGTAATTTTTTTTTTTTTTTTTAATTCTGTTATCTAACCAAAAACTGCTTACTTAGACAACCTCATCAGTTTTCCTTTAACATCTGTGGTCCATACTGGGTGCAGGCATAATTTAGCAACACACCAGACGGAGCTTATCGTAAGATGTTTATTGATGTCACAGAACATTTGACAAAGTTGAATAATGTTTTAAAAGAGTGTGTTTTTTATTTTCTTCATTTCCTTTCAAGGATATTAAAATTGCTAAAAAGCTTTCCCACATTAAGAAGTCTTATGCAAGGCGTGCCTTGCAAAATTTGATCATGCGACTGCACACTGTGAATCCTGTGTAAGTAATCTATATAATTTTTTGGTCAGGTAAATTTACTATTTTACTAAGATAGTGCTTTTAGCAAGGAAAATGCCAAGGTCCTATCCAAACTGTCTGATGTGATGCAAAAATCCTGAAATAATAATAAAACTTGAAAGTTTATTTTTTAAATATATTTTAAAACTCTCTTAGGCCGTGCTAAATGTTTATCTTAGGTCTTGCTGTGCTTCTGGTGACTAAGCACCATATTTTGTTGCTCTAAGTAAGGCAGGCTGCCACCGTTTCTGACGATTGAAGCTAAACTTTTCTCTGCTTCTGTCTGGAACCTTAAGAGAGTCTAACTCCAGCATTAACATTGTTTTATTATTAGCCATAGCTGCTACCTTGATGATAACAAGCGTCGTGCTGACCAGTTTAACATTTATGATATGTGTTTAATACTTAAGTGTTGTTGAAACCGGATCTTTATTGACGTCTTGAAATTCCTCCTCAAGTGTTGTTCAAAGGTGTGAATGTCAACTTCTGTTCATGCATTCAGCTGCTAATGAGGGGAGAGGTTGTGAGAGCTTTGTGAAAGTGCTGTGTGAAGTTGTGTGTCATCCACAGGAGGCAAATAAAGTTATAAAGTAGTGAGTAGTAATAAAGGAAGGTGTGTAGATTTATTTTGTTTTGTTTCAAGAACTGGACAATGCTATTACATGTTATTATTTCCAAACTGTTCTATTATGTTTGTCATTGCCACAGAATACACACAGTGAAGTGCCACAATCTCAATCTGTCATAAAAACTTTTGGCAGGACAAGTGAGAAGGAAGTTATTATTTTACAGGTTAAAACCCCCCAAAACAAAACACACATCTCTGAAATCGCCAGGCGGCCATTGCAAGCTCAAATTTGTTCTCAGCTGAAGTGACTAGATGTTGCATCTGAATGCCTCCCTCGTCAGTGCTCGTCTTGAACTGCAGATAACAAGATATGATCTGACAGGAAATTTCCCCGCTGAGTTAAATGTAGATGATTGCATTACAGATGAGGTAGACACTGATCGAACCAGCAGGCATCAAACTCTATTCTCGAGTGTGTGCGTGCATGAGTGTGAGTAGGGCTGGGTATCGTCACTGATTTCTAGAATCGATTCAATTCCGATTCACAAGGTCCCGAATCGATTCGATCCACGATTCGATTTAATTCGATTTAATTTGATTCAATTCGATTTAAATCTGGGAAATTTTGACAGTCAGAAATATTATAATTCAGATCAGTACATTTACATATTTTTGTATCAAAAGGAAGCTGACACACGCAAGACTTTATCAAAGGTGTGAGCGTCACAGCAGATGCCTTTGTGTCAAAGTAGCTGAAGATAAAACACAGAAAAACATGAAGGTGATTTTCCTGGCCTGGGATTTTATAAAAAATATTCTGCAGTACATCAAAAACGAAAGAAAACCATTAATCAACATATGAACATTACCTCTGACATTACAGCGGTTTTATTAGAGACACGGTTAAGCGTTTTGCATTTTGAATAATTTTAAAAAGTTTACATTTATTCAGTATTGAACAGCAGAAATGATGTTTTCTTTTCGGAAGAATGTAAAAGGGAAAAAAACAGCGGCCGACAGCGCTGTAAACAACAGTAGACTTGTGCGTAACAAGCAAGCGAATAATGAAGAAAGGGAAACTGTTCTTGAAGTACAGAGAGAGAGAGAGAGAGAGAGAGAGAGAGAGAGAGAGCTGTGCATCGCGGTGGAAGCAAAACAGTAAAAGTCAGAGTGAATTCATGACGATGTTTATGTGAAGCGTTTGGATCTTCTTTTGCTGCTGGTTCGGTCAATATTGTTTGGAGAGAGATCAAACTAACAGCTTTAGAATCAGCGCATAAAGGGCGTGAACACAAAGCGCGGACCTGCCGACAGATCAGAATCAGCGAGCTGACCGTGAGAAAGGCGACATCTAACTGATTCTGATCCGCGGGTCACGCTGTGTGTTTAAGTCTATGTGCAGAATCCGTGTACCTGCTCTCATTTACTGTTTTAACCGTTTGGTGGTTCTTGAACTTTTGTGAGATGTCACCAGAGATTCTGGCATTTCGGGCAAAATAAAATTTTTTTAATAAAATCGATTCAGGATTTTAATGAATCGATTTTACGTTATCCAAGCCAGAATCGATTTTAATCGATGAATCGATTATAAAAACCCACCCCTATGTGTGAGTACAAGTGAGTGAAAGAGAGGTATCAAAAAGAATGCTTTGTAAGCATGTGTAAGTTTGGGACAGAGTGGGACAATGACCTGATAAGTTTGAGCTTCTGTGTTGGGCTCTATGAAGACTGAAACGTCTACATGTAAATCATGTGAGCGTCCAGTTGTCATGGACAACCCTGAACAATGAATTTTCATGTTTTTCCAGGTAGAAGAGAATGAGTAGGTGTTAGAAGAATGTAGTTAGATTGGGTGTTCGACTACTGTATATAATATAGGGTGAATTTGTGTTAATGTCAGAGATATCGTTTTAACAAAAAGGTCATTCAGCTGCACAGTATCATTATCTTCATTACCACTCTGCTGCCCCTCAGGGTGGACCTTTTAAAAAAATAACCTCTCCTGATGTCATGATGGAGTCATTCTGCCCCTGTGCTCTGTAATTCACACAGGCCGCAGAATTCAGCCACTCCTCCTCCGGTGTTGCCCTTTTTCTTTACTTTGATTAATGTGATGACCTGGTATAGTCTTTTTAAAAGGAATACCTATAATACCCCAGCTTTGGGCTTACTAAAGAGATATTTCCATGACCCAAAGGCGAGATCAGCAATTCACTGTGCGATGGACTTTGTGGCTAAAATAAAGCCGGTGGACAATATAACACAGCCACATAGAGTGACGGTATGAAAATGTTTAAATTCTGATTTATTAGGCCTGTTTCCCACAGGGAGTATGATAAAACATACTACCAGCCAGCTTCTGATCTCATTATTTGGGTATTTTCTTTCACTGCAGGTCCTACAGCTCGACTCCGCTAGTTTCTTTTCTGTTTTTTGGCATGTGCAATCTTTACAGACATGACGTTTGGTGACTTCTAGTCTTGTCTGAAAAAGTACAAGGACCTCTTTTAATTGCTAAGTGAGAATAGTATATTGTTCTTGCAAAAAAGCCCTGATCCCAAACATAAACAGGTTGAGCCCCGAGGATGCTTTAAATCATATAGTTTTTTACTTTGAACTTTCAAGCTGTTCTCTATTTTGTAGACCACAACTGTCTTCTTGTGTTTGGTTTGGCTCTGCTCTAACCAAAGTAATCACTAGACCTGTAGTTCACTCGAAGGGGAAAAAAACAAGAGAGAAATGATGGAGTGATGAGTGGGGAACTGGGAGGGGGTAAAGAGGTCTGAGGATAGAATGATAAACATCTGGATTCACTTTGGGACAATTTCATCCCTCCTGCCCCCAAAAACCTAAGACCTCAATTTCCATGGTACCTCCTTTGAGGTGCCATTCCATCCGCAGTGAAAGAAATATTTGCCTGATAGCAAGTATCTTTGTTAAGTTTTAGGAGATGCCTTTATTGAGATTTCCTGAAGCCGTTATTAAGACCCAAACCTGGTCCTGAATATCGATTTCTCTTGGAGTTCGAGTGAAAATGGGTTAATTTATCGACAGTGGCATCAAGCGTCAGTTTGTGGTTGTTGTTGTTTCAGATATTTTCAGTGAGAGAAATTACTTCAAGCTGTGGCTGTGCTGTTAATTTTTTAAGAAATGCCAGAGAGGTTAAAGGTCAGGCCGAGTGATGGAAAAACTTTGACTTCCTATATTCCAGGCAGGATATGTAAAACACATGAGCAGTTCTGCGTACTGTGTTTATTTCCACATGTTCAGACATAACAAAGTGAACAGAATCTGAAGGATTTGAATCTCACGTTACTTTAGTTTCGCAGAGAGTGACAGACGGGGAGTTACAGCTGAAAGTGACTGAGGCAGAAGGCCGTATGCAGTTGTCTCTTTGTCTCTCTTTGTTTTCTCCCCCTATTTAACCCACTTAGTCTTCACTGTGTTGTCCAGTCCTCCACACAAATGCATTTAGGTCTGGAATGATAAATGGTTTTCTTTGATTCGTGCAGATGTGTCTTTGGCAAAGGAGTGGCAATAATGTGTATAATCAAACTCAGAAGTCACTAGTTGTTATTATTCTCTTTTCACCATGTCTTCTTCTGTCTTTTCCGCTATCTTTCTCTGTTTTTGGCCTCAACAGATAAGTGCAAAATGTGCTGCTGCACACTGAACTGTTTTGTGTGGCATCATCGATACCCTCCTGACTGAAATTGCATCCATGTTGTCTGTGCAGACACTGCCTCCCCATGAGACATAAATTCATGATAGGCTCATCAATATGTTTTCCAAAGTCATTATTCCAGAGAAATTAAATTTGATTGATGCCGAATTGAATTAAACCTCTGAGATATTGAATCTGATGCATGTGAAATCAAATCTCATGGGGGTCTGTTTCTTCACTTGCATGTCCGGTGGATTTATTCATATCCACCTCAAAAGGCAATTACAATATGAAGCAGGCCTATGGGAGTCTTTGTGTTGTGTTCTGTGTAACAGCGTAATGCTTATTGAATCAACGCATTGATAACAGCAGCCACTGGGAAATCTGTTGCTCACTGACATCTGCTGGTGAGCTGAATATGAACGAGATATTTACTCTGTTATCTAGTCTTTTGTTTGGTGTCTTTAGAGGCTTACAGGGAGTTTAGTGAGAGGTCAGTAACAGGAAGTGAGTGGATGAAAAATATGAGGAAAACGTAAAGATCGTAATATAGCAGATAGCACTGTAGCTGGGTTGCTGTTGTTTGTAGATTTAATAAGGTGATATAAAAACAGAACTGACCAGATGGCCAACACTGAACCAGCTCTGCCAGATTAAGAGGCAGCAAGCTCCAAAATGCTGAGGAAATTTGGAGTAAGAGAGTCCAAGAGAGACCAGATGTCCGTAACAGGCCTCTATAGGTCGCAGACCAAACTATCAAGCAGATGACTACACAGCATTAGGATGACTGCATAGCATTAGGACCTTGTGCAGGAAACATCAGTCATGTGCCCATGAATTTCTTTTTCTGATATTGTTGCCTTTTTATTTCTGCACAGTGTCATCTTCTGAATACTCTGTTTTTTCTCTCTCTCTCACCATTCTTGGTCTTTCTTAGGATGCTCTTTCTGCTCACATATAGTAGATTCTCTTTCAAACAAAGGCATACATTGACATCTTTAGATGAACCAAACAGGGTGCATGCATGTGCACTAATCTGTTTCACATGCTCACTGATTTTATATTCAAAGTAATACGCTGGGAGCAGTGTTTTTACAAGCCATAACCCCTGAACCATGTCCATTGAGCTTCCTGTAGGGGGGGACTGCATACCCTGCAGTCCTACCTTGCTGTGATACAATATCGTTTAAGGCACACAGTTCGTACTTGTTCTCAGCCAGCTTTCTGCTGCTTCTTTATGCTGTTTCTAGTAATGGGTGACATAAGACCTGGTAGTGGCATGACATTCAGTTGAGGCTTAAAATGTCCTGTGCAGAGGCAAGGTGATGGACATCATATATATAAAATTAACCTGTTTTATTACAATAATAAATGATATTCTACAACAATAACAAAAACAAGCACTTATTTCACCATGAGCTTTATGCTTCAGAGCTTTTAAACCACTGTATGACCTAATTTTACAAAATTCAACAGTACTGTAAATGATTAAGTTCCAGCAGTTCTCACATAACTTATTTTATACAATTTTAAAAGATCCTAGATTTCACAAAAACAAAGTCACAGTTCACCTGGCTTCGTCTAGATGACTGGTATCTATTATAGCTTTGGGAGTCACTGTATTGCTGCCAACAAACTTAGTTTAATAAGCAGCAGACAGAAGTGTGACAGAAATCAGGAGGCAGACAGACATAACCAAGTTTGTGTGGTTCCTGTAAGTCCTGTAGAGAAGACTTCTTTACTTTTTTTTTACTTTTTTTTTGGAAAGCTTACTGGCTAGGAGGGCGTCCTGTTCTCTAAACCTTGCTCCTGCAGATCTCCTGGTTCTGCAAAACTGGCCGCAGCAGACATTCTGCACAGGGCTTCTAGTAATGATAGCAATGCAATGTGTTTTCTTCTCTGTGCATGTGTGGGTGTGTGTGCGGCAAGTGTGTGTGCATGCTTGTGTGCGCTTGGAAGTTTCGCCTTAGAGGCATCTGTTGCAGGTTTCAGGCACATGTTGTGGGATTAAGGAATTAGCCATAACAAATAACCTCATGCACACACCCTTGCCTGCGTGCCCAAAAGTCACCACATAACACTCCAAAATTACAACCCGAGACCGCTGTACACATCCACACTTGTTCCACCAGGGCTCAAATCTTGGAAGCTCAGCTCTGTTCATCTCTACCTTTCTCCACTAAATCTTGGCCACACTGTGTTAAAGAAAAAGGACTCTTAGTAGGAATGAAAGTTGCCTTAATGTTAGGGTTACATTAGTAAAAGATAAGGTAATAGGACGGGGGAAAGCCAAGTTGTCAGAGACTGCCTTTGTCCGAAAGAGAAACACAATAAAGTACACTGAGCTTTCCAGTGTTTCCCCCAGGTTCAGGTTCTAGCTAATCAACAGTGCACACAGCCGTGACTGTTCTGTTCCAGGGGACTGGCTGAGGGATGGAGGGGGGTGGGGACATGGGGTAGGACAGGATGAGGGTCGTGCTTGAAACGGGTTTATAAGGGTGGAAGGAGTTAGAGAGTGCATGCAATTGCATGATTAAGGTGTGTGCGTGTGTGTGTGCGTGCGTGCGTGTTACCATGTTCGTGTGCCTGAGCGTCTTTTTGTAGGGGATAAACCTAAAGGGGCCTGTGCATGTGTCCGTTAATTGTACATGCAGATGAACAAATTATGTCAGTGATACAAAGTCGCTCAATAATGGAGAGTTTAGAGCGTTGTGTTTTTAGGCTGTGCTGTAATCACTATCAGATGTCAGGGTGGAGGAGAGGGACGGAGGAAAGAGACTGTGAGTGAGAGAGGAAAAAAGAGAAATAAAGATGAAGACAAATGGCAAAGCAAGAAAATTCTTAAGGTAATGGACAATAACGTAGTATATGCATACAATATATGTTTTAACTTTATACTGTGCACACACACATTGCTGTAACTTAACTATGTATAACACAAATATCAAAAGTCAGTAAACTAAAATCATTTGGTGTGACTTTCTACTTTAAATTTTCTAGGCTGCTTGTCTAATGGTCATCTGCTCTGTAGCACAGTGCAAGCCCCTGTCCTTGCTCGGAAACGCAACTGAATGCTGTTGCTTGCTCCTGATTTACATCCCCGGCAAGGATGGAGGAATGTTTGGGTGGCATGTTTGGTTTCTTTGCATATGAAAATGTGTTGCAGCAATTGAGTCCGCAGGCTGTAGCAGTATTCAGCGAAGCAAAGTCCTAATCATTTTCAGATGGTGGACAGAGTCCATGCGTCTGGAGCCATTTACAAGGTCTGCGGCCACCTGGATGCGAGGTGGCGGTAGGGCAGCAAAATCCACCCAATATGACTGTCCTTTGTTGTCTAAGAAGGTCTGATGTGGAACACAGGTAATATGATATGTATGAATTAGTGGGCAATTTCATATGACAAATTAGTGTTGTTGTTTTTTTCTTTTGAAGGTGAAATTTTAAATATTTGTGTTGGATTACTATTTGAGTTTAATTCGTTAACAAACAATTGACAAAAAAAAAATCATGACAGTGTTGTCACTCATACTGAAACTCAGAGTCAGATATTTTTTCTTCAAAGGCTGCTCCCTGCAGTTATTAAACTGTAATAGGATATGACGGGCAGGAAATCTGAAACTTAAGATCATTTTGAGAGGTTAAAGGATGACTTTTAGAAACTGGCAGAGGTGTGGACTCGAGTCACATGACTTGGACTCGAGTCAGACTCGAGTCATTAATTTTATGACTTTAGACTTGACTTGAAAAAATGTTCTAAGACTTGTGACTTGACTTGGACTTTTACACCAATGACCTGGGACTTGAATTGGACTTGAACCGGTTTACTTGAAAAGACTTGATATTTCACCCCAAATATAAAACTTAACATGCATATTATATAGAGATTGAAAATGTGACGTCATTCACGGGTAAAACCGCAAAGGATTCTGGGAACTCGTGGCAAGAGGTACTAGCGCACGCAGGCTTTCAATTGAAATCAGTCACACAGCGATAAAAAGAAACACAAAAATGTCAAGAAGCTGTTGTATTATTAACTGCAATAGCCGGTCGCATGACAGCCACGGGAAGCCGACGGGTAAAGAGATCGGTTGTTATCGGATTACGTCGTTGAAGAGAAATTGTTCGAGCCATGTTCCCGAAGTAACAAAGAGGCGACTGGATTTCAGCCATTCAAAGATCAAATATAACGTCCCAGAACACTCCAGCTCACAGGTTAGTCTGCTCCAAGCATTTACACGAAGGTCAGTGTTTTTTAGTAGTTAATACGTCATTTTCATAACATAATTGGTGATATAGGTTACAAGCAAGTCTGGCGCTGAACAGAAATTGTCGCCCTATGCTCCTTTATTTATTGTGCATAAATAGTGAATTGTCCTGACACAATATTGCGTTTCGCCTCTGTTATTATGGTACATTGACAAAAACATATACTTTTATTCACAGGATAAAACAGGTTTTTGTATCACTAATTGCCCAGTACGATTACAGCATACAATATTATTGTCACTGCTACATTTCTGTGATGGGTACCAGAAATTATTTCCACTACTGATTAATTACCGTTGAGCTCAAAGGTCCTATTAATAAACGGTTAAGGAATGTGTATTTATGAAGACGATTTGTGAGACTGGTAAACTTATGATAGGTACGATGGTCTTTCGTTCTACACGGTGCATTTCAAGGTCCTGCACCCATCCGTCGGTAAACTGTACCTGGGCTTGTTGCAGTGACCTGAAGTTACTAAACTTCATGAGTGTGTGCACTCACTCCAAGAACCGTATAATTATAAATATGCATATAAATATGCTACGATGAGATAGCTGACTTCATCTAACTAGCAAATGTTGTCCAGGCTACGTTGGTGATACAGTTTTTTTTAATATGTATGATATTTTTGTCATGCGATTTTAAAGCTGGTCCTACAACCGCATCCAAGAATAACATGCAGCTTATCTCAGAACTGTCGGTGAAAATTATTCTTGGAGCTAGGTTTAATTGAGCTGCATTTTATAGAGGTGCAATTTCACAATTTGTGTATATTTTCTAAGTTCACTATTTTGTCATGTGTTGAGAAAAACACAGATTTTAAAATTACATGGTCTAATATTTACATTTAGCATATAACTGCAACATGCTTTTTTTCGGGGTTTTTTTAAAGACTCGAAAGGACTTGAAATTCAAAGTTTAAGACTTGTGACTTGACTCGGACTTTTACACCAGTGACTTGAGACTCGACTCGGACTTGCCTGACATTACTTGAGACTTCACTTGAGACTTGAGGATAAAGACTTGAGACTTACTTGAGACTTGCAAAACAATGACTTGGTCCCACCTCTGGAAACTGGCGTGAGAACTTTTCAGGCAAACATTTGCCAATCGTTCCTCAACCTCAAACATGGCCTGTGATTTAGAAATGTAGAAGTAAGCGGACTCATGACAGCCAGCTAGAATGGTTTCTTACTCAGACATTACAGAGACATTAGACAGTCTCCTTTCTGGCTGATGCAACACATTAGGAATCATTCTCTCTTCTGCCAGTGTAATTTAAAAAAAGAGTATTACTTTGTTAATGTGCTTGTAAAGTGTGGATTTAAAGACCTGCTCTTCCTGCTTTGTGTGTTTTTCTGAAATGTAAAACAGTGTTAAGGAAGTTGCTTTCACTGTCAGTACTAGAACTGAAAAAATCTCGAGATGCTAGTGATACTTTACATTATTGTGTACAATATGCCATTTATAAAGTCGTTTATTTGAGCGACACCTGTTCATACTTGACTCGTGTAGTGTTTACTTTGTCAGTGATATTTAGTTCTATAAGAAACGCTTCGGTGCCAGGAACTTGACTTAGCTACATATGTTGTTTGACATCTGAACAAAAATGGTTTAGAAATAAGGAATGCACACATGTAAAGTAAAACAATCAGTTTGACCAAACTTCTGTTTTAAGGTTTAATAAGCTCAGACTGGCACATACAAATGTGAGAGGTTCCTTTGGGTGAATGTAAACTTAACAGAGGCAGGTGATGGATGTCAAATAAAATCTAAATAGAAACTGTAACACACAGCTGGTAAAACAATGAATGCTTTGAATGACTGACTTAAATAATTAAAATGCCTACGTAGTAGCATGTTACTCAGAAATGTCCACAATCTTTGTTGCACTTCCAAGAAGTTTGTAGACTAGATTTGGGATCATTTTCTCTGCTTTGCATTATGCTGGTCTGTATTTTTCTCTCTTAGAAACCTTCCATCACTATAACAATCTATATAAACATGCAAAGTGGTCAATATATATCAGGCTAACACATGACTTTACATATCTTACTTGTACAGTATGAAAATCAACAGCACTGTATTGTTTTTCACAGAGATTTCTGTTGGGCTTTTTCATATCCCTTTTGGCAGGGATGCTGCTGTGCCATGCAGGGTCCCAGGAACTCATTCCAAACCTTTCTCTGACCCTGTGCAAATGTATGTAATTAAGCAATGAAAACTTGCCATAGCCAGGCCTTCTGCTGCAGGAAATTAAGGATAATCTGGAGGCTGTGGGTGCTCTTTGTTGCCACAAGGCCTTCTCAAGGTAAAGTGGCTCTCCTGCAAGATTGGCTTTCATCCCTTATGAATTAGTTTTGCGTGTTTCTGCTTACTGTGCCCCTCTTCTTACCTCTCAGTGTTGTTTTTCTGTCTTCTTGTGTGTCTGTTTTTTCTTAGTACGTCTTCTAACCCTGCCCATAACACATTGTTGTATACTTGTAAACATATGTAGAAGGTTCAGCAAAAACAGCAAAGTTAAGCATTAGACACTGTCACAGTGTGTCTGTTCTTTTTCACATTCTAGCACGATGGCTTTATGGGAATGGATCTCATATTGGATAAAGTACTACACTCCCATGTTACAGTCTTTATCAATATCATTTTATTATAATCGTTGGGTCGACTGTTGTTGTTATTTGGCACTATCTGAAAAAAACAAAATGAATTAAATTAAATTTTATTCAATTGTAAGGATGTTGGTAGGGAACGTGATGACATGATAATATGAGATGTGGAGATGTAAATTAGACATTAATGCTGTGAAATAAAAAAAAAAGATGCAATGTTTTCATGGGGTGTTATAGCTGCGTAAATGTTACAAGTGGGTCACTATAGCCCATTGGTTGGTGGTTGCTAGGTTAAATGATGACATCATTATATTTTTTGATATAGATAAGAACCTCCAGGGGCTGAAGATGCGCGTGTGTGCCAAATTTGGTGGCTCAAAATCTGTTTGGGGACACACATAAGATGTTTGTATATTACAGTAAGACATCCAAACAGAGATATTGAAAAGCAAGTTATTTTATATTATGTGGAAATAAGCCAAAACATTGGTAGCAGGAGTAAAGCAGGGCATTTTCTTTAAACTAATCTTAAAAATACTTGGTTCTAGAGCTTAAAATTCTTTTAAAATCAATTGACCCAGTCGGCATAGCCTAGAGTCACTATGGGCATTTTGAACTCAGCAGTGAATGTATTTATTTTGCAGTGGGTGCACTGTGGTGTTGTATATCACTGTGGTTGTTGTTTTTGTTGTGTTTAAAGAGGCATAGGGAAGACAAAAAGAGAAGTGACGTCTGATAAGATTTACCAGCAGGATGATGCTGTTGCTGAATTTTTAACAGTTTGGATCTTTAAGTCATTGTTTTGCAAGTAAAAGCCCCACATCACAGCTCTTTTAGCAAGGCACCAGCTTAAAATAAAAACAGGGTTTCCATGGAAGAACACATGGAAAATGAGAGAAATGGATAAAAGCTCTGAAAAACATTCTGTGATACTGGAAAATAATTTCTCATCTTTTTCCTTTGTCAGATGACGTTAGAATAGCAGGGTGTGAGTACAAGAGCTAAAAAAACCTCTAAATGCTCAAAGTTGATTTTAAACAGTGAGTTAACTTTCAAAGGCAAACATCTGTAAACATCAAGATTTTTCTGACAATACTGAATATCAGCCTCTGTTTTTTTTTTTTTTTCCAACTTTAACCTGCTTGCTGTTGTAAATATTTCAAAGCTTTGGGTTTTATTTCTAAAAAAGCAATTTCCATGTAGGTAATCATATATCCAGCCTACAGTAGATCAGAGATGAGATGAGATCACAAAAGTTAAGTCTGAGTTTAACCGTTCTCAGGCTCTCTGGACAGATTTGAAGTCATTTTCCTTTTTGGAATTCTGACTTGATGAGGTTGATCAGTGTTATACAGTCTGTTGTTGCGCTGTTCTTCTTGCTGAAGACAGTTGTTTTCACTCTGGCTCTATGTTCTGCTGCAAAAATCATTTGTGATCACACAGATGTCTCCCTCATGGGATTTGGTATGGATTCGGAATAATGTTCCTAATTGTTTTAAAGACTTCCAGAGAGAGACTGGTTAGTCTATGGCGCACAACCCATCTGACATTTAAACCATCTGTCCTGGAAAAAGTCACGAATCTGGTTGTAAAACTATAAGTGGGACAATTTAATTATCCAAATAGACTCAGCTGTTCATGTTATGTACTGAAAAAAATGCACTTAATCATAATAGACAGTGAATTTGATGCATTTTATTTTTAAAGTTGCCTTTCCATACGACATCTTTTTGCCTCACAATGTTGAAATGAAAATTTTTTTTAAAAAGTTTCAGAGCTAACAGGTGGGAAAGATTTGGTAACCTGGCTGGTAAGTAGATTTTTTTTTTCCCTTGCTTCTCCAAGTTGCGGCTAAACACTGAGGGGTCTATTGAGGCAGTAATGAGTCATATCCTTCAAACTGCTGTTCTGTATCTCAGACACCTCCTAAAATTCAATTTGCAGTGACCTTCTCACACATACGCATGCATCTGCAGACACACAGGTCTAACCTGTTCACGGCTCTATACTGTACTTCGCACCTCTGGGGGTGTTTTCTGGGGAAACAAATCACGTCAGTTGCCATAGTGAATGTGTCAGTCAAACTTATACAAACACACTCTACAGTTTCTGGCATGTGTTGCAAGCAAGGTGGTCTACACTTTATTGAAGAATAAAGGTAAATCCTGTCAGTCAATGTCAGACTGTCATCTGCCAGAAGAAGTATAAATATTTTCAGTAATAACATGTTATAGAGATATGGAAACAGTACATTTTAAAATTTTTGTTTGAAGGGGAGATAGTTCAGCTGAGGTCGAGTTGCAAAATATGGCTGCCTGGATTTTATTGGAGTTGGCTTGCCCAAGACAATTAAAGCTCCATGTTTGGCGCTGATATTGCTATTGTCTCATAAACGGATCTTGAGAATGCTTTTCATCAAAGAATTAAAAAAAAAGAAGAAGAAACAAAAAATATGAACATCCTTGACATTGTGTTGCACTTCACATAACTCTTTGGATTTAAAGAGTTATGTGCATTGATACAGAG
Source organism: Aulonocara stuartgranti (assembly GCF_965226115.1). NCBI lineage: Eukaryota > Metazoa > Chordata > Actinopteri > Cichliformes > Cichlidae > Aulonocara > Aulonocara stuartgranti. The sequence continues at coordinate 17,464,445 of NC_138948.1, forward strand.
CAACTTTAAAGTGGCATGCAAATCTGTCTGTGTGTAAGATCTGTTTTCTAGCTGGGTAAAATAGTCTGTCCTCCATAGTATCACTTTGATCGCCTACTCACTAAATCGCCGACTTTCCACTGAGTCTAGTTTGAAAATTACTTGAAAAAAATTGGCATTTATAAGTTCTGTCTCGTTCCCAAGCGTCGCTTTTTAATGCCTTTATGGCTAATAAATGAATTGATAGTTTCCATACTAGCTAGGTTACAGAAAATACAGAGCAAAATGTAAATGTCTGTATATGAGAGAGAAAGAAACCAGCCAACAGAAGTGCCTCTCAGCAGTAATGTGTGACTTTAGGGTTAAATGGCCAGGCTTGCTGAGTGATTGCCACATTAGCCAAAAGTATGAATAAATCTTCTGTTCAGAAATTTGACTATTTATGGACTCACATAAATTTGATCATGTGTTTTCTTTTAATGGCTTTTTAGGTTTTACTAAATTCTCTGTGGCCGCACTGTTAAGCTCTGCCGATGTTGGAGTGTGGGTGGTATGTTTAATGGTTTCAGATTGGAATAGATTTTATGACAATTTTAGAATTGGATACTGGCCACAATACTATAAATGCATTTTTTTCCATAATAGAATTGATTTATTTCAGCATCAATGCTATAGTTTACTCAAAAATAAGCAGCAGGTCTGCAGAGAAGTTTACGTCTATATACAGTCCTATGGAAAATAACGTTTTCAGAGCACTCAAAAATGAAGTGCACCCTAAGATTTACAATAGCTTGTAGAAACATCCTCAACAACTTGAAATAAACATTTTTTTTTTGTAGGACTTTCAGTCTGTCACATCATTGTGGAGGAATCTTTACCCACATCATTGTTTCAGTTCACTGAGGTTTTCAGACAGGCAAGGCTCCCTTCACATCCAGTATGAGCATTTAGGTCAAATTGAGGTCTGGACTCTGACTCGATCATCGCAGCAGCTTGATTCTTTTCTTTTTCAGTCATTCTGTCATAGATTTGCTGCTGTGCTGTTGCTTTTAGACAGATGGCCTCTTTGGTATAGACAATATAGATAATACTTTCATATTAGAGAAGTTTGTGACCAGCCTGATAACTGCAAGTTGCCCAGGTCCTGTGGCTTCAAAAGAAACCCAAATCTCCACTGTTCCTCCATCGTGCTTGAGAGTTGGTATGAGATGTTTGTGCTGATACACTGTGTTGTTTTTGTTTTGGTTTGGGGTTTTTTGTCAAACATTGGACTGTGCATAGTCAGACATCTCCACTTCGGTGTCATCTGTCCTTTGTCCACTTAACAGACAGCGCAAAAATGGTTTGTTTAAAATCAACTTTGCAAACCTAAGCCAGTGTGTTGTTCTTTTTTAGAAAAAGAAGAAGCTTTCTTCTGGCTATCCTGTCAAACAAGCCACACTGAATGAACTTTAATGCTTAGCATGCTAATTGAAGTCTGAAGAGTTCGTTTTGGTTATTTTTTTTTTGTTAATGTGTCTAAATATTTCATAATCTCAAGGTGGGGCGAATTTGGTGGGACGTCCACTCCTGGGAAGATTGTGGCATTATGATAAGACACAATGTTTCAGTTTTTCACACGACTGCTTTAGTCTTTTTTAATGAGTAAAGTTCTTTGAAATGCTGAATATTGTGATGATTATCATGGCATGCAAACCTGAGGTATATACGTCAGCTGAATTTGTCTGAACATGAGGCATGTACCTCACCCTTTTTTATTTATGGCTTTATATCAGTTCCAACATAAATATGCTGCAATTCGATTGCACCACGTTCACAGTTACACAGTCACATCTTTTTCTTATGTCTCACGTTTTAAGTGGATGGGAAAACATGCTTTTCAGTAAAACTTTTGTGGAACATTTTAGGAAAAAAGTGAAGTAAACAGCTGAGATGCCATCTGTCTGCATTCATGCGCGTTTCTGGTGCTGCCATTCTCAAGTCACCCTACCTGTCAGTGTTTTCATTGCCTATTGTAAAGCAGAGAGTGAAATAACAGTTTGTAGGAACTCAAAGAAGGGATTTGAGCAGTAATCCTCCTCACTGATCCTTTTTAGAAACAACCGTCTGGCACACAGCCTGGCCCTCGCCATAACACGCCTGCTTTTTGATACCTGAAGGCTGAACTGCAAACTGACACCCACAGTGGCATTTTCTGCTTTTCACATACCTCACATCAGAGGCTCTCTGAAGATATTTTCCTCACACTGGATCCTCACATCGTAATATTAATGCTGACATTTTTCAAGAGGTTGGAAAGTGGCCATGTCATGCTATGAGTTATTTTCCTTCACTGTTCAGGTCATGTCAAGCTGAAACAGATATAATTATTTTATTTGATAAAATATGGTGTAAACAAAGACGTCCTTGGTCCAACTTGTACAGATATTCTCATTTTATTTGGTTTTGCCCTAAGCCAATATCCAGTCTCAGCTCAGCCTGTTTTAAACAAATGCTGTCTGTCTTTAGAGAGAACAGCTGCCAAAATATGAGTCTACCCAATTAATTTTTACTCCATAAATCTCCGTCTCTTGAAGTCGAGCCTGGGCTTGGGTTAAGTACCGTATTTCCCGGACTACAAAGCGCACCTGAATATTAGCCGCACAAGCTAAAATCAGGGGAAAATCCTGTTTTGTACATACATTAGCTGCACCTGACTAAAAGCCGCAGGTGTTTCAATGTTGACTTATCATATGTAAGAGAATATGCACAAAGGGAATTGTCAGGAAAGAGATGGCTGTTTGGAGACATCACTTTTATTAATATTTTGAAAAACAAGTTATGGGTACATATTTGCACATGTAGTACATAACAGTAGCCTACAGCACACCAGAAAAATAGATTCGGACTACCTTTTAGGCTCAGGTGCAGTGACACAGCTTTGACAAAAAGAAAAGTCAGTCATTCACCACCATCTTTCTCTTCTTCCTGCGCACTAAAACCACCAAAGTCCTCTCCTCCAGTGTCGGATACAAACAGGCTCAGGATGGCTTCGTCATCCACTCTCCGCTTCTCTCCTTCGTTGTCACTTTCAAAACCAAAGAAATCCTCATTGTCAGTGTCAGAGTCTAACACCCTCTGAAGGGCCGTGGCGGTGTCCTCCTCTCCATCATGCAGCAGTCCAGCCCTTCAAAATCCGTTGGTGATCATGGATGTTTTCACACTTTTCCACGCTGTCAGAATCCACCGGTGGAGTTGGGCATAACTTTCTTTTCGCAAGTTTATCGCCGCTCATCATCCACGCCTCCCGCTGAACGCGTAGCACTACTTTGAAGTTTGTTTTTCGCGCTACTTCGTACGGCACTACGTTGCCTGGCGGACGGACATGTGACTAACATACCACTCTTGAACCCCGATCCTTCCGCCAGGCAACGTAGTGCCGTACAACAGCGGAACAAACAAAACAAATCGTCTTACGATATGACAAAAATCATGGACAATCCATAGAAAAGCCGCACCTGACTAAAAGCCGCAGGGTTCAAAGCTTGTGCAAAAAGTAGCGGCTTATAGCCCGACAATTACGGTAGTCATATTTTATCGATGCAGTGATCATTACTATTCGTTATCTTCTGTCTCTTGGCTCTGCAAACAAACACATGGTTTATTTGTCACAATAATAATTATAATAAGAAATTTGGTGTGGCATCTTTAAAGGTATATTTGAAAATACACTTTATTTTAATCTGGATAAGGCTTAAGCCATGACAAGGCTAGAAAGCTTAAAGGTAGACTTTATCTTCATTCTTAATATTTTTGACCCACAGCAAATACCTGCATCTTTATCTTTGTCATTAACCTTTATTGGAGTGAATTTCAAACTTTTTCCACTGCTTGCTTGAGAAATGCATTTAAGTTTGTAGAAGCTTTGATTTATGAGCAGTCTGGCCTTTTTAACACCTAACGTGAAGTGACCTCTTTGTCAAGTGGTTGTTCTGACTGTGGGGGATACCGTATGTAGAAAAGGCCACAGATGCACAGAGTAAGCTGTATACTGTCTCTCTCTGCACACACACACGTGCACACCCTGTTTCTCTCTGTAACCATAAGGCTGGAATGGTTTATAGGGGGGTAATAAAAATGGACGCCGTGTGAAATGAATCCAGTTTAAATTACCGTTTTTTGAGGCTGTGTTTTTCTTAGAGATGAAGAAATAGAAACACCCATGTGTTATGTTTATATAAAGGATTTTTATTTGAGCTTAATTTTCCATCTTTACAGGTGAGATTCTGTACATCCACACCCTTCAGTTCCTAGATGTCTTAAAATGGTGCTGTCCTTGGCATATTTGGCTGTCTGGATTACAAAAAACTAAATGCTAAAATTTTAAGTGCCTTTAAATATGCTTTTGTAAAGTGAAGACTGATTTATTTGTGTTTCGTTTGTGTGCACACAGGGATTGTAGAAGTGTGATCAGCCCTCCCTACCAACAAAAGTTGGCTTACAAGTGCTGGTAAGAGAAAAATCATTCATATCACTAGGATTTTTCTGGAAATACAAAGATTTAAAACTGGAGTAAACTGTTCTGACTAAAATAACCCACAATGTATCTAGTGGACATGCCTAAAAAGGACGGCAGTAAATGGACACGGTTTCATGTTTGTCTGAAATTCAAAGTTTGCCTAGGGCAACACAAAGATAGTGATAACATGTCCTTCATAAATAGCTCTACATTAAGCTTGACCCAAAACATCTTACTCAAGGTTCACAAGCTCCCCTCTTGTTTACATAATCACTTGCTAGTCTATTAGGAAATTGAATCAAACCAAATATCCAGTGCAGTGGTAACCTCAGCAAGGTTGCTATCAAAAAAGCTTTTTGTCAGGTGGCCCCTGAGGTTCAGATACATTCAGATTTCTGTTTTGGTGAATGTGGCAGGCAGACCTACAAACTGCTGCTGGTAAAAATGGAGAGAGATACGAGTGCGTCTATAGGCTGTCCTGGCCACATACAAGGAGGAATGATTTAGTCTAACTGAATTAGTAGATATGTGAGGATGAATATAAACACTAAACAACTGAAGGCAAAATGGTATTAAGTCAAAACCTTTTTTTTTTTTTTGTTGTTCTGGCCACACTACAAGATACAGATGACTTATCTATCACACAAGATGGTGTGAAAGTGTGCAACAAAGGATAAGGAGACCATGTACATAGTTGATTGTTACTGATACTTTATGCTATCAACATATACATGACTGAGTTGATATATAAAAATACAGACCTAAATTAGAAGCAGCTGGTAATGCAACAAAACACGGTAGTCGTGGTTATGTATATACAGTGAAATGAAATTCTCATCTGAAGTCTCTGCCGTTGACCTCTGTTAGCTTCTTGTTTTTATGAATTATATTAATCATGGACCCAGACTGACAAAAATGAACATTCTGTTATAGATAGACTACAAACTCAAAGGCAGTCTGCCACTGTCCTGGTAGATCAGCTGATAGCATCTGATGTCATTGCAAACCCACATCAAGTGGCCGCTTAGCTTATACCCTTCTGTGCAAATCTTGCGTACAAAAGGCAGACTATGTATGTCGCTTAATCCTGCCTACAGTTGCCGCACATGTGCAAGCCTTTTTGCAACCCTGGGTTATTAGTGACATATCCGTTGCCAGTGATGCTTGTTGTGTTCTGCGGGAGGTATCTTACTATTGCCTTCTCTTGCATGTGTTTGGAAGAGCAGAGGGGGACCAGAACAATTCCATGCTGCCAAATGTGAACTGTTGTAGATAGAAACGATGATTTAGTCTAACTGAATTAGTAGACATGTGAGGATGAATATAAACAAAACAACTGAAGGCTTTTGACTCTAGTGGTTATGACTGATGTCTTAATGCTGTAGATGTCATGTTTCCAAATCCATGTCATGCAGTATTTAAATGTTAAATGTCTAACCAGAGTGCTCAAACTCATTTGATTAGTAGGTTAGCTCCTTTTTAAGGAAGGTGTCGAGCCTTCAGTGGAGTCAGTTGCAGGGCCTGTATTACACAGCAGCCTGGAACCACTGAGTGGGAGACACATGTTTTAGCAGAGCCATTACTGCTGTAACATGAGGAGATGTTTTCATGTGCACACCTACAACCTGACACACTCACAACTGCAGGGACAGAAAAGTGAACCCACATATACACACAGGTGTGCTGGCAACAGCATCTTACACCATAGCAGGGCTCTACCCTGAGGTACACGCTGCAGATTGGAGACACCAGCGTGCGTGTGTGTGTGTGTGTGTGTGTGTGTGTGTGTGTGTGTGTGTGTGTGTGTGTGTGTGTGTGTGTGTGTGAAGTACATAAGTGTAAATGAAGAGGGAAATAACCATTGGTGAGGTCATGAACTTCTAGATGAAGAAAAAAAAGCTTCCTGGTGCTTTTCCATTACATCTCACTCCAATGGCGTCTGTTGTGCTTTTGTTGTAGATACCAGCCAGACTGTGTGCAATAAGCTCTTCAACTGATAAATACTTTTGTTCCAATTATTTCTCTAGAATGGTAACTATAAAAATAGTGAGCTGACATTGGTGACCTTAGCAGATGAAACTGAATGTTAGAAGCAAATTGCCTCGTATGTGAGTGTTAATAGTGATTTGTAACACTGGGGCCTTTAGATTGCCTGTATTTTCTGAGTATAGCTCCAGGGTTCCCAACGTGCAGCCACTGGGAAGAATGTACTAGTGTGTATTTCAAGTCATGATATAGTGGCTTATAACAAGACCCAGGAAGCATTTCTATTCAGCTGAAATTCTTCTGTTTCCCTTAGTATAACTGACTAAATCTTGCATTCACCAAAAACAAAGCAAAACCAAGTTCTCCCATGTTAAAGATGGCGAATGTGCATTCTAAAGTTTCAAGTGTTCAGTAAATATTTTAAGGTTTCACAGGCTCAACCTAAGTTTTATCTGACAGATCTTAAGTGCTTTTCTTGAAAGGTTTCTGGAAATGTTTTTCTGACTGCCACACTTTTCCCTTTTCATTCTCTTTGCTTCCCTGTTGCTTTATTTTCCACAAACAGGTGTTCATTTGCTCCATCAGCACAGTGTTCAATAGCGGCAGCAGAAAGTACTTAGTGATCTAAAAGAGGGAGCAGTGGATTTTGACATAATCCTGTTTGGGTTAGAACAGACTCCTAAATAAACTACTGCAATGGGACACCACTGTTTACTAGCAGTGAGAGGATTGTATTCAAAGTGTAGCAGTACCATTGTGGTTTCTGGAGTCATTCATCTGTGATGAGCCAAAACAGAAAGCACACTTACATGTATCGTGTTCTCCGGTGACAAAAGAAGGTGTTTCTGTTTTTCTTAAAGCATTTGTAAGCATAAGTTAGTTATATCACTCATTTAAGGTAATAAGCTAGTCTAATACTATAATGAGTTTTTAGTGCAAAAATGTGTGATTATTTAAATTATGGCCTGACCTGATCTGACAAAATAAAAGCAAAATATATAAATAAAATCTATCACTAAATGCTTAATGTTTTAATGCATTTTAAATTATTAACATATATAGCGACACAATGGTATTACATGCATGTCACAGAATGTGGAAATACTCAGATTTATTTAAAATTATAGTATAATACATTGCCATTCACTTTATACTCAAAAAAAACCCCTACTTTTAAATTGCCATCAACATTTAATAAATGTAAGTAACAGAAAAGTGTAAGCAGTGAAGATAAAAACATAAAAACAGATGCAGATATTGCTTTTTAAAATTCTTATTCCATCTAAAAACCGAACCTACACTTTGGACGTGCACAATAACTAATACAGCTCAATCACTGACATCTCAGTAGGCAGTTTGGTGTTTTATGCTAGTAGTAGCTAGCTTGTTGTAGTCTAGCATTTACTGAATACATAGAAACTCAACATTATTTCCAGCTATAGATTCTTGGCTTCAAAACCAACTGATAATTCATAAAAGCAGTTTGCTGGAGCTATAAAAAAGGATGCACAAGAAAAAAAGAAGAGTGAGTGGACACAAATAAATGCAACTAAAAGCATAATGTAAGTAAACTAAAAGTAAAGTAAAAGCCTTATTTCTCTAAAATACCATCTGTAAATTTTAAACATATAGATCAATAAGTCCAAGTCCACAAGCCTTTGGGTACATGTCCCTCCCCCACCATCTTCTCAGCATGCACACACCAAAAATTTAGACTGAAGGCACACGCACGTTGACCTTGAGGGTGTTAGCTGTGTTGACATTTGTTTGGACAGTGCTTCAATTCCTCAGACTGCTGCAAGGTCACGTGGCTTGACATCAAAGAAAAGAATTTCTTCCTGGGCGACACTGAGAGCTCCGGTGTTTATTCTAAAACTGACTGCCTCCCTGTCTGTGTTTCTGTCTCTGGCAATCGCTGCTTCATCCCTGCCTGCCTGTCTCATTACCTGTGCACAATATCTGCACAGCTGTTGTCTTAAGACTGTATGTTCCCATGGAGTTTTTTTTTCTTTTAAATATTATTATTATTTCTTTTAGCTTTTGGCAGTAGATACCCACACACAACTTTAGTGCAGAGAAAGCTTTGACAATGATTTAACATTTGTTTGGTGCCATGCGTATCGTCAGCCCGCTGCCTGGTAATGTAGAGTGACTGGACCTGGCCGGTTCTTCTGTACTTTTCACTTCAATGCTATTTAGCGCAAAATGGTGATTGCTCTATTTAACTCCATTTTAAGCAAATTTAGTTTTATTTAGTGACATTTCTTTAAACCACAGCCAGACGAAATGTTCAGAAACACATTGTGGTTTGGAGTGATTTCCACCTGTTGCTTATAACTCGCCGTGTTCATCTTCACGCTACAAATCTGGTCAAGATGTGGGGTTTTGTGCTTTGGTTACTGGCTACAGGTCAAATACACACAGACACCAGAGATGATTAGAGATTAGAAGTAAACAAAGTAAGAATACTGTAGTTAAACTGTGCAGCATATCATTTAAAAAAAAAAAAGGTGCAAAAGAAAAGATCTGACAGGGAAACTGCTGTTCTGACTAAGGCTACGTCCACACTAGCCCGGATAGATTTTTAAACGGCGTTTTCGTCTGATTTCAGTGATTTCAAACGAAAACGCATTAGTGTGGGCGTAGCCTAAACATTCTACTTGCGAGATCTACATTTAATAGACTGATTGTCTTGTCACAGTGTTGGAAGCACCAAGCTGTGCATTCACCAGAGAGCAATTCATGTGCATGTTTAGCTTTGAGGTTTTCCCCCCAGGGATGTTTTGTTTTGATGTCTTCCACTGCAGCCAGATGAATGGACACATGGAGAGCTGGGGGGGAGGAGGGGACTGTTGGACATGTTAAAGGACACCTGTGGGGCTTTGTGGGCCTCCCATGATGGACGGGGGGTTCCGCTTCAGGTGGCAGTAATTTCTCTACACCGTAGGGAGGGGTAGTGGGGTCAGGTTGTGCGTGTGTTTTACGTGTGTGCGTGTGACTGCTTTGTCACCGGGGGATCAGTCTGTGAGAGGTGATTTCAGTTTGTGTTTGTGCTTGTTTCCACCCCATTTTCTTAACTGTCTTTTAGTGTATTTATATACACTGTGTTTGTGTGTTTGTGTACACAGGCCCATCAAAGAATAATTGCTTCAAATACCACTGGGAACACCACACAGATCGTGACAGTCTCACCCACAACTGATGATTATGTAAATATGATAGCCATCTGTAGACTTGTGTGTGTGTGTGTGTGTGTGTGTGTGTGTGTGTGTGTGTGTGTGTGTGTGTGTGTGTGTGTCGGGGGATGTTCTGCCTAATATATTGTCTTATCATGTGGAGATCAGCTGTTAGACAAATGTGGCATTGTTGAAGACCAAAGTAGAGCCATTATGTGCATGTGTGGTTGTGTATGTGAAGTCGGGCTAGTTCAGGGCTTCATCTATTCCCTGCACCTGATACTGAGCTGGATCACTTGGTATTTTAGATGAAAAGACAGCAGCTTGTTATTAAATGTCACAGGCCGATCTTCTAGAATAACCAATAATGTTGCAACAGCTCACCTACTCACACTCACAGACACACACACTACACATAGATATCTTTTTTAATGTACAAGGGAAAATGATTAAGACAGACCACAGCAGCAAGAACTACAACAATGTAATGCCGTAAGAGGTGGTGACTCTAAACCTAGTGAGGAATTTGATCTGAGTTGGCTGAACGCTTGACACCTCATTGTCATGGCGTAAACACAAAGTGATTAGGTTTGTGAACTGATTGTGCTCTACACCTGATTTAGTGTAACATGCAGACAACACATTCACCCATATGTTGGTATATGCACGCACATGCCAGAGCATGGTACAACTTACACTCACTACAAACTTTGTTAGGCACACTTGTTCAACTGCTTGTTAATGCAAACATCTAGTCAGCCGGTTCCATGACAACCACTTAATGCAATTGGACCTGTAGACACGGTGACGACAACCTGCTGAAGTTCAAACAGAGCATCATATCAGACTAGTTTCTTGACTCATGATGGTGATTTCACTTGACTCAGATGGCCTCCACAGTCATCAATACTATAAGCTATATAATACTATACAGTAGTGATTCTGTTATTGAACTCATGTATCCACTTCCGCAGACAGGGTTCCGACCTTTAAGTTATACAATATTATATAACGGCATTTGCAAAATGGTAAAAAACACAATTAAATGATTTGCAAAGGTCATGAAATCCATATTTTTTCCCCAATAGAACACAGAAACACCTCTGCGAATCGCTATCTTATCATGGTGGAGGGGTCTGTGTGTTCAAGGCACCCCAGGGGCTATGTTGTCTGCGGGCTTTTGCCCCCTGGTAGGGTCTCCCATGTCAAATTGGTCTTGGGTGAAGGAGCAGACAAAGAGTGATTCAGAAGACCCCTATGAGTAGAACATCAAGGGTACAGTTCACCCTGCCCAGAATATGGTTCCCAGGGCCCCACTCAGGAGCCAGGCCTGGGGATGCCTTAGACCATGGTGCCCAGACGGGCACAGCCCGAAAAAGGGAAATGGGCCCATCGTCCTGCAGGCCCACCACCTGCAGGAGGAGCTGTAGGGGTTGGCTGCATTGTGTGCCAGGTGCGGAGGTGCTGGCGGACCAATCATCACAGAAAACATATCAAACCCCCCCCACAAAAGTACTAAACTAGGTTAAAAAGTTAATTTACATCTGTACAAAGCAGCACATGGGAAAACTGAGAAAATGAATTTGAATTTGATGCAACAACACATCCTAAGAAATTTGGGGCCGGGCCATGCTTACCACTGCGTAGCCTGTCCCATTCCTGACCGATATAGGATTCGAGCTATGCATCATTTCTATTTGGTCATGGTTATATTCATGTTTCATGATGCACCAAAGGTTTTCAGTTTGTGAAAGGCCTGAAGTGCTGGCAGACCAGTTCAGCACATCGATGCTTTTACTGCAAAGCCATGTTGTTGTGAGAGGTGCTACTGCCATTTAAATTAAAATAATAAAATATTTTTCATAAAATAGTAGAATTTCTCAATTTAAACATTTGATATATTTTGTGGTTATTACTCATACTCATAACTCATTGCACTCTTCTTTTATTTACATTTTACACATTGTCCCAACTTGATTGGATATGGGATTGTAGATTTTCTAATAACATAAATACACTTTAGTCTGACTTCATCATAAACTCAAGTCTAGGTTTCTAAAAGGCCTCTCCAGCTGTACCCTCTTTAAACACATGCGTTACTTATCTGTAGCTGAAAAGCTCTGTTATTTATAAGCACATAACAAGAGAAGCTGTCTCTGCCATTTGCTGAACAGATGTGTGATTGATCTTCAGATCAGATTCTTTTCTGCAGTAATATTTAGGATTTTGTGCTCCCTTTCAATGTCTTTTACCCATGCAGCACTGTCAATCAGTTACAAAACTGATTTGAGCAAACGGATAGTAATACTAATAACATTAGATCACCTTTAGTCAAAAGCTGTTCACTATGGCAACAAATCAAGCTAAGTGTTTTTCATTGTGTCAAAGTGGTGAATTCTCTCTCTAGTATGCGTGACATATGTGGAAACGCATACTCTCACTGCACAGCCACCAAAGGCAAAAACAAATATTTTACAGGCTCTGTGTGCAACAAATAGACCCCCACTCGTGATGAGCATGTTTCTATGTGTTAAAGTCACTAGTTTGGAGTGCAAAGGCCATTCTTGGAGGTCAGAGTGGCAGTGTTATGTTTCATTCACAGAATAGGTCCTCTTTTACAAACTATGGGGTAGAGGTCAGCAAAGGCGAGGGAGAAAGAAGAACAGAAACATGAAGAAAAGTAGGTGTGGGTCAAGGTTTGGGGAACAGAGGCTAGCAGACATTAGCATTCATGTTTTCTGATAGCTGGCAGGTAGATGGGGCAGACTGTGTAACACACACTGTTGTCATAATGTTCTTTGTACTTCGTCCATGACCACTGATTGACCTACATGTATAAATGTAGTCCATGAGCGTAAATACTTGTGCTGAATTGATGAATGCTTGTTTTGTGTGTTAGGTATTTTTGCTTTTTTCCCCACACATAAAGGGCCCATGGTGGTCATACGAGAAGCTGCGCTGAACTTACGGATCCTTGAATAGTGGAAGCACTATATTTGGGAGCTGGACCGAGGCTTCTGACCCTAACACTGACCCCACACCTGCCTAATATGTGTGCCAGTGGACATGGCTGGAGATGGATAGAGATGGGGGAGATGCAAATGAATGTTTGTCTCTGTGCTTTGTGTGTCTGCTTCCCTTTTGTGTAGCGCATAATGGATTTTGAATGTAACTAACATTCGGATGCAAAATATTTCACAAATAAAAATGAACTCAGTAAATTTTAAGTTTTGTATGGAAGTAAGTAATTGCTTGTCACGCTTATGTTGTAGATCATCGACGTATGTGTGTTTCAAAGACAAACGTGTAAATGATCAATGCTTTGGCAGCTGCCAGGGTGTATTAGTTTACTGCGAAATTGGCCACTAGATTTGGATTTTTTAATTTACAAAGTTTCTCAACATATGGTAAAGTCACCATTTTAATAATCCACACTTCTTCACACACTGAAATATCAAACGCAAAATTTTTTTTAAAGAAAGTAAAAGTAGCTGTTGCTGTTATTGTTGTTTGTAGCTATAATAGTAGGGATGGTAGTATTATTAGCAGGCGAAGTGTAAGTTTTTAATACTGATATAATTTGATATTTTACATATAGAGTTTTAGCCATCTGTGTCTCTAAAAACTGGAAAAAAATGTGTCTTCTAGCTGACATCCATTTTATTATTTTAACTTGCAAATTTGATAAATTGAAAGCGAAGTCACGCAGTATAATGCAGGATATCCAATTAGCCCTATAGCGTTAAAGTCATTTCTGTATCTACATATGATCTAATGATTCAATCATTCACTAGTTCATTTAATCATTGATGCTGCATATAAGACTGTTCCAATGGAATTTTAAATTTGTACATTTTTTACCGTAACTTTTGTTGATTTATGTGTGTGCATTTCTGTATCAGATGTCACCGTCAGCAAATGCGTGACTGGTCCCTCAGTTCTGTATTTAGACCTAAAGGTTCAAGGGTCAGAGGTCATGAGTTGGTATGAATGACTGCCTGTTATCAGGCAGTAGCGAACAAAGAATGTGTATGTGTGCATGCATTTAAGAGAGAGTAATGGGAAACAAAGCGTGACTGAATGACAGAAGGAATGAGGCAAAAAAAAGGAAACGCAAGTAAGAGATGGAAACATGCAGGTGAGCAGCATCAATGAGCTGAGTTTTTCCAAATGTTTCCATCTTTTTCAGTTCCCTGGATGTTGTCAAGTTAAATGCAGTTTTTCTACATTATTTTAAAGTGTATTATATTGACAGTGCATAGCATAAATCAGAGAAATATCTGAAATAAGCGACAGCAATATAGAATGGACAACCGTGAGTTCAACATGTTAAAAGTCTGTAATCCTGCCTTGTCACCTAAGACTGAAAAAAACAGACAGTTTAAAAATGTGGGTTTAAAATAAACTATCATGAATGCAAGTAGTTACATGGACACATCACCTGTCCTCTGTGTTTCTCACTCTGTCCCTTTTCTTTACTTTGACTGTTTCTAGCTGATTCAGCCCCTTCCTCCCTTACCCTCTCAACCCCTTTCCCCATCGTCTGTTTGTCTCCCTCATTTATGACTCCCCCCTTCTTCTTCTTCTTCTCCTCCTTCTTCCTTTTTTTTTTTTTTTTTTTTTTGCTGCTAATTGCCACCCCGTTGTAGCATCCCGGGAGCTGGGAGCTCATTAATTGGTGAAGAGGAGACAGGTGGCGCCACTATGTTGTGATGCTTCTTGTTATTTGTGTGCGTAGGTTTATTGAGTTGATGCTGTGTTTGTGAGTGCACATTAGTTTGCATGAGCTTGTCCTTGTTTGTGTGTGTGTGTGTGTGTGTGTGTGTGTGTGTGTGTGTGTGTGTGTGTGCGTGCATGCATGCGTGTATGATTCCTATGAGGATGTGACTGTGTGTGCACGAGTTTAAACGAGTGTGTGTGGCAGCACTGCTTGTTAGCGGCACTGAGCCCCTTCTCACTGTAATCTCTTTGTTTATGCAGTGCGAAAAGGGCCTTTCAGGGGCATGAACTCCCCACGCTCTTATCCCACTGCGCCTCTCACCCCAAGCAGACCCTCATGCCCCACCACCACCCTTCCGACACCAGCTTTGCTCCCACCACCTCCATCATCTGACTCAACCCCTGCCCAACACTGTGTCCCCTTGTCCTTGCTTCCTGTCTAACTTCGTTAGCATTCAAATCATAAGCCATACGTTCTGTGAGAGATAAGCCAGGATTCACAGAAAAATACTGCCTGGCACCTTATTCTTGCAAACTGTAAATCAAAATCGGTTGAGTTTACTTCAGTTGCTCAGACCAGCTCTGTCAAAGAAGTCGGCATCTAATTTTTATACCTTTTGGTATTTAGAAACAGAATATAAGATGGGTAGCCCTGCAACTGTTGCAGGGAATTTTTGATCTTCAAGCAATTTGCTTCACTGAGCTCACGGCACACACACCTTAACCTCAGCAGGCATAGGACACCAGTATGCGCCTGTTCATAATATCAGCAAAGCCACTGCATATACGCAGCATATAGCATTTGAAAAAAGGGCCATCCTACTTTTAAAGTACATTTGCCAAACCAATTTTTAGTAGTAAGCTGACATTCACAGCATTGGTATTGATATATCAATACCAATGCTGTGAATGAGCTCCAAGTGCTGGTATAAAATAACAATAATCTCTAACCAAAATAACTCCAGAATACTTAGTTTAAAATCCCTTAAAAACAAAAGTGTTGCTAGTTGCCCGAGTAACTGCCAGCATTGTTTCTATTAGATTTTTACTGGATTCAAATGAATTGGTCATGCTCGATTTAGATTGCTAAATTCAATCATAATTTGGTCGATTAATCACACTTAACAGATAAGAGAAAATCATAAAAGTTTAAAGCTGGTTCAAGCTTTGCCACTGAATGCTTTGGCAATAAATTCCCATTCATTCATAACATCATTAGCTGCTTCCATGTTCTTTTTCTTTATCTTTCTTCTTTTATCCTGCTTTCTCTATTCAGTGCCTCTTTTAATCAAAAAGAGTCTTTAATCAAAAGTCTTTTCTCCCTACATTCTAGCCCTGACCTCTGAACTTGCTCTCATTGCTTTCCTTTGAAGTCTTCAGTAAAAAAAACTATTTTGAATCGCTGGCAGCATGTATCTAATTGTTTGGTAAAGTCTGTGAGGAAGAGTGATTACACAGCATTAGTGCTTTGCCTAGCAGACGGTATTATCAGGTGGTCAAATGGTGGCCTTTTGGCAGGCCTAGAGAAGCGGGTGTCATAAGCAGTGATCTGTGAATAAGTGCGTTTGTGTGTGTGTGTCTGGACCGGTGTACGTGCTTTTATATCAGTATGTGTCCCTGTGTTCGTGCAGGTGTCGGGGTCACAGGCAGTTTGTAGGTTAGCCCCCTGCCCCTGGTGTCACTATGCTCTGTTTGGCCCTAAACAACCACTAATATGGGACTCTTCTCTTCTCTTCTCTTCTGGCAGGTATAAGTATATGCAAGGCTGGAAGAGAGGGGGAGTAGGAGAAAACAACGGTGAATAGGACCAGCCACAGAGGCTGAAAGGTTTTATTGGGCTATGCTATTCTTGGCTGGAGAAAACAGTTGTCGTTAGCCAAAGAACCACGTGTAGCTCTTTTATTAGCCTAAACTCCTACATAATCTGGGCAAAACCAGGTTAGTTCTACAGGGTAATTATAAACACTAGATCCCTGTGTTTTTAAATGAGTGTTTTTGGAATCATGGAAAGTATTACTATATTTATGACAAAGGGAAATAAAACTAAGAAAGTTAAAGAATTTAGATTATGTCATACATACCCGAAGACGCTATCTTCCCTTGGTTGATAGCTATTGCAATGTAGTTGCAATAGCAACAGGCACATGTGTTCTCTATAGCTGATTGAACTGCTGTTGAAAGTTTCCATGCTATGCCTCTCTCTCATAAAGGCTTTTGAATTTAGTGTAATGTGCAAAAGTCTTGGAATAGCATTATTTGTTTTAGTTTATTTGGAAAACTGGAAACAGGTGCAGTGATTTATTGAACCATGTGCAAACACACATGAAAATACAATATATGAGGCAGCAGCACCAAGTCTTCCCAATCTTTTCTTTAGATTTGTGATGCCTTTTGTTACGCGTTTTGTCAAAACAATCCCACAGCGCTTCAGTGATGTTTAGTCCCGGGGTCTGGGGAAGCCATTTTGCCTTTTCTCTGCATTGGCAGTATGTTTGCGATCATTGTTATGCTGAAAAATAAAGCCATTGCCAAACAGATGCTTTCCAGATCAAAAATCAGATGGTACTTTCCTGCATTTATGATTGAATTTGACAAGATGTTAAAAACGGCTCCAGACCATGATGGAGCCTCCACCATGTTTTACATATGGCTTCTTTTGTCCTCCAATTTTTTTCCTCCAAATTTTTTTTTTAAAGACACACTGCACACTGTGGTATGCCTAGATGTGCCTAGTTCTCAGCTAATAGTACTTTGTTGGCACAAAAATCATCTTTTATGGCTGCCAAACAGTATTGTTTGGCATTTTTTAAAGATTCCTAGTAACATGTTACCAATAACAAAGAAGCTAAACATTTACAAGTTAACAACAACTTTGGCTATTAGGCACAATACTGATTTATCCCTCGGGTTAGACATACACTGAAAATAAGTGAAAAAGCAGTCAATGTCCAAAAGAAAAATGTGAAAGAGAAAAGTACTGCTGAAGACCAATTGTGAAATCTGCCTCCTTGGCAGTAAGAGAAAGAAAAATAAAAATGGCACAAGACACGTGCACAGTGCCTTATATAAAATAGGTTAACATGTTTGTACTGCTGACAAGGATTGCTGTTTCACTACAATAATTAAGCTGTAACTAAAATGTGAGGAGAGTGTGGAGTTGTTGCCGGCATGCTTGTTGTTTTGGATAAAATGCTCTAGCGTGACACACAGTAACTGGGAGACATCTGCACTTTTAAACCGAAAACCAAAGAGATGCAAACAGAAGCTAAGCTGAGGATAAAGAAAAAACAACAACAAATGCCTCAACTCAAGTGTAACCAGAGGAAGCAGGTGCTTGACTGCATCTAAACAGAATCACAGAGGCTTTCCCTGCTGTAAGGTAGTAGTCATCAGAGTTTGACTTTCTGCAGTGTTGCACTGAGAGCTGAGATGCACTCGTTGCATAATTAATGTTAACAATCCAAGTTAGCAGTGCCAACCAGATGAAGAAAATTCTTCAAAGTCTGATCGCATTTCCAGCTAGAGCTGTATCAGATATTTTATGTGACAGATGGATAAACAAGCAGAGGCCAGTCATTGTGGGGAACAAAAAAAAGTGTTGGTGGGTGGCTGCAGATTGTGTTTTGCAGTATTTAGCAAGCTGTCTCATTTATGAATCAGAAAAAGTAGGCAGCAAAAACGATCCCACGAAGCAGGTGGGAAAACTCAACTCTCCTTTTTGCTCCCACTCAGGAAGTAGGTCTTCTGTTTTCTGTGTGCATGTCTACCTTAGCAAGACAAATTTAACATTCCACCCTTTTGGCCAGTTGGTTCCTCCTCCCAGCACCCTTTCCTATTCCTCATGTGATTGTGGGGGTCTGGGGGGTGATGGTATGTGTGCGAGGGAGGTGGAAGGTGGGGGATTGCTTATTCTAGACTCACAGTTTGTGTGTGTGTGTGTGTGTGTGTGTGTGTGTGTGTGTGTGTGTGTGTGTGTGTGTTTCATCTTCTCTTAAAAACGACATCCTATGATTCCTATTTTGCTTATTTAGCTGTTTCCTATTAATCAAAAGCGTCTTCACTAACATTTAACATCAAAGTAATATTCGAGGCTTTCATTCTCTCTTTGCGTGCTGTGTGCCTAAGTGCAAAATAACAGGACATTAATCTTTCTGAAATGATCTAGAAAAACATTGTGTTTGCTACATAGCTTGATGGTACACGTGGGCATTCATCATGGATATATGCAAAAGAAATTCAGAAAATAATAGAAACATTTATGATATCATGATTACAGTTGTGGATACCTAATACTCCGTCTCAGTTTTCTTCTACCTCGCCCTAATCACATATCCCTTTCAGTGATTTTATGGCGGTTGTAAAGTGATACAGTGCGTGGTTTCACAATGACAATAACATGCTGTAAAACCCAATTCCCAGTCTATCATTAGGCTTTCATTAAGTTTAAGTGGCCCAACACCTAACTCTCTGTGATGTGTGAATGTGTTTTGTGTTACTTGTGCTGTGAGGGTATAAACTTGTTTACGCAGTCACCTTAGGGGACTTGACTTCCTTTTGGAGAAAAAAAAAAGCAAAGGCTCATAATAAGGTTTAGGTTAAGCATAGTTTGGCACAGACACCCTGCTGACCATCCAAAACCCACATGACCAGATTTCTAGCAGAAAACATGAGACACAGACGACAATCTTGGAGTGGTGTATTTTATGAGGATCTTTTTCTAAAGTTACCCAATTAGTTTAGATTAGATTAGATTAGATTAGATGAAACTTTATTAATCCCTCGGGTGGGTTCCTCCGGGAAATTCAGTTTCCAGTAGCAAAGCACCGAAAGAAGTTGCATGTTACAGATACATTAAGGGGAATGAGAGTAAGGATATAAGCATAAATACACCTTATATACACATATACACATATATAGATACAGAATATACAATATGGATAAATAGGATTGCTCATTTGAGTGAGTATATTGCACAGTGATTATTGCACAGTCAAATATAAGAAAGAGACAAAAAAAAAACAAAAGCACCTACAACTCAGTTGTCCCCCTGTTTCTCCTCCCTCTCCCCTCCAGTGAGGAGTTAAACAGTCTGATGGCGTGTGGGACAAAGGAGTTTTTAAGTCTGTTGGTTTTTGACTTTGGGAGAAGCTGCCTGTCGCTGAATAGGCTCCTCTGATTGTTTACGACCGTGTGCAGAGGATGCCCGGCATTGTTCATAATGTCCATCAGTTTCTTTAAGGTCCTCTTCTCTGCCACTGTCACCAGAGTGTCCAGCTTCATGCCAACCACAGAGCTAGCCTTCCTGATTAGTTTCTCCAGTCTGGATGAGTCCTTCTTTGCTGTGCTGCTCCCCCAGCACACCACGCCATAGAAAAGGACTCCTGCGACCACTGACTGGTAAAACATCCTCAGGAGCTTCCTGCAGATGTTGAAAGACCTCAGCCTCCTGAGGAAGTACAGTCGGCTTTGTCCTTTTTTATACAGGTTCTGCGTGTTGCATGACCAGTCCAGTTTGTTGTCCACCCACAGCCCGAGGTACTTGTATGTGTTGACCACCTCCACCTCCTCTCCCTCTATCTGAACTGGCAGTGGACCTGGTCTGGACCTCCCGAAATCCACAACCAGTTCCTTGGTCTTTGAAGTGTTGAGTTGCAGGTGGTTTGTGTGACTCCATGTGACAAAGTTCCTCACCAGGCTCCTGTACTCCTCTTCCTGGTCATCCCAGATACACCCCATGATGGCCGTGTCGTCTGCAAACTTCTGAATGTGGCATAATTCAGAGTTGTAGCAGAAGTCAGAGGTGTACAGGGTAAAGAGAAGTGGGGACAGCACAGTTCCCTGTGGTGCTCCTGTGCTGCTGACTAAACCTAACCGTGCTAGACAGGAAATGGAAAATAATATACACTTCCTTGCCATATAATTAGTTAGACCTGTTTAAGTGCTTGATAATGCATATATCTAATCAGCCAATCAAACGGTAGCAATTCATTTGCACATTCAAGCATGCAGACATTGTCAAAATGACCTCCTATAGTTTAAACTGAATGGGGATGAAAGGTGTTTTCAGTGACTTTGAATATGGCTTGGTTGTTGGTGCCAGACAGGCTTATCTACTGAGATTTTACCACAGAACCGGGGTTGAGAAGTCTCTGAAAAATGGACAGAAACCCAGTGAGTAGTTCTCTGGGTGAAAAGGTCTTGTTGATGTCAAAGGTCAGAGAGGAATAGCCAGACTGCTTTGAACTGATGGCAACAGCAACTCAAATAACTACTTGTTACTACCAAGGTGTGCAGATGAGCATCTCTGAATACACAACATTGTGAACCTTGAAGTAGATGGGCTACAGCAGCAGAAGACCACACTGGGTGCCACTCCCTTTGGCTAAGATCAGGGAATTTAGGGTACAGAAAGTTGGATAAATCTTGCCCAGCATATCTAAAAAATTGGCCAGTGAGTGTAAAGGAAAATAAATGCTTATAAAAAAAAATCCTGTCTGGCAGGATCTCACTAAATGGAAAAAATTCCTACTAGCATCCGACATGCAGTTCAGGGAGGGAATAAATATCTTATTTGTGGTTGGACAAATACTGGTTATGGTTATGATTTGATCAAGTGGTAATACATTGAGTTAATTTAACATTCTCTGAAGTGATCTAAACATCACTCTGTAACTGCTTACTAAATAATATAAAATAATATATTATTTATTTTAGCTTTCCATATTTGTGGGTAAAAAGGGGTTCTTCAGTGTTGCAGAGGTATTTTCTCATAAAGGTGAAAGGTCAAACAAGTACAAATTAGTGTTGAGGACAGAGGAGGACCTGACGGGCTTTAGTTTCTTTCACTGCTTCATCAACATCTCCCTGAACTCTGCGTTACTCCTCGTGTCCTTATTCCTCTCACCAATTCCTTGGCCCTAGGTTGACTTTTGTTGGCTGTGTTTGCGACAGAAGGAGGAAATCGTATTTCTCTGGTGAGTTTGTGTCGTTTAAGTCAGGGTGAAAAGGCTTAGCATCACCTGTAATTTGCAGCCCTGTTGCTCCATCCTTAATCATTACCTTCCTATCCCATTTTGCACACAGCACTTCATACATTCCTTAGAGACCACTTTAATCATGTCTTCCCTACTTGTCTTGATCTAAATTGTTGCTAACTGCAGTGCTTTGTATGAACATTTTAAAACTAAAACAACAAATGAACTCAACTAAACCACCATTTAGGTTTCCCTCAGGCGAAGGAGCTGAGGGTACAAATGGACTGGAGGAAGAGGAAGTACTACCGCAACTCTCACACACAGCTCTCCCACATCTACAAAGGATTGCTATGTAAATGCACCAGTGAATAGGAGTGAATGGACAGACTTAAAGCAGATTATGTTAAACCTCTTGTTAGTTTAAAGACATGCTGAAGTGAATGGGTGGGGATTAGCAGATGTGCTGCTGTGCCACGGAGGTGTTTCACTAAAATGGATTTAATCCCCTGTCTTTTAGTCAGTTCACACATCAAATAAAGGGATAAATGCTTCTAAAAGTGAGCCAGGAAAAGGTAAGGTGGTTTTTAAATCCCAAAGAAATCCGAATGTGGAGACAATGTGCTTGAATAGGTATATGTAGAGTCGCAAGTATCCCAAGTCCATTTATATATTTGGAATTTGAGCCCAGACAGAAATTACAGTAAGTGGCCTGTGAAAACCTTCAAGTCTTAACACCTACTTTAAAAAAAAAAAAAAGTACTCTGGTAATCAGAAATTGACTCTCCTAACACTGCTGCACTGCTACACATTCAACTGTTTCGAAAAACAAAGAACAACAATCTGTATAAATAATGTGTAATTTTTATTCCTTTATCTAGTTAAAATTGCGTATCTACTTTACCCTCTATTCAAAATCGCTATGGATAGGTTTTTTTTTTTGCATGTTAGGACTGCACTTTATCAGAAGTAGTTCCTGGATGCTCTGTCTATTTATCATCCGCTCTCTTCCGCTTATCCAGCTCAGGGTCGTGTGGGGCCTTGAGCCTATCCCAGCTCACAAACGGTGAGAGGCAGGGTACACCCCAAACAGGTCGCCGGTCTGTCGCAGGGCTAACACAGACATACACATCCATTCACACTCACATCAGTTATAGGCAATTTAGAATCACCAATTAACCTAATGCTACTAAATGCATGTCTTCGGACTGTGGGAGGAAGCCAGAGTACCCAGAGAGAACCCACACGGAGAACGTGCAAACTCCACGCAAAAAGGCCTCGGCCTGATGGTGGATTCAAACCCACAACCTTCTAGCTGTGAGGCAACAAAGCTACATACAAAGCTGATACTTTCTGATCAACTACAATGAGGTCCATCTCACAGGATGCAATCAGAGAGGCAGAGGATGTCATATGTCATCTTTATCACCCTCAGCAGTCATTTCGTCATAGTATTTGCCAAAAGGCCAGTGATAGTCAAGGTCAATGGCACGCAATTCCATGGTACCACAATATTTGTAGATCCCTAGTTATAGATGATGGGAGTACTCATGATCTGATGACAGAATGGCGAGGATTGAGAAGAGTCTCAGTGCTATAGACTTTCTATAAGATTAGCAACACGCTACAGAGATCTAGTTAACTTCACTCAAATTATAAAGCTGTTGTCTACATATAATGAAAGCTTCTGCAGCTCTCCTAGTTAATATAATTGTACCTTAGCAATATAAGTAATACCAGATTTTTATTTTCATCCTTAATCCACATCAGTCCACATGACAGTTTTTTTTTCTTCCAAATATATTTATTGTTCTCCAGTTTTACAAGCAAAGGATGGATCCATTCTGAAATCTTTAAGCACACACTTTTAGACAAACAAACAAAGACAAAAAGGCAAAAAATGTAAAACAAGAGTACCAAAAAACAGCACTCTACACTAGCGTTTAACACTTGGTTCTTTTACATTAATCCACTTTAGTAAGATGTTCTTCACTGCAGTGCAAGTAAGTAATAGACCTATTGAAAAATGTACTCTATCAGAGAGACCTCAAATAAGAAACTTTGGGTCCATCTCCATAATAATATCGGTATCTTTGCAGCTTTTGACATTAGCAACGGCAATGAGTTAGGGTACCAATCTCTATCTAGCACATTGCTGGGTCGAAACTGTTTTAAGATTGGGAGATCTGTGTTAAATCTTGAACTGTATTGCTTTGGCATGATTACAAACTGAAAGTGATTTTAGCATATCTTTACATTCCCATTCACTGTCATTGATCTTAATAGAAAGAACCCTTTCTCATTTATCTCCAAGGTATTATAAAACCACGGGTGACACGGCAGTTAATAGTTTGCAGTTCTGGAGAGGCGATAGTTCAGGATTGCTAATTAAGATTGTGCAGTGCGATATATATAGAGTCCATTTGGCGAGGAGGAAACTTCTGAATTGTACCTAACAACTCATTAGATGTATTATTTGTTTCTAATTTCCGAGATCAGAAATTAAATGTGTTTACTGGCAACTTTCAGTCCACCTCCTTTGAAGTGTTGACACTGAGAGCTACTGACAAGTGAAGTTGTTGTGTTATGACAGCTTGTCAAAAATGATGAAAGAGTGGATGCTGAATAAACTACTGACCCCAAGCACTTGCTGAGACTTATAATCTGAATGTGTAAAGGGGCCTGAACACTATTAGCATACAAGCAGTCAGAATAAACAGTGGTCTCTGCATCAGATTTAAAGACTTCTGAGCAACTCATTTGTGACGTAAAGTAGAAGTGTTGCTTGTATTTTTATGTCTTTGACCTCCTGTTATCAGTATAAGCTTTTTTTTGCTCTTAAATTTGAATTCCTCTAAATATCCCTTAAAGGTCAACTTCCTCCTTCTGTTATCTAAATTCTTCAAAAAAGCTTTCCTCTAAAAGGCTTCAGACATCTATTATTCTTCCCTCTTCTCCCCTTTGTTTTACTTGTCAGAGGCCTTTCTGTGCTTTTTTCTCTCTCCCTTTTTTCTTACTGCTCATCCTTCGCTCATGACAGTCTCAGCCATTCATCATAGACCCAGCATGAGGGTGACACCAGTGAAGAATAGCCTGTGTGTGTGTGTGTGTGTGTGTGTGTGTGTGATGGAGCACTGGTCTACAGTACCTTTAAAGTAACAGCTTTTAAAGGGATCATACCTCAATCTGCATATGATATTCTGTTCTCAGGCAAATCACCACAGACATTCATTACTTGCTTACACACACAGGGCTTCACAGCTATTGGGGATTGGGGGCAAATGCTGTCACAGTTTTTTAAAAGGCTTCCCGTGGTTAGACATGCTTGAAATGACATTCTGGTTCACTGGAGGAGGGGAGTGGGAAAAGGAGTGGAGAAGAAAAACACAGAAGTGAAGGGGGAGGGCAGCTAAGTTTGTTAGTTAAAAAAAAAAAAAAAAAAATCTTGGAAAGAGTAGAAATGGTAATAAAGAAAGCTGTGTGTCATTTAGGAAGGCATGAAACAGGAGAAACTTTGCTGTGGTTTTCCAAAACGGAAAACGTTCCTATCTGGAATGGTCACTTCAAAATTTTGACTTTATAACCGAATCCAGGACTTCAGAAGTTCAGAAAGGGCAAAAAAAAAAAGGATTTTATTCAAAAATCAGATCACTGTAATCTTGTAGCAAGAAAGACACCAAATAGATGTATTTGGTTAATTAATTGTCAAAATACTAATTGAAATATCAAGTTACACAAGTGGCCGCTTCTTATTTGCTAAACATCCCCAGCTCGGCATCCTGCTTCAAAAACTGAGACTGGATCTTCTCTTTCACAGGAGAGGAAAATTGACAAGAACATTTATTGTTTGTATGTGAACAGGGCTTGAGAGAGGCAATGATGAGGGCAGACAGAAAGACGATAGGGCAGCGGCAGGGCAGGACGGTTTATTTGTGAAGTGATATTTTGCTCTCATCGAAGAGCGAGGGAGCCAGGCAGCCTATTGTTTGCCTTTAATGACCAACATGAACAAGTGTGAGAAAGAAAAGAAGTGCAAAGAACAGCGGCAGCAACAAAGAGGCAGATTAACATGAAAACAAAACCCCCATCTATTTAACCTCGAAACTTCAATGTTCAGCATTTTGTGTTTTGAGGAGGGGAAAAAAAAAAAAAAGCTGCCCATTCTGTGGTGTTTCAGGTCTGTCATATTTTCAGCTAAAAGCAAAGTGTTACCAGCACACACGCACGTGCACTCTCACAAACACACACACGCGGTTTTGCCGAAAGCATGCCTTACAGGCAAGAGGATAGCTCTGGAAAGGAAATGGTCTATTAGAGTGTCTCAACCCATTTATTTATTAGTATAAAAGCTCCAGGCTTGGGTGATGTAATCTCTAACAGCTCCTTCAAAGTGTCTAGGCCAGCTACTTGAATAGCACGCCACTGTGTGAAGAGGTGTTTTGAGTAGCTTTTCGTAAATCTGGGATTGTAAAGCAGAATTCTTCGGAATGATAAACCCGACTCCAGCCGTGCAGACTGTGGAGTCGTCGGTGACACAAACCTGAGTGCAGTTTTATTCAAATGTTGTTTTGCATATGCTCGTTCCAGCCTGCTGAAGACCAAAGCTAAAGGTCAATGCCTTAGGCTCAAAACCATATGCATAAAGGGTGTCTAAGTACACTACAGGTTAGCCTGCCTACGTGTTAACATGAACAATTCAAATCCACTCTATTAAACCACACCTAAAGTAGGGCCTCTTCCATATACAGTATATTTTTTCCCTTAATTATACTTGAAGTACTACACAGATTTATCCAGTACCTCCAGTGTTGGCAGTTACTCTGATATTCAGCTATTCTGATATATTTACTGAACATACATTGGTCCAATTTTCCCATTTAGGCCATGCAAACGCACAACAGTTAGGATCCGCTGCAATCACATGAAAGGAAGTACATGTGGATGTTATATGATTTTCTTTTAGTTCCTGCAGTAATCTGAAATGTATTGTATGATCAATTGTAGCACTGCTTTATTGTTAGGTCAACACTTTATGTCAATCTCACCCGATTAACAGTCTTATTTCCAAAACAAAGTGTAAACAGATATCTATAAGTTGTTAAAGGTGCAGAATCCCACAGATAGTGCTGCTTGTTTTCAATGTCCTCCTCACCCTCCTCCTACTTTTTTTTTTCTAAAACCCCATCTTGCTCCTGTCTGCTCTCTGCCCCTGTTTTCTTTCCACCCATGTCCTCCCTCCCTGTGTGTGTGTGTGTGTGTGTGTGTGTGTGTGTGTGTGTGTGTGTGTGTGTGTGTGTGTGTGTGTGGAGAGAGAGAGGGCCAGCCCTCCCTACAAGGCAAGTGAAGTAAACTCCCCCTTTTTGTCTGTCTCTCTCCCTCTCTCTCTCAGCTGGGCTGCTACTGTCAGACAGGGTTGGGGGGACAATCATCTCCAACTGCTGCTGCTGTTGCCGGTGTGTTCTGTGTGGTGTGGACTTTCTCACGTTTCGGTGGACCCACACAGACACACACACATTCGCACTCGCAGATTCAGGAGCTCGCATGCCTGATACTACCCCCGCCTCTCTTGCTACCCACTCTCTCTCTCTGGTGCATACATACACACTGAGAAGGAGCGACGGCGTGTGAGCGGATCCCATCGTGCGGAGAGCGCTGAAGAGAGGAGACCAGAGAAGAGAGGAGACCAGAGAAGAGAGGAGCGGCGGCACACTCTTACCATGCCAGTGCAGGGAGAAAGGCTGAAGCGCTGTTTGTCTCTCTGTTTCTGGAGCTGGAGTTCTCTACTATTGCTTGGACTGTTCTCTCTGCATGCGCAAGGACACGGTGAGTTACTGCAAACTTTCTCTGCTGACTGCTCCCCTGAACTTTTTTAAGTAGCTGCGTGCTGAAGTTGCTCCACAACAGCTCATTACGTCTCTTACTCCCATTAACACTGTGAAGCATTGCTTTAGAGTTTTTTTTGTTGTTTACCAGTTTTTAACTCATTAAGTCTTGCGTCTTAAATCTGTGCTATACCTTGCCCTTCATTTTGTGAAAGCAATCCATGATGACAATCTGTTTTAAACGTTAAATGCAAATGAAGTGGACATGATCCCAAATATCTATAGTATGTTGCTGTTTTTTCTGTGCGTTATAACTGATTTTCATGTCATTATGAAAAGGTTTTTAATAAGCACAGGGCAGTGTTTTGTCTCTTCCTTTGGGCTGTGATTTTGAAATGAGAAATTTGATTCGACACATTTTCAAGCAAGTCTATGATTTTTAAATTTGCGTATTTAACACATGCACATGAATGCTGCTGAAGCTAATATTCAACCAGCGGCTTGTGATGCAAAAAGAAGAAAGATGTTCCCATTTCATGAATTATCACACCCCTTTCAAAGCACTCTATGCTGCAATAATAACTGAGTCATATGTCAGTTCATTTACAATATATTTGTCATTTTCTTCAAGCACACTGAGAGGTGCATCCTCACAGACTGACACTGATGTTACACGCGCCGGCCGCTTTGTCTGTGACCATGTTTGGTATCTCAACTGTGATTTGTTATGTGTTGGAGGGAGAACGTGTCAGATTCAAAACTCTGTTGCGTTTAGTGCCATCACACTTGTTTTTAAAGCTGCAGTAAGTAGAAATAAAGAGTCTGACAGGAGACGGTTCATTCGTCTTATTTAACAGTGCCTGAGTTTCATCTTCAAATCGAATTTGAACCCCAATCTCCTAAGTGAAAGTCTTATGCTTAACTGATGGGATTACCACAAATGATTACATTTTCAGGCTTTATATTACCGCATTTATACTTCACTTGACCCTCTACATGCCAGACTGAAAAGAAGTGCAGTTAACTCAAATCTGTGGACGTGAGCCAGATTTTCTAAAGCCTCGGGGAAGGTCAAGAAGCTATGGTTCGTCTAATTCTACTTCAATTACAACATCCTCAAATGTTATATTGAATTTTTTTTCCAGCGACAATAAAAAGGTGCTCCCTAGCTCAGCTTTAAGGGTTAACTCGCAGCCTCTGTTATTTTTCATGCCCTCTTCTAGGGTTAACTGTAACAAGAGCATTTTGTAGAGTTTCCTCCCAATCAGTAATTTAAAAACAAAGTTTGGTTTTCAAGAGTTTAAATGTTAGTCTTTCCACTGTTCAGTTAAACACAGAGTGTAGATTTGGACAGTGTTTCTAATTAATGATGGTGTCTGCGTTTATTTATCTATCTCTTTCTTTATCGTTGATCTATTTAAAGTCATTGTAGGCTATTTCAGCCGGGAGCCCTGAAGTTAAGCCAGCAAACGCTCATACCTCATGCTCAGTATGTTATGTGCCGAGGTCTTCCTGCGACCTCTGGCAGCAAGTCATCTCCTCTGTCTTGTATATCTTTCCTGTCATTGTCACTGGGTGGTTTTCCAGAAGCAGTCTGTGCCGAGCTCCCTCCTTCTGATTTACTCGCTTTGTTTTCAGGTGCTGCTTCATAATTTATAACTGGAGCTTTGGAAGGAATAACAGTTATTTTAAATATTATGTGCTTTTAAGCATGAAACTGCACACCTGAGTGCACAGGGGTGCAAACTGACAAAGTGTCGACATGTTTTAGATGCACGGTAACGCCGACTGCTCCGTCCAAGATGCCGCAGAACAGCTGCCAGCAAAGAAGAACTGTTAAATCTGACACAATGTTGGACCTCACCCAAGATTTCTTGTTTGTGTTATGCTCCTAGTTAGTCATTCACAGTGTGTGTTTTTTCTATTTGTAAGGCATTTGCTGAGAAAATCTTCAGTCCAGTTTTCATAAATCCTTCCCGGCATTGCCAGTATTTAGAAGCTAAAAGAATGAAAAATGACTATTTATATGTAAGCGTTAGAACACTGCTCTGTGCTGAATAGCCTTTAAATTCTTAGCGTGTGAATTTGAGATGCTAGGATTTAATTCATTGTCTTATTTTATTTGCTGGCATCAGCAAAATTCACATAATAAACAGAAACACAAAAAAGGGACTGTGCTGATCCAAACTGTCCAAACTGTATTCAGAAAGCATTTCTCCTGAGGCCTGTTAGTCGCATTTATTGGCTTACGCGTAGATGACTGATTGGACCAGCAACAGGCCTATTCATCGGCTGACATACAGATGATTGATTGTCAATAAATTCAGCCGTGACTCAACAGGCAAACATTTGTCAATTAAAAGAAGTTGTGAGACGGAGCGAGGTGGTTGTTATGTACAAGACTGTCTCCGTCTCCTTTTCTCTTTCTGTATCTTAATTTCCTCGGTGTATTGTCTTTGTTCCGTAACAACTCACAAATAACTTGGTAGACTGAATAGATGTCTATACCTGGGATTCCTTGTTCATGTTGCCACAGGTGAGTAGTTAAATAGTTAAATGGAGTAGTTAATTTTCTAAACAGCCAGTAAAATGCCTACTCTGTTGTGTCTGCATAAAAGTCACATTTTGCCCTCTGGCATTTATACGCCATTGTCTGTGCGGTAAACAAATAGGTAACATTGTATTCCTTATTGTCGCATAGTGGGCATAGGCAGTATAGGGAAATCACACTCTTATGCACACTTTATGAATCTCATACACACAAATCTTTTGTGACCTTCCACCTACACCACGCTGCAGCCTTCAATGTGAGTTCTGGGAAGTGAGGAGCGAGCGTGATAGCTTACATTTCATTGTCCTTGGTGGAAATAAGCACGGCTGTATCAGTTTTCACAGTCAAAGCTCCGCCAGTTGCTTTGCTTTTGTCACTGCTCTCTAATGAGACTGTTGCTCTCTGTGGAATTTCAGGTGTTATTTTATCTGAATAAAACATTTACCTGGTTTTTGGCCAAGATATACACATCACACTTGCTGCCTGTGTTCTCGAGCTCCTAAGAATTTGCCATAGTTCTTTGAGTTTATTGTAAAAGTAACATACTTCATACTTACGGATTGCCCTGGCTGTTAGTTTTTGAGAAAATCAAAAGCAGTGAAAGAGATGATTCCCATCAACTCCAAGTGAATTCATTCAATTGCATTTAGGGATGCAGAGAGGGTCTCTGAAGATACTCTGCTCTGAGGAAGTCATTAGGCATTTTGGAATAAAACACAGCTTTAAAAAAATAAGAAAAGAAGCACTTGAGATGTGACTCAGTGTACCGTGCCGTTAGTTGTGCTTTCCATTCCTCACCCTTAAAGCTTTCTGACAGGATGTGTTCTGTTCACATGCAGAAAACTGATACCTCATTAGAACTACTGATGTCCTGACTATAACGTTGAGCCAGAGGGGGAACATTTTAGTGCTTGTTATTGGTTTTCTATTAGTATTTGTTTTCCCTTTGTCAATTTTCTATGTGATTTTTTTTTTCCTTCTTTTTCTTCTTCAGCTTGCACCAAAAACCATGGCCTGACCAGGCTTAACAACCTGGTACCCAGAAGACTAATGTGGTGACATTTGAGAATTTATTGTTCTACTATAAAAGTAATGACACAGATATGAGTCTCAAATACACCATTTTTGATACTGACACTTAAGGGGCCTGTAAGTGTTGGGCTACTCCTTTTAATCTTTGAATTCAGGTGTTTTCAGTTACATTGTCATAGATGTATAAAACCAAGCTCCTAGCCATGCAGTCTGCCTTTACAAACATTTGTAAAATACTGGGACATTCTATAGATCTCACTGAATTGGAGTGTGATACTGCAAATAGATTGTCACTACTGCAACAAGCCAGTTTATGAAAGTTCTTCTCTTGTAGATATTCTACGATCAACTCTAATTGGTATTATTGGCGAATTTAAGCATTTAAAAACTCCAGCAACTTGTTACTGAGTGCTGAGGGTTGCTGAGTGCTCAGGTTCATGGTGGTAATGCTCTGCTGACTCAGGAGTTTCAAACCAGCAGCATCATCAGCACAGAAATTGTGTGCTGGGAGCTTCATAGCATGGGTTACCCTGGCTGAGCAGCTCCTGTAGCTGTAGTGTGTCGGTTACCCAGAAGTTCTGTGTATTCGGTTTGTGATGATATTGTGACTAGAAACCATGTAATACCAATAAAAATCAGCAACTTCAAAGTAAAAAAGCGAAACTTTTCTCAGGTGAAGCAACTACCAGTGGTGTAATGCACAACATGGGTTGAAACTTGATTGTGGTAAAATGCATTAGAGGGTTACTCTCACCACCTGGAATGGCTGTTATAGTGGGTAACCATCAGCTACAAAGCAATGTGCAATAAGCAAATTGCATTATATTTGGATGGGGCTATAGCGCTGAGAAAAATGGAGGAAACAGTCAGAATGACCTCTGAAAGGTGCAGAAAGGGGAAGTGTTGAGAGTTTGGGATAGAGGGGTATTACATCCTGTAATGGATACAGATCCAGTAACTTCTATCCCAGTCAGATTACCGGTCTGGCGCTGACTTCTTAAGACACAGCTGGAGCAGGGGAAGCTGTGTGTGTGTGTGTGTGTGTGTGTGTGTGTGTGTGTGTGTGTGTGTGTGTGTGTGTGTGTGAGAGAGAAAGAGAGAGAGGCAGTGTAGAAAGAAAGGATAATTTTTATACAATAATAAGCACTGATATTATGCGAGTTTCAGCAAAATCCTACAAACTATTGCCGGAATGATTAGAACAGAAATTTGTATTAATAGTCCAAAGACATATAATCACTTGTGCTATATATATTTTGCTTATTAATATAAATTTCAATGGGTGGCTGTTAGTAAATTCAGCATGTGGATGACAGCTAGGCATCAAATTACAAAACTTCTATCTTGGAAATCAAATTTGCTGCGATTATGCGAGAAAAACGTCTTTATACTCTGATTGTGTGAGTTGATCACTCTCTGCCCAACATGGTCTAACACAATAAAGTGATAGACAGATAACAGGTGAAGGGGAGTGGAGCAAAGGAAAGCTGGCTGTGACAACCTTAGTGCACTGGGACTATGAGGGCTTAGGGTTTTCCATGCACTCGCACTCCCTCCATGATATCCTGCCCTCCCAGTCTCACCACCTGGAACTATTTTTTGGATTGGGGAGGGCGAGCAGGGAGTGGAGAGGGTAATTGATCGTTGTTTGGGGCCCGTTACTTGAGTTCAGGCTTCTTAGAGATATTCAGTATAGAAGATTTGGTATTGTTTAACATGAAGAAGAGGGTAAATGAACGTAAGGACACGCAGAGAGAAAATAGTGATCCATGTCAATGTCAGTCTCGATAGGAAATCAGTGCCCGTCTTATATTTTAAGACATAGCAAGCGTTTTCACAAAGTTAACTGTATACTTCAATCTCTCCTTTTTCTGTTTAAAAACTAAACATTTTGTCTGAACCCTGTATACCAAACAATTGTTGAGCTATTTCTAACTCGATCACTTTTTGAATCTCGTGTTCCTATCTGTAGCCTTATAACCTCATCTACAGGTTTACTTGTTTGAGTCAAGTATCTCGAACCTTTAAGGACGACACCACAATCTGTGCTTTAATTCTAAAACATATTGGCCATTAGATATTCTTCAGTTTCAGGCTTTGGTGAAAAAATAAAAGACAGAATGAGGCAGAGAAAATGAATAAATTCACTACTTAACTTGAGGTCATGTGTTGACTTGTAACCAAATGGCTTTGCAATAGAGTCATTGTATGCTTTGATAGGTACCTAATCGGTGTCCAGATGGTGTGTGTGTGTGTGTGTGTGTGTGTGTGTGTGTGTGTGTGTGCTTTAAGGGTCTAGACAACAGCTTGTTTGGCCAGTTAGATGGTGCAGAGAAGGCCTGGAGCCACTGATGTGCTGATGGGTGATATGCGACTTAGTTAATGGGAAGCTAATCACGCAGAGGAGACTGTGGGACGCGTGCAGCTGTAAACATATGTAGACTTATGCAACTGTACTCACACCCGTGCGTGCACATGGATGTCCACATCCCCCGCATTATTCACATGCAAGTAGGAAATACATTAATATCCTCCCACGAAGCACACATACGTACATGCACACATACTCTGCAGACATGCAGGGTGTAGATGGATGGAAAGTAACAGTTTAAGCATGTGGAGATGACGGAGACAGCATAGACCAGAACTCCTGGAAATAAACACATGGCAGCTGTAATGTTAACACCATCAGCCCTCCCTCCACACACACATAAACCTCATGCACACCCTCTGCTCCCAAAGCTGCCAAAAAAAGACACTCACCTACACACATATTTGCCTGTTCTCATTCTCACCGCTGAACATCTCTGATTTACATTCCGTTACGTTATCATTTAGTATAAGCAGACACTGTCTTTGGCTTAGAGTTCTGCACGACAACTGCTGTGTGTGTGTGTGTGTGTGTGTCAGTACGTTAGGTGTGAGGTTTGGTTTACTGACGTGAGGTGTTTTGATTGCCCCTATTGAATGCTACATTATTCCAGAGAGAGGAATTGCACAGTAATTTATGGTCTCCTATTACAGCAATAAGTAGGTGTTTGTGTCTCTGTGTGTGCATGTGTGTATTAAATGGAGTTTTAGTCGACATTATAGTGATTTACAGAGTGAATGCACTTCCATTATATGAAATAAATCTAAATGGTCTCATCAAGATTTTAACTCGTTTAGAGAAATTATAACACATATCTGTGTTTGGCACTTTTTTTGCACCTGTGATGCTCCACAAACAACCCACAACCCAAACAACCCACTGTACTCATAAACTAACTGGCGAAGCTGATTCAGAACTTTAAAATGAAAATTCATAGATATTAGGCAAACCTGCAGTTACAGAGATGCATACATTTTTATATATTTAAATTCCAGCACTTGATGATGGTGTTGGGATCACTTGGAAGCAATCAGTGGTATGGAAGAATATTATTTAAAATATATTATCATGCATTTATGTGCTTGTATTATGTACATGTTTTAATGTTACTATAGTAAGCCTACAATTAGATCTAAACATAAGCTGATGGGGATCTGAATTTTTAATTTTGTTTTTCTTTCTTTTACCTTTTGATGGAAATAAACATCTCAAGTAGTTTAAATGTGCATATGCATTCATTTTTTTTATTTGATTATTTCACATTACAAACCAAAAGAGCAACTTGACACTAATAGGTATGGAAAAAAGTGGCTTCATATGTAGAATCAAATCAGGTCACAGGAGTTCAGCATCAGAGGAAATGAAACTCCAACTTATTAGATAAAGATAGTATCAAATGATGGTTTGAAAAGCAGCTTATTCTTATAAATTACCCAAGTTGGAAAGACCATCCAACTGCCCAGTTCACAAGTTCACGGGCAGTTGGTGTCTCAGAAACAAACCCATATTGCATTTTTATATTTTGATAGTTTTTAAATTTTCTACTTTTTAGTTCCAGTCCCAGTGTCCTGTGGATGGGAATCAACCTCCAGCCACTCGCAAAGTCAAAGCAGTTCCCTTCTCTTGTCCCGTCTCAAATCCAGACATTAATAACAGAGTGACCCCAGTGTTTCTCTCTTTGCTGGGTTACTGTGACTCATGTAAACTACTTAATCAAACTTTTATCTTAATCTGAACATTAACTGTAATCAAGCTATTTGTGTGCATTACAGTTGAGTAGACGTTTGGTCTTGATCATTTGGAGCCAGCAGTTTTCCCACTGAGCCATTAAGTGTTTTACAAATGCCAGACTTACATTTGAACTTTGATTTTTCAGTCAGTGTTGCCTCAAGGAATACATGCACATTGAGATTTGTGAGGCCTATATGAGTGCAGTGCTTTGTATTTAAAGTTTGTGTCACTCTGAGTATTTATTTAAAGAACTCATGTAGCTGATGTGTGTTTAAAGTGGCTCCATTTTTTTTCTTTCTGTCAGGAGAGGAAAAACCCCCACATATTTCCATCTGAGCAAAGAAAGCAAGCTTCATTTAAATGAAGGTATCAATTTGAGATGGTTATCTTGTACAATGCATGTATATTTTTTCTTGAGTTGTAACTTTCTGAGACAGAAAGGGAAACAGTGCAAAGTCACCGCAGTTGGAAGCAATTCTAAAAAGTTTGCTTTTTGTTTGCAACCTTTAGACACTTTGCACACTTAAACACTTCCAGCTGCTCAGTAATTTTATTGAATGTTCAGAACTTGTATCGGATGGATAGATGGATATATTTTGTGATGCAAATGCACAAAATCATGCAATTTTGATTCACACATAAAGGATTGACAATGCAAAGTATCCTCACTGTGCAAACGTGGTTCTCC
Source organism: Aulonocara stuartgranti (assembly GCF_965226115.1). Taxonomy (NCBI): domain Eukaryota; kingdom Metazoa; phylum Chordata; class Actinopteri; order Cichliformes; family Cichlidae; genus Aulonocara; species Aulonocara stuartgranti. The sequence continues at coordinate 17,499,969 of NC_138948.1, forward strand.
ATTTCTAGATGCAGTGTTAGCTTGTGAAATGATTTTGTGTTTTTATTTCTCTGTTATTATCAGACAGTGTGTGTTTCTGGGTGAAATTTTAGGCTTGAGTTGTTACATTTGCTATGGCCAGCTATCAGCTTGGCAGGTGTGAGGCCATTGTTTATCAGTTTATAGGCATGGTTTTTGCATACCACCATGATGGAACAATGAGTCACATGATGATATCATGGGAATAGCACATCCAATATGATAAAAATAGCTGCCAAGCTTGAATTTACTGAAAGGGTGTGCATATTGTAACCTAATGCTGCTTATTAATGAGTGTGCATCATAGTCTGAGCATGTAATGTTTTAGTTTTAAGCCTTTTTTTAGAGTGTGAGGTAAATGATAGTATAATCATATATTTTGAACACACAAGGTGGTCAGACATTTTGCTGGGATCGTTTGTATATTAATATACACCTGTATTTTATAGGTTACACATTTGTGCCAGTGAATGTGCCTACTTACTAGGGATGGGTGTTGTTTAGGTTTTATCCGATACCGGTGCCAAACCGGTACTTTTGAAACGGTGCCGGTGCTTAAAGAATGGAGAACACAAAATTGGTCCAAAAACCTCTCATGTTCAGCTGTTTTTTTGTAAAAAGATAACAATATTAGCCTTTTCTGCAGCTATGGGGCATATATGGTATCACTCTTGGCTGGAAGCAGTGCTTAAACAATGGAAAAAAACACAAACTTTATCCAAAAACTTCTCATGTTTAACTGTTTTCCACTTTTTCTTTGGTCATTTTAGCCTTTTTGGCCAGGGTGAAGGGAGTATCTGCCATCAAACAAGAAGACAGCCGCATGTAGCTATGATGATGTTTGCTAGCACTTAGACTCCCGGAGAGCAGTCATTTTGGTTTTCTACCTTAGACCCCCGCGGAGTCATCATTTTGCGTTTCTACCTTTAAAAGCCGGAGAGCAGTCAGTCAAATGCTGGAGTCATTCATATGTATATTAGGTCGTTACCTAGGAATTCTGGAGGGAGGGGAGTGGGGGTGAGTGATTGAGGGGGTGGGGGAGCTGCTAAAAGCGGTGAGCTTCCTTTTGTGTTTCATCTTGATGCATTCTCAATCATCCAGGGAAACAAATCTCCAAAAGTCACCAACTTGGAGTGTTTCAGTTTGCCATCTTAGGGAGAAATCAACACACATGGGTGTATGTCCTTTGTTGCTGAGATTTATTGATAAAAACAGTACAAAAAACCAACCATTTGTACACATATTTACAAATGGCCTGCTGAGTGGTGCATGGAGCATGTTCATTGGTTCATGGACCTCCCTGAACTAATGGCATTTATTGCAATTGTCATCTTGCGGGGGGTTACCAGGGTTCCATCTCTAAATGACTGCTGGTCAGCAAACCTGGGAAACCCACAGATAATTGGAATTATGGCACGAAACCGCTTCCAAAACATCATGCAACACCTACGCTTTGATGACAAGTCCACCCGCTGTGATCGAGCAAAGACTGACAAGTTTGCTGCAATTTCCAGTGTGTGGGGATCATTTGTCACCAACTGCATCACGTGCTACAACCCTGGTCTACATATCACCATTGATGAACAGCTTTTCCCATCAAAGACTCGGTGCTGTTTCCTGCAGTATATTGCAAGTAAACCTGACAAGTTTGGGATCAAGTTTTGGGTGGCTTGCGACCTAAAATCCAAGTACATTTGCAATGTCTTCCCATATCTTGGCAAGGACCCCAGTCGTCCCACTGGGGAGAGACTTTCTGAAAATGTAGTAATGAGGCTGATGGAACCATTCCTAGACAAGGGCAGAAATGTTACCACGGACAATTTTTTCACATCGCTTTCACTGGCACAAAAACTTCTTAGACGGAAAACCACCATCCTCGGCACAGTCAACAGGATTCGCAGGGAAATTCCTCAATCCACTAGACAGACAGATCGCAATGTATTCACCACTCAGGTATGTTGCAGGTCTTTTGTGGTTCTATGTTTATGTGTTTCATTGTGTGTAAAAGGGCTATGAAAATAACAATTTATCTTATTTCTTAGGTGTTTTCAACCTCTGCTGCCACGCTGACGGCGTATGCGGCCAAACGGAAGAAGACAGTCTATATTCTTAGCAGCATGCACAGCGTGGTTCAGACTGATAACACCACCAAAAGGAAGCCAAACACTGTCACCCTTTACAACAAAACAAAGTGTGGCGTGGATGTGATGGACCAGATGGTTCGGGAGTACACTGTCCGCAAAGGAACACGGCGCTGGCCAGTCGCCGTGTTTTATAACATGATTGACATGGCAGCACTGAATGCACATGTGCTGTATCAAGCATGCACCGGGACGAAGGAAAGACGGGTGGACTTCCTGGTGGCGCTTGCAACAGAGTTGGCTCACTCTCATGTAGCTGCGAAGAAGGCAAGAAAAGATCAGTTGCTTCGGGCAGAACCCTCCACACCTAGCCCTGGAAAAAGAGCCACGTGTCAGGTCAAACACAAATGCAAGAAAAATCAGGCCACTGTGCGATGTGTTCACTGCAAAAGATACACATGTGGTAAATGCAGACTACAGGTACCATGGCAGTGCCAGGATTGTGAGTGATTGCTGACAATGTTGAATTATTTGTAAATATGTGTACAAATGGTTGGTTTTTTGTACTGTTTTTATCAATAAATGTCAGCAACAAAGGACATACACCCATGTGTGTTGATTTCTCCCCAAGATGGCAAACTGAAACACTCCACTCCCCCACCCCCACTCCCCTCCCTCCAGAATTCCTACTTAACAGCCTAATATACATATGAATGACTAGCCAATTTAGCTTCCACTTCCACCATTTGACTGCTCTCCGGGTTTTATAGGTAGAAAGGTAGAAGCCTGGGGATGCTAGTTCACCTTACATGCATTAATTTAATAACGTGGTTAGCCTACTCAACGTAAATTACACACGAACAACATTAAGCTACTCACGCAGAGAAGAACGGCTGCTGCTGCCATCATCATCCGTCATCATTTCTGCTACACTGGCAGGGCTAGGGGCCAGGACTCTAATCTTCGGGTTTTTGGGGGCTGTTGCTAACTCCAGGTCCGATAACTGGCAACCCACCCGCAGTAGATGTGCACGGTGTGAGGTCTTGCAGCAAGCTATCAAATACGGCGCATTTCTCGGCTTTTAAAAAAACGCTATGCGTCGCCAGGTGTTCCGTCGGATTTGAGGTGTTACCTCCTTTGACAGTATCACAGTATCAGCTTAAAGCACTTGTTGCAGGCTGCTGAGTTTGCATATTTTGCTGTGAAGTACAGCCAGACTTTTGACCGCTTCGCCTTGTGTATTTTTAATCTGTAGCTCTGCTCTAAAAGAACATATGTACCTGGACCCGCCTACTATCCTCGGAAACGTAAAATGATTGGCTAGAATCTAAAGTGTATCATAGCTCAGGAAAAAGAAGCACCGAAATAAAGCACCGAAATGTGCGCTGCTTTTCGGTCTGGTTATGCCATGATGGCACCGGATACCGGTACCCATCCCTACTACTTACTTAAAAAGTATTTTGGAATATTAAAAACATGTAGGGTGAAGGGACTGATGTCTGAAAACAGCATCATTCAAGAGCAAGAAAACAAACAGTGGTCAGATGGATATACTGCTAAGCAAAATGATTTTATAAGCAGCCCATTGTGACCTTAAAGTCAGAGTTGCGTCATGAAAGAGGCTTTCTTCTTACCTGGCTAAATCCCCATGATTACCTATTCTGAACGTGGTCGGGAGCAGGTTGTGTTGTCTTTTACACTGGTGGAATTTCAGCTACAGGACACACTCCCAAGAATATCTGTTTAATCAATAAAATTAATTTCACTGTGATCTGCTGACAAACTAAAGCCATTTCTAATCTATATTTTCTTAGTGTTGAGGTTGAATCTTTCCAGCTCTAAAATCCCTAGATTATAAATTTTCTGTAGCATCCGTGAGACTGTTTTGGTGTGCCACCCAAATATTTTTAGTGCCCCCCCATATGAAAAACTACTGCTTTAATCACCAATTTATCATCATTATGTAGTGGTTAACATATTTTCTTGGCAAACAAAAGGTCGCCTGTTCAATTCCAGCTGAAAACACAAATCCCCTCAAGGTTCCATCAGGAAGCGCATCCAGCGTAAAACCGCTAAATCAAACATGTGCAGATACCAGCTGTGGTGACCCCTTGTGGCAAGGGAGCAACCTGTACTATCCATATCTGATAACATTTCTTGAGTAGGCAACACTCACAGGGATCATTTTTTTTGAAATTGAATTGAAATAATATGATCCATCAAACACACGCACAGAGCTTGAAGCAGAAAACCTGGCTTAACAGAGAAAGTTGATAGCCACCATTGTGACACCTGTTACCTCCAACTGGGGTTTAGGCTTTTGAATATAAAAATTCATAATGTTTCAGTCACTGTACATGCTGTATTTCTCAAACAAGCATTCTTTTGTATAAAAGAGCAGATGCTTCTGTGCATCTGTTGGAGTTCACCAAAGCTTTTTGTAGCTTAATTTATCTCCTACAGTGGCCATTTCAATAGATAAGTAGGAGTGTTTCATATAAGAAGTTATTCAACACTGAAGACATTGTTGCAAGTCAAGTTGTTGTATTACCTCAACATTAATCCTTATTGACTCACTTGTGTATTCCATCTTAATAAAAAATTAGTTTCAGGTGGTAGCATGTAGTTAAATTAGGACACAATGTTTGAGTCAGATTTCAACCAGTGGCATCAGACTCACCGATCCAGCCAGATGCCTGCTCTCTGTGAACGGATGTGGGCCCACAGACGTCATGAGAATAAGAAGGAAAGAAGCCTTTCATGAACAGATCAGCTGGTCACCTTTCTGTCTTTTCCTTTTGCTTTGCTTTGTCACACCTCCATCAAGGACTGTTTTATCATCTCCCTGCATTCTGACGGGAACGCTGAAGGCCTTCTGGAATTAAGGCTACGGATAGATTTGAAAACGGCATTTTCGTCTGAAAACGCTCCGCGTTCACAGTAGCGTTTTCAGTCGTTTTCACAGAGTTGTGCGTCCACGTTGAAACGGCCAAAAACGCTTATGTTCCAGTACTGTGCATTCATGAAGCGCAAGAAGATTTGACCTGCCTCATTTCTGTCTGCCGCTTATTTGCTTTCCAGCTCTTTGAAACGTCACGGCAGAATGTTGAGGAAAACCACCGAGTTTTTTAAATGGACTAACAATGAGGTGGAGTTGTTGCTGCGAGTAACACAAAAGTACAAAGTTTCAAAAGCGAGTGAGAGTTAAAGAATTTGAAGAAAAGCTATCTGGAGCATGTACAGACTGATATCTTTAGTAGGGCTGTCAAAATTCAGAGAAAACAAAACAACTGCTGTATAATGCCCTCCGCTATCTTAGTGTAATTGGTCACATGACTGCGTCACATGACTGCATCACATGCCTAAAATGCGTCATCATTTTAGAAAGTCTGCGTTTTTGCTCTCCACACTGTGACGTGAAAGCACTGTTTCCAAATGTATGCATTTTCGAGAGCGTTTTTCAAAATGCTGCGTTTTCCATCAGCGAAACCGCCGTCTCAGTGTGGACGGGAGGCCAAAATGGAGAGAAAACGATGTGTCTTCAAACGAAAACGCATTAGTGTGGACGTAGCCTAAGTCAGAGTTCCAGCATCCGTTGGCCCTTGTCAGGAATTCCCATGAAAGAAGAGAAACAGAGACACACACAGCATAAAGCTGGCAGCTGCTGACAGCTGTATAAGCAGAGAGTGGCTCAATGCTTCATCAGTGTGGCATAATGAAGGATGTCTGAAGGGCTGATGATTATGTTGTTGTGTTGGAGGATAAAAAGCCTGAATGCAACAGCTTCCCTTGCTCTCACTTTTATGGTGCTGTTTTTGCTGAAGCAAATCTTTTAAAAGCTGATTGTAGTCTGAGCCATACAACACCGGGCACTCTCAGACCACAGGAAATGTCTCGTGGTTCTACAGCAACTGTTGCTGGAAACACCCCCATTTATCTGTGTCGGAGGACCATCATAGTTCTTACAACTCTGTTTTTGGAGCTCCTATTAAACAGTAGAGATAGCTGTAATGTGATTTGTCCAGACATAAGCATGGGTTGACCGGTCGAACACATAAAAGCAGGACTGAGATTTGAAAAAATGGTCATGGTGACATTCGCCCCAGTGGAAAAAAAGCAGAAACATGAACTGACAGTAAATCAAAACTTCTGGTTGGAGAAGTTTCCATCAAAAATGTGATTCATTCTCTGTCTTTCTGCTATTAATTGCATTATTTCTCCCTCTATTAAAGTAGTATTCCAACTTTTTTTTACTTATGCTTGAAGTGTTTAAGATTTAGAAGTGGAGATATAGGTGATTAACACTTTATCCCCAGTATATTATTCTAAACTTACCATCGGCTATAAACAAATGATCAGAATATTATGTTCCATAAATATTTATTCATGACGTTAAACTCCAAAGAAATGAATTGCAGACGGATATTTCTCCTTAAGATCTTAAAAAAAAACGTTAAAAAAACAAATAGCAAGGCCCAAACACTCAAGATTATTTTTATTGTTAATTGGTGTTCTATATGGTGCCTCGTTAACATGGTCAACCACACAGTTGGGGAGAGAGCACTTTGAGACACAGATAAAAGCAAAGCACATTTGAATTTCAAAGCAAATTTAGCCAAAACACCAGGACAGACAACCTTCACTTCCAAGCATCCAGCCTTCAGATCGCAAAGTGGGGTTCATTAACGCATTCCTGCACATGTGGGATGGCTCGGCTCATCTCAACACTGACAGGAACAAGAACGTGGAGATAAGACCTGGAACTGAATGTACATCAAGGTGGAGAGAGACAGAGAGACACAATCTTAAGAGTGGGAGTGAGAGCACGAAAGAGGGGAGGGGAGGGGGGGGGAGGGCTTTTACCTTGTGCGTTTCTTTTAGTGTACAGACTGAACTGTCAAACACCAAAAAGATGAACTGCTACTTTGAGGGGAGAAGGGGAGCCGTGTTGTCAAATGAGTGTGTCGTAAGTGGAAAAGGGGAGGGGGTAGTGTTTACATGGACTTTGGTGAAAGAGCTTTTCTGGTAGACCTTGTTTGACATGGCCAGGATAACTAATGAATATGCGCGCTCTTTCTCTTACTGTTCCTCTCTGTCTATCTTAGTCCACATCGCTTCTCTTCATCTTGCTCTCTCATGCACAGCATCACTTCTGTCATTGTTTTTGTCTTCTGTAAATATATTTAGTTTTTCATTCTTTCACCTTTTTAAAGAAACACGCTGCATAAAATGACATTTGTTGAAAAGATGCATTCAGCTTTTGGGTTTTTTATTTGGTTTTTTTCAAGGACCGAGTGGGGGGTATGGACATGGTTGTTAATTGAGTGTTGACAATGGCCTTATGTGAGGTTAGTGGTAGTTGGTAAGATTTTAGCATCACCATTGGTCACTAATTGAGACCAAACCGTGCATGCTGAAATGTATTTACATTTTCATTAGGGAACAACCACCAGGATCTCTGATGAGAGGCCGGCAAATGAGCTGATTGATAGACGTTCAGCACATTTTTCTCACCAGCCACAATCAGTTAACGTCCAGTTTTACACAAAAATAAATAAATGACTTGAATGTCTTAAATTCACTCAAGGCTATGTTTTTCTTTTCCATGAAGATAAGATTGTAGAGTGAGAGCTTTGCACTTTGTCAACCAACTGCATTTTTCACCTTGGTCACTCTTCCTCCTTATAAACAGATGGCACAGGCTTATAGAGAAATGACTCAATACCCCAGGATCTCTGTAAAGATAAAATGCATTTTTTTTGTAAGAGGTGGAAAACTAAGACCAAAAAAGTGTCACAGTGTACCAGTGTTACAGTTCGAGGATAATGTAGTTCCTTTCCTTTTTATACAGTCACAAAAAGTTCAAGAACATTAAGTTGGCCACCTGGCTCCAGTTTTGGTGGATGAATGGCATTCTACATTTTTTTCCTTCGTTTTGCTTCTTTCCTTGTTTGTCTGCCTCCCACTGTCTTTCTCACATGCTCACACCGACGACAGAGCAGTAGCCAAAGATCCCAGGTGCAGGATGGATGTGAAGGGCTTTGTGTTTTGTCAACAGCGCAACAGCACCTCACATGACAATCCAGTGGGCTCACGCAGGGAAGACGGGGCAAAGAAAGTGGAAGATAAGAAGAGGAAAACAACGCAGTAGGGAAAGATAGGCAGGTCATGTGGGTGAGAACCAAAAAAAAAAAGGAAAAGAAGAAGAAGAAAGGGTTGGAGAAAAGTACACAAGCAAGTCTGAATGGAGAAACGAAGGAACGCATGTAGGAAAGAAGCAGGGAGGCGCTCGAGAAGAGATATGGCCTGAAGAAGAAAGGGGGAGTTTGAGGTCTGCAGCAAAATGAAACACAAAGAGAGTGAGCATTATGGAGTGATGGGGTGGAGGGCAGAGTGAGAGAAAGGGTGGAAAAGGCCAGTGGCCTCTGCTCTGTCCCCTCTGTGTGCTGCTAAACTGCCCACCAGTTCCCCGCAGCTCTGTCACTTCTTGTTTGCTAATCCCCCATTCTTCTCCCCCTCCTAGTCTTCCTCGCTCCCTTTCTCTCAAATTGGTCAATTGTTAATGTGACCCCTTTAAACCCCACCATCCCTCTTTTGCAGTATCATCAACATAATTATCTGTGTGTACAAGAGGGGCATTTAGAAAGGGAAGTGCTAGATGACAAATGTCTATAACTGTTTTTAAAAAAATCTGTCCCGAAATAAGAAAAGGCTGCTCATGAAAACACTATCACATTCAAACCCTGCACACACTTCCTTCTCAAGAGGCTGAAATAGGAGCAGGAGAGCAGATTCTGTATCTGCTCATAGTTTATTTCAGCGAAGAAAGAGTCATGCTTGTTTTGGACCATCTGTGCTTGCAGCTGTAAGCATCTGGTCCCAATGAGCATGCTCAGATGAATGAATATCTTAAAAGCCATGAAGGAGAGACACTTCCGTGATCCCTTTTTTCCCCTCAAGTGACAAACAGGTGCCCTTTTGAAATAGGATAACGAGGGAATACAACAGCTTCGGGAGCTGAAGCATTTGTAAGGGGACTGTGAGAGAGAGCGTGTTTCATAGCAGGTGTTTGAGCTCAAAGTTTTTTGGGTTTTTTTCCCGTATCTGGAATGTTGTCAAGTTTTTCTTGCACATTTTATCTTTATTTGCATCTTAGTAGATTTTGTTTCATTAGAGTAGGTACGATTATATTTCATTTGAGTCGGTTCGCTCATGTGAACTGGATTTATGATGTGAATACTGAGTACGTAGGGTTGATATTTGTCATCTTGGCTGGGATCTATTCGCTCAGTGCTTCGCTGAGCAGATATTAAGCTTCTCCCGCAGGGGAGATTAAAAAGCTACAGGTGCACTGAAGGTTCATGAAATGCTCCATGAACAGCAGAGTCCGAGTCACAGAACAAAACCACTTACAAAATGTTACTAATGTAACGAACATATCGGAGAACTAAATTAATACAACTGAAAAGCAAGAGACGTCTGAAAGCAAAGGAAGCAGATAATTATTTTCACAGTTTTGTCAGACACTGAAAAAACAAGAACAGTCAATACAGCAACTCCCATGAAACAGTTTTATCAACATATATTACAAAGCAGCTTATTCGTCACAGCCTACTGTACATGAACAGATGTAAGGACTTGTGTTGGGACATGAGGTAGTCGTAATTCTGACTTAGAAATGCCATCTGAATACAAATTTTGTGACTGTTTGGGTATCTGTTGTAGTCCTATTAGTGACTATGTTAAAGCCTGTGGATTTTACATATTCCACAATTGCAGTACAACTTGTTTCCCACTTCAGCAGACTATTCAACCTCCAAGTCTGGCTATGCTACTGCAAATACTTGTTGTGTTATTTAATAGCACATGTCCAAATTCTGCAAGCCTACTCTCTAGCAATGTTCTCTTTCTGAAAGTTGAGATGTGGATCTTCATCATTTTGTTTTTCTCCCATTTAATTTTTTGTAATTTTCTTCTTTTCTCTGTTGTATAGGCAACATATTGGACAGTATGCTGCTAAAAGCATCCAGTAAGGAGGCAGCAGAGAGTGGGAAGGAGACTTTTGGCAGCACAGCTCCTGCTTCCTCCTCCCAAAGACTACTGTGGTGTCACTGTTATCACCACTGCCCAGAAGATTCAACCAATAACACATGCAGGTAAAGAGAAACACCAACAAAAGCAAGTATTTATTTCATAACATGTCATGTTTCTGGTCGCCTTACCTACTGTCGCTAAATCTGCCTCTGCAGGACGGATGGCTACTGTTTTACAATGGTGGAGGATGAGGGAGGGGTGCCGGTCCAGACGGCAGGTTGCCTTGGGCTGGTCGGATCTGAATTTCAGTGCAGAGTAAGTTGATGAAAGTAACATTATAATCCACATAATTTCTTCCTCTTGCTGCCATTTTCTTTTCATCATCTGGCACAAATCCTTCCAAAATTAATTTAGGTGGTAAGCATTACAAGAGGTTAAGTTAATAAAGCAGGAAATTGTAACCTAACTGTAGATGCTAGCCAAGTACCTCACATGACTTTTCCGTCTTTCAGGACGCGGGGAACTCACGTCAAAGGCGGTCACTAGAATGCTGTACAGATGAAGATTACTGTAACAAAAATCTGCATCCTACGCTGCCACCACTCAAACCTCCTCGTGAGTTAATTTATCCAATTTCTGCTTTTTCCCTCGTTGCAGATGAAATGCACAAAAACACCAGTAGTTCTCCAGTTTGGCAGCGGCAGTTACAATGATAGATACAAGATCCTGAACTGTGGCTGATGGTGTGACAAGACACGAGATAAAAGACAGAGACATGACATTTTCATTGAGTCAAAGGAGGCTCAAGTGAAGGAGACGGTGTCAAACCGTCCTGGCGTGTCAAGAGCAAACTGGTGTCTCATCGTGTTCAGAATTAGACTGTGTGTGTGTGTGTGTGTGTGTGTGTGTGTGTGTGTGTGTGTGTGTGAGAGAGGGAGAGAGAGCCTTTCCGTGTGTTTGAGAGAAAGTAAGCCTAGATTCCCAGGGAAATCACAGGCCCCAGCAGACACTGAGGGCAGATTCATCAATCTGAAACCCTATCATAGGGGATCAGGAGGGGAATTCATCGACTTGGTCGAGGGCTTCCTCTCGCTGTTGACTGGGGCCTTGAGGGAAGAAAGTGTGTGCCAGAAGAAAATGAAAAATTGATGAGTGAAATATGATTTGTACACAGTTTACTGTACTTTAGTCCTTTTTGTTTCCTTTACATGAGGCACTTTGGAAATTTCAAATTCTTTGTTTTTTCCTGTGTTTTAATGTGACGTTTCTGGAGTATAAAGAGAGTTATTGCATTTTGACATGCAAGAATTTTTTGCATTTAACTTAGATGAGGAATTTGATAAATGACTTTTCATGACTTTAAACATTTCTGATGCTTTTTTCAATGTCTCTTTCATCCTCCCCCTCTAGTCTACGTAGATGGGAAGATCCACCATGTGGCCTTGTTGATTTCAGTCACTGTATGCACCCTTATATTGGCTGTCATTATTATTTTCTGCTACATCAGGTAATTACATCTTACAATGAAACAGTAAAACAAACTTCATTAGGGTTTATTGAAACCTCTCTTTAGTGAATAATTAAAACTGACATATTGTGATATTTTACAGGTATAAACGACAGGAGTCTCGTCCTCGCTACAGCATTGGTCTAGAACAGGATGAGACATACATCCCCCCTGGAGAATCTCTGAAAGACTTGATAGAGCAATCACAAAGCTCTGGCTCAGGCTCAGGGCTCCCTCTATTGGTGAGACACACTCACTACATCTAAGTGACAGTTAAATCAAAAAGATGCTTCATGGACGTGAACATCCTGGTACTTTGGTCCAAATTCATTTTGTTTTTTTCTAACATCAGGGTGTGTAATAGTTGTACATTTGATACTTATATGCCCATCATGATATCAAATTTTGGCATTATTGCAATGTTTTTAGAAAATGCATTTATTGGGTGTTTGACCTTTTTGGCAAATGTGTCGACAGTCTGCAAATAATGTGTGCATCATTGACAGAATATCGGTATTTAATTTCTGTGTGTAATTAATACACTGTTATAGCTACAAGTTACAAGTATTTGTTTTGGGGGACTTCTTTTAATCTTGGGTAAACCTTGAGAAATGTGCCAAGACACAATAAAACAGTACCATTCCTGATTTTACTTCATAGCTCCCACATCTGACGTTCACTTAACCTTAAACTGGACTTTTAATTCTGAAGAAATATGACAGATGTGGTGAAACACATGGGTCAGATTTTATCTAAGCATTTCCTTCTTTTTTTTTTGCTTCTCCTCAGGTCCAGAGAACGATAGCCAAGCAGATTCAGATGGTGAAGCAGATAGGCAAGGGGAGATACGGAGAGGTGTGGATGGGCAGGTGGAGGGGAGAAAAGGTAGCTGTTAAAGTTTTCTTCACCACTGAGGAAGCGAGTTGGTTCAGAGAGACTGAAATCTACCAGACTGTCTTGATGAGACATGAGAACATACTGGGTGAGTCTGTTTGTCTAGTACTTACTACCTTGTCTCTGCACCTATGTGAGAATTTCTTTGTTTCTCAGTGCTTTGTGTTGCTCTTTGACTTCAGCTAAATCAAAAAAGGTGCCGAGAAAGGAGATGTAAAGGGGCAAATTAAAAAAAAAAAATTGTATAAGTAATATAATAGCACCATACTAACCAGTCCTAAGGGGAAACTGCTGAATGTTAAGGTCCATCTTTCTTTGTGTTCCATACATCCCCCCCCCCCCGTTCACAGGTTTTATAGCTGCAGATATTAAAGGAACTGGCTCTTGGACCCAACTCTACTTAATAACTGACTACCATGAAAATGGATCATTGTATGACTACCTCAAATCGACCACTCTAGACAATAAAGCTATGCTGCGACTGGCCTACTCCTCTGTGTCAGGACTCTGTCACCTCCACACAGAGATCTTTGGCACCCAGGGCAAACCTGCCATTGCTCACAGGGATCTGAAGAGTAAGAACATACTTGTGAAAAGAAATGGGACCTGCTGTATAGCTGACCTAGGACTGGCTGTCAAGTTTATCAGGTGAATTTCTCATGAATGTGTTCTATTTAGGATGAATGATGAGAAATATTGGAATTCATGTATTTAAAGTAATTTTTGTCCTTATTACTTTGATGTCTGACTCTTTAGTGACACAAATGAAGTAGATATTCCCCCCAATACAAGAGTCGGTACAAAGCGCTACATGCCTCCAGAGGTTCTGGAAGAGACTTTGAACAGAAGTCACTTTCAGTCTTACATCATGGCTGACATGTACAGTTTTGGGCTCATTCTCTGGGAGATTGCACGTCGCTGCATCTCAGGAGGTAAATGGAGTGAATAAATAGTTGTAGCACCTTCTAAAAGCTAAACGGCGTCAGAGAGGAATGTGACTCTTCTGTAACGTGTTTATTGTAGGAATCCTTGAAGAGTACCAGTTACCATACCATGAGCTGGTTCCAACAGACCCTTCATATGAAGACATGAGAGAGGTGGTCTGCATCAAGAAGCTACGACCATCCTTTCCTAATCGATGGACCAGCGATGAGGTAAAACATGGAAAAATATTCTACATTACTCTTGCAGAAACGAACAAATCGGCAATCTCTGTAACATAAGTTTGTGTTTCCTCAGTGTTTGAGACAGATGGGAAAGCTGATGACAGAATGCTGGGCCCACAATCCAGCCTGCCGCCTCACAGCCCTACGGGTCAAAAAGACACTTGCCAAAATGTCAGAATCACAGGATATCAAGCTGTGAGAAAGCACTGCCTGGTGTGTGTTTACACGCATACAAAAGGCAGGTACTAACACTGGCTCTATTCCAGGCCGTACAAGCTGGGGTTTTTTTTTTGTTTGTTTGTTTGTTTTTTGGGGGGGAAAGGAGGGGGAACATGAAGCAGAAGATCACTTGGGGGATCCCATGATGACATACTTTGAGTTCAAATGCTGAGAAATCTGCAAAGTCCCCTCAAAAACAATCAGAACTAACTGTGCATGGTCCTCTTCTGTTCTTCAAAGAAGATGAGACAATTACATTTCCGACTAGTGTGAAGACTCTAAAGCCAGATATAGGTTCCTGTTCACATGCTCCAAAGGCCTTGGAGAAAGAGACTTGAGTTTGACTTGGCACTGTACATGCTGAGATACACAAACAGGCTACTGACCAGAGAGTGGAAGACTATATGATTGCTTTCTGTGAAAGCTACCTTACCCGTAGATGAAGGTCTGATTAAAAGAACCGAAGGGATGTGCGTCAAGGCAATCTGTTATTGCAGCATTACACCTCCTTTCTAAACACTTCCTTGGATTGAATACACTTTTGTCACTTTTAAATAGCTTTAAATTGCTCTTTGTTATGACAAGTGACACTGTGACAGAAATAAACATATTTTGAAGGTGTACACGTTTCGATTGTGGTGATACCATTTGTAGACACTGAAGAAAAGGTAAATTTGTTTTGTGAGCTAATGAGAATACCAAACGTTTTCCATGTACAACTTTAAGGTAATTTGTAAAAACAAAAAAAAACAACGTAATAATAATAAATAAGTTAATATGTATAAATAAATCTAGATTGGGGCTCTAATGACCTCTGTGTTTCTTTAGGCTTCTTTGGGACATGTATTAAAAATAAAACCTGCCTCGGAAGAGGCGGCGTTTCACCAGTGGAATGGTTAAAGCAGAGCAGTGCCCCCCATAGCCACTGTAGAGCAAGTACAGGAAGGAAGGCCTATCACACAATCTGGAACTGCTTCACACAAACTGTAACGTGAAGTTTTGCTTGATTATCTAGTGATCCATTATAAATGTGTGGATTTTTGTTAGTTTAGGGGTGCCAAAAGTTGCCATGTCACGGCTCATTGTTATTATTCACTAATTCCCAATGACTGTGGCTCCCGTAACAAAAAGATGGAGTGTATTTAAAGCAGTGGGTTTAGCAGTATGCCCTTATAGTGAAAGAGTGCACTAAGAAGTTGGCTGGTTCAAGAAAGCACCCAAGCCTCACCCAAAATATTAAATGGTAAATGGCTTGTATTTATATAGCGCTTTACTAGTCCCTAAGGACCCCAAAGCGCTTTACATATCCAGTCATCCACCCATTCACACACACATTCACACACTGGTGATGGCAAGCTACATTGTAGCCACAGCCACCCTGGGGCGCACTTAAACCACAAGAAGTTAACTTGTTGACTTTATGAAATTTTTAGTTCCTACTTACAAGCCGCCCTTATACATGTACATTAGTGTTAAACTATTTCAGTATAATAAACCAGTTCTGTTGAACGCAAATGGCACTTTGGCACTGATCAAGTCAGTTTCTATTAGGCAAGTTCCTCCATTAACTCAAACTCTCACATAGAAACATTCCACTGTTGGGAAACTTCATGATGACATATTTCTCCAGGTAAAAAGTTATCACAGTTAGGGGCCTTGTTAGATCATCCACAGTGGTGTGCTGTCACGACATCAGTGATTTCTCTGACTGGCTTATTTTATTTTATTTTTTAGCTTTTATAATTCCTCAGTTTCCATTTCCATTTCCTTCAGAGGTCACTGAATTTCAATCTTGCTCTTGTCAACAAAACGACAGCGTTTTTCTTGTGGATGGAGGTTTTGGTGTGGCAGATTTGTTGTGATATACAGTAAATGCCCTTTCTTTCCTCTTGGGTGTTGTGCCTTATTTGATCTGTATCTGCTGTAGTTGTCCGTGAGAGAAAGTCGTGTTTTTATTCAGTAAAAGGTTGAACATTCCCCCCCCAATAAAGTGTTTCACTCATCCAAATGGCTGATGTTCAATTTGTGATAACTGAGTGAGGTGAATACTAACAAGTCATTGCCTCTTACTGTTAAGACACGCGCTCCATATTTTCTTTGTTGGAAAAAAAAAAGAAAAAAGCAGCATGCCTCATTACAACCCACTGGTGCTGCTGAGCACACAGCATGTTAAATAGTGACACCATAAGGATTTTCCGTTTCAATTTCCTCCCCTTCAGGCTTCTTTATCCCACAAATTATTGAGTCTGGAGCATGTAAATGTGAATTTCACAGAAATCATAAGAAAAATAAGTATCGGAAATGAAAAATATCTTTTTTCATGCGCTACAAATCGGATTTCTGACCAAGTTGGGATATTACACGCAAGTAAAAGTTGTGTTGAAATAAGCCACCAAATGCAGCACAGGTTTTCAGCATTGCTTATAAATATAATTTATTAATTGTCTTAAAAATTCTTTCTTACACTTTGTACAGAGAACAATTAGAGGAGATAGAGAGGCAAGCATTCAGCAAGATTGAGCAAGACTCATGAAGCGTGCCAGAACTAGCTAAAATGGACCAACACTATCCCACACTAATCAAATCAAATCACTCCCGATAGTAAAACCAGGAGTGCACGTACAAGGACAGCTCTAGATAAAGACTTCTATCATGATAACCAATGCCAAGTTTGCATAGTAGACACTGCTTTTACAAAAAGGAACAAAAGAAAAACTTAAATTAAAAAAAAATCAAACATACAAACTATTAACTGTACTGCTTTTTCATTTTCAGAAATTTGCCAAATATAGCTGACAGTACACAACTGTACACACTGGAAATAGAAAATATTATTATTTTTTTTTTTTACATACTTAGATATCTTAATACTACTTTCTTCATTTTCACATCATGAAGGATCATCTCCTGGAGGCCTACACGTGCTCTCCTCATGAAAACCTCCCTTGTCTCGCTTTTGCTTTTTTAACAGAAAATCGATTCTTCTGGTAAACTGTACACTTCAAATCTGAGGTGGAGCTATGCTATTTTCATTTTTTTTTAAACAATTCCTAATGTCGTAGTTCAAAAAAATAGATGT
Source organism: Aulonocara stuartgranti (assembly GCF_965226115.1). Classification (NCBI taxonomy): domain Eukaryota; kingdom Metazoa; phylum Chordata; class Actinopteri; order Cichliformes; family Cichlidae; genus Aulonocara; species Aulonocara stuartgranti. The sequence goes on from NC_138948.1 coordinate 17,516,967, forward strand.
TGTATGACTGAATTCAGCCTTTAAAGTCGTCAGTGATGTCGATGATCAAATTGTATAAAAGAGGCATTGTCATGACCTTTGGGTTCATGTTTGTTTCAGCTGATGACTAAAATATTTTAGGCTTTTATCCTCATAAGGTTTCCCATCCCTTTTACTTCCTCACATATGACATCACCAATTACATTTGAAAACATCCACTCTGTCAGTTAACCGTACACCTTTCCTGCTGTGAGCTACGCAAAATCAAACCGCGCGTACTTTTACAGCTGGTTTTACACTGATACAAGAGGTCTGAATCTTAAAGTCGCACATATTTGAACAACTGTACAAAGAAAGGAAAATCTTTGTGAAAAATCAATATCTCAAGGTTTCCTCCTGAGCGGGCAGCTATAAGATAAAATCTCTCATGACCCAAGGTAAATACTTGACCTTTTGTACCAGTGTTAAACTTGACCTCTGCCTCCCTTTTTGTCTCCTCTACATACCTGATGTTCAGTTTCATATGGCGTCTCTCCATAATTCAAAACGGAAATACCTAACTCCAGTTTTTGAATTTTTCCCCTCTCAGGGCCAATTGTAATTATGCAAGTTGTTCTGCAAACACAAATATATTACACTTCATGTTACATAACTCCCTTTATATGATTTTTACCTGTAAATTGTAACTTTGTCATAGATACACCATGACTGGAATGTTAGCTGCTAAGTAACTGATGCAGATTCCCCTCATAAATGTCACACATATAAACACAATAAAGCTGGCAAAAAAAAGTTTATGTAAATAATAATGAACAAAAATATGTGGTAATAAAAGCTCTTTAGAATGAACATAATGATAAGCATGTATTTACACAATCAAAATAAAATAAAAATGAAAACACTTAAAATGCTCTTATTTATCAAAGGCCACTGGATGGTGCTAGTGACCAGCAAAGTCATGGCGACGATCACAAATGAAATGCCACATGTGGCCTGATGGCAGATAACACAACTGAAGGAAACTTGAATATAATTGATTAAAATCGGTATATTAGTAGTAGATGAGCTGCATTTAATTCACTGTCATATAATTCCTGCAATCAAATCAAGTTATGTTTTCCACCCCCCCATTTTTTTATTTATTTTTTTGCTTTGTCCGTCTGTCCAGAAAGAAGCCCCAACAGTCTAAAATAGACACTTCTGGGTTGGAGGTTGTGGTCAACTGCTGGTTGTTAAGTAATAGAGAAGCAGCATTAGTGCAGATTATGTTGAGACTCTCAGTGGTTTGAGATGCACTTGTAGTTTTGAGTTTGCCGTTCCTGTTTTTCCTGTCTGGATCGTGTTTTTTTTAATGTATTTATTTATTTATTTTAAAAATGTGAAAAAGCAATGATAAAATAAAAACAAAATAAAAGTCTTAGATGCTTTACTGCAATGTACTGTGCATGATGATGAGCTTTACCTAATAATCATTATATGATTATCATACATGAAATCTTGAAATCTTACCATAAAAAAGATTATTAAAAAAAATAAGAAGTTATTCTTGCATCCTTCAGCAGCATAATTATCTTTGGACTGGCTTTTTGAATTAAAAAAAGAAGAAAAGAACATTAGAGGCATTGGAAGCAAGTCAAATTGCTTTTGTGTTCATTTTTCTCTGACCTGAAAGATTTTGATGGTATTTTTGAAAAAAGCCTTAATCTTAATCAACATCCAATTGGAACCATCTTTATGATAATAACCCAAAGGGGACAGTTGTTGTTGTCTCGGGCTTGTTTCTGGTCAGGACCCTTGATTGACAGTCACTTTGTACTCATTCTTGTATCAGGAAATGACCCACACATATGGACAGCAGAATTCATAGAGCGTTCCCTAAGAAACGATATAAAGACGACAAACTGTACTGGCAAACACGTACAGCCGAGGCTCACAAGAGAGGACTCACTTCTTTATCCCCCTCTCTCATTATCTGTTTTCCGTTCAGATGATCACCTGCCATCGCTTCCATCATTTTATGTTTATGTCCTCCCTCTCTTTTGTAATCAGTTTAGCTTCGCTCTGTGTTTGCGCCCATCTTTCTTAAGAGTCTCTAACTCACTCTCTCCGTTTCCTCACTCTACCTTCTCCCACTCTTCTGTAATCAGTTTACCTTCTTTCCCCTTATGATTCTGTTCCATTCCTACAGAGGTTTCCAAGGTCAGTACCTCTCTGCTGCTTCTTGTTCTTTGCTTCTCCTTGTTCAATATTAAAGTAACAACAAGAGAACAACCGGTGTTACTATGGACAAGCTTTTTTTTTTTTTTTTTTTTTTAGGCGTGTGTATGTTTTTCTGTGTTCCTGATAGATAGGTAGGGTTATCTCTCTTTCAGTCACATACGACACTGCAACATTTCGCAAATACACATACAAAGATACATAGATAGTTCCAGCACACAGCAGTTAAGGTGCCTCTCCTATCTGTTACCATGTCGGCATGATTACCATGGTATTTAATCGGTGCTCAGTCACCACAGTGGCAACTTTTCTGTTGCTAATTGGTTTGTTGCCCTCGCTGCAGGATCAACCATCGACACTTCACGCGTAATCATCTCCAGACCTCTACCATTGTCATGGTAACTGCAGTGTTTCGTCAATGTTCCGCTGTCATGGAGGCAAGGCTACTGTCGTGGCGACCCATTTCTTCCAGCACAGTGGCCAGTTCATTTAGGTCTCCATCAGGGAAATGTTGGGCCTCCCAGAGATCCAGGATTACGCCTGTTGGACTGGACTTGGTGGCAAAGTAGTTCAGGTATCTGAAATGAACATTAAGGAGTGAGGGGGTGAGTGACAAAGCATAGATAAGTCAATATTATGCAACAGACAAAGATGAATTCCGATTCCAAATTATTTTTAAAAGATTAAATTGGAATATTTGAAATTTGCTCTCTGAAAAGCATGGGCAGTGAATGACTCAGCAGTGTGACGTGAATGGCTTTATTGTCTAATCGCTAAGACAGATTTCATCCAAAACTTTAAAAGATGTGTCAGGGAGGGTTTCAAATACACTTGCTGGACACTCAGTACAGACAGTTTGACCCTACTCATTGAGAAAGCACACATAAGATGTGGAGAAAGTAAAACAAGCCTATGTTATCTAATGTGATGTTAATGTCATTATGAATTTTGATATTTAGACAGAGGTAAAATAAATAAATAAATAAAATATGGAACGACCATTTTTCTCTAGCTGAACCATTTTCCATGATTCACATTGTGAATGCATAATATGTAATGATTGATGCTGATTATTTTATCCGCCCATGTGGGATGTGTGATGAAAAAAAAAGCTTTTGAATGTGAAATTCTAAGTGCATAACATATAATATAAAACATTCTGAAACTTCTATTTAACAAGGTGATGAATTATTTCCCTCTTCAAGACTTGAGACTATCGCACAATAAAGCAGCACAGACAGAAGAACTTACTATAAAGAAATACACTTTATCGGGTCCTCTATAGTATACCATTTGCTATTAGCTGTGGTGTAAGGAAGCATAAATGAAATTTGACAGGTTAATTTCCTTTTTTTTGGACATTTTTATTACCTATGTTCACTTCAAAATATTTTAGACAAATGTGGGGGAAGAAAATGTTATTGCATTAGAACTAAACCGTGGCGAGTCAAAGTACACAGTGGCTGCAGAGGAAAAGTCTGAGACATCTGTGACAAAAATCTCAATTTCTTCTTTAAAGTGCAAAAGCCAGAGATTGAGCTTCACGGGGTAAAACCGAAGCTTTTTGTTCTTCTGTAAATCCTGTGATTGTACTGTTGGCATACTCTGGCGAGCTTTGGTGCTGTTTAAATGCAACCACAAACATCCCTTCATCCCCATACTCCTCATTTTAATCGGTTTCTCTCCTTATAGACTTTCTTAATTTTTCACAGTTCTCTCGTTCAAAACGTCTAATAAATAAATTCCTATTACTTTCTCTCCAACTTTGTTTCCCTTTGTTTCATGTTCTGCGTCAGACTCCATCTGCCTGCAGTATGCGATAAGGAGTATCCTGCTGTTAAATGAACTCGACAGCTAAGATTGGCCTTTTCTTTTTTGTGTGAGTTTCCAGCATTTGTTTTAAAGCCATTTCACTGCATTGGATCAAAACTCCTAAACTTTCTGAGTGTTTCTGCGTGTGCCAGAGTGGGTACATTTGAGGTCTCATCATTTATATATACATGAAAAGGTTATGTAAGGAATAAGGACTGTGACCGCAGATCGTGAGTAACACTAAGAAGTAAAATGGAAATGACGTAGCAGCCACTAGAGCAGAGGGGAGAGAAGATGATACCCCTTTGTTAGACCTTTTCATCGTGGTCCTTTTGAAGAGTACCTTTTTAAGTGGAAATGTGGAAGTAAACAACAATTTGGCTAGCTTTTTCGCCCACTGATGAGGAATATTTGGTGCCCACATCAACACACTGCTTCATGAGCTGGCTGCCTGCTGGGACAATGATGTGCACTTGTGCCCAATTATCCTCTCAATATCTGGCTATGCTTCGGTAGCTGCTGGTAAACGAACCTCCAGTCTAAATCATTAGGACACACATCTGCACACAGAGTTTCTGCGGATGTTACCTGTGAGTTAAATCCAAAGAGGAAATGTCCTTTTAATTTACTAATCAGGAGTCCAGCAGTGCTGCTTTGCCCAAGAGAGATTCTGAAGAGATGCAGTTTCAAAATACTGAAAGGTGTTCAAGGACTTGATCAGTTAATTTCTACTGAAGTGCAACAAGTGATTCTCTGTGATTTTCTTCTGGTGAAGAGATGAAACAGGCTATTATTAAGCCTGAATGAGGACTCAAATCAAGTAAAACAACTAAGAGAAGCATCCATAAAACAAATGCCAAGTGTCACCTGTCAAGGTTGAGTTTGTGGGCCAGCATCCTCCAGTCATTGCCTCTGGTCTGTGGTGCATCCAGGCTTCCACACAACTTCTGTCTGATGGATAAAGGAATCCGAAAGGCGTTGGGCCCCACTAAAGTTGTAATGTTACTGGCAGGGTCCATCAGGGATGTGTCTATACAGTGGACCTCCTGAAAAGACAGAAAGAAACTGGTCAGTTGTTATTTTAAAGGCTCACTCTCTCTCTTTGTTTGTGTAATTCCAGCAAGCTTGAAAGTCAATGTTTGGTATGGCCACCGTTATTCTTCAACAGATTTTGAAGTCTCTTATGCAAGCTTTCTTGTAATTTCTTTAAGTAGTCTTCAAGAATAGTTTTCCTGGCATTCTGAAGAAGATTCAAAGCTCTTCTTTGGATGTTGGCTGTCTTTTGTTCCAGTCAAGATGTTTTAGCCATGCTGCTTCAATAATGTTGAGGTCCGAGCTCTGAAGAGGCCAGTCCATAAGTGACAGAGTCTCTATCCAGGTATGCTTTCAGTGTATTGGCAGGGCATTTGGGATCAATCTCATGCTGAAAAATGAAGCCAATCAGATGCTTTCCACTTGATACTGCATAGAGGGTCAATCAATGTCTGATGGTACTCTTCTGTTTTCAGTTTTGATAAGATCCCCGACATTGCTAGTTGTAGCACTAGTTGCACATGCTGATGATGATCTGAAGCAAAGATTTAAAATTTGCTTTCACCACTACATAAAACCCATGATGAGACTGTTTCAGTGAACAGCAGGGGAATCAACTGGGAAGACAGATGCATCTCTCAGGTCCTGTGTGTCCTATTTGTTGTTGTTTTTTTTTGGCCTACCACTTCTTTTGTTCTTTACTTTCCTCAGTTTTTTTTAGGACAAACTGTACATCATCGAGTCACACCAAATTTTCAGGTAATAGTTTTTTTGCAAATCACCTTATTGGTGCATAAATACCATTTTCTGCCTGTTAAACTGGTTGGCATTTTTCAGAGTTTAAACAAATGAAATGAGGGAAATGAGTTTTTGTGACAGGCTGATAGTGACAAAGTGCCTAAAGATACAATTCAAAATTGTTTTTTACTAATTTGTCTGTTATGTCTAGTCACAACACTGCTTCTTCCCCTGATGCCTGTTTGGGCTTGAATAAAGCCTGGAGATGTTGCTCTGCCTCCTTGGAAGCAAACAGAAAAAAAATGGTGGCTCAAGACTTTTGCACAAAAATTATTCATTAAGAGAAATGTTGTTGTATCCCCAGACTCATACAGTACATCTTTTGCAATAGCGACACAGGATGGGGATGGTTCTATAGACGAAAATGTGCATTTATGTAAGAACCATCATATTTCTAGTTCACCCACATCTCTGCCTGGCTGTCTCTATTTGCTGCTTGCCTTTGGTGTGACCAATTACATTTGGTGTCTCCTAAGTAATGCAAGAGTGTAACAAACACAAAAATCTGCTCCCGAGCACTCTCTCCTCTCAATGTCAATCCCTGTCTCTTTTCTAAACCTTCATCCCATTAATCTGCCACTCCTGGGTTGAAAGGAGGCAGCAGCCTAATGAATGTTGCTTGGCAGAGGGAAACAACAACAGCCACTGTTGATGTGAATGATTACTATTTACTGCATCTACTTAGCCTCAATTTATGGCAGAAAGCTCTCTGCTGCTGGAGACTGAATGACTGATGCAACGGGACATCTCTGTTGAAATAATGCTTTAAATCTGCTTTGCTTTTCATTGTTTAACATTGTTGAGGATCTACAACATTTTGCTTAATGTGCAGCACACACAAACAGACATGGAGTTAAAGTACTTAGATGTTTAGCTCAAGCTGTCAAATGTGACCCAGGTTAGATCAAAGCAGTTATGTAATGGCTTATTTCAAATGGACCGCAACCTAAAATTTTAAATCTGTTGCAATAGCACACAGTTGCCACAAAATCAAATCCACTGTGCAAATTTACATAAACAGTGTCATTGTCCAAATACTTGCAGACCTAACTATATCAATTAGTTTTCTTGCAAAACTAAAGCACAGAACTGCCAAGCAGAAACTGTGACTTTTAGACTTTTCAAATTAGATCACAAAGTTGATTATAATTATATATTTTTAATGATTTTTAAAAAAGAAACTGTCAAATATTCATTTCAGTATTGCTCAAGAAGTCAGCTATCAGCTGGGTATAGTATGGACTGGATGATTTAAAAGTGATGCAAGGGTGGTTGATAGATGTGTGGCTGCTTCTGCGAATCTAGGCAGTATTGCCTTTATAAATGGAGAAATATGACTATTCTTTCATCATTTGATGTTTAAATATTCTTTACACTATGGTGTCATTTTCATTAACCTCAAAGAAATGTCTTTTCTGGGTTACATTCATTTACAATGTTGTGCTCAGCAAGTACTGCTGAGGAACACTGAACATGTGGAACTCTTCCCGCTATTCCAAAGTACTTTAGCAAATAGTAAAAGAAAAATCCATTCTTCTAAGCCACTTTACCTTACCTACAAAAAAAGAGAAATTTTTTTTTAAAGTACAGTGCTATTACCCTGACCACCATGGGAGAATTTGAAGCCGTTACATTTAAAAAGAATGGACTGACCTCCAACCAAAGCCATTCACACACAGACACGCATACATTCAGTGACTTCATGGTAAAATGGCCTAGCAAAATCAAAGAGGAGCTATTCAACTTGTGTTGTGTGACCTCTATCCCTAGTATGAATGATTGAACAGAGTCACAGAACCATAGCAGAAACCCTGACTGTCTGGCAGACAGTGAAAAAACTTAGTGACTTTAGGACCTTTTGTACAAGAATGTAGAAGTTAGGAAGCAAGGATGTAGAAAGAAATGTCTCTCTCTCTGTATTACTCATTCAGCATGTTTCAGCATGTATTAGTTTATTCCATCCCTGGCCAGTGGGAGTTAATGTTGCTGTCTGCAGCTATCTTGCACATGCAAGCAGTATAAACTGTGTTATAGCGCTTTTGATGTATGTAAATGTTAAATTAAATGAAGCACTTTCTTCAAGCGATGCACACACAGACACACTACAACGTAAACCCATGATACATCCGGGGCAATTTTAAGGTTTAGTATCTTGCCCAGGTAGCCTACCCTGCGGCATGCAGATTGTAGGAAATGGGGATCGAACCAACAACATTCTGATTAGTGGACAGCACACAGTCGCCCCCAATATATATGTAAATTTCTACAAGCTTACCTCCTCCAATGTGTTGCTGAGCTGAAAGATCTGTCCTTCTCCTTCTACCTGCCGTACACACAGTTTGCAGCTGATTTCTGTGGTGGCTGGACTTAATCTCTCCAGGGTGAAGGTACAGTGAAGAGTTCTCTGACTGCCACTCCAAACCTGGTAGAACGGGATCTCCTACAACATGCACAAACGTAGAAAATAAATACACGTTTTTTCAAAAATCTTTTTTCCAGGTAAATGCACCAGTACTACTGTTTTCCAGAATTTAACAATAAAAACATAACTTTAGCATCTGAAATGTGGACTTTTCTCCACATTTGTAAATTTTGTGACCATTTGAGGTCAGAAATGATTTTGGTGCCTGTATAGAATTGTTACATTTCAAAGTGCATCTACATGTGCATCCTTCTTACCTGATATTTTGCAATGAGTTTGCTCTTCCAATGTGCGCTTGGCACGTCATGGATGGACAGCCTCAGATTATGTGTGCTGTCCTTAAAGTTCAGCGTCTTTGGCTCATCCAGAAGCTTTCCTCCCATCTGGGTCTCCATCTGAAGAACCTCCTACACAAAACCCCACATAAAGAAATAACAACTTTATATTTACTCTCCAGGTTTCCCTCTGCTTCATCTCACTCACTGGACCATTTTCATACATTAGAGAATGTATAAGACCTTTGATTTAATTTGCAAAATTACTGCACATAAGGCACCATAAAACATCTAAAATGCATTAAAGATTTAATGAGATATCATCACACATCTCCATGCTTGTATGTCCTGATTTTAAACAAAGCTTTGCTTTGCTAAACGCACTGAACTGAAAAGACACATTAAGAGGCTCAATAAAACCCTTGATTAATAATGCCCCACCAGTCAATGTACTGCTGTTTTGAGATATGAGGAAATGAAGCATATCTTTAATGCAATATGGTAAAATTAAATTACTTCTATTGGCATTAAAAGATGACTTCAATGTATCATATTGCTTACACTCTGGGCTTTAATACACTAAAAGAATAAACCTATTACAAATGATTACATTTTCGTCTTTTATGATGGTTGTTGCATCTAGTTTTAAATTCAGCAATAAAGCCTGTCTAGCTTCAAAGGATGAGAAAGGACAACCTCACTCCAGATCTAAAGGTGAAGCAAAGTACTTATTGTGGATTGTTTGTTGCAACGCACTGTGTTTGATTTCAATCTAAAAATGACACACTCCATTCATTGTTTAGCCAATTGTGCAGGGAAGAAAACACTACGAAAGTACCAAAGTTATTTTTTATTTTGTGGGGATTTTTACTGACCCTAATAAAAAAGACATCTGTATGTATTTTTGGGTAAGTTCACACCAAGAGAATACTACAGAATTATATCTGAGCCATATTAATTGGCTCTTGAAAATACACACAGAAGCACTCGTTTATACTAAGTTATCCGTTTGAATTTTGATGCCTCCTACAACCTTTTCAAAATAATCAATTCCTCTAGCCAGCCTATCAATTATACTAAACAAAGTCCTCATCATTGGAAAAGAAAAGCACACCCCTGAACTCTCAATTAGAGCTACAATTGCTTGTTTGAACTGGTAAAACTAAGTGTTTTTTTATGTTTGTGCAAGAGTGTGCATGGCTGTGTGCCACTGACACTTGACTTAACATTGCATGCATAAATTACCACTGTTAATCTCCCATATCAGATGGTCCCTCCAGTGCTTTGAATTTGTTTGAATTCAGCAGCACTGCTGCTTTGACATTGCTTGACCCTGTGTTGTTTACTCCTTCTTAGCTCATTTCCAGAAGACAAGAGGTGCAGAAGCTTCTATTTACGACTCTGTGAAGCCCTTTCTGTTCAAATGCTTATATATACATTTCTTTTCAAATGTAAATTATCATGAAAGCATTTTAGTATGGGTAGTCCAAGAGAGAGCTAAATCTCTCACAGCACTAATAAATGCAGCAACACTTTTAGCCGATAGTATCAAATGCCTTCGGTGTTATTCAAGGCACTGGGGGTGAATACGTACTCTATTTATCTAATATGTCTATTAAAACACAAGTGGAAAAAATACTACTTGGCTTGGGATTTATTTAGCTTCAATTCTTTACCTTGAGTGCATCTTGCGTATCATCCAGACAATAGACCCTGATGTGATAGTCCAAAGTTGTGCAGGAAACGGGCCCAAAAACAGCCAGCTTGAGCCTCTTGGCAGCTGCTTTGCCAATTGACTGGCCCACCAGGCAGTACGTCCCCAGTGTCTCTGTCAGAATGTGGCATGCCTCTGAGTCCATCTGCACATAGCAGGGGGTGGTGAAGTTTTCCTCTCCCACTACAACCACATCCTTCAGGAACCAGATACAAAAAAAAGGAGAAAATGTTTTTTATACACAGTACCATTTTGTGCCTATGACGGGTGACTGTGAATGCAATGTTGGAAGTTCTTTAACACAGTACTGTTGAAATACCATGTGAGCCTTTACTCATCTCAATCAAAAAGTTCTTTCATTTAAGAAAGGCCACCTTTTAAATTAAATCCACGATAGGTGCTGTTGTCAAATTAAACTTAACACTTGCTCAATCTGTTTCATATTAAAACTGCTCCAGACATTCATAGCCATAATTTCCTTTCTCATCTGAAGAGCTTTTTTAAAATTTTTCTTAGCAAAACGGTAGATTTAATCAGCATTAAACCTGAGATAAATGTCACAGTAGGATCACGTTGAGCAAAACTGCGTGACAACAGTGTTTGGCTTAAAACAACATATGTGATCAATATAGAGCAGAGTATTATTAAAGAGACCATGAAAATGTAGATTATTTGCAAAGTGAATTTACAAAGTGAGCCATGGTCTGGTTAATCTTGTTTTCCCACCTTTTTTTTTTTGTTTTTTAGGGCTGTCCTTCGTTTGGTCATACAGACCACTATTGTTAAAAGCTGGCTGTTATTTGAGTACAGGCTTTATTTGAGAATTTACGGGCATTAAGCCACATCCTGTCTGTTAACATAACCTGACAGCACCTGCATTTGGAAGCTTTTCCACTAATGCAAACAGCCCATAAGTAAGCAAGGTTGCGGTTTATTTCAAATGCATTCCGCTCCTATAAACAGGTTTGTTTGCCGTTTTTGTTTTTATGCAAATTGAGTTAAGAGGTTTTCTTAACTCTAGAGGATTTTTAAAAGGTAAAAAAAAGCACAGTTATTATTGTTGAGTTGTTACTTGCAAAAAGACAGTATGTGATGCACTGCTTGTAGTTTAACAACAAAAAAAGAAGGTTTTTCCAACACGCATGAATATAATACGGAATATAAATCTTTTTTAGCACACTGTAAGTGTATTTGCTGTACATACTTATAGAAGTACATCAGTGTGTACTTCGGGAGAATGATGAGACTTGGTTAAAGAGGTTGTCTGTGAAGTGTGTCCAATCCCGCTGTGGGATATCTGCTGGCTGTAGCTCATATCGTTTCTACAGTTCCCTGTCGCAGTCTGAGTTATGGTAAACCCATGCGTTTCTCTTGGTTAACGGAGGATGCACAGGCTATCTGTGTTCTTATTATGTGACCACTGGATCCGCAATTAGTTGTGCAGATATCCATGTTTGCTTGTGTGACTCCGTTAACGTGTGATACAAATATTGAGTATTGAATCACAGTTCATGCGGGGTTGTGTTCCTACAGATGAGCTGAATCAATACAAAGAGGTCAGGAAGCAGTATGGTAGGAATCTGTTATTACTGGTAATCACAACTGTGGCTGCTCCCCCCTGATATGAGGGGAATTCAATTACCTTTCCTCTCACTCTTTTGGGGAAAACTTTGTGATGGGAAATGGATGTTCTACTGCAATAAAAGAAAAACAAATCGACTTCCTGATGAAATTCCACTTTTCATTTTTCTTGTTTTTTTTTTTAGCCACTCTGCACCGAGCCTCTCCTCTGAATCTCTCTCACTCTCACACGCACAAACGTGTACACACACACACACACACACACACACACACACACACACACACACACACACACACACACACACACACACACACAGTCTTATGCATGGCTAATTGTGCAAAGACATTGTGTTGAGCTGTGATAAGCAACAGAAGACAGCATACGGGCGCCTTGTAGACACAGTGATGCTGCAAGACAGTCTTATCACCCACACCCACACACAAGGATGCACACATGCGCACGCACACATGCGCACACACACAGACACACGCAGTAGATTGCTGAGGTAGAGACTTCATGCTGAGAGACACGGGAGGAGAGAGGAAGAGAAGGATAGAAAAAAAGGAGAGATAGAAGCATAAGAAGAAAGATGAGAGAAGAGGAGGATGGCAGAAGCATAACAAATTGCTTCTGATAGGAGTCTTCAACCCCCTGCTTGTCTACTAGCCTGTAGGCAATTTCTGTTTACCAAATTTTCTCTCCTTCTCTCCATCTCTTCCTCTCTCTCGCTCAATGAATACACAAAGTGTATGTGTAATTCAGGTTATTCCTCTATATGCTGTGTGTGTACCGTGCAAATGACTGCATATCACTTACTTGGTTATGGCTGTGGGCAGGTTTGCCATTACTTTGTGTAAACAATTATTTGCAGACTTTTTCACGTTTAGAAAATTTTACTGTACACGTGCATCTCTGTGTATTCACATCCGTCAGAAATTTCAATTTCTCATTAGCTGGCAACACAGCGACAGCTTTTCTTTTCAAAAACTGTATGTTGCCTCTCTCTAAAAACAGTGGAACATAAATAGTGCACACAAACAAAAAGGACACAAAGCTGAACGCTCACCTCCCATTCTCCCATGGCCAGCTGATTCTTCAGCTGTATGAGCCAGTCTTCCTGGACATTGTCAGAGCAGTGGTGGATGGTGAGAATCACTGGTCTGGTCAGCAGGGCTCCTGGAGGTCCACAGCTCACCACTGGGCTAAGAACTGTCTGGATGTCCTCTACTGGGGGTCTGGGAAACACAGATAACACTGAGGTGACACGACAGAAAAGAGCAACAGGAGGGCTGCGCTGTCGGATCCCAGCTACTGCGAGCTTCAATCGCACGAAGCTAAATTGGTTCACTTCAGGTCTGTGTTTTGTTTTTACCTTGTTAATATTTTGGACAACTAAAGAATCTTCATATACTCTAATTCTATTCTAATCTTAATATATTGATACCCTTAAATAGTCCACATTCATTGTGGATAAAGAGAAATATTTTAAGCTTTTTTTGCTCACAAAAATCGGAAAACTAGTATCTCAAAATTTTGGATTACGTAATTTTGAGTAAATTACTATTCAGTCAGTTTAAACACCGTGCATCTCTCTGTCTAACTGCGTACTCACAACCATAATTCTGGGGAAGCTTGCTGACTTGACAATTCTCCCGAAGGTGATTATCGACACTGTCCATAAGGAGGGTCACTGCTGAAAAGGCTGTCCGTTTGCAGAGCGCTGCATCGAAGTGTATTAATGGAAAGTTGACTGGAAGGAAAAGGTGCACAAGCAACAGGGATCACCGTAGTCTTGAGAGGATTGTCAAGAAAAGTCAATTCGAGAACTTGGGAGAGCTTCACAAGGAGAGGACTGAGGCATCTACTCAGAGGCTTTAGAGCACTTCATGCTGCCATCTGCTGACAAGCTTAGCCGATTTCCTTTTGCAGCATGACTTGGCACCTGCACACACTGTCAAAACTACTACCAACTCACCGTATTATTACAGTGTTTGATTGGCCAGCCGACACACCTGACCTGAACTCCATAAATAATCTATGGAGTATTGTCAAAACGATGACAATCCACTTAAATAAAAAACACAGATAAGTGAAAGGTTACTATCAAAGCACCCTCAATGACACTTCAGCAGGGCCACAAACTGACTGCCTACATGCCACAAGCAGTAATGCAGTAATTTGTGTTAAAGCAGTGTAGACTAAAATACTTTTCAGAATTGGACATGTGTGTATTGTAAATGCTTTTTTGATTGATCATAGAAAATAATCTAATAATATTAGATACCAGGTTTCTGATTTTCATGCTATAAGCCATCATTATCATTAAAAACGTCTGTTTACCTTTTCAGCTGAATTAGGAAAAAAGAAAAAAACAAGTTTCCCACAATATTCTAATTTTTTGAGATGCACTAGTACAAAGCTGGACATTTACGTGTGAGGAATAGATTACCTTTGCAATGTAGAGAACAGAAGAAAAACAGAGCAAGAACAAACTCTATTGGAGAATGATTTGTATAGTCAGCCTCAGTTGGATTCAATAGCTTGCAGCTCACGGGGCAGAAAATAAAAGGCTACTAATCATACACTCTTGTGCTTTTTATACATCTAAATGTTGGAACCTCAAGCACTCACTAACTAATGTATGACTCAGTACTGCAGCAGAAAACTTCAACATCCAAAAGATCATACATAGCAGTCTCATTTGTAAACTGAAAGTTGAAACCAGATACTTAAACAACACTCGCAGTAAACACAAAAAATATACAAGTCAAATGCCAGTACGATCCATTATCCCTCATCTTCCCGAAGCCATATATTGACTGTGAATGAGGCCATACAGATAGAGGAGATAGATCTAAATACTAACAATGTTTTTCTTCTGTTGTTTTTTTTTTTTTTCAGCCCACCTTGTGTCAAGGGAGAGCTAATCCTTAGCAGTGTTATCGATTCAGCTGCTGGGGCTCATTATTGACTCATAAAGGGTTCACATGGGTAGAAAAAACAAAGATAAAAACAGTGGGAGTGAAACTATAGCACCCTTTTAACTACCTAATGCTGAGGTCACCCCTTAATGAATTACAGCTTTATTGATTTATGATGTTCTGTATCCTTTATCTTGCAAATACAACAAGAGATGCTTTGACTTTTGTTTGTTGTTAATCTGACACCTTAGGCAAGGGTTGCTGAGGTAAGTAAACGTAGCTATGTGATGTTCTGTGTAAACACAGCGGGCTGAAAACATGTTCGACTCTTAGAAATACTGCAGCATGTTGCACGGGGCCTAATTCCTATTGACTGCTGCTGATTGAAGAGAGTGTAAAATGAGTGCATGGAACAACATACATGACTCAAACTGTGTCTCTCCATTGTCCATAGTCATTTGGACCCTCTTGGTTGTATTTATCCAGGTTTTAAGATTCCCATTTTAAAAACCCCTTCAAGTAAATATGAATGGATTTTGCTCCGTATTGATTCCAAGGTGAACATCAATTTTTAACCGAATCAAAATCAGTGTGCCTTGTCACTTTAACAAAGAGAGAGCGACCTACATGATGTATGTACTTTTTTGGGAGGGGGGAGGGTTATAGAACATGTAACAAGATTAAAGCATTCTCAAAAATAACCACTAATCTGTTAGTTACAGTCGTTGCAGTGATCTCTCTACATACGGTTTCAAAAGCTCTGTTCTTTGGCTTTATAATGTAGCATGAAGTTAAAACCAATCAGTTGGTCGCACAACGGTCTGCTGTAGTTTGGCATATTTCAAAGTAATGAATCTTAAGAGCCTTACATTTAAATACAGTCCTGAATCAAAACCTGATTAACAATGTAAATTTAATGGATTAGTGTACAGATTAGGATGTTAAGTCGGTAGTAATTAATGTGTCAAATATTCCATTTTAAGCTGCTTAACTTAACTCTAATTCTGGTATTATAATATGCATTGTGCCACCAACTGACCTCTGCTGAATGAATCACAAAAAAGGTATATGTGAATGCACTATAATATATCCCTTTCTTATAGATTGTAAGTCTGTGTCACACTATGAAAGCTTCCTCACACCGCCATACAAACAGCTACAAGAAGCCACTGATCTGGGCAGAGGCAGAGAAGTACAGACAAAGGAAACAAACAAACAAACCAACAAAAAAAGGACACAGAGGGAGATGCAGAGATGAAGAGAAAAATAAGGACAGCAGAGAACAATTAAAAGGAAACAGCCACATAAAAGAAAAGAAAATGGGGAAAGAGAGACAAAACCTACCTCAAGCTATCCTTCCTGTGCACAGTCACATACATTTCATACACCCTGCCATGAGGAACAGCACCCGCTGGAACCAACAAACTGACTCCTGCAGGAGGAAGGACAGAGGAAGCAGAATGAATGAGTTTCATCACTGGATTTATCAATTTCACCATGCACAACTGAATTACTGAATGTGAAACCCATCATCACTTTATTAAGTAATGAATCATAATGATAATCTTTTTAAAGGCAACCCATGTAAAACCTTGTCTTAAATACTCCATTACAATGCAATATTTCACAGCCTTTGAAAGCTGCTTTTCATCAACAGGTCACACAACACATCTTTACCTTAATACAGCTGCTGCTTTCCTTTATTCTTTTTTTCCTTTGAAATCTTGGTTCATCACTAAATCATATGAATCTGACCGCAACAGTATCAACAAAGGTACTTACACGCTTAAGTATCTAATGAAGTCAGAGGCCAGTAGAGGAAATATATCTGAATAAATCACTAAAACAAACATTGCCACATATTCTTAACTTTACTGTGATCGCTGTTACTGATTACTGTTACTAATCAGCAAGAAAAATGATACAACTCTCCCTGTTTGCGGTCTTGTCACTGCACAGGAACCATTTTTGCTGTTAAACACTTGTGGGACGTTTACCAGAGTTGGGTACAATGAGGTGTCCTCCTTGGTTGTTGAAGGATCCATGAGCAGTACAGGAAGGATCTCGTGTTCGGGCCAAGCTCTGATTGCGAAGGTTCATGGTGTCACTGTTATCCAACAGGGACTGAGTTACCTATGTTGATAAAAGAACAGTAACAGTGATATTAACAAAACATTACAGTATTGTATATGACACATGCTATTCAAATTGGCCTGGCATTTATATACTATCTTCTAGTCTTACCAGCCACTCAAAGCACTTTATAGTACCAGCAACATTTACAGTGCTTTATCCTGTGCACTTTAAGTGTTTTGTTTATCTCATACCCAAGAGCTCAAGCTAACATGCGTGTCCTAGGCCTGTAGATGGAAACCAAAGCTCCCAGAGAAAACCCACAGCAGCACAGGAAGAAGATACACACTGTACACACTTACAAATCAGCAGAGCTACATTCACATTTGAAAACACTACTTTTTGAAAGCTCTGTTACACGTCTTTTAAACAAGAAGAACATGAATAGATGCGTGACTCTTTCTGCAAACAATGTTAGAGTAACCATGTAATAAGTATCTTTTTTTAATAGACCTTTTATGTGGGCAGGCATTGTCCACCGTTATGCATAAAAGCAATATGCAAAAGCTTAAAGCGATAAGGGTGAATGAGGTTCAAAAATGCATAAGGAGAAAAAGAATGCAATGCGGTTTAAAGGATTGAATTCCTCTGAAAGACTTCGCGTCGGATCACATTAAATATGTAGCCTAAAGCAAAAACAAAACAAAGAAAAAGCAAAAGCAAAAGCAAAAATCTCATGAAAGTCCAGAGAAGTTTCACTGTGTCAATCTCATTTTTATTTTTGTCAGGACAAGAATTACAATGGAACTGTAATCGGTCCCTTTTCTTCTAAAATTTGACTTTATTGATCAATTATGCTTTTTACTTGCATAAGTTCCTTTTCTGTTCATTATGATGCCACAGGTAAGACCTCCATCTGCCTGGGGACGGGGGTGATGCATGATCACCTCAGGGTGAAATGTAAATGAAGGATTTGATATTCACTGTTTTACTCCAGCATCACACAAAGTTGAGAAGAACTAACGTCGCTAAACTAAGGATGAACACATCAGACTATAAACAAAGAAAATAAATAATAAAAAAATCCACAAATTACCTTGGCAAGGTCAGTCATTAGACACAGCATGTGATCAATTATAAAAAAAAAAAAAAAAAAAAGAAACAGATAAAATCATCAAAAGGTGGCAACTGATCTGTAGAGTTCAAAGATGGAGAGTTCAGCCCTCGTACTGCCTGAGGACAGGTGCTGTGATGAAACTGAGCGGTTTCATCTGTATTTGTGACAACTGACTCTAGTATGCATGCCATGTATTTGACAGAGCAGGGAGGGAAAGTGGGGCACTTAGCCGCATGTATACTAATGGTGTGTAGTGTCTTCATGTGACTGGGAAGACATGCGCAGCTGTGCTGTGCTGTAGAATCTCTCACACTGCTCTTGCAGATTAAATACAGACAGGAGGAAATAGCCTACTGTGATCACACAAAATGCTTTCAAGCAGAAAAAAAGATACAAGCTCAAGGATATTAGTGTTGGGCAACACTACCTTAGGAGACAATTTAGACGTAAAGTCTCCTCCGAGGTCATCCTGAGGTGTGACCAGTCCAGAAGAGTTGTACACTTTGATCTTCAAGTTGGGAAGAGGATCCAGGAGAGGAGAGTTGGTCATTGGAATTTTGTCTGAAACATCATGAAGAGCATAGACTGGACCCCGATACATGGCAGCTGCATTTGTTAAGTCTGGCGGAGCAGTCAGCAAATCAGCTAGAGGGGTAAAATTGACACAAGAAGAGAGACAGAAGCACGAGAGAATTTACAACATGATATCAGAGCGGTTCAGGGAAAAGACAGACCAGCTAAAGTAAATCTATGGTGTTGTATAGTGCAGTGTGTGTGTGTGTGTGTGTGCGTGCGTGCGTGAAGCTGGGGACAGATGTGTAGAAGTTGTAGCAAGATCAGTGAGAAGGAAAAAGGGGGAGGCAGAAGAGTCAGTCAAGGCTGCTGATAAGCTATCAGTGTCTGGGATAATACACTGCTGTACACGGGGGCATGACCTGGCTGCATGAAGGACTAGTCATGGCTGCTGAACAGAGAGACAGAGAGAGCAAGAGACTTCTACTTCACCTCAAAAAACACTCAAATCTCCAGGAGTTAAACATGTGTATTATCAAAACTATCTCACAACACAACAGTTCAGTTTCAAGCTGTGCTATAAGCTCTTAAAACTCTCATCAGAGTCTACTTTCTTCCAAACCGAAATAACATTAGTGCGTACAGAGTGACATTCAACTTGTGTTAATACTCATCCATGTATCTATTTTCCACTATTTGGAATAGGTATAATACATAATATACATTTATGTGATGATACACTATATGAACAATTTTTTATGACATTATTAAAATCATCAGACTATGTTACTTTTGAAAATACACTGAATGCTGTCATTTCAATCATAATTCAGGCCAAAGGCACCTTGATCTTTGAATAACATTCAGAGCCTCTCATTTGTTTTTCATGTCATTAGTCATCACACGCTTCTGATTTACTACATCTTTCATTGTAGATGTAGTAAGTTACAAAGTCTCCCATAAACAAAGTAACTGTTTAACACACTATATTTAAAAAATTAGAAGTCTGTCACTTCTAATCAGTAAAATTCAAATGAATAAAAAAAAACCCTATCCTTTGACTTGTATAGTTTGATCTGAGGCTGCAAAACGTGTTAGAGTCTTTGTATATCCTGAAGTTTTTACCCTGCTCTTTCTTAAGCTGGCACAGCTGACGTATGCTAATGGAGGAATCTTGACTCTTTTGATGTATTGCAAGCAAACAAGCAGCCCACTTACACACAGAAGCACTGTCATAAACAAAACACTAGTGCATTGTCACAGGTTGGTACTACAAAAGCACTCGCACATGCAAATGTGCCTTGTGTACCAACAACACGAACACTATAAAGCACATACTGATACACACACCATAAACATGTGCCACATGCACTATACATGGGAAGGATAGGTAAGGCTCTCCTGTTGATTTCCTGTTGTGCTTATTGTGAAAAGGTTCATGCACACTACATCAATACTGTATGGTAATAAAAGTGCATGAGACACTGAATTATAGCTATAACCACCACAGCAACAGCAGGTTCACGCATGGCTTCTTTAGGATCCATACAGTACTGACCTATTGTTTTTTAATCATAAAATAAATAGTTAAGTAATTACAAATGCTTTGATATCACTCACAGTAACAGCAATGTTTTGTCTGCTAGAATGTTAGCCTCAGTGCTTTTAGATAGTTCTGCTGACGGACATTTACTTAAACTTCATCAAAGCCATTCAAGTGAATGTGCTTCGAGCAGCCCTGTAACAGTTCTGTAGAACCATCTTGCTATAACCACGTTAGAAGCACAGAAGCTACCCTAAGGGCAGAAGCACAACAGAGCTTACTTCTACACAAACCCCTCTCAGAAAATTCTGCAAATATTCAAGATTTAATTGGGACTGAGATCACAAGAAGACCAGTTACCTATTAAGGAACAAATCCCGATTATTTTTTTGGGCTCAGAAAACCTGTTGTTCTCTCTAAGAGTCCATCCATTCTAATTTTAAATTTCCTTCATTGTCACCCCCCACCACCACCACTAACATGTATGCACGAACACACGCGCACACACACACACACACATCTGTTGCCTATCACTCTCTTCCTTTCTCTATCACCAGGCTGTTTACCCTTAAAGCCAGCGGGTATTCCTGCCAAATCATCCCTGCTGAAATTTAATTAACAACTAACAGAAAGCCAGAGAGCGAGAGCGAGAGAGAGAGAGAGTCAGAGAGAGAGAGAGAAACACGCTGGGACATAATTCTTCATTAATTGTAATCGGAAATGGTCCCTCAACACAGAGTGACATGCATCCTAATGTTTTACTGATAAAATGTCACACTGTCTCTACACATAGGAACAAGTTTACTCCTCTCCTGTCCACACACACATGCGCAGTCATGCACAACCATTTTAGCTCACTGTTAACCAGTTAGCACTGCACACCCTCATCATGCACACTATGGTTTCAATGTTAATGTTCGGCCACAAATGAACACACCGTTAAAGAACACCCTGAAATATTTGCAAATGTAACCCTTTTCAAAAATGCTTTTCATATGGAGACCATAAAGTGCAGCTGACTATGATGAAAACAGACTGAGCGTTTGCTTAGTTTCTTTTAGAGTGTGTCATTCAAAGTTGTGGAAATGTATGAATACATGTTTGGCTGTAGGATCTACTCGCTTCACGTAGGCGAACTTTTACTGCGTTTGTGCAGGTCTGTGTTAAGAGATTTTAAATCAAGGTGTTTATGTCATTTCTTTCTACAAGAATAACCCGACCTAATGGCATCTTTGGACTGACACCTGATTAATACAAATTCCCTTCCTCTTCCTGGCTTTTCCAGTAAGCTTTTAACTCTGTGGACGTGTGCAGAGAGGAAGAAATGACAATACAGACAGCAGACAGTGAAATATAGCTCCATTTTAAAAGGAAGATAAACATGAGGGAGTGTCTGTTGTGGCTGGAGTCACATAGCTATGGGAAGACAGAGACATGGAGACTGGGATGAAGGGAGGAGGATGCTGATAAACAGGAAATATGATTGAACTGAATGTGCAGATATGAAGGTCGAGGGGGAAAAAGTGAAGAGCAGAATGAGAGTGACAGAGAGAGACTCTTTGATGGAGGAGAGCAGTGTCAGGTGTAAAGAGATTAATCCAAACCATCAGAGGAAGCAGAGAAATGAAACAAAATAATACTAGTGTCAAAGCTCTAAAGTGGATGGGACACACAACAATATTTCAATTGACAAATGGTCATATCTGTTGTTTTCTATCAGTCTCTCTGTGTATTTATCTCTCTATTGTATCAATCATTGGCTATAGTGATACTCTAGGACAACTTCTAGTGCTCTCTTTGAGAGAGCACAAGGTAGGCAGACCCTTGCTGTCAAGTTCCTACTTAACAGCAATTATCCGACTAGCCTGAGTAGCCTTCAGAATCGGTTTAAAGTGAGCATAGCAGGGATATTTTGAAGTAAGGTTGTATGTAGTCTGACTGAAACAGGATTTTGGAGCAACCAAGATAGATTTTTCCTCTTTATCCTGCCAAACAGACAGCTCTGTCTGGAGAGGAACTAAAGTTCTCTTCAAAGCCACCAGCCTTCTTTGACAAAATCTGTAGCTTTACATAGAAAAACTTTTTGTTTTGACATTGAGGGTGTGCTGATTGCCATCTATAAGGGTAATACAGTGAATATAAATAAGTACATCACATAAGTCAACTTGAAAGAGTTCCAGCTGACCCTGATTCTGTCTCCAACCATTGTAGTGTTTCTGTTTTGCTGTCATACCAATATTGATGGACCATTGAGGCAGCTGCACAGGCTAAATAATTTCACTGCATTTAAATACCACTTCAAGGTGGTTTATAAAGAAAATGATTGAACTTGCTGTACTGTCTTTATTGTAATACATTTTTTTCTTTAGAAAGACACCATTGCGTCGGAGAAGAAGAACAAAATTGCTTTTAAACTTGTGTTGGATGCATATAAATATATATAGATAGATATACTGTAAACATTCTGTATAGAGTTTCTGTATTTCCCCTCAAAATCAAATGTCAAACGCTCATTACCTGATCTGGCTGTCTTGATATTAACAGACTGGAAGCCTCCATTTAGTGCCGATGTGTCAATGATGTCAGAGTCAAAGTCGCGGTGCGTCTTGCGATAGACAAAGAGCGCCACGATGACGGAGATGACCAGGCACATAATCACTGCGATCACTATCCCCACATAGAGCGCCACATCATCTGTGCTCGGGGCAGCTGGAGGGGGACGAGAGAGAAGAAGACCATGTTAGACACGTACTGATGAATCAAGACCCATTCATACTTTAAATACCTTCTTAGGAGAAACTGTACATCAGAAATGTAAGTGGCTATAAACAACTTAGATAATACTTGTGGGGCAGTAGGGTGCTAACAGAGAATAAAATACTTTTATGAGTCTGTCATTCGTAATTTGTGTTTGACAGTTTCACTTTTACCTCATACTTCAATTCAGACTCAAAGGACAAGTACTATGGGTTTCATTTCAACTGAACCTTTCAAACAGCCCTCCAGCTCGTGTAATATAATAATTTGTCTACACAGACAAAGACACCTTTCATAAAAAAAAAAAGAAAATTACCAACTCTTGAAACTTAATAAGGCTGTTAATTATTTTACAGGGGGGTCCTAACAGCCATTTTCAGTTGTACTCTGGCTGGAACAATGGTTAAACTGTCATTCATGAGGCACATCTTGAAGCAGAAGACGGATCTAAATTTTTAACTGATGGTTGATGCAGATGGTAAAAGGTATGTGACACACTTAAGAGGAGAAGAAATGAGAAAAGGATGAAAGGAAACGAGATCGCTGGGGATGAAGATGAGGATGTAATTGGAAGGAAAGGCAATCTGTGGACAGAACACACATATGGAGAGTGCAAGTGAATAGAAATGAACTGAAAGGAGAGTAAGAGGTTGGCTGATAAAGTCAAAGGAGAGCGAAGAGAGAAGACAGTGAAATGGCGAGGAAAGGAAAGAAGCAGAGGAGAGGAGATAACAGCAAAGCAGGCAAAGGAAGTAGGAATGCACTTGAACTTCAAAGCAGCAAAACAAACAAGCCTACATATTTAATATGAAAGTGCCTGAGAAACTCTTAGTGTACTCTCACTGTTAAAGAACTGCTCATAATCATGTCCTGTGTAGCGGGTGGGAGGGGATTTGTCTGCAGCTATTAAGAAGACTGAAAAGTATAGGAATCCTGCTTTTAATCCACCCTTAAAGTTGAGAGGCAGATAACAGGCTTTTAGCTACAAACAGCCTGAGTCATTTGCTAAAGGATTTGCTGTTGTCGCATCAGAACAAGTTCATAAAGCACGAACTTGATTATGCATGAAAGAATGTGGCACACAAACATTCACGCTTACACATGCTAACACACGATGCACATATTCACAGAGGAGAGGTCATCTGTGACGCTGCTGGTTACTCACTTGCCACTTGAGGGAGCTATGAGCCACTTTTAGTGTCCCTCGAGAACCGAACACGAGGGTCAGGCTTTCCCCCTTTTTTAAAAGTTAAGTTCGAGAGAGATGTGAACAAGGTCTCTCTGGGCACTTTGTTCATTACAAAAAAATGATTCTGACCTTTTTGGCAAACACCACAATGTTGACCATCCCACTAGAAGCAGTGTAATGCTTTTGATCATTTTTAAAACAAAATATTTCACAACAGAACGTAGAGACGTTCACTTTGCCTCACATAACAGTAAACTGCATCATTAGGTGTGAGCCTATAGCGTGAATATGTCACTTGTAGCTATTTTTCCTTCTCCTGCCATTTATAGAGAACACAACGAATCAGTTAACAGAGACAACCTTCTGCAGATCAGTCAATATTGCCGTGGACTAAAGCATCGTTCCTGCCTCCACACGAACGGTCTCACTGACTGAATGCTGCTGTCTAGATCGACTTCGGAAAGACCGCGCCTCGTGTGTCACACAAGCCACACTGTGGCAGAGGGGAAAAAAATCATTCCTATAATTTGCGTTTACAACCTCCGATCTGTGTTTAACGACAAGATTTACAGCACTGTGGCTGTTTGCTATAGCTGCCAAATATCTGCTCTTCAGATTTAGCACAGACGCAGAGCACCACCTTTAAATCTTCAAAGTCTACCTCAAATAGGCTTTGTGACATGCAGTTACCAGTTTTCATTCTGATGTTGCCTGTCGAAAATTCCCCGATGCCCCAACTTCCTTGCTGTGTAAAGATGCCCTGTTATCAAGGTCCTTGCAATTGCCAAAGGGGAATAGAATTGGATAATCCTCTTAAGTACCAATTCCCTGATCTTAATTATGATCATCATCATCCCCATCTATTAAAAGAAACTTTATCTTGTGTCTACTTTAAGTTGAAGGTCTAGAACTTCACAGCACATGCAAAGTCAGAAAGCCTCAAGAAGCATCACTTCTCAGCTCACTTATCCCAGTCTCCTACAGTGGTTTGGGACACTTTAACTAGGCTATAGCCCTGTTCTCAAAATATAAATGTATGTTTGAGTGCATCTGTGTGTTTGCGTGTATGCACTGACTGTAACTTGTTTTATCTCAGTGGACTTAAAAGCCTTTCTTCACTCTCTATCAGTTTATATCCCGTCCCCTTTACATCTTTCGCTCCCTCAGTAACTCACACCTCTCTCTGACTCCCTCTGTTTCCATCTGTTTGATTTGTAGATGAATGAAACAACATGTCCCATTAGAGCTTCCACCTGCCTGAGTAACCTACATACAACTGCTTGATACCAAATGGGTTTTTTTTTATTCGTTCCCTTTTTTGTCCTAGATTTGTCTTTTTATTTCTACTTACACATAACCATCACAATATGACAAACTTGCACTTATAAATGGTGCTTAGTGAGACTCATACAAAGACGACCGTTTTTAAAGTAAATGAACAGAACTGATTCCAAAGTTGTCACTTATTTCATAGACTATTCAAAACCCCAGTGTGTCTTTTTTTTTTTTTTTATGAAAAAAGACATTTAAAAGAGTGAAAATACACCTTTATCAAAAATGAGACCTTTTTAAAAATTTGAGCTAAGTAATAAAATACATATTGTGTCCCATGTTCTCTCCCAGTGACAATGACAATTTTAGAAATGTGAAAAAAAGCACTAATGCACAGTATCTTTTCTTGGGCACTCAAGTTGTCTAAGCTCTCTGTATGCATCTCTTTCTTTAGTCTTTCATTTTCATTGTGCTTTCACATAAAACACAAAGTGCTGCTTGGGCTGAAAACTGCCTTTTCTGTAATTCTGATGCTCTTTTGTTGTCTGACTAACTGCATAATAGGCCACACTTTTCTGACATGATTGTGACTAAAAAAAGGAACTGAACAGAGTGCAGTCTGACTAAGGACTGATAGATGCACACCGATATTCACTTTTATGGGTCACAGTGAATGGATAGACAGATACGCACAAACGGACATGTCTATTTCCTGCGCCTTTTCTCCCTTACCTGATACCCCCTCCCCTGCACCTGACAAGCAGTTTCATGTTCAACACAATCACCAGCACGGCTAGCTAAATTGGATTTAGATTAAAAATATGTACCTTTCAACAAAAAGACCTGAAATGACTTAAATAATGACTAAATCACCTGGGAAGGAAGACAAACATTTAAACACCTCATCTGTGATGTTCCGGCAAGTGCTACCTGACAGCCTCTCTATAGAAGACAGAATCTTCTAAAGGTCAGGAGACACACACATGCACACACTAATAATAATATATAGGCCACACACACGCACACACAACAGATATACATGCAAGTGGTTAAAGATTTGACAGTGGTGTGGGAATGCTTGGTTTGTACAAATTTAGGAGGCATTAGTGTGCTCATACAGTTGAATTGTGGAGACATAACGCCCATTTGGGGTCTAAAAGTGTCATTTTGCAAATGTATTTCCAATTGGTAATGCTTTGGTGGACCTCGGTATTTGATTCTGATGTTAGATTTTATTAAAGAATGGCACAAAATGTAAAATATTTTACTCTTATGTAGTTGTTTTGCACAATAGTTATACCTTAAATTGTACATGTTTGTTTTGTGCTCACAGTATGTGTGTAATGTCAAATGCGGCTTAGCTGCAAAGCCAAGGTGATTTTGCCAACGTTGCTTTTTTGTTTTGGGAGCAAGATTTGAGCGACTCATTGCATCATAGCTGCTGCAGCTGAACTGACTTTATCTCTGAGGATTTAGTGACATGTAGTGTGGAACCAAATGCATCAGCCAGTGTTGGCACTGTACACTACACGTGCTTACATGTGAACAAACCTGAAGACCCAGGAATTTGGAGCAATTATACACACACTCAGTTTTACATGCAGTCGATAACACACATGGGCTAGCGGAACGAAGCCCCGGTCCACCATCACTCAGCACGGATCACTGTCTATCAATTGGCCCAGCTTTTTGTCATTCTCGGAGTCTGTCCAATCTGCCACAGCGAGGATTTAAAGAAGGGGGAAACAAGGATAACTCAGATTAAGTCATCTCTATCTTTTCTGTGATCTGCATCCAAAGCAGAACTGTGGACAATCACTACTTGAAACTCATTCAACTGCCTTTTTGATCTTGCTTGGCACAAACATGCGGACACCAACACCAACTCCTGGCAGATGCATCTGTTCTAAGTAACTGTCAGGGGTGATTGAAAGGGGGGGTGAGAGAGAGTGAGCAGTCATTTCTAAATGTGTCTGTGCTTCAAGAATGGTTGGGGAAAAAAACTTAATGGTTAAAAGTGTCAAGAAATAAAATATGGAATCACTTGAAAGGCAATAAAGCCAGAAGGTGTAATTCTATGACTACAACAAAGTTTGCAAGGAAAGTCATTAGAGCTCATGCATTCTTTAACCCTGTAACACAGTGTAATTGCTGATATTTAATGAAGTGTAACTGAATGGGACATTATGACCTCTCTCAGTGTATCCTGGCCACAGTTATGAATAATAAAATACTACCAATCTCTCTTTTCACACGATGGCTAAATCACATTTTCACAAAACAAACAAGGTACAATACAAATGCATAATGAAGCCGTTCAAATTATAATAATTTTGCTGACATTTGCTTTTTGAGCTTTTCAGCCTCTATTTATGAACCACCCTGAGATAAGAGCTGATCAGCCATCAGCTGTCCTCCCTTGTGAAGCTGTCAACAGTGAATGCAATGCAACCATAAGGAATGACAAGGGATTTCATTGTGAAACCTATCATAGGTGTGACTGACGGATGTTGTTAAGGTAAATCTACTCTGTAAGTTATTAAACCATGGCTTCTTGGTATAGTGGTTTATGTATTCACCTAACAAGGAAAAAAGCCCAGGTTTCACCAAGGAGGAGTCTGAGATTCTTTTGGAGTTGCATCAGGAAGGGCGACCAGCGTAAAAATCAGCCAAATTAAACAGAGTAGAGCTACCTGTTGTGGTGACACCCTGTTAATAAGAGAGCAGAGAAAAGCAGCTTTATTGGGACTGGATTTCTAATCAGAGAAAAATGGCTGAGAAGGATGTTTTGAAAAGAGAAATGTCAGCACCTGTTCATAATTATTTAGTCTCTTATTTGGCTTGGATGCTATGGCAAGTTAAAATAACTATGAAGGGGAAACTAAAATGATAATAACCCAAAAAAAGAATAAAAAAGAAAACAAAAAAGAAATTACTCATATACTGTGGGCAATAGGACACATCAGTATCAGCACAACTATACTTATGAAATATAAACTGGATTAAAAAAAACTGTCAAAAATTAAATTAAATGATCAAGCCGCAACTGGAATGACCCATATGGAAAAGATATATATAAATCTTATAAAGTTTGTATCTGTCTTGTGTGAAACTTGTATGAAAAGCATATAACAGTGAAAACAGATATAAGAGCCCATGAAAATTTATATAATGAAACTTGTATGTTTTGGATACTTACTAAAACAATGTATGAAAGTAATGAGAAAGTGGCTACTTTCATGAGTAAATCATGTAATCCTTATATGATTTACTCATGAAAGTGGCCACTTTCATGAGTAATCACATATAAGTTTTTACTATTTCTTTTCCATATGGGGATACTCGGGGAAAGCAGGATCAGTTTGGTGATTAGTGGCTCTCAAAGCTTCCCACAGCTTACGTTCCTGCCTGCATTTTTGAATGAAACACTGTAGCAATCTGTTAAATGAGGTATGACTGTTTTTGTCTCATTTTTAGCTCTCTCCATGTCTTGATCCATCTAGGACTAGTCATCTAACAAAGCACCGTAGGATAAAACTGCTGCAGCAGAGCCTGAACGAGAGTCATTAGAACACACAAGAGAAAAACATAGATCGCTTTGAAGATAAAACGAGAGCCCCTGCAATGAGAAGTAAAAAGCAGAGTAATAACAAGTGGCAGAGGTCCTTTTGCCTCTTGCACCTCTCAATTTCTGTCTCCTTCATTATCGTGTAGTAAATTCTGTTGTTCTATAAGTAATAGTAAGTGAGATGGAAAGAAAAGGGTGGCGGAAAATCAAAAGCAGTGTGGAATAAAGAAGTAGGATAGCAAGTAAAACTGATTAATATATTTATTAAATCCTTTCATTCATTATTCATTCTTTTCATTACTCATTAAGAAGCACCCATACCTCTTGAAATAGTAATACCCTTGCCAGGTAATCTTGTGCCCTCCTGTAAATTATCACTAAAGGAGAAGGGGTCAATTCAGTAGAACTGATTGAAAATCTGAACTAGTTCAGGGTCCATAGCTGAAGCGCACTGAGCTCTATGAGAGCCAATAAGCTTGTAAACACAAAGTAAGTGTTCAGAACGAAGGCAAATTGCCTACTTTGGCAATGATTCAAAGCTGGCTGGCTACTCTCCAAACGGCAACCGCTGCAACAAACTCACAAATTGTGAGTCAAGTAAACTGATGCTGAATCGATTCACTGCTATAAGACAAAACAAAGGAAAGAATCGAGTTAATGAACGGAAACTGTCACTGTTATGGGGTAGACTTTGCAAGAGGTACCTCCTGCAATCGTGGAAGGCTGGTTATGTCTAACTAGATGTCCATTACAAGACAAATACAATGTAAAGCTACACAAAATAAAAGCATGACACCATGTTTCAACGCATAATTCCATAACCTTAAGTCTGTGGGTTAACTTTTTTGTATGATGTTGTATGTAGAATCTGTCCACTGTTTCTGGTTCAGTTCAAATGTACTGCAATGGCATCAAAACTCTGCCCATAGCTAGAACTGCTCATCCTTCGAGGATAGATTTTAATTATACATCAGTACAGTTTTGCAGCATTTGCTTGTAATTTAAAGGATGGAAACACACTGACATGCACACCCAGAAAGAAATGTAGAGGACACAACTGTAAGTTAAAACCTGTAAAGTAAAATCTGTATAGGGATCAGTATGCAACAAAACAAAGATACCACCA
Source organism: Aulonocara stuartgranti (assembly GCF_965226115.1). Taxonomy (NCBI): domain Eukaryota; kingdom Metazoa; phylum Chordata; class Actinopteri; order Cichliformes; family Cichlidae; genus Aulonocara; species Aulonocara stuartgranti. The sequence continues at coordinate 17,546,877 of NC_138948.1, forward strand.
CTATTTCCTTTGTCTAAGAGCAGGGTTACATTTCAGAACTGCTAATGCTGCTGTCTGTAGACTTTACTGTGCTTTCAGACTTCCTTGATAAGCACAGCAAGTTGATTGTACATCAAGGCAACAGATGTAAGACATCAGCAGAGCTCTTATCCGGTAATATAAAATGACATGAAACAATAAAAGAGAAAGCATGAGCCAAAGGTCAATGCTCAATCAAAGAAACACTGAGATGAGTAAGACAAAAGAAAAATGGATGGTGGTAAAACAGAAAACATTGACTTACATGGAATTCCCAATTCATTCTTTTCTTTGGACTCAGTGGACTTCTGAAACAATGAACCTTGGGATGGGAAAAAGAAAAGGGATGGTGGAATGATGGATGAAGGGAAAAGAAAAACAAAACAAAATAAGACCAACATCACAGGACACAGACCTTGAGCTAGACTTTTTTTTTGCTCTTTCTTTAAAATCGAGGTTGAATGAAAACATACAGACCACATTGAGACTTTCATTGTGCATCAGGATCTTCACACAAATCTGAGCAGTAAGACGAAATGTGGAAAGACTGCACCGGCTGTGAAAATCGGTGTACTCTGAGCTATGGTACATGTAAGTGGCCTAAAGACGGAACTGCTAGCTATCGTCAATCAAGAGAATTTTGTTCCCCTCTGTTGATGTTCCTCTTTGAATTTACTTTGAATTCGTAGATATTTGTGCTTATGGTGAATGCTATGGATTATAACAGGGTGACCAGCATTGCTTGCTGAATGGCAGCAGCACTTTTAGTCTGACATCTGTTTCAGCTCTGTTGCGACAAGAACAGATGTTTTACATATTTCATTAGGTTTTAATTTAATTTGCTCTTAACTTTTTTGTATTTTCTACTTTTTTAAGCTCCTTCTGTACATTTTTTTAAAACTTTCTGTGGCATTTTTTCTCGATAAGGTCTTCATTTTTATTTCATAAGAAGTTACACTGTTTCCCTGTGTCTGTCTCCTGCAACACAACAATTTTGAAACTTTTGGGATTAAAAAAATTAATCTTATCTTTCTTATCTTATCATGAAGAAGCCTGGATGCATTCAGTTACTGCTGTGTCATTCTGAGTGGTTCACTTAGTTGTGGCAGACAGAAGGTCTATGACACAGATAAACCACTCATGTACTGATGTATAATTGAAGCGCTGGTGTATAATTGATAAAGCCAACATAGCTACATGGTGTGCTTAAAAGGTTCTTGCCAGACCAGCTGATCGTGGAACACTGATTCAGCACTAAAAAGCGAGAAACATTGGCGAGGTTAAGTGGGGTGACAAGCACATATAAACAAACAGCAAGACAAATGACAGGCTTAATGTGGTGTTTTGCTTTAGCTGTACAGGTGGGCTGGGCTACATAGCCCAGGAATTTAGGTTTCATACTTGAATTTGCATGGGCGTAAGACAACAAGCAACTGGCTGCATTTGGTTGACTGCAACAAAATGTCACAATGATTAACATCTGAATCAGTGATTATAGTAGCAGCAGCACACTGTGATAAAAAATGTATCATACTTCAATTATAAAGCAATTGTTCAAACAAATAATAACAATGAAAATATGGTGGGTGTAAAATGAAGCTTAAAATGATTCAGAAAGACCCAACACGAGCACGATGGAGAGAAAAAACAGCACAGTGGATGAGGGCAAAGCTTTTAGACAAGGAGCGGCAAACAGCTAGCATGCTGGGTTAGAAACAATAAGACAATGTAGCCACAATAAGAAGGAACACAAAGGGGAAGAACAGGGCTCTCAATGGGGAGATGGGTTGTTTGATGCTGTGTTGTACTTGCTGACACTGCTCATCATTTTGTGTGATACAACCCACACCTGAGTGTTTTATCCAAACACTAGATTACATAACTGCCAGAGTCTCCGGGTACTTTTAAGTACAGTAGCATCTGCATTCATACACGTGTGTGTGCTCACAGAGCAGGCAGCGAGTAAAATATTATGCACTCAAGGATGGCACAGTGGAGGTCTGAGTGAATCCGTTCCAAGAATCCTGATCAATGTGTCAGAGAAATGTCAAACGGCCAGAACATATAAAACAACACAAACGGCTCCAAAACCCCTGAAAGACTCAAACACTCAGGCATGCATGCGTCTAACTTAGAGATAAAGAAAATGAAACAAACAAAAACAAAGAGAAGTCACTCCATGCTGCAAAGAAGTAAGGTCAAATGGATTTATGCCTCTCAGGGTTGAATAACTTTATAAAAAAAAAGAAAGCAAGAGATGGTAGACGCGACCGAGAAAGAGAAAAAGAGGGAGTGTAGAGTAAAGTATGGTTGAGCACCAAGTCAATTACAGACCACTATCTAAAATACTGCACCCCCAGCACAATCACTGAGAATAAATTATCAGACCTGAAAACCTCCGAGTTACAATTTAAAGTCTTTAAAGGCAGCAAATAAGAACTGCCCTGCCATACTAATGAACTGCTGCTTAAAGGCCACATTTTAAAAGAGCTGTCGTTCATAAACCAGCAGGAATCACTCCACGCCTTTCAAATATACCACAAATATAGTATCTGAAAAATGCTTTGCATACAGAATCTCCTTCTAATACACGTTCATGCATAGAAAACAGTAGAAACATTAGTGCTGGCATAAACCCATCTTTGAGCAGCCGTTTTAAAGACAGGAAATCAATTACAGGAAATGAACCTAAGCTTATACTTCCCTTGGTTTTATCCCATATTCTGGGGCCATACCTTATAGGCTGCAGGGAATCTCTTAAATGGATTGGAGTTGGGTATACAATGCACCATGGTGCAGCTAGAGTAAGATTTGTCAATACTATGCCTACTGCAAAGCTTTTTTTAGGGAATTATATCATATTATTCCATTGCTCATGGCATAGCCCATCTATTGAATCATCACTACTATTCCCTCCATTCTTGCTGTTGAAAGAAGATGCTCGCGCAAGTAACAACTCCAGCTGGAGGCTTTTGTGTTCAGTGATAAAGTACATATATTTTCCCTGAAAAGAATCAGAAATGCTTCAGTGAGAGTAAATTTAAGTACATTTAAAATGATCAAAACCTGCAATAAAAAGCTCACTTGTTTAAAAAACACTTTGATGATAAAATTCAGCAAGATGATGACATTATGTTAACATGAACATGCATAACATAACCAAGTGATTCAGGGAAAAAAAGAATAAAAGTTGAGGTATAATTTCTGTAAATACGGCACATCTGAACTGCTGTTTAGCAATCCAGATATGTGTTATCTCAGACTGTAAATGGACTGCTACTTGCTGAATATAGCACATTTCTCCACTAACTGAGCACTCAAGGCAGTTTTTACTACAAGTCACATTCACTCTGTGCTTTATTCCATGCTGCTTTAAAGTGCTTTTCTAACTATCATGCACACAGTCACACTCTGACGGAGACATTAGGGCTCATTTTGGGTTCAGTACTCCAACCAAGGACGCTTTGAAATGTGGACTGAAGAAGCCAGGGATCGAACCATTGACTTTCTGATTGGTAGTCTATTTCCTGAACCGTAGCCAGCTGTAACAGTAGCCTAAGCCAATTACCCAGCAGTAAGCTACAAACAGATATTTTGTATGTTCATAACCCATACAGTCAGATTATAATCTACAGTTTAATTAAACCTTTTTTGCAACTCTTGTCTCGATCACAGTTAGATGTATCCTGGGACACCTATGGTACGCTGGGCTGAGACCATGCTTTGAACAGGTGAGGCTCTTTTCTCCTTAAAAAGAAAACAATTAAGAAAAAAACTTGAAGGAAAAGTTCTGGTGTTCAAATGCACATGTCGCTGAGTGGCACCATGACCTGCTGGTTTGGTCCAATATCATTGTCAATCTACAGTATTTATCATCAGGTTAATTCTAAAGTTTCTTAGAGTACTTCGTTTTTGTGAATCAACTCAAGACGAGCAGAATAATTCTCCCTATTTTTATCGATAAGCCACAAATAATTTTCACAGCTGAGAAAACTGAGAACTGAAATGTGAAAATGAGTCTGTATGTCTGCCTTTCCAGAACATTTATACACTGTCATGCCCCTCTCTCACTCTGTAGTATGTTACATGCATGTCTGCCAGTTACTCTGAGCACATGGAGTAAAAAACGCCATTCTAACAAATCAACAAACAAAATTGCCTCCATCTTGGAAAAAAGCTGCTGCTGCTTGTAAGATTATGACTCAGCCCACGTTTTTCATGTAATTTTAAGATTTGTGATTTATGATGTCAGAAGTGTTGGGGGGGAGGGGGGGATTTCAATGATTGTTCCACATCATTATTTATCATTACTTTCCTTGTGAAGCAAGTGTTTTTGACTGAGGTAATGGACATGAAAGTGGTAAGTGGAAGGTTAATAAAGTCATTCAAAACCCTCTCATAAATCTCCACACAAAGGCAGAAAGTGGAGGGCTGAGAAGGAGCAAATCACTAGCTAGCAGACAAAGGTATAAAACTAGAGGGGCAGAGAGGAAAAGGCTTAAAATGTTGACATAAATGTAAGGAATAGGAGGATGAATGGTGAAATGAAGGAAGCGATGAAAGTAATGAAGAAAAAGGAAAAAGAATACTGATGAAGAGAAGCTGCCCAACTGCACAGGTAAGAAACAGTTTTTCCACATATGTTTAAACCAAATCAGGAATCAATTTTTTGAGGAGACTGCAGATAAAAAAAAAAAATAATAATAATAATAATAATAATTTGCCCATTATGTCATCTTTTTTAATCTCCAAATATTGGTGTTACTATGTGCCTTAAAAACAGTATACAGAGCAGGTATTTTGACTGGTTTAAATGAAGCCATTAATTGTCTTCCTAAGCTTCACTCACTCTGGCTTCTGTTCATGGGCAAAGGTTTTTGAACACATTGTCAACAACAAATGTCAACAACCTTATTTATCCACTTACTTTGCATACAGAGTCCATCAGTGCAGTTTTGAGACTGGAGGACGAGACCCTCGCAGTCCTTTCCACCATTCTTGGGAGCTGGATTGTTGCACTCCCTCCTCCTCCACTGTGTACACTCTGTTCCACAGGCTGACCACTTGCTCCAATCTGTCCAGACACCATCCACTAGAGGGAACGGATGGGGACCACGGGAATGAGAGACGGAAAAAAAGAGGGTTTAGAAGGAGGAGACTGAAGATAACGGATTCAATTATTTCCTAAACACTGTAAAATGTGGCATGGGAGAGTACACACATAAAAAGACAGAAATTGAATGCAGAAGCTGAGCACAGGACAAAAAATTGCCCAAATGTATACAGATACAATATGCCAGGATGTATTATGGAAAGAAGTATTCTAAATGAAACAGTCTTGAATAGAACAGAATACCAGTGCACAGTGTGGTGCAGGGCAGTTTGTGTATAGCCTGTCCGTCACAAGGCAGTCCTCCATTGAGAGGGGCAGGGTTAGTGCAGCTCCTGGTTCTTTTCTGGAAACCTCTTCCACAACGGCTGTTACACGGAGACCACTCTGTCCATGTCGACCAGCCCCCATTCACTGCGGAAACAGAGATCAGTCCCTTAATGAATACAGTGTTTTATCCACTTCTTAACTATGTAACGCCCACCCTCTTGAAGATACCATATTAGCAAGGGTTTCTGGGTATCTGTGGTCCACTCATCCATGTGTCCCAGAGCTTGGCGCTATTATATTGACCATGATTTGGAACGATAGGAATCTAAGGGCCTAGTCACACAGGCCTAGAGATTAGCTGGCAACCACTGGTTGCTAAGGTGGTGCAGCAACCTCGAGAAAATACACTCTCCAACCAGCTGGGGAATGCACATTTTCCTTAGTGACTGAAGATTTCTATAGCTTTCTATAGCTTAATACTGTATGCAGATACAGTCAATAAAATAAGTTGAACTCAATCTTTATGACTACTTGAATCAGTGAATATGTTGTAGATTGTCTGAGATAATTAAAAAAAAAAATGATGATGATGCAATCCGTGATTTTAAAATGCCGTTTTATTGAACTGAAATAATTATCTTAGAGAAGGCTGCATGTGTCTGGAAGCTGAGTTGAAATTTAAGCAAAAGAGCTGGATTTTCCTGAACATCAAAACTACACAGACAATCTGCATCCCTTCAAGTAGCCTGCAGCTACTGCAGCATGATTTTCCACTGCTGTGCTTACATTCAGAAATATTCCCACTGAAGGGCACAGACTGACACAAATATGCAAACACATTAAGCTGTATAGCTGGCTAAACACATGTTAAATGACCAGTTATCATGGGGCTCGGAAATTGCTTAACCCGGTGTAGGGGAGAGAGAGAGAGAGAGAGGTGAACTGCTGCTGGATGAATCCTGCGGTTTGTTTTCCATGGTTTCTTTGAAACTCTTCACCTCCTTTGTCTCTTTCTTTTTGCCTCATGTCTTTCATTTGTGCTGCTGTAAAATGCATCTGCATCCTCCTGTAATTAGACCTAGCTGTTTCTTTGTTGTTTAGCATTATTGTTTCTGTGTTTCAAGAGAAAATGTGGCAGGATAGTGCAGACAAAGATAAGAGCAGACTAGACAGGCAGCAGGAGAGAAATCAGCTATAAAGTTAGAATGAGAGAGAGTTGGCATCTGGAGGGGTGGAGTGGGTAGAAATTCCACTGCTGCATCTCGACAGCTCTGTCTCAGCCCAGTGGACAGTGCCCACTCCTTGCCTAAGACCTAATTAGAAATGTATCATCAGAAAGTAACCAGTAAATTCACACACAGACACTTTTGTCATGCATTTCCTTCAGCTTTTAGGCTTTTTTCTTCCTCACTCAGTTGTTGTCTTCCGCTGTTCTCCCCTACCTCACCTTACCTCTCGCCCTTCTTTCTATAGTTGCTTCATTTTTTCCCCCCTCCTGTGTTTTTTCCACTACTGTTTCACCTTGTCAACAGTGTCAGCCAGGCCCTAGTGGAGCCGAGAAGATTGAACCACAGATTGAACAATCTATTTTTGTAAGGATACATCAGTGTCAAACCACTCCATCTCTTGCTGTCTGTATCGAACAGGCACACACGCTCAGTTATTTTGATTGAAACAGTCCTGCTGGTGAATGGAGTCAGTGTTATATTTTGAGAGAGACACTGCGTGTGTGTGTGTGTGTGTGTGTGTGTGTGAGAGAGCGAGAGAGAGAGTGTGTGTGTGTGTGTGTGGGGGGGGGGGGGGGGGGGGGGGAGGGGGAGAAAAATTAAGTTGTATGAGGCATGGGCCTCCACCAAACAAACTCTTTCCTCTCAGCTTCTAGACAAAGCAACACTAGAAGAGAACCAGAAGTTTAGCGAGCTATTTAAAGATGTTTTTTGTTGTTGATTTTCACAGCTATTATTATGCCATATGCTGCTTTATCTATGCAGAGCTGGGAATCTTGGCAGAAAGTGGGAACATGTGGAAAGCCCACATGTTCTAATTTAGAACTAAAGGCAGGATTGGAGGGCTTTAATTGGGTGAGGTCAAGGGTGAGGTGAGAATATCAAGACAATCGCGAAGAGGAAGTGTTGGCACGGCAGTAGAGCTAATTTCACATGGCAGATGGGGGCTGGCTTCGCTGATCAGAGACTCGATATAACTGAAGAAAGCATTAAAAAAGGTGTCATATCATTATATTTCTAACATCAGAAATGAAAAAGTTTAGAGCACACATTAAAAATATGTATAAGCCAAATCCTATTGTTACAGCTTTTGTAGCCACACACACACACACCTACACACACAGAAAGACATACCGACAAACTTACCATAAACAATAACGGTGGCTGTAGTGCTTCGTCTTTTGGCCACTATATTCTTGGCCACACACGTGTAGTTGGCTGTGTCAGAGAGACGCGCCTGCTTGATGATCAGGTTGTGGTCAATAGTGATATAGAAGTTTCTGTCCTCCGCCGGGTCGATTACCTCTTCATTCTTTAACCACTCCACCTAGGGGACATTCAGAGGGTAAATGAGGACAATGTCTTTTCTACACCAATGATAGGCAAAGAGACGTTTTACAGAGGACTAGTTTATTACTGCCATGAAGTGAAACAATTTAAATTTGACAAGATATCTAGTAAGTTATAGCGACGCCTTTTTTGCAACACATACTCCCTGTAGAGGAAATTATAATATTAGGTTCAAATCTTCTTTTCATAACTGATCCAGAGGATAAAATAAGAATACAAATATTAAAGCTTTCTTGGGTTTAATCTTGTTTTTAGAAACTTTTAGGAGTGATGTAGGACTTAGAAAGCGTGCTGCTGTCATCTTTTTTGATGGTTCAATGAGGAAAAGCTTTGAGAACATGCCATATTCAATAGTCAAAGGAAATAAATAAATAAATAAGCAGCTGAAGGACAGGACGCCCGTTAGCGGCTCCCTAATCTGTCTTATGATCTCTCATGCTTCATCTTGTACTGTAAGTAACCCAAACCGCTCTCATGAATAAATCCTTGAGATTACAGATTACAAATTTACAAGCAAATTAATGTGTTTTATGAGGCAGGAAACAATAATAAGACTGATTGTGCATAATGAAATACCAGGAAGCTGCTCACGCACCAAGTCACAGGAATTAAACACTTGAAATCTGAATGACCCTCACTTACAGTGGGCCCTTGACAACAAGGAACCCTTGGGTGGCTGTAAAGGAAAGGAAAATGCCCAAACATATGCTTTCGAAAGGTACTTTGGGTGAAGGGTAGGACAGCGGGAAACTATTCTATTTATGAGCCTAATCAGATTTCCCGAGTGCTGTATTTACTGGACCAAACCCTCATAAATTCAGCCTGTCCAAGCTTTATGGCAGGCACATAAATGTCCAAGCTGTGTTGTTTAATTCATGTTGTTTAATTTCCTCCTCCCTTCTCATTAGGAAATGGATATCTCAGATGCAGAAAAGAGGAAATTCATTGTTATTCTTCAGTTTGCCGTTTACTCACTCTCCACTGTTATTCTCAGTTTTTCCACCCAGTTCTGAATCAGATTCAGTAGTACTCTTTGGTCATGGGGTGCAATGTAGCTGTGAATTCTCAATCTTAAGTGAGATGCTGTGTGACCTTTCAGCTTCCATTACAACATAAAGGTTATACAGAGAAAAAGACTAAGCCAAAGGAACAAAAACATTTATTTACAGTCAGACGATAAGCTTATCCTCATACTGTAAAGGTATAAAACAATGTGTTCTTTTCTGCGCAAAGGAAAAAACCAATAGAAATTACATTTGCAGCATAAAACAGACTATTTGGATCTCTTTTTATTTATGATATAAGAAGTGCTGTGGTCACAGGAAGCAATGATTTGACTATGACTTATTTTGAAGCATTGCCACAAGAGATGCAAATTATTCAATAGACTTAATGTAATGCAATACAAACCAAATCATGAAATAGTTAAGTAAAATAGTTATGATCTACTGTAGAACATGTATATATATACATACATGTGTATAATATGCAGAACTATTCCAGTAAATGGTCCAAACACGAATTCTTTTATATATTTATATTTTCTTTGTATCCTGCACTAGGAAAAATTCTGTTGTAATGCCATTATGAATGGAGCGTGCTGTGACAGTGGTAATTTCATCTGAGCCACAGTTTTGAATCAGTGTCAGTTTTTTCCTGACAAAGAAATTGCCCGTGCCCTGCCATACCACACTGAAGTAAGACAGCGGTGCCAAAAGTCCCACTAATGTGTTTTTTTAAGTTAAGACAGCAGCGTTTCTTTATAATGACAGATTTATTAAACGTGGGGAAAAATAAATTGTCTGAAAGACATTTATTTTCTCAAGACATGTCAAGCTGTTCATCAATGTTTTCTGCACAGTAAAAGAAAGGGAAGCATTTCTTTTTGTAGGATATTATGCAGTGATTTTGCTGGTCTGGCCCACTTGAGATCATACTGGGTTGTGTGTGGAAATGAGTTTGAAAACCTGGATCAACAAATTAGCCATCACCAACACATGCCATTAGACAGCGTGGACGCTTAAAATGAATAAAATATGGCATTAAGCAAACAAATGTAACACTGTTTTTGGTAAAACTAGTCTCTTGTTCACTGTATTACAAAAATAGTCTCTCGTGGTGCTTTGGATGCTCATGTAATACTTATAATTTACTGCTACGCTGAAATTTCCCAGATGATCCAATGGAATGTTTTTTTTTAATTTAATTTTTCTTTTTTCCTCTTGCATTCATGTTAATCTAACATGCACACACTTTATAGAAAAGAAACAGAATAGGAGCGGAAGCATGTGAATGCGTGTGGGTAAACCAAGAGAGACAGGTGACGTGGGGGCGAGAGTTAAAATAACAAATACACATTCTCCCTTGAGGTTGGTTTGATCCAATCAGCCACCCTTTGCAATTCACACACATGCACACAGTCTTACACCAGCTGTGGCTAATGATGCAGTGGCAGTGGTAGAATAGCCACCACATGTGGTCTCTTTGTCTGAAGCCAACAGAGCACACATCAGTCTAACACGCGTCAGTCTTCAGGCGTCGTCAAAGTCCACGGTGGCTTTCAGTGCATTGTAACACTAAAGCTCACAACCCGTACAAACAGGCTCTCTCACTCTAGCTTGCTACAATTTCAGTGCAGCCGGTAAAACAAGAGAAATGGACAAATTAAATATAGACAGAAAAAAAGCAGTGGAATGCTGAATGCTGTTTATAGTGACCTTTTCTTTTACATTAAGTTATATTTATATAAAATACAAGTAGAGGAAATTCATAATGAAATAAAACATTTAAGGCAACAGTACAGTGACAGCTAGACCTGCAGAGGTTTTTGGTGATTGTGTTCCATTAAACTTTGCACTGAGTAAGCGAGCACTCTGCATCTATGGACAGGGAGATGTATACAGAGTATATCAGAGGATAACAAATATAGATGCTTAATAAAAATGCTAACATCTCCTCAGCTTTAAGGCAAACGGTGCAATGCCAGAAAACACGTACTATTAACAATAAGGTTTTCTTGTTTTTACTCATCATGCACAGAACTCCAGAACTAACAAGTTACAAATAGAAGGTCGCCCAGGTTAACTGAATGTGGAGCTTAAGTTACTGGAAGAAGAGTGGTAGAACAATTCAAATATATGGATATAGTTCTGAGAAAACGTATTTGTTCCTTTCCCGATTCTTAGTTTTTCCATATTGGTATTAATTAAAAGTTTTCAGTCAAAAAGCAAACTTTAATATCAGATGAGGAAACGCCGAGTAAATGCAAAATGCTGTTCAAACCTTCCTAGTCATGCGTGAAAAAGTAATGGCAACAACAACTGCAATTAAGTCTTTGTGATAGCTGATAGTCTTTTACTCCTTCTCTGTGCAGGAATTGCTTTAATTTGGTCAGACTGGAGAGTTTTTGAGTTGTTCAGAGGTGGACTTGCTGGTGTGTTTAGGATCACTGTCTTGCTGCATGACCCAAGTGGGCTTCATCCTTAGGGCATGAACTGATGCCTGGCAGAATTCATGTCTAATGTTAATTTTTCTTTGGATGGTCTGAAAGACCAAGCAATTTTTTTATACATGGATGGACAACCTAGACGCGTTTGTGGCATTTAATCATTCTTGTGTTGTTAAGCCAGTATAAAACAGGATGTCAAAACTGCCTGCTAATTTCTCTCACATTTTAAATACATTTTTAGCCCTCCTTGCACAGCCACTGTTGTTAAGTACCTGACAATGTTTTAAATGTCATGAATATTTTAGCAACGACACCACAAGTAGTTAGGGGGAAAAAAAAAATTGTGTTTTTCCTCGGTCATATTTTTTTTTTATTTTATCATGTTTTGTAATCTGACATCTGTTGTTGCACAACATTGTAATCATATTTTAGCAGGGCTGTCTAGTGTTCAACAAAATCTCTTAACGGATGTTCATTATGCTAATGTGCAGAGAAGTAAATGCAGCTCTTTGGTTCCTGACCTCATACTGTGAGCACAGCTACATTTGTGCACAAAGTGTTCTATAATGTATGTGGCTGCAAGACTGAGTTAATATCTCAATTTTATGAATTGAACTGAATAGTGTACGCCGAAGTGTTTAAATAGATTAGCAAAATCTCAAGGCCTGTGCAAGTATGTGTTTATGCACGCTTACCTGTCTCAGTGTAATTATTGTGAGTGAATCAAAGGTTCCGAGCGTCAAAGTTAACATTGAACTGATTTCTCTTTGTTCTTTTATCTTGCCCAGATGAAACACTAGAATTGACACCTCATTTTTAAACTTTCTTTTTCCCCAATTTTCACTCAAGCCTTCTCTTCTTATCTCGTCCCCCCCAGCCCCCCGTGCTCCCCCGCGCACACATCCAATCGAGCAAAACTTTAGACCCTCATCTCTCTCCCACACAATCGCATGCGTGCACATGCACACAAAGTGGTGTTTCTGTCACATAAGAGGACATTGTATTGACTTACATTGATTATTTCCTACTCTAACCATGAATGCTACTTACCTAATCCCAACTATTATGGCCAAATTCACTAAATGAGGCAGATTGGTGTGATGAGATCACAAAAAAGCGCTGATGGGAGTGCACAGCGCACTGATTTATAAACAAAGACGCAGATAGTTTGTTCCAGTGATGACCAGCATTCTGCCAAGAAGAGTGCAAATTAGCTTACATATACATATACTAGGGGTGCAACGATATTCGTATCGATATTGAACCGTTCGATACAGTGCTTTCGGTTCGGTACGCATATGTATCGAACAATACAACATTTGTAATTTATTTTATCAACTTTTCTTCTGACGATGCTGTCTGTGTGGAGTGCTCAGTGAATCTGCGTTCGACTACTCCGCCTAGGCTGCACTGTCGAGCGCAGATCCACTGAGCGCTCCACACAGACAGCATAGTCAGAAGGAAGAGCGCAGGGCAAGCTAGCGAGACAGAAGTTAAGCTCTCCTTGCAACATGGCAAATTGAACCTCTCCCACCCTCATTCAGATCTGGCATTTGGAATTATTTTGGTTTTCATGTGACGTATGACCCTGAAGGTAAGCGCGTCATGGACTAAAGTAAAACAGTATGTTGGATGTGCCACGCAATGCTCAATTACATGGGTGGGAGCTAGTGTGTTAGCGCAGTTAGCTCGTTAACGTGTTGGCCGTCTAGCCCCATGCACGGGGCTATCAGGGGTAGCTCGTTAACGGAGATTTGCCGTGTTGTGGCGTTAAGGTCATTTTAACGAGGTTAACCTGAAAGCACTAGTGGGAACACAACGAATATGACTGCACATTTACGCCGACATCATCCTAGTGCAAAGACAAAAACAACAAGCATGCTACAAACTTTACCCGAGTCATTTAGACAGCCGTTAGCACATGATTCTCCTTATGGGGACCTGATATGTTTAATATGCTGCTGAGAATATAGCCCAGAAGAAGCGGATAGTATAGCTTTTATTTTGGAAAGAGCCATTTCTCTGTAATAAACTCTCTTTTCCAAAGATGAGTGATTCCTCAATCAGATACAGGGCTCGCAAAATCGCTAGCCCGATGTCCTGGGGCTAGCGATTTTTCCAGTCGGGCTACCAAAATTTATCTCTGCCCTGCCCGTCCGGCTATTGTAGGAAGGAAAAATATATGTCAATGCTTTTGCATTCTTTCGGAAATGTAGCTGGGTAATTATGTCATTGGCATCGGTGAGCCACTGTCAATATGTGACATATTGAAATCGCGTTTGAATTTGCGCTTGTTTTTTTGCTTTCACTTTGCAATCGCGTGAACTGTGTATAGAGAGCGACAGCACTGATTGGTGAGTGATGATAATTTGCGCACCAATTCCTCTGACATTGTCTTATTAATCGTTAGCTTACTACGCAAACATGACAAGTGAAATCTCCCGCAGCAAGCTTAAACATGTGAGAGGTTGATCGCGCAGAGAATCGCTGAGCTTATGTGAGTGCGTGTGTAAAAGCAGCAGTATATATATTTTAGTTCTGCTGAGCCAAATAAGACAGGTCAGGGTGAAGAAGTGACAGCCAAAGAAAAGCTCCAAGTTATGACAAATCAGACTATAAGGCAAAAAGAAAGTGCAGCTTTATGGTTTCATGGCCAAAATAATTTCTGTGGCTGCGATATGATGAGCTAAATAACCAGGGCTGCACATAAGTGGTCCGCAGGTGCGCATTCGCTGTCAAAATAAAAAACACGCACAAGGGTTAGGGTTAAATTTAAAAACTGTACTTTTGAGTTAAAATATATATTTATAATTTTAATAAATGACAAATTAAAAAGGCATGAACATTTTATTTTGTATCGAAAAAATATCGAACCGTGACACCAAAGTATCGAACCGAACCGTGAATTTTGTGTATCGTTGCACCCCTAACATATACATATACTAATTTGAAAGAGCAGACAAGGTGAGAGAGCGAGTAATCTACTAACAAAAATGTTACAGTGCAGGCTTTAAGAGCATGGCAATTTAAATAAATGAGAATTGATACATTTATTTTATTTATAGACAAAGTCTTCTGTTAGGAATTCTGCTGGATGGTGTGTCTATAAATCTGTGGGATCAATACTGATGTGTAGAAGAATACAAAAACATTATTTAGCTCTAAGCTCGCACGCCCATGCGTTAATGTTACTGCGATGTACAGTATGAGGCTGGAGATATGCAAGTCAACATTGTAAGATTCATGCACTCATGCAACACTTTAGACACTCAGTCATAGCAATAGCTGCATTTTGACAAACATTTCAGTATGATGTTACTGGCCCGACACTAGAGAAGGAAATTAAAGTGGTCTGTGTGGTCACTGCAGAGAAAAGGTTCAAACAACCCTTGAGGCACCTTTCTGTGTAGAAGTGTGACTAAAAACTAGCAAATCAATCAGCCCACTGTAAAAAGGGACAAAAAATATGCATCCTTGAATGTGTTTTATATTGAGATTCTTCTCTCCCCGATGCTCCAGCTGGAGTTCATCTAGATTTTGCCCTCAAAAACCCCCCCAAAAAACAACAAAACAAAAAAACAGTATTACTGAGCACCAGTAAGACTAACAGGATACAACCAATGTTTTGGCACCTTGTTTACAGCTTTGAGAAAACCAGTCACACCAAGTATGCACTCACACTGATAAAACTCTCCCCTTCTTATTCCAAATAAATGAACCTGCCTAGTGACAGCTATTATAACCATTTCAGGCGCAAAATAAGATTTTTCTTTTTTTTTTAAATTCAGTTCAATAAAGTGTTTGCTGCAAAGCTTAGTAAAATCACTTTTCTCTGGTTCTTTTAAGTGTTTTTGTCCCATATTTTTATGGTCATAAAGTGAAACTCCTACAAAATACATATGTAATAAGCCCAGCTGCAAAGTTACCTGTGAGTTACATTTTGGCTTTTTTTACACAAGTTTTTTTTATCAGCATAAACATGAAATGTGTGATTATACATGCAAGTGTGAAAATATTTCCAGTGTTTCTGAGTGTGATCACAAACACAACCTGAGTGTGTCAGAAGGCACCGTTTGATACGCTTGCAAACACAAGCTGTAACAATGCCCTCCGTTTCAACTGTAACAGGATTAAAAGAAAAAAAAGTTCAGCAAGAGTCCATTCTTTTTTCTTTAGACAAAGAAATCAAAAGGGCTTCTTCGTTGAAAGGATAAAGGCTTTGTCTGAACAATTACACACTCACTTTGTTCCTGTTTTCTTGCCGTTTGGAGCTAAAGACTGACATTGGTTTGGCTACAGGTATACACTGTGAGCAAGACTACCAGATAAAAGCAGGTTTGCATTTCCCTGGCTCTCACTAACGCACCCACTTGTGGTGATAGATATTGCTGTACTGGGGAGTGAGCATATCTAAATATGCAAATACTTTCAGCTGTTTTCTAACTTAAAAACAAATCAAAACAGGAGAAAAGGTAAATGCATTGCATTTAATGACAATCTATTAAGATATGCATCTTTCTTTGGCAGTGGAACAAAGACGTGCCTGTATGCTATGAAAGATAAAAGTAGGCCAAGGCATAAAGGGAGAGAGATATATATTGCCTTTTGTTACACTGTAGTGCAGCATGTTTTGAAAAGCAAAGCAGGAACATCATAGTCATATTGTGTCACAAAAAGAAACAGTATAAATCTTGCAAAAGCAAAATAAATGGCAGACCACAGAGCAAGAAGTAAGATAACAAAACAAAGAGTATCTATGGCAAATGCTAAAATATGACATGCTTTGTAGAGCCACTACAAAGAGTCTCATAAGGGAGCTGATAACAGCTTAGTGATACAAGGTCTATGGGTAGAATCTGCCACTGAATCACAACATTCATTTTTCAAAATAGGAACAGCCAAAAACACATCTATGCACAATAAGCACAATGAGAGTATGACAGAATACAAAATTGGCTAGTTAAATTACAACCTGATTCTGCAGTCAAATCACGGAAATCAAGCTGTACGCCGTGCATGTGTGAGCCCGTGTGTGTGTGTGTGTGTGTTTGGATGTGTCTGTGAAATGCCGAAGTGTTAATATGTATGTTCATCGCTGAGGATTATCCCCTTGATTACTTATATTATCTGGGTCCTTATGTGAGTGGGTTAAAGAGCTCTAATAGTGATTACCCTACCTATGTGTGGGTGGGAACTAAATATGCATTCGATTTCCATGTTTTAACAATCCAAACCCACACTACACCTGTTCCAGGAGGCTTCATTTCCACTGGGGTGTTGGGTGTCAGTGGAAAGAGACAGTAAAGAGACATTCATGAAGATTGCTCTTCAGAGTTTAGCCCTGTCACCTCAAGCTTACATGTTCTCCCCGCATCTGCAAGAGTTTCCTTCAGTTGTTCCAGTTTCTTCCCACACAGCAACGATATTCACAGTGGATTCCAGGCAGGATTATTCCAAGTGAGAACATTTGATATCATATGTTGTGCTTTGGTTTTGTCTATTTAAGTGCAGGACACAGATGTATGTGATTTGGAAACTGTATACTATGTGTGGACTAAATTACTTTAGTCTAGGAAAGATGATAATTTTAGTTATGGTCAGATGATTTTGATATTAACCAAGTGCCTCCAGTTTGTACTTAATCAAAAACACAAGGGATGATTTATTTTCTACTAAAGGTAAGTGATATTTGTAAGTGAAAAAAAAAAATGCTGCCAAAAACAGTCTATTGGTGAATGGCCTGAAATAGCTTTATTTCTTGGTTTCTGTAGACATTATCCACAGTGTCTTTGCTGTGCATTTGCATTACCATGTATTAACATATCCGTATGAAAGTGAAACTGCACGTTCCTGACAATCTCAAGTCATTAGCTAAAGAGCATATCACGGATAATACTTTGGCACAATATCTCTAAAATTAGGAACATCACGTCTCGGAGTGATGATGAAAAAATAGTTTATGCATTTATTACTTCTAGGCTGGACTACTGTAATTCATTATTACCAGTTTGTTCTAAAAACTCCCTGAAAAGCCTTAAGTTGATCCAAAAATGCTGCAGCGAGAGTACTGACAGGGACTACAAAGAGACAGCAGATTTCTCCCATACTTGCTTCTCTTGACTGGCTCCCTGTTAAATCCAGAATTGAATTTATAATCTTTTTACTCACATAAAAGGCTTTAAATAATTAGGCTCCATCTAATCTTAAAGACCTCATAGTACTACATCACCCCAACAGAGCACTTCACTCTTAGACTGCTGGTTTATTTGAGTACTTAAAAGTAAAATGGGAGGCAGAGCCTTCAGCTGTCAGGCCAATCTTCTGTGGACAAAGCTCCCAGTTTGGCTTCTACTTTCTAGATAGTCTGGATCAGCTGAATCCTCCTTTAGATATTCTACAATAGGCCTAGAGTGCTGGGGGGCTTCCCATGATGCAATGAGTATTTCTTCTTCACTCATTTATTTTTCCAGCTCACTATGTGTTTATACATCACGCTGCATTTAATCATTAGACATTATTAAATTTGTCCACGGTGTGTCTTTTGTCCCGTCTCCCTCCACTCCCTCCCAGTGGTTCATAGCACATGGTCGCCCCTCCATGACCCTGGTTCTGCTGGAGGTTCTTTCCTGTTAAAAGGGAGTTTTTCCTTTCTACTGTCGCCAAGTGCTTGCCCATAAGGGCCATCTGATTGTTGGGGTTTCCTCTCCATTATTGTGAAGACTTTACCTTACAATATAAATTGCCTTGAGGTGACTATTGTTGTGATTTGATGCTTTATAAATAAATCAAATCGAACTGAACTGACATTCGGAACAATCAAAATATATGCCCCAACATCGTGAAAGAGACCATAAACTAGGCAACAATGCACTTATAAAGGTAGAGCAAGGGCCGTTTTCCAATTAGCTTGTACAAGACTTTTAAAATATTTTTGGCAACCACAGCTATGCCCCTCCGATGACCTTTAACAAGAATGCAAGTTTAAGGTACGCATTCGCTACACTTTACAGAGCCAGAAGCTATGTTAAGTTTTGTATTGTATGTGGTATGTGTAATTTCAGAATAGGATTTGATGTGACATAAATACTGGTATGACTTCGTGTCCAAGGCTGGAATCTGAAAGTACACTAACATACCCAGTTCCTATAGATGCTGAGTACTTGCTGCTTTTATAAGGAACTTGTATGACCTTTAATCACTCTCTCTCTCTCTTTCAAATGTCATCAAGGCATGTCTGCGCGATGCCTTGGTGACATTTGAAAGGTATGCCTGTCGCAAAAAATGCTTATTTGTATCTTTGGTGAAGCATATATAACTCCAGCTGTCTGACTGCCCTTTCCCACTCAACCCCCAGCCAGTACACACACTCAGATAGACACACTGACACATTACAACCAGATGTGCCACACTCATTATTACTGGCTCTGTTTGGCATCTATAGAGCCATCTCTGTAATTACCATGCCTGTTTCCATTATCAAACACTCACATATGCCCATATGCTCTCACAGACATTTAACAAAGCCACACGCACGCCAACTTAGTCCTCAAGAGCCCAGTCGCTCTAATCAGTGGAAATAAACAAGAGAGGAAAGGAGGACATCTAAGAACGAAGGAAAGAAAGAAAAAGAGTGCAAGTGAAAGAGGGTCAGGGAAGACAGAGGTGGAGGGAAGGGAAGCAGGAATGAAGAATAAGACAACAGAGTGACAGTAGGAAGGAGAAAAAAAGAGCAGGTGTGATGACACATATTGAGAGGCAAAGACACAGATGAAGTGAGGGATACAGCAGAGAGAGAGACAATGAGAGATGTGTGCTGGCAAAGCAGACCATCTATCTTTCTCTCCTGCTGCCATAAGCTTTCTTGACACAAACCCAGACAATTGGCTATAACTGTCTGTGTGTGTTTATCAGACGATAATACCAGCAGATGCCACACACACCTACACAAGCGCCAACCTGGGTCCTGATGTGTAGCTTAGTAGAATAGTAATCAAGCTATTCATTAGTGCAGTAACAAAGGCTATTACTGGCTAATCAACAATCTTCAAACTCAATCGAGGAAAGCTAATAGAAATTTAATCCAACAGCGCGCTTGAATATGGTGAAGACTGTCTGTGAGTGTGAGTCTAAGTGTGTGTGTGTGTGTGTGTGTGTGTGTGTGTGTTTTGATATTAGACAAAACAATTAACTCATTGTGTTAAGATGAAGAAAAAGACTTTGTTGTTTCAAACAATTACAAAAGCGTAACAGTCATGGAGTGGAAAAAAGACTAAAATAATTTGTCCTGGAATGTTTTCTTTAGAATCAAATAAAGATGGCACTTCAAGTGAAATCACTGTCTAAATGGATTAAATGAAACTACCATGATGCACCTGGGAGTTTGCGTTCACTCACTGTGCTCATAGGTAGACAATAGCTGAAGCTGCTATCCATGGCCATCATTCAGCATGTGAACATCTGCAAATTGATTTGGAGATCACTACTTACAGTAACACTACAAATTGTTTGATATGGTACACCAGGCATTTGTGCAAACATATATGTTTGCATATATATATATATATAGTACTCAGTCTATGCATTTGCTTTATGCTCTCCATTTGAAAGCTTTCACATTAAACTGTTTTTTCCTTCCTGAACATCTAAGTAGTCTTTGCAATCGACCTGTTATATATCTAAGCGTTCTAACTTTACCACTTAAGTGTAAAAGTAGTAGCCATTGATTTGGACAATCAAGGTTAAGCAAATTTGCACAGAGCAGACAGTGTGTGTGTCTGAGTGTGTTCATTTTCCTTCTGTTGTTTAATTTATTGGCTTTGCTTTATCTGATAATTTGTAACTTTCTAACAAATACAAATGGCCACATTTTGGTGCCAATAAAAAGTCTGGACAAACTGACCTCGCTCCCATCTCCACTGCAGTTAAGTCCTTAAGTATCTGAAGAATGACTGCTTTTTGTAATTATGCCGCTAACCATTTTTATACACATTACCTACTTTCAGATATCCAAAAGTAATTGGACACACGAATGTAGCTTTAAATATAACAATTGTAGCTTTAAATATAACAATTGTAGCTTTAAATATAACAATTGTTTGTAATACTCTGTTGAAAAGGGCACTCTGCTGGACCATCTCTGTCTTCAGTTTTGTCTCCAGTCGATACAAAGCACACTTGGTTGGTCTGTTCATTCATTCATTCAGAATTCAACATACAAGCTAATCTTGGTTTCAAATATTAACTAAAGATCTTATATGATACTTTAAGCCAAATACTTATGAAAAAAAAGGAAACAAATTCTGTTTCCAATGAAAATAAAAATGAATGCAATGGTTTTCTAATAATTTAAACCTTTTTATTTTTAACAGTATAAAAATGACATGCCAAATCTATAATACTATGTATATATAACCAACACATGCCAATAAACATGAATTTTAAGGTTTTGTTTTTTAAATATAGACTTTGTTTTTGAGAAAAAAAGTGTAGTAAGCAGACATAACCAAACCCACCAACAGTCAAAGACAATGTGCTAGATAAAGATGCCAAACACAATACCAGAAATGTTGTAGTGACAGTGACTGTCACTGAATTATGTTGATTATATTACAATCTGTCGCCTACAGAATATCTGCCCTATTTCATGTTATTGTTATAATTGGCCACGTGTCCTGGTAATTGTGTCTACATCCCAACTACACTTGGGAGGTGATTAGGAAAATCCTGCTGTCCAGTTCTTCTGTGGGGAATTAACTACAGTCACAAACCAGTGCAATACATGCCAGGAATGGCCAGATTGCGCAGGTTAATATTAGGTCACTATATTGCTACATGGCATGCAAGCAAGTGAAATGTTTGTGTGTGTCTCTGTGTGTGTGTGGGCGTGTACTGTATACATGCATGCCAACATGGAATTTCAGAGGCTCTGACAGCTTAATTAAGAAGATGCAGGCAAGTGACACAAAGACCCAATTAACCAAAGTGACATAACTGGGTCGCCATCAGCGATCATCACACATGATGATCTGAAAGACACCTTTGATAAAATTCAGTTTTAAATTATTTGTGTTTATTTTGTTGTTTGTTTTTGTGTTTCTGTTTAATCTGTTAAAAAAATTAAACAGGAACACATTTCTATCTCCTGGTAATTTTTCTACTATGCTGTAAGCAAAAGACACATTAATTAGGGGTATATATATATATATGAATAAGGCAGTTTACACAGGTTTACCCTTAAGGTTACTGCAAAGACTTGATATGATAGATTTCTACAGTGTTTTGATCAATTGTTTTAATAGTCAACGTGTAAAAAATGTTTGTTTTTTAACATCAGTCCAGCAAAAATATGCAACTGCATTTAAACACATCTACCATGATTTTGTTTTTATACTTTGTTTTTTCTAGTTGAACAGTCGCTGCTGTGACAAAGAATAACAACAATGAAAGGAGTGCTGGGAGAGGTGTTTGCATAAGGTGATTATGACAAAAGTGGTTGTAGCCAAATTTAAACCTGTTTTTTGTTTTTTAGTCAAAGTCACACATCAATCATTTTGTGATCACATCATACACAGTCTGAGAATTCTACAAAGCATTGTACATAAAAAGAGACAACTTGGTTTACATTTTTAAAAGAGCTCTAAGACTAGAAAATACATGGACTTGGGCTTTGAGGAAAAGTACATATAGGAGAGGAAAAAAATAACTCCATGTGCATTAGTGTGAGGAATAGCTGAGTACTCTCCAAGGTGTCCCTCACAGACAGAATTGGGACACAGGCGGACACCCAGTGTGACTGGGACAGGCCTACAGAGGCCGCTCTATGAACTAATGCTCTTGTGCAAAACGGTACACACTCAGTAAACGATGCTTGACGTGCAAATCATACATCAGAATTTTGCATGTTACCAGTATTTCTCTAATTATTGTACTTTGAATAAATTCACAATTATTTGTCTATTAGCAATATTTAATACATGTGCTTTTTACTACTGCGTTATCCCTCAAAACTGAAGTAATGCAACTAATCTGTTCACATTCAGACACGTAACCTTATGAGTGGCAGAAAGAACAGGACAATAGGGGGAAGCAGGTAGAAGCAGGTGATATGTAGGAGAGGCAAAAAAGGAAGTTGCTCAGCACTAAAGGAGGTCACAGATGTGCTGAACAAAAAGCTTGCATCGGCTTCTCCAGAGCGCACACATGCACACATGCACACGCAGACACACACACACACCTGCACACACATTATGTGTTACCGCTGAGATTTAACACAGGTGCAGATGCTTCACAGTGATCTATTAGACTCACCCTCTCATGTCAACATTCAAGTGTGGAGAGAGACAGAGGGAGGAAAAGATGGATGGGGAACAATCTCAAGAGAGGGCCGGATAAAGAAAAGGTATTTCCACGGCAACGGTGAGGGAGGAAAAGATAGAGAGTTAGGGGAGGCCGTGATTATGCCGGTGGAGGAGGAGGAAATGGGGAAAGCAGGCTAAGAGGAGATACCTATGGGTGATCCATTAAAGCTAAACCGGCACTGTCAACAAATAGGGAGAGGCAGCGAGAGAGGAAGGAAGAAAGGGCGCCCGTGGAGGAGAATGGAATGAAAAGAAAAAACAAAAAGGTGATGAGGAGGTAAGGGAGGCTACGAGAGGGACAGTGTGATTTAGAATTTTATATGGTCTGGCCACAATTAGGGAAAGAAAGATGAGGGGGAGAAGAAAGAGACTGGGTGGTAAATGAGTAGAAAAGGGAGTGGAGGACCAGTTGGTGAAGATATACAGTGGTAATCCATTAGGCCCAACAATTTGGAGAACATAAGAGAAATAAAAATCATGAGAGGAATGCATGGGAAGAGACGAGGCAAAGAGAAAAAGGGTAAAAGCAAAAGCATATTTCTCCTTAAATCAAAAACTGACAACAAAAAAAGAAAAGAAAAACAAAGGTATTTAAATGTGCATGAGTGTATAAAATCCACCAGTAATTCCTCTCAGCGCTAGCTTTCCTAACCTATCTCTCTAAGCAAAAGAAGAAACAGACATTACATACAGTGGATAGACTACCACAATGGAGGATTGATGGATGGGTTGCTCTTTTGAGACTCGGTCCAGGTGGTTGGCGAATAAATGGGAAAAAGATGTGCAAAAAGTGAAGGAAGCAGAAGAGAAGGTCAGTGACTTGAAAGTGCAGTTCAAAAATGAAGGAGAAGCACATAAGAACATAGAATTTGTAACATTACAACTATTTTGGAAGCCAAAAATATATATATATATCCACCAGGAATGTGAGTGTGCAAAGCTTGAACTTTGAATTTTGCAAACACAGGTAGGCCATTAGTGGAAAAAGTACTATATCTAGTAGCTGCAATTGAAACAAACAAAAGAAAAAAGAATTCAAAAATATTACACAGCCGAATCAGGAGAAAACTACTCCAAGACCTCTTAGGAAAAGAAAATGTATGGGACCTGTGATAGCAGTAATAGCAGTTGAAGGCAAGGCGGAAATTCAGAGATGACAGTTTTGGGTGAGAGTGTTAGGGGATGGAAAGCTGAAATGAGACCCTGGGCTCAAATCATTAGACGAAGAGGCAAGACGAAAAACATCCAAATCTACTCAACAGCTCAGACACAGTCAAGGGAACATTTCCCCAAACAGATGCTGACCTAGTAACAGCTGGAATCAGAATCAAAACCTCCAAAAATCTAAAGTTCAAAAGGTAACAATTTAACTTGCCATAGAGGAACTGAGAGTTAGGAAATTAAAAAAGATTAGAGTCGTTCTCTCCTGCGTTTCAATACCAGATGCTGTACTTTTTGTTCCTGTCTCATCTGCAAAACCAGAATGCCACAAGGAAATATAATTCTAGAGCGACTCTGCAGCACACACTTTTATAGCAGCTATATGAAATATGGTGACACAGATTCAAGCTGTCATAATATGCAAGAACACAACTGCCTGACTGCTTGACCGCAGTCGCATGGTCGACGCCTTCATTTATTTATTTAAACAGCTGGGTGTTCCTCACAGATTGATGGATTCTCATTCATATTTCAAACAATTATTTAAATAGAAAAACAGATAGTCGCACGCATACGTTGATAAAATGGAAAAAAATAGATACATTTTGTTTACCACAACAAACGTTTCACAGAAGAGCAGTTGCATTAGGTGAGATTACAGAGGTTTCTCAAGTCTTTAAAGGCAGTGTAGCATCTAACCGACTATTCTGGTTGCTGTGAGTCACTGCTCAACTGATTGACAGGTTGCTAAATTATAGAACAGCCCCGTGCATGGTTATGGGTCAGTGCAGCAAAAGTGTCGAAGCTCTCTGTAGCTGTGTCTCTACTGCTTTATATCTCTGGACAGTGATGTATTTTGCTTCTCCCCCCCCTTTACTAAGTACTTCAGAACAACAGAAGACGAAAGAGTGGGGAATGCAAAGGAAGGTGAAAGGAAGCAAGATGCAGAGAGGGAGAGACATGGAGAAAGAAATATAGATGACATAAATACTAGGGGAAATGTACATTCCAAACTTATTTATGCACTTTAGTGTACACCTGTAGTGTCTGACTCAGAAGTTAACTCCTCAAGCTCTTTTATACTCAGGCGAGTGAGCAGTTCATAGTCTTAGAAGGTGGATGGCTGCATGGTTAAGGTAGTGTTTAAAAGTGACAAACTAAAAGCTGAAGATGTATTTAATTAGGAAAACCGAGGTTTTTTTTAACTCTTACCATTGTATCGTTTGGCTTTTAATAGTTGCGCATACCGAAAGCAGGTACCTAACAAAGGGAGTCTGTGTAGATATATAAAAAAGAAATGTGTGTGGATGTGTACATGGGCAGTACATGTTACAAGTGGGAAGCTAACACTTTTCAAACTTTTACAGCAAAGTGTTTGTATGCGGATGTCAAAGCTGATTCACTGTGCAGTGTAGGAGTACTGATGACACTCTATAATCATTAAAGCATGAAGAGGCTCTGAGCTGATTGGGGGCATGCTAATCCTTTTTAATTGACTCTCCAGCTCTCCAGTGTTATTAAAACCACCAAGTAACAAAATCAGCTTTGTTTTATTAGCCTGGTCAGCTGAGCAATTAGAGGCCTTTCCGTTATTTGTGTTGGATTTTGTTGATGGATGCGTAGAGTGGGAAAATGGCGTATTTGCCTGGCTGCCTTTGTCTGGAAAAAATTCGATATTAAATACAATAACCGTTTTTAATTACATACAGATTTCATACATACACAGTTTAATAGAGGTAATGAATGTATTTGACTTCAATGCCAGAGATTTATCATCATTTCTCTCAGTTTGCAATGACTAATGTTGGCTTTCTAAAAGGCTTGACAATATTTTTTTCTACAAACAGCCACTAGAATGTTACCTTTTAATTGATAATACATGAACACATAATTGACTTAGCAAAGTCATGACTCATTCCATGCACGTTTGCCAAAGTTATATGAACAGATGGATATAATATTGTTCCTATGAAAACAAGTGAGTCTAGCCATTGAAAAGAACATTTTAGAAGAATAATAAGGTTTGTCAATACTCCGTCTTTGAAGGTACATTTTTCCAAAAGCTGCCATTCAAAATGAAGCAGTGATTTTAATCTAAAAACAAGGAGCAGATGTTGTTATGGGCTACAGTTTTTTTCTTTATGGGATCCTGAAGAAGCATAGAAGCACTCTTTCTCTAAGGGCAGTAATCTGGCACCTTCTTCTGACACCAGGAAACCATGGATTATGCCACAAGCATCTTGGCATAGTGTTTGATTAGTTAATGTGTGAGAAGTGTCATGTTAATAAAGTTGAGAAAAAATGTATTTATATTCGATTTAACACCATTAAACATACAAATAATATTAAAGGGTCACTGCAGTTTTAGACAATCAGGCAGCTTCAGATCATGAATCTTTGCAAATGATATTTTCTTATAATGATTACACAGTCATCATCTAATGATAATTGCTATTTCATGAGAAGATGAATTTATAATACATAAAAAAAAGGAAAACATATGAAGTGCACTGACAATGACCCCCTTTAGTAACTCACAAGACTACTTAACTGAATAGTTATGCAAGTAAAAAGCAATTAATTGGTAGCAATTATTTAAAGCCGTGGCTTATTAAGTGTTTTCCAGCTTAAGTCCCAACTGAGGAATTTACCATCCCAATTGCTCTTGTAGTTAAGTACATAAAATTATCTGACAACTTTTCCAAGCAGCAAGACTGAGAAGTATTTTTAGGTCCTAAATGATTTCATGTTCATTAAATATTTATGGCAATGACTAGAACCCTTTTGTAGATGTTATGGATTCATGTGAGCAACTTTACAAGTGTAAAAGTTTTCTGTGGTCTTGAAAACTTACAAGGTCTAACAACTTATAAAACTTGACAGAACAGAAGAGAGTTTTGTTACTTGACACCGTTGCACCCCGTGTCAAAACTGTGTGTTCATTCATCCATGACAACACTGTCAAGGATTGCCGAGGGCAGCATGGGTAGCTGTCTGACAATGCAGTACACTCTAGACTGTCATGCTACCATCAATCCACAGCTTTGTCTCGAACTATGTCAAGAAAGACAGGGTGCATGAGGAAGACTGAGAGACTGTGATAGTGACAGAGAGAGACAAAGTGAAAAGAGAGTACAAGAGAGTCAACAAAAGCTGTTGGAAGCATTAAAGAGACAAAAACAGAAATTCAGACAGAATAACAAAAGTGGCAGACACTGACAAAACAGCAAGGCATAATAGCAAAATAACAGAGATGAGAAACCAGAGATGGGAAAATCTTAGAGATTTTCTAAGAAATAGAGTAAATGAATCGAAAATAGTCAATTGTTGTTGTTTTTTAAATGAGTTTACTGTTAGCTAAAGCGTTTGGAGAGGTAAAGAAATAAGAGAGGTGGTTTTCCTATTCTGAGATATGTGGAGGGATCTACACAAAAGCCTTCATTATGTCCTCTCCTCAACCTTTGGTACCATACATACAAGTCCCAGATTCAAAAAGACTCAAACCTCAGACCACATGGAGCTATAACTACATTGCTGGCCCGCATACTTCCTGTACTCACTAAGGGGGGAGAAAAAGATGCAGGTTAAGTTGTCAAAAGCAAAATATAGAGTTGCTGTACCTAATGAGAAGCTTGACTATTTGAATGTTGATTGATAGTTTCCGTAAATGGCCCAGATGACGGACAAATATACTGTAAATGCTTATAGTTACAGTACAGTCACTCTGAGAGCTGAAAGAGCACAAGTCTAAACGTTGTGCGAAAAAAGCCAAGATAAACATTGTGGTTTCGTATTTTTATAAAACAGTTCCAGTCACAATCTGGCGACAGTCCGTGCGCGCCGAAATGAACTCAAATGCAGGAAAAGGAAGAAAAGCTGAAAGAATGTTTTAAAAAAAAACCAAAACAATTTGTTTGCAGTATATTTTGTGAAGAAAATGCTGTATATTAGCATCTCAAGGTCTAGTTAGAACCAGCGATTGGAACCAAATGGAAATGAACTGAGAAAACAAGCCAGAGATAAACTAATTTTAAAACTGCATAAAAGCAGAGAGTAGTCAACAGAATAGCACAGAGGGAGTCTGATAAGCGATGCTGAGGTTTAGCAATGGAAAAGTCACATTTTTCCTCAGTTCTGCACAGTCTGCTGCCTTTGGAGTGGGATCTGACTAACGCCTGCATTTACTGACACAGCTTATCACTGGATGAGCAGCCTCCCAAGGCTCCGAATCACAGCTTACACTGGATGTATATATTCTCTTTTCTGTGAGTGTGGATTTGTATTCAGTTGTGACATTTTTTAAAAAATAAAATACAAAATGATTATAAAAGACTTGTAGACCTATATAGACTTATTGTGCTATACATTCAGTTAAGGAGCATAACAGATAAAGCATATTATGTATGTCTATGTGTATCTTCTTCCATTTGTCCATTCACGTGTAAGAATCCATACATCATTAGATGATGATCATAATCCCTCTCGGCATTACCAACATCCAACTACATTACATGGACCGCCAAAACAAGACGAATGGTGCTCTTGCTCATTTTCCCCATTTAGATATTACTGCGCAATGATAGATCATCACAGCAGCATTTTAATAATCTTAACACCATTTCAATAATTCACCTAGGTCGTCAGAATAAAAAAAAAACGATTGCTGACTAATCTGAGGATTACGGTGATGATTTCTGACAGAGGTTGAGGATCAAGGTAAAATGTGATGGGAGATGAGCCATGGGACTTACTATTCTAGCTCAAAGAGGATTAAGGTAAGGATCTATTGGGGAGGCAGCATTACATAAATTGTTTTTGTGCACAACAAAACACGCACACAGAGGCACGCACACAGTCTGTCATGCACACGTGTTTCCCCAGAGAACAGCCACAATGAAAATGACTTTCATTGTTCTGGTATAGTGGTCAGGTCATTTTTTCTTCTTCTTTTTTTTTTAATGTAAGGAAATGTCATGTTCATCCAATGCTATTAATCAAAAAAATACACAAGTAAAAAGTGCCAGTCATGTCTGCTTTTATTTCTCTATTACATATTACAGCATGAATCGCTGTATAAATTCATTTTCATGGACAATCTGATGCAAGAAGCAGGGATATTTTACTGATAAATTCATTTTTAGACTTAGTCATAGCTTACAAAGAGTTGATCTTGCACCATTTAGGTAAAAAAAAGGCCCCAGAATGACATCAAGAAAGCAAAAGGAAAAGAGATCTTCCACCTCTGGACAGGATAAGAGCATGTCTTATTTCACACTGTCACCTTCTCTGTCCATTTAAAAGCACTCCACCAACACCACAGCTATAACCTCGGGAAAGATTCTGCTAGTAAACGTCATCATGTGACACGTTAACAAATGGCCACTGCGGGGCCCGAAATGGACTTGTGTCTGTGTACAGTACGAGTGTGAGAATGAGGTAGCCATAAGCATTTTGGCCACACCACGCCACTGATGCCTTCTGACAGAAAAGTCTGCTGTGATTTATGTCACAAAGTTACACACCGTGCACGCATACACACACACACACACACACACACACACACACACACACACACACACACACACACACACACACACACACACAGACGGGTTATTGCACAAATGCATGTCTAGAGTTATTCCACATTGGTTAACGCAGCAAGTCCTTCACAAACCCCCCCCCCCAAAGAAAACGACATTGACGGTCATTGCAAAAGAAGTTAGGAACCAGATGCCTGTGTGTTTGTGTGCGTCGTGTGTGTGTGTATGCATATATGTGTGTGAAAGCTTTGCCTCCTGGTTTCACACAAACACATCTGTATACCACGAATGTCCCAGCTACCTCTCGGGAAGGAGTAGGTTATGCCTGAAGGTAAAACGTCTCCTTTCTGTTGCTGGCTGTGATAAGCTAAAACAACAACCTGGGTGATGCCAGCTGTCTGTGTATTTTGCTCAAGGACACTTTAGTAGGGAGAACTTTGGCATGATATGGAGCTTGAATTCAAATGTCATGGAAGAGGGTAAATAATGCCCCACGATGCCATAGTGAACAGTAAATAAATAAACAAGGTAATGAAATATATGGTTGATGTAAATGCAGCACAATATTTTATTTAATAAAATCTCAGTGAAAATTTAAATTGACAACTTTATTCATAAATTATTTTCTGCAAGGTAAAAAGTTACACCCACAAATGCAGAGGTAGGTGGTAAGCTATTATCCCTGTGAATAGCTCTGACTTATTTAGGGTGCAGATTGAGTGGTTAAGAATGTGATGGGAATTTGACAATGCTCCAAAAGCATATACAGTTACTGTCTGACGTGTGTGTGTGTGTTTGTGTGCACATATGTATGTGTGTGTGTGTGTGTGTTAGGGATGGACACATGGAGGGCCTGTCACCACACACTGATGTGTTTATTTCACTGCAGCTGGGGTAATCACTCACACTGAGACAGACGCAGACAGGCAAACACACAAATATTCACACACACACACACTAATTCATATCCCCACCTGCTATGTGCAGTCAACTGGCTTTGCCTGGCCTTTGGGGTCACTCCAACCCTTTCATGTTTCAAGACAACGACCTCTGCGAAAAACCTTTGTATGAACCACTCAGTGCCTCAGGTTTTTATTTGAAATAGCTGCTTAATTTCACCAGCAAGAAACTTTGCTGATGACTCCACGCTCTAGTTTTAGATACAGAAAAATGTGAATTACACTGGAAGCGCTTTTCATTGAACCTTGTGCTGCACCTGTTACGATTTTCCTGAATTTACTGTCTGTGTCCGTAAAGCCTTTCCTGTTGAACTGCTGAACCCTCCTCGCTGATTCCAGTAGCTTTCCATCAGCTTTTAAAGGCTTTCTATCACAGTCTAAAGAGATTTAGATGTGTCTCAAGGAATTCACAATGCTTCAAATGGGAGCTTTAGAGTGAAAGAGAGGAGAAAAAAACATGTAGAGGAGACTAACTGTTGACAAGAGCAGTACTGTCAGAGAAATGTGAAAAGGTTGTAATAGCGCAGCGGTGTACAGACATTTTCTTTCCACTCTCGGATTAGGTTGACCCTGACCTCTCAAGGCTAGCCGTCAGGCAGCAGTTAAAATGATCACTGGCTAATCTCTTTCTTCGTATATGTCCCATAATACTTTGTGTGTGTGCATTCCAATGCTGTATCTGCACACATATTTGTCCTAATGTTTAGGTGACTCTCTATATAATCATGTACTGACTTGATTAATATTAATCTTAAATTTGAGTTTATTTTGAGCGGGGGAAGGTCAAGGAGTCGGGTCCTGCATGTTGACAGCCATGCAATACCAGCTGGGCGTTAAAATGTGGCTATCACGTAACCCCGTCGCACTGACAACTTTACAGCAGTTGTCAACTTATATTAAAACATTTTTAGAGAGGTCACAGGACATCAGTAACAAGAACTGTCACTTAAAGGGAAAAAATTGTGGATGTATGTATATAAGAATTTGACAGGCAAAAGAGGACATGGCGAATGTGAATGGCAAAGAGGATACGAACAAAGACGAATAGAAAGTCAGAACAGATAAAAAAGATAAAAAAAGAAAGTCAGGGCTACAACCTGAGGTCATCAGCAGGTTTTAAACCTAAATCCTTCTAATCAGCTTCAGCAGACAGGGGAGACAGACCAATCCATTTGCTCCAAGATCCCATTATGACAGCAGAAAAAAGAATGGGAAAAGGTAGCAAATTGAACACAGTGGAAAAATTGCTTCAAGAGTCCACGTGTGTGTATTGTGTGTGTGTGGCCATGAGATTTATGAGTGTATGCCTCTGTGCATGAATGTGTTGTGTTAGGTGTCAAAAGATAAAATGTGCTATGACATGCAGATAAGGTAGGGGTACTCGTGTGTCATTAGAGATGAGCTTGGTTACCAAGAAGAAAGTTGTCAATGTTAATGTGCTGGTGTTGCTGTCAGCTACAATGAGTGGAAAGGGCCTTCATGTTTAAATGTCCTTTGTGGTTCCTACTGTTAAAGTGACAACTCAACAAATTTATTTTCTTGATTTCCCTCAAAAGAAGAATTACTCATTTCTAGGAGCAGAAGAATACGATCACTCTGTTTTTTTTCTTTCTTCCATACCACTCATTTCTCTATCATTATCTCTCTTGACACCCGTCCTTCATCTCTGCCTTTCTGCCACACTCGCCCTCACTTTGTATGCTGGTCTGTCTAAGTGCCTCCCTCACTCCCTCTCCTTCAGTTTCTCTCTCAGGGGAGCTGTGTACTTAGCTGCAATTGAAAACGACTATCAAACCCCAAGGATTGAAACCTGATTCAGACACTCCTTATCCTGTACAACAGCCTTCTCCGAGTGCCGTGCTCCTCTTCCCCAGTGACCAACTAAATGAAATTATGTATTTATCCATTGAGGTGGGAACACAGCCAGATGAAACCAGGGAAGCAAAGAATGATGTGAATTGTAAATGGTGTTCTCCACTGTAGTTACAACGCTACGGTAGTGGAAGTGACATGTGTGGCTCTTCCAAAGTGGGTGTTTACTGTGTGACACGTTTGATGAGTGAATAAATTACACATGTGCTGACAATATCCTCGAGTCTCACAATATTATCTCACATAGTAAAGGCAAGTAAGAGTATGTGTGTGTGTTAGCAATACACGTATTCATAGAATAGCTGGTCTTGAGCACGGCAAGTGTTAAAGATCGTCTAATTTATTTGTTGTTTACTGAATCCGAATTTACTTTGGTCCAGGTTTCACTGCTATATACATTATACAGAACTAATACAGAAGTCATGAGTCATCCTCCATTGAAAGTTGGGAACTTCAGGAATATTTCTCTGGAATTCATGAAGGACATTCAAAAGCTTTTCGTTGGGTGTTGGCAGTGTTTTGTTTGCTGGCTGTCCTACACTGCTTCAGTAATGTCGAGGTCCAGGCTTTGAGTGACAAAACAGCTAACGTCCAAAGAAAAATCTTTAAAAGACCTTCAGAAAGCCAAGAAAACTACTGCTAAAAAAAACCCTGTATTGTATCTGTGCAAATAAAGGAATTCAGGCCATTTTTCAGTCTTTTTTTCCCCCGCAGAACTCAAGTACAGTAAAAGAACGTGCAATAAAAATGCTAATGTACAGGAATACAGACTAAACCTCTGTATTCACTGGAGTTTTTTCACATCCTGTACTCAAATTGGCTCTCTGGGGACACTTAACTCTCAGCTTAAACTTTAGGTTTTGGGATTATTGTTACCTTGGCGTACCGGAAACTTGTCAGTTAAACTAGGATTTAGGCCGTTCTCCTGATTTCCCCTGTGGCAGTTCGACATGATAACGCAAAAAAATATCTTATACAAACATGTCGGATGACAAACACCAAATCATTTAATACTAAACGCTGCTTATTCACCATGCCAGTTGCAATGGAAGACATTTACAAATGAAAGCTATCTTGACCCCTGCTGTGTTTTGGAGATATTGAATCTTATAAATTTAGGCTTCGTAATAGTAAAAAAATATCAATTTAACAAAATGTGCCAAAAAGGCACAAGAAATTTTTATTCAGCACAGCCTTCAACCACCGACTGCAGACTGTGAAGGAGCACGCGCACCCATCAAACCACTCAGTTCTGCTGTCTGTCGTTCAAAGTTCCAGGCAATTTCAAGAAGTGTCACGTAAGTAATAACTGACTTTTCAGTGGCACTTTAAAGTTATTTCCACTTGATGATTTCTATTTTTATACCTTTTTCATCTATTGTTGTCTTCATTCTGTCATCCCCTCTCTTCAGTCACTTCCTTGTTCTGCTCTAGCAGTCCTCCTAATCTCACATCTTACTTAACATTCACTTCAGGTGGAAGTTAGCGATTACGCTGCACATACCTCAGCAGCTGGGATGCCCTCTGGAGGGCGACACTGTAACAGAACTTCCTGCTCCAGAGATACTTCTTTTCCCAGGGGTTCTTGTTCAAATGACTTCTTCAGGTCTGGGGAGAGAAACAAGAAACTTAATGCCTAGGGGCAAATTATAATGTCAACCAGACATCATGCGAGGCCATCTGGCAAAAAAGCCTCCTCTGATTCAGCAGTTAGGGAGACCATTTTAGCGATAATGCTCTGTCAGTGTAAAGCAGGGACATTACTTAATTTTGACTTAATAATGACACAGTAATTATGAAGGTGGGGGTGTTTGAAGACAGCAAACATCAGCTGACTTCTCACACTCTTCAGTCCACAACAAGAAAAAAACACTTAGTTACCTTAGTTTGCACAAGGATGCACAAAGCTAACCACACACTTACACACGCAACAAGTACAGTCACTGGTCCGAATACTTTCAAACGCTTTAGCTTCACACATTAAACCCAGTCTGCAATGCACAATGTTTAACCTTGCTTTCCTCCCATACAGATTTCTGAAAGCTGAGGAATCTCCAACAGGCCAAAGACAATAAATGATTCAAGCTAATGGTTCACATGCCATTATAAATGACAGCATTACAAAGCAGCATGGAATGTGCTGCTGGTTCTTTCACTGAATGTTTCAGAAAGGACTGTGCCGTTTTCATTTTGAAGAAGGAAAAAAACCCAAAAAGCTCAGAGTAGATGACTTTAGGACAACGAACCAGGACAACAGAACTGTGGCAAAGGGGACGGTAGAGAAAATGCATCCTTTACATTAAACATTAAAAACACTAAAAGTTTATGTTTGATCTTTTTTATGGTCTCGTATTTCTTACAGTGAGTTACACAATTTTATGAACTTTCAGACAATCTCACTGCTCTGGGAAACCCAACACTAGTTTTTCTATATTGGTCTGTGCGTGTGTGTGTTTTTTTTTTAATTGAACATTGCCCTCTGATTCGTTTCATGTATTGGAAGTACAGTTTGCCTTTCTGCTCACCTCCCTAGTCTGCTGCCTTATGATATACTGCAATCGTGTATCCCTTTCCCGAAGTTGAGCTCAACACATGTAAAAATAATTAGCCTGCCACAGAAAACAGCTCATAAAGGCACGCTGTAACACGAGATAGATGGCAGCATTGCAGGACTTAGCAGGTCACTTTATTTATGGTGCTGATCAAATGCAGTGGATTTCTCCATACGAATGTATGGAGTTGGTGTGGGAGTATGAGGCAAGAGACCACTAATCTTTCCATCTAGTCTTTTGGATGTGCAGTAACTTCTAAAGTGTGTAATATGGCAACATCAATGTGCTTTTTTTCTCCTGCAAATTACTTTTTAAATAAAGTACTTACATTCACATCTCTTTAGTGCAAATAAAAGCAAGATTTGTAACTGGATGATAGTCTAAATAATTGAAATAATTTCAGCAAGTCAGAGTGATGGATTATTTTGTTGCATACCTTAAGAAAATGGAGTGAGAAATGTAATGTTGGTGTTTTAATAATATTTTAAATACTACTAACATGGCTTCATTTAGCTGTGGCAAGCTGGTAAAAACCTTTTCTTTAACTTTCAAAAGTTTGAGAGTCACTTTGTTGGTTGGGGGAAAAAGACTTGCAGTTAATATGTCCTCTGCCCTTAGTTTTTTAAAACCATACAGAGAACTTTCATAGGACGGAGCAGTGTGTGTGTGTGTGTGTGTGCGTGCGTGTGTGTCCATGTTGTATGTACGTCTATGTGTGTTAACCTTGAATACTTTTGCTTTCCTGGTTCCCAGGTGTACTCTTAATCACCTTATCCGTCAGCAGTGGTACACCATTTGTGGACACACACAGCCACACACTAGACAGGACATTTTTTTAATGCTGAACCAATCGACTCTGAGTCACTCTCTGGGTATTTCATCAGAGCATTCACCTTACAGTGGCTAAAAAGACATGGAAGGTGGAGGAGTGAAAGAGAAGGCAAAATGGGAGGGGGAGAAAGAGAAGGTGGAAGTTGGGATGGCAGGTGGGAGCTGAAAGATGAGAGCCAAAAAAGTTGGCAGCAATAGCAAGACTTTCCCTTTTTTTAAACACCAAAACCATCTGCTTGGTCTGAAGTCTTTTTCATGTCCACGTTGCCTTAATTAACTCATCCAATAAAAATGAAACCACCCTGTATAGTCTTCATTTGTGTCCTTTATTTCTCACAAAATCAGTAATCCACCAAACCTCCTTATCATCAGTCCAACGTTGACTATGTCTCTGTTCTCATGACTCAAACATGTCTTTAAAAGAAAATGAATGGGAGCAAGCCTTTTTAACTCTTAGGTGAGCCTTAAAAATCTCAACTCTTTTAACCCTAAGAACAAAAAATGCCAACTTTTCAAAGACTTCTTTAAACATATTATATAGTCATATTTTTTTCACTTTAAATGACTCAGTCTTTTAAAACTGCTTCAGCCTGAAATATACATTGATACATCTATCAGCACCAGCACATAGCTGGTGGCATGGTGCGCAAGTCCTGGGATCAAACCTCTGGCTGCTGGGACATAACAGTGCATTCCAGTCTTTGTGGGAGACCAAAATATGGGGATGACAAAAAAAATGGAGAAGGAGAAGTCCGCTCTGTCACTACTTCAACCATCTCCTCTCCACTCTCAGCATCAGATGAGTCAGAGTTGGACTCCGGCTGGTCTGATTCTACCTCTGAGACCTCCTCGCCATCTTTACATAGTGTAAAGATGGCGTCTCATGTCCAGAGCCTCCAGTGTTTTTACCAAATCCCAAAAAAACTCATACTTCTAACCTTGGCTGCATAAATCACCTGAGCAATAATACCATCAACAATCATGTCAAGATGTGGGATCAAAAATTGCATGACTTGTAATGATTTTCAATGGGGCATTTTTTGGCCTCAGGATAAAATGTGGCTGTTTTTGTACAGCCATTTTAAGCTAATTTAAGGAACAGACAAAACAGTTGTGAATTTTTTTTTTTTATTAATGTCCTCTGGCAAATATAAGCTATATTCATTCCGCGGCCAAAGCATGAAAATAAAAAATACAAAAAACCGAAATGGCACAAAATGTCCCCTCTAAGAGTTAAAGTACTTGTTTATCATTTTTGATCTCTTGAATTCAGAATCATTAATCCTTCTCGTCTGTATTCATATAAAGCCAAGTGTTTGAGCATGAGACCAGGGTGCTGATCAAACTGTGTTTAGCCCATTAGTTACGTGAGGAATGAAAGGACAAGTTTCATATGCTGTTCTCACACTTTCTCTCTCACAAACACATACACCTTTTTTTGATATGAAAAAATAAATAGAAATACAGTATATAATGCAGAAAAAGACTTTGTACAATTCTAACGAACTTGAACGTCCACATTTGGTATGACCACTTTTATTCTTCAACTGAGCCTGAGGAAAGCTTTCGTGTAATTTATTTAAGTACAGTCTTCAGGAATAGTTCTCCAGGCTTCTTGAATGACATTAAAAGCTCTTTTTTAGATGTTGGATGCCTTTTGTTCAATTCTCTGTCAAGATGATCACACACTGCTTCAATAATGTTGAGGTCTGGGCTCTGGGGAAGCCAATTCATGACTGACTCTATTCCACTGTGTGCTTTTCTATCCAGGTATGCTTTCACTGCAGTGGCACTGTGTTTTGAGATCATTGTCATGCTGAAAAATGGAGCTGTTGCCAATCAGACACTTTCCAGATGGTACTGCATGGTGGATCAAAATCTAACCAAACTTTGTGTTTAAAGTTCCACCAATTTGGACAAGACCCCCAGTACGACTGATTTTCAGTGCAGTTCTTCAGCCTTTTTTCTTTGTTTCTCTTCTTGAACCCCACCCTTCCAATTCTGATGAGCCTTCAGCAAATACTAGATCAACACAACGGAAGGGTCAGATACATCGCCCAGGTCCTGTGGCAGGTCAGTCATTCAAGTCCAAATATATGAACAAGGCATTAGCGGTGAACATGCTATTACTCCGATGTACACTAATATAGGTAGTAACCTATAACTATGTGATTTTATCCCAACCACACAGTGAGGTTTACTTTCATGTGATATGAATCAAATCAGATTTCATGCTTAGAGTCATATCAGTGAAGAGAGTTATGTGAGGACACAGAGTATTGTTGGGGCTGAATGATAACTTCACAATACAGTCAAGTCCCTGTGGGGGATGACAGCCTGAACAGAGCATGATGGTTCATTATGGGAGTAATCACCCAAAGCTTTAGCCCTAAATCCACCACATGGCTACCCACACAACACAGACACACACGTAGAGGAACAAATAGTGAAAGACAAAGAAAGACAGAGGCACAGAGATACTATGGCAAATAATAGACACTGGAGACAAGGACAAACAAGCTGGCACAGCACACATGCAGACAGGACAACAGCACACATGGTATGATGTTCACAGTGGTGCAAATAAATAGACTTTCATACGTGCCTTCAAATGTGCAAATAAATAAATTAATAAATAAAACTACTGTAGACATAAGAAGAAAAAAGGGGAAGTGATTGAGGCATGAGACACTTCCTTTATGCCAGGCAATTCCAGGAACAATTTCCTAGTCTTAATTAGTAAGGGAGATGGTGAAATGAGGAGTTGGCTGTGAGTTGATTTCCATAAAGATTGAGAATGAAATTAAAGCAGATTAAAGCAAACTGCTTGGGGGGATGAATAGACACACACACACACATTTACACACATTGATAACTTATGGCTGACAAATTGTCACCAGTTTGGTAGCAAGAGCACATGTTTATTTGAAAGGTGGGATTTTTCTTTGTTTGTGTGTTTTTTTTAATTTAATTATTTTTTTTGCTTTTGGTTTAAGTGTCTGTGACATTGTGTCTGTGACACTGGGGGCCACAGATGTGTGTTGCTGTGCACACATGTGCCCAAGGAAAATTACTGCATGCACAAAACAGGAGGTATAGCCGAATCATTTCACTGAACCCAGTTCACTCATTCATAAATATAACAAAACCATGGCTACATTCTTGAGAGACCTTTTTAGATTTACAGCAGAGTTGAGAAGCAGAGACCTTATGCACTGTTCTTCATTGGGAACGCTCTCATATGTACAGTAAAAGAGTGTCAGCATTTATTCAAAAATGACCTCTTCATGCATAAACTCCTCGTTGCCTTTCTCCTCATCTCCCTCTCCTCGAGTCCATCATCGCCCCCTCTTTTCCTCTCCCTCTGAAACTTCTTCTTCCATTGCTCAAGTAAGACTGTTATTATGTTTGTGGTTAGTTTGTTGCCTCAGGCACCTCTACATAAGCACATTCAGAGCAATTATCTAGAATGGGTGTCTTTGCCTGTATACTACCAATGCCAAATCATATTGGTTTCCCCTCATGCAGCTGCTCAAGCAATAAAGAGCAATGTGAGATTCTTGGGAAAAAAGGAGGAAAGGAGTCTCCTTCGCTTTCACAGAGGATAATTTGTGCATCCACGTCCTTCACAATTGATTGTAATTAAAAAAAGAAGAAAGAAGACCTGCGGCTTAGAAGAAAAGCAAATTGATGCAGGTGATACAAGAAGAAGATATCATTTAATAAACATCAGAAAAATGGGATATAAATGGATCTGAAATTAAAACGTTAAATGATAACCATCCACTTAAGCCATGGCTATGGTGGAAAGAAATTACATTACAAAGATGTTTTTTTTGTGGATTTGTACTTTTAAAGTCTTATCTACATTTCAGTTGCAGATAACTGCAATGCAAATTATTTCAAGTTTATGATATCCACATCGTGCTTTTTACACATCTTTTGTGATGCAGGCAGCCCAATTTTCATTCTGCCTAGTTAAAATATAATTATAGATATACTCAGTTCAATTATTTTGCATTTGTAATGACTGTAATGTGGGAAGCAGGAGGGACCAGTGGCTTATGGCAAAGTAATTCATCCCTCCATCAGTCAGTTTCCTTAGCTGCTCATCCAGCTTAGAGTCAAGAGGGCAAAGTGATCCATCCACATATCCACCCACTTAACTGCCTATCCACGTAATCCATTTTATCAATTTATTCGAATATCTTTGTTACCCTCTAAATATTAATATTAGGGTTAAATGCTACATTCTGTGTAAATCGACTCTGAAATAATGGTTTTGCTGAAAACAGTATTTGACAAACACAAGTCCAAAACACTGTAAATTTCCAATCTAACCTCAGAAGTACTGTAGTTCATGTATCGTGTGTAGACAAGAGCAGAGACTTCCAAAAAATACTTAACAGTTGATAACAAAAGCCATCTATCACTGTCTAACATGGGCTAACTTCAAACAGATCAGTGAACCACAGGACACAAAGAAGAGTGCCAAAGAGGAAGAACAAGCCACAGCCTGCAGAGCTTTGAAAGCTATAGCAAGCAATCATTGTAACTCACTATACAGTTACCATGTCATTAGATTATTCTGTCTTGGCATTGGGGTCAATTAAAAAAATTCTTGGCAGGTCATTAAATCAAACGATTAAAACTATTTTCATACCCAAAACACACACACACACACACACACACACACACACACACACACACACACACACACACACACACACACACACACACACACACACAGCAGCAGCATAATTGGCCAGTAGTTTCTAATAGAATGCTGATTGGTCTTAAATGTACACACGCATAGCTTAAAGTTTGTCAGGATTAATTCTTTTGCGATCATGCTTTAATGGAGCAGCACTTTTCTGCATTTTCTCCTGTTAATCTCTGTTATTGTTCTGATTGTAAAAAATCTTTCTGCTTTAAAAAAAAAACAGTGCAGTTAGACAGAGAAACAAATTGATTATAATTTCATTGTGATTGAGTGAACTAAGAACGACCCGAGAGCAGATTAAAAAGGACTATGTGGAGGAAAAATCAACTATTGCTCAGACAGGTGAGCAAAATTAAATTTGCATTACTGATTGAAATACACAAATCGCCATCTTGCCATTCAACAATATACAGTAGGACTGCACGTTTGGGGTGATGCCACTGCTGAGTATTGTTTTTAACATTACAGTCATTGCTAATATTATAAATACTAGTTAATTTGTACAAGACTGATAAAGATGAATACATGTTTGTCAGATTTAATCTGATATATGGCCATGCTGAAGTTGTCTGCGTTTTTATAAGAGCAGTTTTCATCATTGGTTCTTCAAGCATTTGATAAAGTCAAAGACTCCTTAAAACTCTGATCTCTTATACAAAAGTCCTGATAAACCAATAAAACTCAAAAATATTTTAGAAGTGAAAGACATGTGACCTTGAGTGGCACAGTCATTTTCAGAGTGGTTATATAGGGAGTCATTTTCTCTAAGTGACTTTAGAGAGTCTCTTTCCACTCAGACCAGTTCTTTCACTCAATGCCCCACCCTGTCATTTCGACACTTCACAACCTGTGATCAGCTCCAGACACCAGACAAGGTCTTTCCATCCACAGTCAGGTTTCGAACAAGTAAACAACTCAGCTCGCTGACATAGCAACAGCATTTCCTCTGTGTTTCCATTTTGTATAATGACTCATTAACACAAAAAACAAGATCAAAGGTTGAGTGCTACCTCTGGTAAGAGACAATATGTTCTGGGGACAAACTGAGTGTAACCGTTCATCTGTTCTGTGGTTGGGATTTTTTAAGTTTTATATTTTTATATTAAGTGAAATATATTGTGAAGATATTTTTTTTAACATACATTAAAAATCTGCATCATTCTAAGAATCAGTTCACTTTTCACACACATAAGGGTTCAGCTGTTGTTTCGTATGTAGCCTACAATATAAAGTACATGGAAGTGGCAGTGAACTGAATGGTATTGTAATGTACTTTGAACTTTAAACTTTTTTTTAAGTTCAGGTTTTATAAGAGTTTATTTTTACAACACATTTTGTTTTGCTTTAACCTTTGACTTTTGTTGTTTGTGAGACCTATGTGAAACTTCCTGCCTCCCTTTAAATTGTCCCCTTTTTCCCCTTCTAAAAAGAAATGTTGTTGGCGAATATGACAAAACAAAACAGTAACTATATAGTATTACGTTGCGTGACACATATGTAATTTTCCCCATAAATGAAACTTTAAAAGGTGACTTGAGTGAATGAGTGAGTTCTGTTGCAAGTAAATCAACACCACGGCTTACCATTATAACACATAAGCGCACCCTGGAGCAGTATTTGACATCTGGGAAAAAGCTCTGTGGCTTAGAGCGGTGGTGAAACACCATAACCACACTCCTACACACACACGCACACCCTGTGGATTCCTAGTACAAAAATGTTTATTCAGTGTTTGCAAACATCATGAAGTCACTTTCAGAGCCAGCAACCAATATCCTCCCGATGATATCACCAAGAGAGCACCGAGGAACAGAGCACTGAGGGTTTTCCACTGGAAAGTTAATTCAGGGTGACTGTGGATGGATGTATAGCAGAAATATGTATAAGACAGTGTGTTTTTGCTATATGCATTACTCGAACTGCTACTGTAAGCATGCCATTTTATACTCAAAAAGGTCAAATGTGAAACTGCAACTGTGGCTGCTGCTGCTGAGCGCATACATCCAAACCACTGCAGTGATTTCCCTTTGCTGAGGTGGGGAATGATTGTGTCTAATGCTATAAGCTACAGTAAAGACAGGTTTAAGCCTATGTGAGTGTAGAAACTATGAAAAAATGCCTGCACACAAAAAGAAAAACCAAAAAAATATATATATCACTGTTGAGACTTGTTTTTTCTTAGTCCAATTTAACCATGATTGAAGGAAAACCTAAATACATGCAGCTGAGACATTTGCATCATAAGCAAAACAGACGAAATTCACTAATAGGCATTTTCCAGTTGACACAAGTAGCTGCCTGTGCTCCTGTGCCCCTGAGTGTCTGGACTCCTGATTGCTATGCAAACACTTGTCTCCGTGGAAGGTGGCAGAACAAATTGCCATCATCTGAAATTTGTGTGCGCATGCAGCTGTGTGCAGGGCTGTGTGTACGTGTCGCATGTGTGTGACCTTGACATATTGCTAAGATATTGAAGGAGAAAGGCTTGACCTGATAGCCACAGGGCCAGAGATCATGACTGCCATTGCATGCACATTTATGCGCATGTATGTGTCTACATTCCCCTTACCCCCGTGTACCTGGCTGCGATGCTGTGAATGACTCATTTACTATGTGAATATATCTGTGTTTGCCTCTATGTGCTTTATAAACCACAAAAGGGGCTAAAGTGGTCTGCTACAAAAGTCCAATAAAACTGTCAGATATTAAATATCACTGTATGTGTGTGTCAGATTTAGAGTCACAACACTTATTGCCATTATCCTGCTACAAACTGCATATTTTGTTAGTGCCTCGGAGTGTTACATCTGTACTTATTAAAAAGCTTGGAGATGCTGGAGAATGACACAGTTTAAAGCAAGAGAAGGAGAGAGAGAGAGCGCTGATGACAGAATTAAACAATAAGCTCATGAAGAGCGCACTCTCAATAAGCAATAAGAAATAACAGGGGAGAAAACAATGGGGAAGAAAATGAGTAGGAAGGTGAAAGCAGGAGAGAAATGCTGAATTGCTTTTGCATGGTGCAGTGGAAAAAAAGACACTTTGCTCAGCAAGCTCTAGCTGCCAGGAAGCATTTTAATCACAACAGTAGATCCAAATAGGAGCCGAAAAGCAGGGTAGGTCAGGAGGTTGGGTCGATTTGAAGTAAAAGGTTATCACAAAAGGGGGCTCAGTGTAATCAGATCTGGTTAAGGGAAAAGTCACTGTTATAACTGAGAGAGAGAAAGTGAAGGACGGTGGGACAGATAAAGTCAGAAGGAAAATATGCCAGTACGTGGAGAAAATAAATGCATAAAAAAGAGATATGAAGAGAAATTAATAAAATGAAAGACTACCAGGATTTAGTATAGAAGATTATTTTTTTCTTCTTTGATATTTGTTGAACCTTCAAAGCGTTTTAAAGGCATCATCCCTCACCATCCCGCCACCTAACCTCCAGCAAGTCTCACAGTCGAGCAGTTATAAAGTTTTACCTACTTTGAAAAGTTGGCTGACAAAATGTCGAAAGAAAAGATCTGGAAAGAGCTAGTTTGCTTTTGCTAAATTAGCGTGAAGATTTATGATTTAGCGCAGATCGCTGACAGCCACGATAGGACTGGTTAGACAATATAAAACATTGTATGTTA
This sequence comes from Aulonocara stuartgranti, assembly GCF_965226115.1. NCBI lineage: Eukaryota > Metazoa > Chordata > Actinopteri > Cichliformes > Cichlidae > Aulonocara > Aulonocara stuartgranti. Next base: position 17,590,920 of record NC_138948.1, read on the forward strand.
AATATAGCAAATATTGGTAACTTTTCTGTTGTTTTATTTATTTATTTTAACTATGATGTGATATAATGTAATTTCAGAAACTACTTTGTGCCACTTTTTTACAGCATTAATAATTAATTAATGAATCTGAACCCAAAAGAAGTTGGATGAAAAACTCAAATCAAGAGATGTGATAATGTCACAGTGCATGCTAAATGATGCTACTGCATGATAAACAATACTGTAAATGGGTTGTGATGCATTCTCATTCTTGCGTACATAGGCACATTTATGCATGTAAAATCGATGCCAAGTACCTTGTTGATAAGCTAAGTCACTCAGCAATACAGCAGTGTCTGCAGTTATGTGTTTTCCTCTGCGAGTCTCAGAAGCCTGTAAACATAAACTTGTATTCATCTGTCTCTTAGTATGTATCAGCCCAAACATGAGCCAAAAACGGCACATTACCCAGATTTCACTGCACCCCAAGGAGGGCCCACTCCATTCGAGAATGTTATTAGCAGAGCTTAGAAGGATATTTCTGACTGTGTCACTAACTCTCTGCTGAGAGAAAAAAAATCCTCATCTGATGAAACATTGCAGAGAGTAGTGATGCTGTTATGAATTAAAACAGGAACAACTGACAAGCCAAATTAACGAAGGAATGTACTGCTGCCACAATACTGTGTGATCATACACTGTTGAACTGCAGAGTATTTGCTCTTATGTAAAATTCAAAAACACAACCTTAAGAGTTCTAGTAAAAAAAAAAAAACCATTAAAGTATTTACTTAAAAACTAGAATCCTTCTCAGCGTGGACTTCATGCCCCTTTTGCACAGATTTCTGGAGAGGAGTTCTGACATTGTAAATGTTCTTTTTAAGCTTCTCTTTGCTGGAGGGGTTATATTGGTCCACCTTTATCTTTGAAATACCCCAAAGGTGTTACATTAGATTCAGGTTAAGGACCCTACCTTGCCTGGTCATAGTTTTCATTTTTTATTCCTTTTCAGAAGCTCTTTTTGGTACCGTGTCAGCCCTCTACACCCTCGAATAAGTGGTTAAGAAAATGAATGGGCTTTTGCATTATTATCACACTGGGATATTCCAGTTCACCTGAGCTTTTGGAGAGTGGGAGCTGTCTTGTCAGCTAGTATTATAAATTTTAGTTAGAGTATGCGTTCACTGTGTTATACCAGGCCAGATTCATACCCGTCATGTTGGACCCCTTCTGACCTGAACAATTTATCTTAGTCTTATCCCGAAGGATGTGCTCCCACTAATCACCAGCCTTTTTTCCCCCCATGTTCTTATGCAAGTGTTAGTTTTATATATGATTTTTTTCCCCTTGGACTTTCTTGAAGATAGAATTTTCTCATTAATTCCAAGCTGTGCATAGATGCTGATGTTTATATGAGAGCATGCCCTTCATTCTCTTTGAGCTCTTACAGAAATTCTCATTTCCACTGATAATCTACTGTGCCAAGTCTGAAGCACTCACCTGGCTGGTTTTCACTGCTACGCTGTTGAAGCACGGTTTCTGAAAGTAATTTTTAATGCAATTAAGCTAATTGTAAATCACAGGTGTACTCGATTTTATTCAAATGATCACCCGATTGAAACTTGAGTGTCAGTAATCACAGGTGTATCTACCTCTGCTAAACAGAGTTTCAGGTTTGGGTCAATTAGTTTACTTTGAAATATATTTTTCAGTCATTTATTTTGCATGGCTCATCAAAGAAAATTTTTGAAAGGTGATAGAATTTTAAATGGTTTGACATTTAAATGATGCTGCAGATGTTTGTACTCACTCCATTCATACAGTATACTGGTCAGAGTTTCAGTACAGAAAATAGTTCTTCAAATTCTGTTTACCATATTGAATAATTGAATGTAAGGTTGGATTTAAATGTGATCTACACAACAAAATGGATTTATGTCGATGTATTATTCGGTTATTAATAGAATTAGGTCCATAGGTTTTCAGAAAATTACAGGATTTATACTTTGGTCTCTGTACACCACTGAACTGGATTTCAAATCAAACAATCAAGATGTGACTGAAGTGCAGACTTTCAGCTTTTTAGAAGCTCAAACCTATTTGGGCAAAGTAATAATTTTAAATATAAGGACAGTTTTCAATACTGGGACTCGAATGGTTTGCAGTCAATGAGTGCCTGAAGTCTAGAACACATGGACATCAAACACTGTGCTTTCTCTGCCAGGCCTTTACTGCAGCCACCTTCAGCTGTAGCTCCACCTGTGGTGTGGATCTCTCAGTCTTCACTTCCATCTTCAGTAACTGAAAAGCAATTCTCTTTTGGGTTGAGATCAAGTGACTGACTTGGTCATTGAAGAGCGTATTCCATTTTTCTCCCCTTGAGAAACTCTTGGGTTGCTTTTGCAGTTTGATTTGGGTCATTATCCATTTGCACAGTTGAAGCGCTGTCTGATCAGTTCTGCAGCATTTGGCTGAATCTGAGCTGAGAGTATAGCTGTGTACCCTCCAGAATTCATCCTGCTGCTTCTATCAGCAGTCACATTATCAATAAACACGTGTGACCCAGTTCCGTTGGCAGCCATACATGCCCATGCCATAGCCTTGCCTCTTCTATGTTTGACAGATGATGTGGTATGCAACAGACCATGAGCCGTTTCTTTCCTTTTCCATACTTTTCTCATCCCATCATTCTGGTACAAGTTAATTTTGGTTTCATCTGTCCAAATAATCTGGTTAATAATTCCTATGATCATCAGATGTAGCTGCGTTCCTTGGTTTTCCAGATTTCGGCTGTTGCTGAGCCGGCCAGTACATTCCTTCTTTCTTTTGCATCAACATCTCACTGGACCTCACATTGACAGTTCCAGTAAACAGCTACCAAATTCAAATTCCACACTTAGATTTAACTCGAGATCTTTTATCTGTGTCACAGAAAATGAGAGAACAGGCCTAACATTACTTTTGAGCTTCTAAAAATTGGTAACACAGCATAATAATGGCCGTTATTAAGTTAAAAGTTAATGCTATGATATGTTTTTTATTTTATTTGATTAGAGGTGGTGTAGAGGCAAAAATACAAATTAAAGTTCACTGTGAAAAAAACTCATGGACCTTTGTTGCCAAATTAATATACTGAATACTTCCAAGATAACTGGAGAGTGAATACATAAACACAGGTATCAAGTTCTGCAAAAGTGAAAATGTGATACATAGTTAAGGCCAAATAAAAGTGGCAATAAAACACAAGGGTCTGCATGATGGATTTCCTTCTGCAGAAAGAATAAGACCAACCTGGGAGAATAAGACTTTCAGGGTGCATGTCTGCTAGAGTGATACTGTCTGTTAAAGTCCTACATATGGGGATGTGTGCAGTTTATCCAGTGTGCATGCTGAATGGACTCTGTCAAATTCCCCAGTTGTCCTTTTGAGAGAGCACTGAAGCAGAGCATAACTGTCAGTATAAGCCTGGTAAACTGGAGAGGTGGGGTCGATTTTGTTATTGGTATTTCTTTTCTGCTTGACCTTTCTATAACCTGAGCACTCAGACAAGTCCCAGTTGTCTTATATGGCTGAATTGACCAGAGCAATGACGCTTGGAAAACTACTGTTGTGGCTTCAAATCTCAGTGAAAGAAGCTCTCAAGGAACAATCCATTGTTTTATATGAGGATTATGTTGAAAGACCAAACGACTTCTTTTAGATCAGTGGTTCTTAACCTGGGTTCGATCGAACCCTAGGGGTTCGGTGAGTCGGTCTCAGGGGTTCGGCAGAGCCTCCACTGCGGAGGTCGCAGAGGTCCAGCCACGCCCGAATTATCGTGTAAATTTGTGATGACACGCCCCCTTCTGGCCATCACTGGCTGCAGACGATCATGCTACACTGCTTGGCCAATCAGGGCTGCGGGGAATGTAGCGCGCGCAGTAGTCAACATGTGAATGTCGTGGTAGTACTTCGCGTGATTTTTTTTTTAACATTTTAATCCATACTAACTATGTCGGGCAAAAAAAGAAAGTGGTTGGACGAATATGTACAATATGGATTTACATGTATCACGGAACGTGATGGGAGTGAGCGTCCTATCTGCATGATTTGCAACGCCAAGTTGAGCAACTCTAGTCTCGCACCGGCAAAACTAAAGGAACACTTCTTGAAGCTGCATGGAGACGGGGAATACAAGAACACAACACTTGCTGAATTCAAGGTGAAGAGAGCCAGATTCGATGAAAGGCCCACTCTGCCTGCTCTTGGATTTGTACCCGTTAACAAACCGATCCTCACAGCATCGTACGAAGTTGCTTACCTGATCGCAAAGCAGGGCAAGCCACACACCATTGGTGAAACACTCGTGAAACCAGCCGCGTTAAAGATGGCAAATCTGATACTCGGAACAGCGGCCGAAGGTAAATTATCACAAATTCCTCTTTCAAATGACACCGTCAGTGACAGAATAGAAGACATGAGTAAAGACATCTTGGCTCAAGTAGTCGCCGATCTGATTTCAAGCCCGGCAAAATTCAGCCTTCAGCTCGATGAGAGCACAGACGTTGCTAATCTAAGCCAGCTTACTGTTTTTGTGCGCTATGTGAAAGATGACATGATAAAAGAAGATTTTTTATTTTGTAAGCCTCTTACAACAACAACTAAGGCAGCCGATGTGAAGAAGCTTGTGGATGACTTCTTCGGAGACAACAATCTTTCATGGGACATGGTTTCTGCAGTTTGTACAGACGGAGCTCCCGTCATGCTGGGAAGAAACTCTGGTTTTGGTGCGCTAGTAAAAGCCGATGCACCACACATCATTGTGACTCATTGTATTTTGCACAGGCATGCATTGGCAACAAAAACTTTGCCTCCAAAAATGGCAGAAGTATTAAAAACCGTGGTGGAATGTGTGAACTATGTGCGAAATAGTGCTCTGAGGCACCGCATCTTCAGTGAGCTGTGTAAAGAAATGGGCTCTGAATTCGAGGTACTTCTGTACCATTCTAATGTTCGGTGGTTATCCCGGGGACAGGTGCTGAATCGTGTTTTTGCCATGCGTGTGGAATTAGCCCTGTTTTTGCAAGAGCACCAACACTGTCATGCAGATTGCTTCAAAAATCCTGAGTTCATTCTCATTTTAGCGTACATGGCTGATATATTCGCAGCTCTCAATCATCTCAATCAGCAGATGCAGGGTGGTGGAGTCAATATCATAGAAGCGGAAGAACACCAGAAGGCTTTTCAAAAAAAGCTAACGTTATGGAAACGACGAACAGAGAACAACAACTTTGCAAACTTCCCCCTTCTGGACAACTGTGTAAGTAAGGTCGAAGATGTGTCTGGAATCGGAGATGTTTCTGTATCCACGGAACTGAAGCAAACAATTGCAACGCACTTAGATGAGCTTGCAAAGTCTCTCGACAGATATTTCCCTACAAGAGAGTCATATCCAGCATGGGTGAGACAGCCGTTCACGTTTGCTGTTGAGACAGCAGATGTCAATGATGAATACCTTGACGAAATCATTGAAATTCAGCAGAGCCAGGTTCAACAGCAACTCTTCAGAACAACAACACTCTCAACGTTTTGGTGTCGACAAATGGACAAGTATCCAATTATTGCTAAGAAAGCCCTGGATTTTTTTATACCATTTGTTACAACATATCTTTGCGAGCAATCCTTTTCGACGATGCTGGACATAAAAACGAAGAAAGGAACAGACTTTTCTGTGAAAATGACATGAGACTGGCACTTGCCAAGGTGAAGCCACGCATATCTGAACTGGTCTCTCAAAGGCAACAGCAGAAGTCACACTGATTTGCAGGTATGTAATTTGTTGTAAGTTCATGCATTGTGTTGGTTTTGTTCTTTGAACAAGGTGATGTTCATGTACGGCTCATTTTGTGCACCAGTAAAAAAACATATCTATGTCTTGAATTTGAAAAAAAAAAAAAAAATTTCACTAAAGAGGGGTTCGGTGAATGCGCATATGAAACTGGTGGGGTTCGGTACCTCCAACAAGGTTAAGAACCACTGTTTTAGATTATTTTTTTTTATCAAACATCTCAATTCCCTTGCTCCTCAGATGTTGTACAGCTGTCAAATGACCATCACTCGTGACAGGATTTAGCTTTTTTCCTTTCCCTGAGCTGTTGCTGGGGGACTCCTGAAATGATTTCCCCATGTGTTAACTGTGTATGCAGTATTACATAGTAGTACTGTCTGTTAGAATGATATGAAGTCTGGCCGGGTCTAATCTGTGCTGTGTTCTTTTGGTGACCTTATAGTCAGACTCCCAGTTGTCTTATTAAATTCTTCACCAGACCATAACAGGAAGCTACTGATGGTCGACCAAAGTTATAGAGCTAACTCTCTGCTTAGAAAAGTTACACTGCATTATATACGGTGGGTACATTTTCTTCAAAGGTTTTTTTTTTTAGTTAATTCGGTTTAAAAAAAAATCTGACTCTCCAGTTTTTCCTGCTTAAAATGTAACCAACTGTAATGTGCTTTTAGTAAAATCACATGCATGAAACAAGACGATTCTTTTCATCCGTTACAAATATTGCATAAAGTAATACAGCCGACTGCACACCTAAACTTCAAAGCAAGGTAACAAACTCACTTTATCGTGTCCTGCTGTTCTGTGGAAATCCACAGCAGGTATGTGCAGCATAAAATCACTGGTGCAAGTGATGAGATGATAAAGAAAAAATCTAGACTACTTGGATGGTTTTTTTTTGCGTTTTTATTTGTAAAAGAAAAATAGGCGGTATAACATCCCTGCACTTGTGTTCATATTACTACAGAGTAATAATAAACTACACACACCAGGGGGTTAAGTCAGTTGTGATGCCTCTATTTGCATTGAATAAGGTAATCAGTTTTCCCTGTTTGCTTTCAGTTTTAGACTACTGTGTTTTACAAAAGGCTTTCATGAGACTGAATCAACCCATGATAACTGTTTAGTGTATCTGTGTGCACAAGATTGCAAACATACACATTTTTACTGAGATAAGAGAAAATGTTTTGTTTTGTTTATCAGATAGAAAACTTTAAATATTAAATGTGGACAATCCACTCCCATAAGCAGTATTTTCCAACTTTTATATCTTGTATGGATGCTTAGAGTAGCTAACTCACATGCAATCCGGACATGTGCCTTGCGGCTTTTGGTGGTTCCAGCAGAGCTCCAGGCCACGCACTGACACCAGTAATCTTCAGGGCCAAACAGCTCCTCCACTTGCTGCCGTGTTATTTCTATGCTGGCTTCTCTCACCACCAGACCTGCAGCAAAAGGGAAAAACACCATTGTATTGTTTACAATTTCAACTGGGAATAAGAATCGAGCAAAAATGCAAGCGGTAACAAATGGTAAGTCATAAATAAGTAATTTTTTTTTATTTACTTGTCTTACTCACGTGCTGATTCTCCAGAAAATGTGAAACTTAAATAAGCTTCTATTTGCCTGATATGGCTTACATGTTAGCTTAAAAAGAAAAAGTAAGAGCAATCCATAATAAATATCTCAGCTAGTAAATTAAAGTTGAGGATAATCATTCAGTAGCTGCTGGTGTTTACAAAGCCAGGTCACTTTACAGAGTAGATCCACTCTGGATTTAATATCACATTTGTGAGATTGTTCCTTTGCGCTTTTACTCTTTATCTCAGTCCACCCCCAATTCCCTCTTTTCTCTGGAGTTTTGAAAGCAGCTCCTATGTAAAGAATAAGTGTAAGATTTGAGTAGCTGCACCCTACTGATAGCACTACAAGGGAGCACAGATAGAGGGGTACTGAAAGAGAAAAAAGGAAATGAAGTCTAAGGGAAAAACTCACGATGAGACGCAGAAAATCTACATTTAAAAAAAATCTACATACAGGATACAGAAAATTGAGAAACTCTGTGACCAAGGAAAGTAATATTCGAGAGAAAATAAACAGAACTATCAAGAAGCGATTAATTAAAGTAAAAACTTTAGGTTACAGACTGGAAAGGAAGGGGAGAGGGCAATGAGAGAAATGGTAGACAGGTAGATGTAATGAAGAGCAACATGACAGAGTTGCAGGGAGAGGAGGATGACAGGTTAAGAGGTGGAAGAGGTCGATAAAATGTGAAAAGGAAAGAGGGAGGGAACAGAGATAAAAATGTATTCAAGTAGGAGTACGTGGGGATTGGGGAGTAGATGGGCAAAATGCCATGAGAAGAGATCTTGGCAGTTTATTTCAGGTTCAGTTGAGTTACAGAGACCCCAGAAACCGTCTCTACGGGGCTCCACAAATCTGACTTGGGCCTATTACTTATGAAGACTCTCGGCAAGTTCTTGCCACAAGAGAGACAGTTATAGCAGCAAAGCCAGGACTGAGGCAAAGGGGACTAAGAGGAAACAAAGTGAAATACAGTGAACGAGACTGAGGCAAACTTAAGGCCATTAATGGCTGGTGGGAGAATTAATAAGTAACCCATAAGGGCAAAGTGTAAGAAAGGCAACATAAGCTTTCAAGTAAGATAGCTGGAAGATCGGTATGGCTTTTCAGTTAGAAATAAATAAATAAACCTCAATAAGATGGAGTGTGTGGAAAGTAAACAGGGACCTTAGATAATACAGAAATTCAAATTGACTGATGGCACAGGGAGAAAAGTGTAGAGTAAGTCCAAAAATAAAAATCTAGTAGGAGGCAAAAAAGGGGCTAAAAGCCATTGATGGGAAGAGCACTGTAAAGAGCAAAGCTTGTAAAACTGTTGTGCATACTGATGTTTGAGAAAACATGCAAACAAAGGAGATTGATATGGCTTCACAGCATGAAATGAGAGAGCAAAGGAGCACAGCAACAGAGGCAAAAAAAACGGCAGCTAAAGAGACAATTATAACAGGCAAGGAAACCAGGACTAAAGCTGAGACAACGAGTGGGCAAGCAATAGCAATGAGACAAAAAAAAAGACAAAAGTGTGAGCACAAGAAGGGCAAGAACGATAGGAAGAAGGTGGAGACCAGTGAGAATGCTACTGCCAAAGTAATGAGCAATTAAAGGGAATTGTTCAAAAGAGTCAGACAGCTAGATGTGAAAAAGGGACTCAGCATATGCAAAGAAGCATATGGGATGGTACATGAAAGACACCACGGGCTTTGGTGACTCAATGAGAGGGTGGAAGCAGGCTTCTGATGAAGACAAATAAATGGGAAACATATACATATTTAAAGCTTTTGCAACACTGTGTACATGACTTATTAGGTTGAATATCAAAAATCATTAGAAGCTAAATATTATTCAATTAGTGGAGCGTTTCAAGCAAAGCCAGTGGCTGCACTGGGATACACTGAGACACGTGTGCAGGAACGCTAAGAATTTGTAAAACAAAACAGGGAAAAATTTAACACTCAGAATTAAATGTGCACTTTCCACCATAAAATAAGGTAATGGCAAACTGGCGGAAGGGGGGGGGTGGCAGCACGAAAGAAGAAAAAAAAAGAGAGCACACTCACAACTGTTTCTGTAAACTACAAATATTGGTCTCTCTCCTGCCTTTACTGCTTGGAGAATAAAACTAAAGCGTGTGGGACGCTGGCGCACCTCAGATATTCTGACTGAGAAGCTGCAGCTGACTAACACTGGATAATAAGATATTTTCTCCAAGCAGAAGGCTGAAGGTTTTAAACCTCAAAGTTTTTTGAACTTGTAGCTTGCAGCTAATAAAAAAGCAACCCAACAGAAAAAAAGAATTTTAAAGTTTCCAGAGATGTATTATTAAATTTTTAAATGGTTGTGCAGTGGCTAGCTAATTAACCATCTCTATACTCTGAAGCATAAGTGCAGAACTCTCAGTTATAAACTTCAGTTAATTATGGTTCAGTGCAAAGTTACTAGAACACCTAAACTGCTAGATAAGAGGCAGGGATCAGCAGTGAAGGATAACAATGTGTTTTACAAGGTAGGAAACAACAAAGAAAACAGACAAAAAAGCAAAACAAACTAGGAACAGGTCATATACAGTGAAAAACCACGCTGTGAAGGGCTAAGAACTTCACAGTAGATTAAAAACATGGCTGTTCCTATGAAAATATGTTGAAGAAAATACACCACTTAATCAGTAGCGGTTTCTGATACGGGCGACACGGGCGGTTGCCCGGGGCGGCATCACGGGCATCGGCCAAAAAAAAAAAAAAAAAAAAAAAATGCTTGTACTCCTGCTGCCCCGACATCATGCCAGCGCATATTGGGAATGGCATAGGCACCGATCGGTTTTCTATCGCCCATTTGCTGGGAGTTGGGCGCCCAGGGCACCAAACAGGTTAGGACCGCCACTGCACTTAATCCTTGTTAATGTAGTAAAGACTAAAGGTCAAAACTGAAGAGATGAAGTCTTCATCGTGCTAATGCTAACTAATTCTCACTTTCAAAATCAATAATCTGACTTTCGTGAGATAGGGTTTGCTCTGAAAGTCATGCAAAGAAATCACATGAAATCTATCTAAATAAAACAAAGCCTGCAGGCTAGTTCAGACAGACAACTCAAGTTGCACTGCATTATATTCCTCGTGCCTTCTACCAAACATTTCTGGTTTGATTTTGTTGTATATTAAGCTGCAAAATATTCAGTTCATCTGCCTGATGTTTGAACCCATCTACCACCTCAGTATCTACCTCTAGCCCCAGAGGGATGTTTGCTCATTCTGTCAGTTTGGATATGTAATACATTTGCTCAAAGTTATGAGTCCTAGATGCAAATTTTATCAACAATCTATGGTTTTACACATTTCAAACATCAACCCTCTGATTGAAATATATTAGAAAATTATGGTTTCAAAGCCGAAAACAGAAGTTATTGATTTGAATGAATGTATCTCTTAAATAATGGCTTTAGGCTATGCAGGAAGAACAGCTGTGGCCTAAGTATGCAATGTTTTTGACATGACGATTATGCAGCTGTTCACAAGTTTTTACCGGTGACATTCTGCATGAAAACGGATTTTCAAGGTTTATAGTACATCACATGGATATATAAGATAAAGACAGACGTCACTAGGTCCAGAGTTGTGCTGTTGAGACAGCCCTGGTTGTTTCCAGTGTTTGACAATGCAAAACTCACAAAGCAAGAGTTGCTGGGCAAAATCTGACGGAACTACCTGAGGCTTAAAAAGTCCCAGATCACTCAGTGCCTTACTTTGTTTCAATACTGTGCTCAAAGAATTCACATCAATCTGTTATGAGGAGACAAGCATGGGATTCTGGGTCTCTGTAGCATGACAGAACATCACATCAACAAAACCACTGCTGTCAGCTGAGGGAGGTGAAGGGAAAGAAGTAGATGAAAAATGGAAGAAAAGCATCAAGACAAGTGGATACTGTCACAAACATTTCTATCAATCACAAAACTGCACAAACCCCAAAATATTTCTGTTAGTCGTATAGCGTCGATTCATATAACTAAGTTTACTTGTCACCCGGGGAATGGAAGTACAATACTGCATGAATGTGTTTTGTCACTCCAGAACTTCTTTTTTCTTAATGGAGACATGACACATGCAAATAATTTCATCTCTGCTTGCTGCACTTAGGATGTAATGCTTAAAGTCCAGCTTAGACATATTGTATGTATTAGTTTCGCAAAAAACTCATACCCCCGCCCACCTCAAAAAAGTCCATAATAAAGAAGATCTGGAAAACAGCATAACACACTCATCATCACCGAGGTCATAACTCTTCGTTTTGTCTCTATGATTAGGCTTTTCCTTAAGCTTGTGATCTGTAGAAATCCACTGCTAAAAGTGTAAAATGAATATCCATCTATACCCCAGCTGTCATTAGATGAGAGACGGGCCAAAGCCTGGACAGGTCACCAGTTTGTTGCAGGGCTAACACAGAGGGACAGACAATCATTCATTTACACCTAAAGCCAATTGAGAACCACCAGTTAATCTAACGTAATTATCACTGAACTGGGAAAAGGCCAGAGAACCCATAGAGCAACTACAGGCGTCAAGGGCTGGTGTCCTGCAGGTTTTAGATGTGTCCTTGATCCAACCCAGCTTATTTAAATGGCTAAATTACCTCCTCAACTTGTCTTGAAGTTCTCCAGAGGCCTGGGAATGAAATAGTGATCTAAAACCTGCAGGACACCAGCCCTTGAGGCCTGGACTTGGACACCCCTGCCATTGAGTATGGAAACTGAAGAGAAAGGTACCAGCTAGCTGGTGGATTCAAACCGAGAACCCTCTTGCTTTAACTTTGTGTCATAGTGCCACATTTATGACCAATATCCTCATTCTCTTTTTCTGTTCAATAACACTGAGTGCAATTCTTTTTTTCTGACAGCATTGTATTTTATTCTGTTGTACATAATATTTTATTTAACTGTATTCTATTGTGTACAGTATCTCATTCTTATTCTCTTATCCTATTCCAGTGTTTTTTTCTTAATCTGTGTAACTTTGTAACTAATTTGTAATTGCTGTAACCTCACTGTCCACTTTCTGCTGTAACAAAACAAATTTCCCACGTGTGGGCCTAATAAAGGTTACCTTATCTTATACACAGTGTTGGGGAGTAACGGAATACATGTACCGCCGTTACGTATTTAAAATACAAAATATGAGTAACTGTATTCCGTTACAGTTACCGCTTAAACAGGTGGTATTCAGAATACAGTTACTTTGTTGAAATAAATGGATTACACATGCGGTACTTTCCTGTTTCATATAGTCGCGGGTCAGGACTGTTTGGGTTTTGTTTGACAGCTACGTTCTGTTGTTCCAGGCGGCAGCGTTACGGTTGCCATGGTTACAGGGCGACGCTCTCTCTCTCTCTCTGGGACTGTGTGTTTCCTGGGTGAGAGAGCGCCTTTTCGTTGTTGTTGTTGTTGTGCTAAGCTAACAGGCAGAATGCTACAAGCATAGCTCTAAAGAATGTAGCATCATGGGCAGTGTAGTCCGTGTTGCAGGGAGAATGGACTGCCATACACGTTATGGGTCTGTGAGCGCGAGGAGGGAGAAAAAGGGGAGTGGAAAGGTACGAGTTGTCATCGAGGAAAAACGGGAGCTGGAAGCATGTAAATATAATAATAACCACTTCAGCCAAGAAGAGAGCCTGACGAGCCCAGCTGTAAGTAAGCTATTAGGACTCGACTGTACACCGTGTTCGTGTTTTCCTCCGAAAACAATAAGTTCCGTTGGAGCAGCCTTTCAACGCCTCTCTCTGTCTCTCGCAAGAAAAGTTGACCCACACAACAAAGTAAAGCTATTTTTCGGCTACGAGCCGACAGGGACCCCGCCGTATTAGTCAGAGGTCCCTTTACTACAGTTCGGAGTCGCGGACCTTCAGTAATAGTAATAAATCACACAGCAATAGTACATTCACGTTGTTGTAAAAAGCATGATAATATATTAAGTAATCCAAAGTATTCAGAATACGTTACTGTCATTGAGTAACGTAACGGAATACGTTACAGAATACATTTTGGGGCATGTATTCTGTATTCTGTAATGGAATACATTTTAAAAGTAACCTTCCCAACACTGCTTATTATAGAACTAAAACAATAAATAAATAAATGTTTACATAGTACAATGGAAACATAAAACTGGCTGATTTTACTGTTATTTGAAAAATGTATAATCACAACACCCACACTTGTTTTTAAAGTTTGGCCAGGGGAATGTTTGCCATGTCATCTCGCAATATGTTTTGCTTGCCCTTGCAGTAGGATTTAGATGATTTCAGATCCATAGGAACACATTGTGCTCTGTTCTTTTTCCAGCTAGTCAGCCCAATATTAAAGTCTGCAGTATTCCTATGATAAATGTACTACCAGCATACAAAGGTCAGCTTCATAATCACTACTGCACACATGTGCACACACACACACACACGCACACACGCACGCACGCACACACACACACACACACACACACACACACACACACTTGATGGCTGCATGTGGTCACTGTTACACCCAATAAAATATACCACAGCCCTAATCATAATAAAATAACAGCAATGGCTAAAACCACAATAAGTAAAAGGGCTGATGAACCACCTCCTCTGGCTTCTTTTACTAAATTTAAGACGAGGGTAAACTCACTTTTACTGCACTCATGGCCAGCAGTGGTCCAATATAATACATGAGTATTATAATTCAGCTCCCTTCAAACCTTTCTCCATGTGTAAGATGAAATGCAAACAATATATGGAGGTAATGTAAAATGTTGACGTAGTCCTCAAAAATATTATTGCTGTGCTCTTGGCATTATGGCAATTAATTTCACTTAAAGTTTTTAGAAATTGTGTTTTTAAAATTGTAAAAATACCCATACAATCAAACAAATGGTTAATTTTAAAACCTGTTTTTGATATTGCGTTGGAAATAAACTACCTCACTTGTCTTTTATGTGCCAAAAATGTATATACCTGTTAAACACATTTCTTTCTATATCCTATATCCAGTTTCACTTTGTTCCATTAACCTGTGTCTCTCGGTGTCCCGCTGTGTTTCAACAACAAAGCTAAAGCGAATGCAGAAGAAAACTGTACCAATTAGGATTAAATGAACAAAAGCTCAAAAAAGTCTAGATGGATATAAAAATCTGGAATAAAGATGGCAAACATAAAACAAAGACGGGGTATTTTGAGGTCAAAAGGTATACAACATGAAAGAGATGGTGGAAAAAGGGGCAAAGCACTCAAATTGTTTATGGTGTGATCAGTGACAGGTCAACCAGATGGTTCTTTAGGGATAGCGGGGGGGGGGGGGGGAAGCTGCAGAAAAAGTCAACACTCACTATTATTATTTCATCAGTTCCACATAGAGAGACATCTGAAGAAGTCAGACAGAGTCCCTGATTTTGCAAATATTTGCCCCGTTTTGTGAGAGCAGCTCACTGAGTGGTGCGCATAGATCAAGGTGAGTTGTCAGGAAAGTGACCCAACACTCTGATCGACACTGTGCAGCCGCGGCAAGTGAAACAAAAGTTCCCCAAAGGGACTGAGATATTGCAGCTTCAACAAAAACACTTTATGTTTGCTGCTGCCTAACCATAGTCTGTACTTTCAAAACCTGCTGTTTGACCAATGTTGGAAAGAAGAATATTTGATGCTAAAGCTAATTATGGTTAAAAGTCTATTTTATCTACAGATGATTAAGGAACATGGAATAATTTATCATATTATAGCGTACAAATAGAACCTAGGTAGAACAAACATTGCATGATTGAGTCTAAATCTTTAGTGTCATCTCACAGTTGGGGTTACTCAAACCTGATTTAGACATCTGTGGTAAATCTTTGCAGCACCTAGGATGAAACTCAATGGGTATACCAACATCATACCTTGTCGTCACATACTGGCGGTTTTTTTTGTGGTGACAGATGGCAGAAATAAATAAAGCGCTAGGACTTTTTTTACCTTGCCGTTTCCACTTCTTTGTACATTTCCTCAGATCTATTCCAATAGTTTCAGCAATGTCCCTCCTTATATTGATGTTATGATTATTATCCCTAATATGGAGATGGTGATTGTTATTCTCTGACAAATCAAAATCTGTAGCAAAAGAGTAGCCAAGAAACGCACAGGAAGTTGTCCCAACGACAATGCTGAAATACCAGTTTTATGATTGATGTCTCCGACATTAGTTCAACTTTCATTTCGAATTACAATAACTTCTAACCAGAACTAGATATCATCATAAAAAATAAAAAAAACTGAGCAGATATAAATGTTTGTGTGGCCAGCATTTGTCGCAAATTAGCTCCTTTCAAGAAGGTTGTTCTACATAAGACATTATGCAAAATAGATTATGCCTTATGTAGAACACATATTATATATTATGCTAATAATTTAATGTATTAGATCATTATTATTTATGCATTAAAAACCAAAATTGCACAGTTTAAATGCTGAGGGCTAGGTTAAATGTTACGTTTTTAAATAAGCATTACGATGAAGGGGGGGTTTAAAAGATGAAGACGGAAGAGCCAAAGGGGGTATTTAAAGTGAGATCACAACAGGCTGTGAAGCATGGTGAGAAAGGAAGAGAACAAGGCCTGACAGAGTTCTTTGGAGGGAAAAATCATGGAGGACACTGACAGAACAGAATCAGCGGTCTGTAACCAACTGAACACTCAAAATGTGTAGACCGCGTGCATGTACGCATACATGCAAGTGCATGGGTATACTCGCTCAAAGGTTTCCACTGTGATAGTGACTGATTACAATGTATGTGTCTGTGCATGCTTGTCTGCATGTAAATGTTGCTGAGTGTGCACATTTGAGTCCTTTAGCAGTTCCAGAGTTCCACAGAGGCAATGAACCAAAAGAAAACCTAAAGGGAACTATACCAAAAACACTCAGATAAGCATTATCAATCACACATTTTCTCTCTCTTGTGACAGACAGACAGACGCACAGATAGACACAGGTATGTACCTTTTCTGTATTCAAGAAGGAGAGATATTGTACATTTGCAGACATTGTAGCAACATTTAAAAAAAGAACTAAACAAATGGCCACAGAGAAAAATGGGAGTGAAGCCAGAAAGAGGGCAAAAAAGACAGAGGAAAGGAGAAACATTAGGAGAAACAGAAAGAGGGAGAGACAAAGACGAGAAAAAAATCAATACAAGTGAGATGGCAGCAATGGAGGGAAAGAGGTCACAAATCACCAGAGCCAATACTTTGTGTGCCAATAATGTATGTGTGCGTGTTTGTGCATGTGTAGATGTGGAGTCACGGGTCATTGCTACCAGACTAATAACCACTCACACTTTGGCTAATGGAGACAAAGTAAGTAACCTGGTACACAACATGTCATTAGCACACTTCAAGGCTAATGGAGATATACTGTGGTTGTACGCATATGGCTTAAGCAAACACTGGAGAAATGCCCTTCGCAATAACATATGCGATCTGCACAAATTATGCTGATCTGCACCTTACACAACATTAATTAAAATGGAGATATGGTAAGCATGTTTCAGCAAATGTCACTGCTAATAATGAGATTGTATTAACACCTGTCTGGAGGAGGTTTGTTTTTTTTTTGTTTTTTTTGGGGGGGGGGGGGTAACTTTTTGTTTCTTTTATGTGCGGCTTTGACTGAAAGCCCAACAGTATCAAGTTAGCTAGCTTTATATATATATAAATAAATAATTTTCTGCATAATTGCAACTTATCCAGAAAGTAAAGTTTACAACACCTTCTAAGGACTTTTTATTGAAATTTAAAAAATATACAGATTTCACCTTGGGAAATGTATGCAAGCCCATGCAACAGACAGCGTCTCTATAGGACACACAAATCCCTTTGGGGGTTGCATCAGGAAGGGCATCTAGCATCAAAACTCTGCCAAGTCAAACACGTGAAGCTACCCACTGTGGCAACCCCTGGTGAATAAGGGAGCTGGCGACAGTAGCTTCTGCACTGACAGAAGACACTGTGGAAGCAGGCAGTCCATTGTAAAATCAGTGCATCACTAAGCATGCATTCATATTTTACTTATCTTTTTAAACTTTGTTATATAAAAAAAAGCTTGATTTCTATTACTGAGCTTTATGTAATCACAAAAATTGCAATAAACATACTTTTTTAAAAAATTCAACATTGCTCCATTATTCAGTCCTCAATATTTAATCTTTCAAGACAGTAAATCATCACTGATTACCCTTTTGTTTTGTTTTTTCTCTGATTTTCCACACTTAATGTCTGCATTTCTGTTACTCTACTTATACGAGCAGTAAAATGAAACAGGGCACACAGAGCTTTTTAACACAACTTTTGGTTGTTTTACATTTGCTGTGTTTGTTTATCTATTTCATTCTATCCCCAGAATCAAATTTCTCTGTGTTTCAACACTTAAGCTGACTTTACATTTTCTGCTAAAATATGAGAAGACAGGCAGAGAGAGGTGGACAGGAGGCACAACAGGATCCATATCGTCTTTCTCCTCGGTGTGACTCCCTGATAGCTGTTGGCCTTTTCAGTCCTCTTAAAGATACCCTCCATCAACATCTCTCCTTCAGCCCCTACTTCTCTCCCCTGTTTCCTCAAGCTCAGGTTTTTATCTGACTTTGCTCACTCCAGTTTCAGGCAGTGGAAATTAGAGTAGAGCACAAAACAGCATGAGGCAGAGAGAAAGGAAAAGAAAAGAAAGGAGAACGGCAAGTAAGGAGATGGGACAGTGGGGAAGAGAGGGAGAAAGAAAACAGATAATAAAAGCAGTATGGGGGTCAAAGCTTCTAGCTGTGCTGCTGAAACAGCAGGAAACAAAGAGAAGTAAACAGCTTACAGAGTATAGGTTTTACCAAAGACAAACAGATAAACAGTGCACACACAGTAAATTCAAAGACCCTACAATAGATTTCTAAGCGATTAACTAAAACTGTGTACTATAATACTGTATCTATCTATACAGATATATACATATATCTAGCATTTGTAATTAGTTTTCTAATTTCATTGCCTATATTTTCAAAGTGAACTAAAAGCTTTGTCTGACACCAAAAAAGGCGTTCTCTCATCATTTCGACTGTGTTGTTTGCACTTTTCATCTGTTTATTTAGAGCAGAGAAATTATTGCCCATTATTGTAATCAAATTGCTGTTATCAAACAACAACAACAACAACAATGACTTAACGCAATCTTCGATATCACCAGCTCTATTTAATTATTCAGTTGCCATATTTTGTATGTGTATACTGATTATTGTGTGCTTGAGATGAAATTTCCTAGAGCAGCAAATTATGCAAACTAAAACACATCTTGAGCAGTTCCAAAATCCAAAACTTCCAAAACTTAATCCATGTTTGACCAAGACCCGAGGATTACTCTTTTCTATTTATATAACACCAAATCATAATAACAGATTCCTCGAAGCACTTGATATTGTAAGGTAAAGGCCCTACAATAATACAAAGAAAACCCCAACAACCACATGAACACCTATGAGCAAGCACTTTGGTGACAGTGGGAAGGAAAAACTCGCTTTTAACAGAAAGAAACCTCTGACAGAGACAGGCTGAGGGAGGGGCGGCCATCTGGTCGACAGGTTGGATGTGAGGGGAGGAAGAGAGGACAATTTCAACAGACAGGACAGACAGTAGAACTCGGAAATATGATATTTGATATTAATATATAAAATGAGCTTTATACACAATTACAAATCTACTGTAGAAACATAATAAAAAGAACTTGATGTATGTGGGGGGGTTATCTTAGACTGGGTGATCGAAATTATGTTAATAACTAAGTGTCAATTACTAGACAAGAGGACAGTTTAAAGCCATGGTTCATTAATTAAACAGAAAAATCCTCTCAGTAACATATAACTCAAAACACAGCAGCTAGCAAACAGCTGATGGAAGACTAATAAATGACTAGCAGCTGCACATGAATTGAGTACTGAGCACTGAGAGACAGAGGAGGAAAGAAAGATGGAAGATCTGAGGGCAAGACTGTGAGCATAAACTCATGAATAAACAAAACTGATGACAGCACGCCAACTTACCATCTTATTAACAGTTTTGTTTTGTGTTTGTGCTCTCAGCAAAAAAGTTAGTACTCAAATATTAGAAAGCAGTAAGACAGATGAAAAGGGAAAACATTTTTTTAAAGTATGTTTAAGAAATCAAATACAAGCAACACAATGGGGATATGATGCTATAGTTGAAGAGAAATTACTACTATTTTAATTTACCTTCTATGAAAATAGTATTTAACACTATATGCATACGAACCTTTGTTTCTGTGTCTGATTTGGTTAAGAACTGAAGCAGACACCAACTAGAACATCAAAGAAAGAACGTATACATACAGCACAATTTCTGCTTCCGGGATGTTCTTTGCAACAAAATATATTTATTTATTAGGGGTGCAACGATACTCGTATCGATATTGAACCGTTCGATACAGTGCTTTCGGTTCGGTACGCATATGTATCGAACAATACAAAATTTTTAATTTATTTTATCAACTTTCCTTCTGACGATGCTGTCTGTGTGGAGCGCTCAGTGGATCTGCGCTCGACAGTGCAGCTTAGGCGGAGTAGTCGAACGCAGATCCACTGAGCGCAGGGCAAGCTAGCGAGACAGAAGTTAAGCTCTCGTTGCAACATGGCAAATTGAACCTCCCCCACCCTCATTCAGATCTGGCGTTTGGAATTATTTTGGTTTTCATGTGACGTATGACCCTGAAGGTAAGCACGTCATGGACTAAAGTAAAACAGTGTGTCGGATGTGCCATGCAATGCTCAGTTACATTGGTGGGAACTAGTGCGTTAGCGCAGTTAGCTCGTTAACGTGTTGGCCGTCTAGCCCCATGCACGGGGCGATCCGCGGTAGCTCGTTAACGGAGATTTGCCGTGTTGTGGCGTTAACGTCATTTCAGATTAACGCTGACAGCACTAGTGGGAACACAACGAATATGACTGCACATTTATGCCGACATCATCCTAGTGCAAAGACAAGTGGAAGCAGACAAAAGCAACAAGCATGCATGCTACAAACTTTACCCGAGTCATTTAGACAGCCGTTAGCACATTGTTCGCCTTATGGGGACCTGATATGTTTAATATGCTGCTGAGAATACAGCCCAGAAGAAGGGTATAGTATAGCTTTTATTTTGGAAAGAGACATTTCTCTGTAATAAACTCTCTTTTCCAAAGATGAGTGATTTCTTGATCAGATAGATTTTTTTTTATTATTACTTTGTTGTTTCAGCGACATTAAATTTAAAAACTGTACTTTTTAGTTAAAATATATATTTATAATTTTAATAAATGACAAATTAAAAAAACATGAACATTTGTTTGTATCGAAAAAATATCGAACCGTGACACCAAAGTATCAAACCGAACCGTGAATTTTGTGTATTGTTGCACCCCTAATATATATATATATATATATATATATATATATATAGGGAGAGAGAGATATGCATAAGCCAAAATAACAATTCTGATTTATGCTGCTGGTTGTTGACCCAATTGTTTTTTCCAGCCAAGCATGTGTTTCAGTTTTGCTTGCTCTGGGGACCGAAGCTTATTATCAAGCAGGTGGAAACCCATAAGCTGAGCTCACGTCAACCTTAAGTCTAAGAAACCAGGTTGTGTATATCTTTGTATTCCTGCCAAAGCAACAGCATGATTCATCATTACCTAGCCTGCAGAGTAATACCATGTGCTGTCAAGCGACAAGTGTGGAACTTTGGCTGCGATCCAGTACATCGTTGTGGATCCCATTAAACTGTCCTCTGAACATCGCAGTACAGCACTGGCAGTGGGACAGCTGTGTACACACATCTGACATGTGACCTACCTTTCTGGACAAATAAAACATCTGAATAATGGATTTAACCTGTGAGCTTCCAGTGTACCAGTGAGACAAAAAATTTGGACACATCACAAAGAGCAAAATATCAACAGGGCCAGACACTGACAAATGCCCAGATAAATCAAAAGGGAAAGGGGGACTTAATTGACTATGCAGTGTAGGCATGTTAAAAGCCCATTTTAATGGTCTGATTTTAAATAACATGTAATACAAACAACCTCTGTATGATGTATGGCAAGTAACATCTGTGTCAAATATATGTGTAAATGATAAATACACCTCTTGTTCAAAGCTGCATGCTTACAGCTCATTTTCTGTTTTCACAGTGTTTAAAAATTATTATTATTTTGTTTTGGTATCAGTAAATGAATTAATTTAAATACATTACATTTTTGTCACCTGTCATTATAAGGATAGTCATGACCCCCAAAACTGAATCACTGAATCAAAAGACATGTCATTTGCCCCATATTTTGAAGGATACTGTTTATAACTATAATCATGAACTACACTTTCACACACTTACAATTAAATAAAAAAACAAAAAACAAAACAAAACATAGAGATCACAATTAATTGAAGATGAGTTTTTCTATGAATAGAGTGGCAGAAAAATTTTAACTATGTATTCTATGAAGTCTATGTTGTGGTTACAGGACTAAGATGGACAGATTCTACACTTATAATGCCTTGCCTACCTTAGTCACTACAAGCCAGTTAGAAACAGATTTTGCAAAATCGTACACATACACCAGAAAGCTCCTCCACCAATACATAATTCTTAGATTTTAATGAGTTAAGTCTAAATATGTTGAGCATTTTTGCTATTTTCTAGTTTGTTTGTTTTTTAAAAAGCAATTTATTTTCCAGCTGTTTCGACGTAAAAGTACAGTTGGGTTTTGTTTTTTCATCCAAAAAAATCTCTCTCAAAAAGTTTGACAGTTGCCTTACAGCCACTTTCTGCTAAAGTCCAAGTAAATCTCTATTTAGATGTGTGTGCTAGCTTTTGCTTACCTGAGTTTTCGTCAACCCTTTCCTCCACAGTGTGGTCTTTCTGATGGACCCACTCGCTGTTGCACTTGAAGTAAATCTGTGTGGCAGGCGTTGCTTTGCAGTAGAGATTGACGGGCTTATTCTTGACAATGTAGCCTTCCTCAGGTTCAAACAGGAAGTGAGGTAAGGGTTCCGGTGGGTCAGAAGGGAAGGTTTCTGGGAGCTCACTCAGACTCAGGAAATCTTCGTCATCTCTCACTGCAAAGAGAAGGAAAATTTAAGTGTTCAAATGTTTTTCCCCTGTTCATTAGTCTGTTTTAAGAGAGAAGCCGGAACTGTGAATCTTGTATTCATTCAATTGCTTTGATTTCATCAGTAATATCTGTTTTATCCAAACTACTATGCTTTCCCCCCCTCATCATTATACAGTACACCTGCTTATGGAGTCCAGTTATAGCACTCTGTTAGCCATTAGAGCCATAAGAAAAAGACGTTCTTGGCTTTGTATGTGTCTTAACTTTATAAGTTAATAAAATTAAGACTGTACAATGAAGGAAAACTGATTGAAAGAGGGCAAAAAGAGTAAAGCTCCTGAACAAGCATACAACAAAAACTTGGGAGCTAGTCACTGGAGCTATCCTTTATGAGATTACTCACAGCAGTAAGCCAAGCAGACAAAGTACACTGATTTAGCCTGAATTTAGCAACAAATTGGTTGCCAGTTGACAAGACTAATCAGGGGCTTTTGTTCATTTTCAGTGGGAGCACATACAAGTTCTGGATTTGGAGAAATACCCATGAAGATTTGCAGTGTGAGTTGCTGTCAGAAAAAAAAACCTGCAGTATTTGTCCATCTTAAATCACAAACTAATCAAATATACATTTACATGCCTGTAACTTACAGCACTACCTCTCTCATGCAGAGTCAAAGCTGTACAGGTAGGGTCAACACCAGGGTTTAAAATGCATGGAATAATCTGGAGCAGCATACTGGCATCTCCAATTTACAGAAACCAAATCATATTCAGGTGAAGATTTTATAATATAAAGTCAGTTTATATTTTTTTGTGCGGAAGTCTGGTATTGCTACCAGTTAATGCCATGGAGTTGCTCACTTAAAGCAGATGGTCACACTTATGCCTCCTTTTTCCCCTTCTCATTGCTATAATGTGTTCATGTTATAGATATCAATAAAGTTGTGATCATGGCACAGCATCTGGCCAGTTGTACACAACAGAAGTGAGCAATCAAAAACTTTTTTTTAAAGTGGCATTTAATTTCAGATGTACAAAAGAGGTTGTGTGCCTGATTCTGTATGTCAGTCAAAGACACAGAGGCTTTATCGCCCAGAAATTAACAAAATGGTAATATGTTATGAATTTAAAAAGGGGAATGTATTACCACGCTAGACAGTGTGGTAAGGTTTAAGGTAATGGACCTTATTGGACTGGTGTAGCCTTTAGTGTCACCATTACATTGGGTCAGTCATAAGTTTAAATTTAAACTAATAATGCTCTTTAGTTTGACTTGCCATATCCCACCTTCAGCAGCCATATTTACCCCTGATTGAGAGTAAATGTAAACAAAATATGAATCAATGTACACAACAGTGAGCCAAAACCATAAATTTTCTAAACAAACAAACAAACAAAAAACTAATTATCAATAACATAATTATAACCTCCATCCATTTTATTCAGATTTTAAATCTACAACTTTTCCTTTATATGTTTTTGGAAAACATGAAGAAGAGCAAATAAAGAAATGGGCAGGGAAAATATATACACACAGGCAGGAAATGACTGAATAAACTGAATGGCTGACCCCGAGGCCATCAGGAACTTTATCCTCCTCTCAGTCCATCCTGCTCCCTTACCTCCAACATCTTTTCACTTCTCGCCCACCCATGACCTCAATCAAAGCGACACCTGGAATGTTTTGTCACCAGGTTGCCAAGGTCGCCAAAACACAGAGGATTACAAGAGCCGGTGGGAGGGAGAAGAGCTAGGGTCTCATTCTCTCTCTCTCTCACAGACACATACACACACAGAGGCAGACACAATACACTTATTTTCCGAAAGTTCATACAAACACACACTTGCTCTCGCACACAAACAAATGTTTTTAACGTATAAGTTTCCTCCACTCCATCACCTTCCAGTTTCATTTGGACCTTGTGGACTGTCTAGACCTCTGTATGTATGTGTGCGCCTCTGTGTGTGACTGCCTCACCTGGAGATCTGTGACTCATCGGAAAATTTAAATACAGAACGCTACTGACACAACGTCATGGTTTTTCAGGCCAAATTTTTCAATTCTCCAATTGCACATAAACTGTGCTGTGAATACACACAAAAGCAGCATCCAAAAAAACGACACATAAATGTGTTTATGTGCTTATGCACATGCATACACAATCTTCCATTCCTCAACCATATCCATTTGTGCGCATGTGTAATTGTGGCCCTTATCTTGGAGAATAGAAATGTGCTGTGGGGCTAGAAGCTAAAAGCAGCTTAGGTAAAACATCAAGACACAAATAGGGGGAAAATGAGTAGGCAGCGTCCCCACTTTGATGTCACGAAGCTGACATTTTCTCTCTTAGTTCTGTAATTAGTTCTCTGAGAGTATGGAAATTGGTAGACATTTTCACTGTATAATTTCATTATCTGTGGGAAATTTTCTCCAACACTTGGTTATTTATCCAGTGTCATATTCAACCATTTCTCTGTTAGTTTCTCACTTGCTGCACCGCCTTCTCTGTATAGCTATTTTTTGCTCCTTTTTTCCCCTTCATGAACCTGCTTTTGCTTTTACGCCCCTACTGCTTTTCACTTCGCCCCAATAATCATTCTCACCCTCATCTGTCATTCAGAGAGCTGAAGGGGTTCATGGCTCTGGAGCGACAGCTATAAATTATTGATTGGCACAAGAAACATGATAGCTAGAAAAGAGTGTTGGTGGAATGAGAAAATGGGAAGGATGGAGGGGGGAAAAATCTCTATGAATAAAAGCTTTGTTTCCCAAATGCTTACTGTTTCCTTCCACTTCTGCATCTTCCCTGTGCCTTCGTCTCCTCTCACAGCGCATCACTTTTGCCTTTTCCATCTGTTTTCCTCTTCTAAACCTTATCCCTCTTTCTTGTTTCACCACCTCCTTACACACCCACCTACCCCTCTCCCCCCGATCTCCTGACAGGGTGACTTAAAGATCCTAACAGCCCAGCTCATAAACGTCTTGCCTGAATGCTGTCACCACTAATGGATGGCTGTAGCAGAACAATGTCCAGGTGCGATTTACAGTATGTTGTAAATATGTGCCACTGGCTAAAACCCCATTTATTCCCTCCTTGAAGTCAGTAGGGAAGCCCACCTTAGAATACCTACAAACCAAACCAATAAATATCTGTAAATCTGCTAAAAACATATATCATCAGAGGCAACTAATCATCTCTGAACGTCAGACAATATTATGACCACTGGAATCAGTATAGAAGTCAATAGGTTACTGACAGATTGAGCAAAAAAAAAGCAAACAATGCTGAAATAATTTAACATGGTATGCAGCAACCCCCTGTTGACAAGACAAATACTACAATATTTGTACAGTAAAAACAACAGGCTACTCACAGACTTTGCATGACTTAATGGTTTGCATCAGTAATACATTTTTGGGTTTGAATGGTTTCCATAAAACAAGGTTAATTTTACATGAAAAAGTGCAATATGAGCAGTATTTGATACTTTTTAAATCTTCCTGTTAGTTACAGGAGTAACAAACAAATATGTAAACAATTTGAAAAGCTGATGCTGGAGAGTGCAAAAAAAATGCATTCATTCCTCCAACCTAATGCCAAACAAAGCCAAACTTAGTGCCATATAAGGTCAAAATGCCTCTTGAGTAGGAGCATGTATGTGTGCCTGGGTCTTGTTTTGTTGGCGCTGCAAGTAGCATGCGATGCCTATCAGTGCAGTAGCCGTGGAAATCATGAAATCATACTTCTTAATGTCTTATCGGTTAGTTTCAATCTGTAGCAGCTGCAAAAACATTCACTTTCTGAGAAACGGCTATGCTCTAACTCACACACACACACACACACACACACACACACACACACACACACACCGTAAATAGACATAAAATGGTAGCCACCCACCCCCAACCACTATTGACAGCATACACACAACCACAGACAACCAAACAAACCTAAAACAATCCATATCTTTACAGCCAAATTACACAACTCACACATACAAAAACAAAGGAAAATGCACACACTTGCACAAACGTAAAGGTGCAAAAGTGTTTTTATGCACCAAAGGATTCCCATATTTCTCTGTTCTCTAGCTCTCGCTCTTCCTCTCTGGTTGTGTCTCTCACAAACACACATTGTTTTATGAACACAACAAATACAATTTTCCCATTACTTACACTCATTTTTTCCTGCACACACATATGGACAAAAACACATCCTTTACACTTTAACAGATTCAACTTAAAATGACCTATTTGAATCTTGAAAGGTTTAGGGAGGTGATTCAGGGAGTATAGGGAGGTGAAGAGAAAGATGAAAACTGAGAAGACTGAGAGATGATGGCCCAGCAGAGGGCTAATGTATCATTGCCGTGGAATTGGATATATGATGTCAACCATTCTCTCTCTTGCTCGCTCTCTCTCTCTCTCACACACACACACACACACACACACGCAAAACAAAAAGACAAGCAGCAGGTCCACAAACATGCAACCACACCCGCCCAAAGCATCTGTTCATGCAAGCTCGTGCGCACACACACGCACAGATAGACAGTACTCTAAAGCAGCGGTCCCAACCCCCGGGCCTCGGACCGGTACCGGTCCGTGAGTCGTTTGATACCGGGCTGCAAGAGTTGAGGCTCAGGTGTGAAATGTATGGTTTTCAGGGTTTTTATCAGTTTTCAGGGTTATTTTGTTATCGTTTTTATCGTTAACTTGGTTTTCCTGGGTCTTTTCACGTGTGTTATGAATAAATCTTTTTTCGGTACCGGTACTAGTTTTATTTTGTTGTATTTATCCGAGACACCTTAAAAGCCGTAAAGGTCGGGCATAAACCGGTCTGTGGCGCAAAAAAGGTTGGGGACCTCTGCTCTAAAGAACATAATAATATCAGCCATGTCTATAGAGCAGCAGTTGAGCATTTCTGATTTCCTGTTGTCTTCCTTCTCTTTCTCTCGTTCAGCTGCTTTCAGGATTTGCTGTCATTGCAGACAGATTTTAATATTCTCTTTTGTTTACCCATCTCCTGTTAAATTATTCATCCTTTGAAATAGCTATATGTGTGGGTAAGGATCCATTTACCCACTTTTGCCTGAAGGTATACCTGTAAGCCAGGACAACTGAGCAGAATAACAGAGCAATTTCATTATTAATAAAACCATTATTAAAGATTTATATACTGTATATTGTTATTATAGTAGGGTATGTTTCTCCAACTAATTTCATCTTTTGTTAAAAAGTGTCATTAAGACAGATTTTCATTCTAGCTTCCTTTAAAAAAACAAAACAAACAAAAAGCTTGGTGGTCAAAACCTGTTTTTACTCACAAACCGAAGCACTCCTTACACAGTCTGATGGGTAAAGGCTATTCACGATGCCTTTACTAGTGGACACAACATTGAAAAAGTAGTCATGGTATTCTAGGAATCACACAGTTAAAATCTTGACATATTATCTTTTGAATGTCAAGTATTTTAGATTTTTTTAATCACATTTGTGAGAGTTATTTTCAGGTTGTAAGTGGTTCTCGTGAGAGGCAGAATGACCAAATACCAGAAAAGCTATGGTGGTTCACAAATGTCATGATAAAACAACACTATCTGTGTGCAAGTGTAACAGTGTGAGCTGTTCTTACAGAAAAATCTGTTATAAAAAGGGGATCAAGTGACTAAGTTTGTTGAACTACTTGACATGAATGTCCCATTGCTTTGTAAACAACGCAGTAAGTGATCTCACATTTTTTTCTGCATCTGTTTGAAACTTAATTTTATCCTCAGTCTGAACTCTCCAAGCAGAAAGATTATGTAAATTATGGGTAGACACATCAGCATTCTACTAACTTTGTTCAATTAAACATAACTATATTTTAATTATAAACTTTAGGAGAAGTATATACCAGTGTAAATCCGTGAAAACACACAGGATTATATCATTATCAGTATGAGGACTCTTGATTGCTGGTTGCAGTTTTACATGGAATCTCAAACAAGAAAAAAAAAACCTACTGTGTTATTTTGTGTGGCAAAAAGTGCTGCGAGACTGGTTGATGAATCATGTCTACCTGATGGATATAATATACACAAGACACTTTTTGTTATAGCCAAGAGCCATGCCAGGTGATGCATAAAGGCAGGGGATAGGTGAATGTTAGACTGTTTAGGAATGGAGCAGACAGTGACAGCTGGCTGGCGTCCTCCAGCTTTTAGTGTATGACATGTAAGGCCCCAGCTAAGCCTGGAATTAGATTTACAGTTCTGCCTGAAGAGGGCTGACTCAAGTCAGGCTACAACTTGCCTCATTTGAGAGACCCAAAAAGAGAGCCCCTGTCTGAAGGATTAAAAAAAGTATAAATCTAACGTATCCTGCAGCCTTTTTGTTGAAACCTATAGCATATACTGTAATAGAGCCTACGCGGTCTGAAGAATTCATTCAAGTTAGCAATGGAAAACAAAAAAAATGTAAAAACATGAAGGAGCTAAATGCTTTTTGTCAATAACTTATGCAATATGCTTTTTTAACTTTCTGATGTTTTCCTTTGTTAGAAGTGTCACTCTGTGTTAAAAGCACATGCACACCTTCACATAGTCTACAAAATTCACAGCTTAAATATCTATTTTACAGCTCCAGATACAAACTCACATACTTGACTCCAAATCTCCACAAACAGATCATGTTCATTTTATTTAGTTCCATATTATTAGTAATCAGTTCGGAGAATAGTAAGCACATATTGCAGCATGTGCATTTTAAAAATCAATGCACATGCTGCAATATGTGCTAATATTATGCAGTCATACATGTGCATGCATTTGTGTTTGCATCTGTATTTATGTGGATGATGTGTGTTGAGATGAATGTTATTATACTGTGCTTGCACATTTAAAGAAGTATGAATAAAAGCAGATACTAAATGCTCTAAATTGTTCAGTTAGCATTTATTTAATACAGTTTATTTCAGTCATCTGCGGCACTAGTACAATAACTATAGAGTTGGTTAGCTATCATTTGACTTACATATGCCAACAACCACTGAAGGAATTTGACCATGAAAGTCACATTCACACAGGGTGTGCCTGCCAACTTTTCAGACCTGACTTTTTTACCAGTTTTTAGAACAAATTCCAATTTAGCATACAAATTACTTGCCAGGATACTTCGCCAAATATTTTTAAAAAATTCAATAAGATCAGTTTCTTCAACAATTTAATAAAATGAAAAGTCAACAGAAGCTTTCATCCCAAAGCAAATTTAAACTGCAAAGATCGCTGATACCACTGCTATATTGAGGTCAAAAAAATTAAGATAAAAGCAAAGTGATTAATACAAGAAGGGAGGTAATGAAAGGGAAAATAACAGAGATATAGAAATCCCTTCAGGTGTCGCCTGAGTCATGTTTGGTAAAAAGTCACATTGAGAAAATGACTCGCACAGTCACAGTTGGACATACATCACACATATATAAAATTGGGCACAGGCGCATTTTAAACAGGGACACATGCCGCACAGGAGCAGCTGATGCGTGGGTGTTTGCAGGTAGGCAGTGTGAAAAAATTCTGCATCCATTTTTTTTTTTTTTTTATATATAGCTGTCTTTGCCAAGCATTACATGTACATGAGACACACACAGAAAGATACTTCACAGGACTTGGGTGTTACTTTTCTTATCATGGTGCATCTTTTGTTCTCACATTATTGCCTTTCCTTTACTTTGTGGCTGTCATTCCATTTCTCTACTGATCACGTCTTCAGCTATTTCCTGTAAAGTAATCTGGCTCAGCCATGGAGGGGCAAAAAGAAAAAAAAAGGGGAAAGTATAGAGTATTCTGCCACATATGAAGAACCTGAGATCAAGCACGCCTCATTTCTCTTTAAATGTCTCATAAGCCAGGGCTTATCTCCAGTTTCTGCAGTGCAAGTCAGCTTAGGTGTACTGATACACCTCAGTGGACAGCACAGGCTGGTCTGTAGAGGGTGCTTACATCCAATTCTCCTCTTTCTAGGTAGGTAACAAGCAATGAGGCTTTGGTTGTAGTTTTTTTGTGTACATCTTTGTGACTCCTGAAAGCACACTATCAGCTGACACGATCATGGTGAGGAGACCTGTTCGAGTCTTTGGCCATAATGTGAGTCTTCTTTCTGATCTAGGTCAGGTGTGAGAACCAGTAAGGACAGGCCATTTTCTGCAAGTCTCTCATCTCTCTACTCCTCCTCTCTAGCTATGGATGTCATGCAACCAACACATCATTTTCATTTATATTTTCTCACATATATCTGTTTTGCCCAGATTCACAATATGATGCAGTTTTCTGGCAAAGTGTAAAGAACTGGAGCTTACAAATCACCAAAAGAGTAATTTGCAAAACTGATTAATCACAGGGTCTCTCAGAAATTGAATAATGCAGTAATACTGTAGTAAGAAACCAAACGTTTAAGCAGAAAAAAACAGAGCAGTGCACAAGGAGAAACAGGGAAGCACATGGACAGTCAGAAGAAGAATAATTATAGTAATTTCACAATCATGGACAGTTATCAGCTCTGTAATGCACAACTTTAATTTGGCATTACGCACAGGCTCAACTGTACTCACAGACAGCCACATGCAGACGGAATACCTCATTTATATGCATAGTCTTATGTAAGCTTGTGGGGGTACAAACTTGTGTGAGTTGCTGTGTAATGTTATCTTCCAGATGGATTCTGTCTCCCTTATCCCAGGCCTGAGGGAAAAGCGAGGCTTTGCTTTCATTCATGTTATACTATCACAGCTCAGTATCGCTATTAATACAAGCAGCCAGCACAGGGCAGTGCATTAGAATATCAAAACACTGGCTGGGGAAGGACTTCTATTTTCAGGGAGATAGGGTAATGTTTTTTCTGTGAGGCAGACAACTAATAGAATGGCCAACTGGTGGTGTGCATGTCTGGGCTGTATGATCAACATCTCATTCTCCAAATAGGTTTCACTCTGTTCATCATGTGCACTTGCATAATTTTCCACCTGTCAGAATCTTTCCGTGCAGGCTTATGTGTCTTTATGATTTTTTCCCCTCCTCCTATCTGTTTGAGTCTCTCTCTTCCTTTTCATCTCGGTTTGTGATGTCTTCCCTGGTTTCCTTAGACAACCTATGCATATTCACATATAATGCATACCTTACCCTTCTTTTCTTCTTATTGCTTGCAGCCTCGTTCTCCTTTTGCAGTGGAGTAATGACATAGATTTAGCCATCCGTCTTTCTTAGGTCAGTTCCCCAGAGGCACATTTCACACAGTACTCTACCCACCCAGCCACTTTGTGCAGGACCCGATCTCCTGTGCCTTGTGGCTTTTTCATACTCTTTTTTTCCCCCCACTCTTTTCTTTCTGTTCTTCAGATGCATTAGTGTTTACGTGTCTTCCATCCTGTCTCCTTATCCAAATTGCTTCATACTGCTCTACTCATTTGCCTTAAAAAGGAATTAAAACTCAATGCTTTTCCCAGTTTTGAAGATTTATTGAGGACAAAGCAGCACAATATGTTCACACACACAAACATACACACACACACACGCAAACATACACACAGACACAAACACACAGGAATAATAAAATCAAATGATAAAAACAGCTTACAGGCTTATTTCATTTGAAGATTTCCCCATATTTTGGTGATCTTATTCAGAGCTGTAGATAAAATTGGATCCGACATTTCACTGCTCATGCCTTTCACCATCTGCAGGCTCACCACTTCTCTCTTCCCTTCTTATCCCTTTTCTCTCTCTCTGCCGCCCTCATCTCTCTCCCAACTTCAACACTTGGTCTCTCTCACGCCTAGCCACAATCGCTCGTCTCCCCTCCCACCCCCCCACCCGCTGTGTCTCTCTCCTCCTTCTCAATCTTCCCTCCATCCTTTCCTTTTTCTTTCTGGCATATTTCCGCACTTCCTGCTCTCATCTTCAATCCCCATTTCACGCCTTTATCCATCTACACACACACTTCCCCAATGCTTCATCTCCTTGCTTTGCTCTCTGGCATCTTTCCACACACCACCTCCTTCCATCCTCCTTCGCTCATTCTTCTCTTTCTCCGTTACCACTTCATCTCAAACTCTCCACATTTTTCACAACCTCTCTTACTCTATATATCCTACCTACCCTCCCCCCGGTTTGGTCACTATAAATAGAGCCTCCAGGGGGTTTCATAATGGACTCCTGTATCTGACCCTATTACAGAGACATTACTGACCATACTTTTCGCTCTTGCTTTCTTTTGTCATGCACACACAGTAAACAACAGTTTCTCTCGTCTCTATTTTAGCTCAGTAATGCATACACCTTCTCTGACTTTTAAACTAGGTCACTGGCCTGACTAAAGATGGTAAAGCTATTTCTTCATCAACACTTTTTCCCTATTTATTATCCTTCTCATTAGTTTTTCCTCTCCTTTAGGTTTAATCTTTTTTTTTAATTATCTTTGATTTGTATTTTTTCTTTTTGTCTGGGATTGTTTACACTGTTTTAAAATGCATCAAATTAAGATTTCTTTGAAAGCAACATCTTTGGGTTAGAGCTCACACCTTATAGCTATAAAAATAAATGGCAGGATTACTAATGTGCCATAAAAAGCGCCAAGGAATTTTGTTCCATTATGGTGAGAGCAAGATGAGGAAGAAAAGATTAGGAAGTGTCCTAATTACCTTTTATTTCGTACAGCACTACTTTCTGGATCAAGGTTCACTTGAGCTTATTGGAAGTAAAGCAATGGTTACAGCACACAAGCACGGGCATCTAAACAGTAAGCCTCTGTGAGCGTGTTGTGTGAGCGAGATGGAGAAAACTGGAGGAGGAGCAGGAAAGAAACAGGCTTATTCTATTTTCAGCTCTATTTTGGTGAAATCCGAAGACTTTTAAAATTACACAATGGGTTTTTGAATGGGTTTCATCAGCCCCTGGGGCGAAGAACATTGCCAACCCATACAAGGCTGAATCGCAGATAAATTCAAGTGACCAGAAGGAAAAGAAAATTCATAGTGGGCCTGAATGAAACCTATAAAAAGACATATACTCTAGACATCTAGTTCTGAGCTGAGAGACCTGAAGTAATTGACATATTTGGGGCAAGGTCAGAGCTAGAACATACTGTAAATACTACCAAGATTTGTTGAATGTTACAATGAAATAAGCTATTAATAACCATTTCAGTGTAAATGAACACAATGGCTTCATTGTATTGGTAAAAGCATCGTGTTTCCTCTGCTGGATGCTTTCTTCCCACCATGCATCCTGGTGCAGGGGGTTTCAGAGGTAAGCTATCCGCATGATATAAACACAACTCTGAGGACCAAATGTTCACTTGCTTCCTAATATAGCCCACCCACTAATAGATGACATGATGATTGTATCATGGATGGATGAATAAGATTTACTGTGTACCACACAACATACATGACTCAACAAAAGATCTCTGTGTTTACTAGTACTGTCATGGTCCTGGGTTGCTTGACCCAGCGTTTTGAGTTTATTATTATTATCATGATGATAATCTTGTGTACCAGTTTATTCTGATGTTGTGTTTATACTTTTTAGGGTTCCGTGCTCCCTCTTTTTAGTGTCCGCCCATGTGTTCCCTCTGTTCTCCGTCTGTACCGTGTCTCTGAATCCAGTCTGTGCATTTCCTGTTTTACTTTGAAGGTCTGTGTCTTATGTCAGTGTGTTCAGTTTTGTGCTCTCCCTGTCTCGTCAGTGTAATCAGTGTCAGCCGTGTCTCCCAGCTGTTTCCTCTCAGTCTTGTTCACCTCTTGTATTTAGTGTCTGCGTCTTCCCCGCTCGTCGTTGTGTCGTCCCGCATTCTTCACTGTGTGTTCTGTTTGCCAACTTGCCTGCCTGTTAGTTTTGCTTTCCCAGTTTAGCTAGTTTTCGGTTCTGTCTGCAAACCCACAAGCCGTTTATTTCGAGTTAACTTTGCCTCCACGAGTCCAGCTCTTGGATCCACCATTCCTGCCTACCTTCACACAGCTATGACAAGTACTAAAAGTACTAAAAATTCATTTTTAACTAACTCCATCATGCCCTCTTTCTGTCATTGGTGTTAAAAATACTACTGGTGAGAATAAACATGGAGCATTTCACCCAACAGTGGCTTGGTGCTTAGATGGTGCTGGCTATAGGAATGCCAGAGTTGCTCTGTTGTGTCATCAGTTTGTTGAGAAGCACTTGATTGCTAACCATTCTGACATGTGGCCCAGATGTAACCCATGCTGGTGAGCACAGAAATAGTGAAGACCGAAGGCATGGGTATACAGTTCAAAGCTGTGAGAAACTTCACAAGCTCAAATGGCAGCAGGCAGTAAAAAAAATGTTTTAAAAGGGGCAAGTGGAATAAAAAGTACCTTCTGCCAGTAAAGTCTTCCTACCTTGAAAAGATGTCTTTACTTTATACTGAAATATTTCTTTTCTTCACCCTTTTCTAAGAGCTTAAGGCAGCAGAAGAGTGTCACGAGTCAGCACATCATCTTTAAGACGAAGAAAAGTTAAAGCTTCATGGCTCTGTGTATTTACTGTCTAAATTCTCAGAAAGATTGTGCATTCTAGCTCAAACACTACTCTTAAGCAGATTATCCTTTGTGATTTCCCGCTAGTATGGTGCAGATCAAAAGATAATATTAATCTGGCAAAAGGTTTATTTCACTTATTGCAGATAAACCAATTAAACGATTGTCAATCAAAATACTATTAAAGTAGGATTTTAAGGAAAGGGTTTTAATAGGGGACTGAACATTAGGAAAATGGCTGTGTGGAAACATGGGTAAAGGTTTGTGGGTTTTATGCCACAGGTGATTCAATTTTAACGTTCATTTCCATTTCAAAACATAATTTAATTCCATTAAACACAGAGTCCCTCTGCGGTTAATTATGTATTCACAAATTTGCTGGTTAGAAAATGCATGACAGCGTTACACAGGAAAGTATAAGGTTCATATTCAGTTCATATGGAGAAGGAATTGCCTGTATGCATCATTAACTTTTACTTGACCACTTTCGGAACTTCCAGTCCAGTCATGGTGTTAAAGGATGCTCTGTAATTACAACACACGGCCACATATAAGTAAGAAGATTAAGAGTTCAAATGTGGAAACAGTAGAATACATTTTATTAAGATATCACAGAGGCACAAGACAAGAGCAATGACATATTATTCTGGAACATTTTGTATTAGAGGATATGGTCTGTGCTGTTTTGATACTGCTTCTGCCAACTTCTGCATATGCTGATTTTATTATACATAACACATCTGCATGTAAACAGCAAGACCAAGGTCAAAATGGAAAAATGCTAAGTGCTCTGCTTGTTGCTTCAGCACCTTCTGTTTCTGCTTCACATTAGCATAAAAAGCAGTCGTACAAAGAGCACCTGAAATACTAGTTCCAAGACACTGGTCATGCCTAAGCAAGGCAAGGGTTAGAAGTTCAAATCTTCAATTGAACAAGTGACCGAGTCACTCTATTTATGTGAATCGATCTACTAGAAAGATAGATATGTTGATAGACTGAAAGCTGAAGTTGCCCGGGGGCTATGAGCACTGCATGAGTGGGCCTCTTAAACGAGGCCCCACACAAAGAGGTGAAATGAACAGGGGAAATAACAAGAGGTTAGTTAGTTAACTGGGGTCAAAAGGCCAAAGGGGATGAAGCTTTCAACTGTTGGTACATTTTTTGTGCTTGTGCGTGTATATGCGTGCGCCCACGCACACATGCAATGTGTGCGTGGGAGAGAAAGCGGGCGAGTAAGTGAGTCATAAAGAAGATGTGTTGTATGATGAAAGAGCCTCTGTGCAGGTGGACGTTGAGGTCAGAAGTTGAAATGTTGTGCGGGGCTAACGGAGAGGATTCAATGCATGACTGAATCTGTTTGCAGCAGTTTGCCCTGTCAGAAAGCTGATGAATGGGTTTTAAGTGTTTCAGCCTTGTAAGCTCAAAGGTAATGAACTACAGCTGAGTGAGCCAATACTAATGTTTTCAGAGAGCTGGCAGGTGAAAACTATATTCTGCTATATGGTGTGCTGTCAAACAAATATTAATCCATCAAATGTGCAGAAATGCTTTGGACTTTTATTATTGCTGTTTTGACAGTGTGCATGTTCAAAGGTGTATATCATAATTAAGTTCCCCTAAAGCTTTGGAACAGTATTTTAGCCTAAAATGCTTTTCTGCGTTATCAGGACACAAATGCAGCAAAAGGTTTCTTGAAGGGTTTCTCCTTTAAGGCAAGATCAACCTCTCAGTTGAGCCATCTACTCTCTGCAGAAGCCTGGTCTCAGTGGATGAATGGCTGTCAAGAAGCCATTCTTGACAGGAAAGGAATCAACAAGAAGAGGCTGAGGTATGTAGTATAAATGACACAAGACCCGGACTGAAAATTAGTGACAGGAGGTCTTGTGGAGTGATGAATCCAAACGTAAATTTGTGGTTCAAATCACCGTCGGTATGTAGAGAAGGGATCAGGAGAGAAGCAGCAGTGTGTCTTCTGCTACCATCTCTAAAACACAGTGGAGGCCGTGTCATGGTTTAAGGCTGCATTTGATGGAAGTTGATGGAATTATGAATATAGAAATGCACAGGCAGATTTTGATCAACTGAAAAGCATCTGAATGGCATCTACTTCAGTTTCCAGCATGAAATACACTCTCAGTGCAGCTGTGGCGGCATTGTGGTTTGTGGCTCAGTTGCAGGGGAGTGGTGGAGCAGTGGGCTCAGGGTGTGGTGTCAGGGGAGGCTGACTCACAACGCTGTTCTCCATCACCTGGTCATGCCTTCCTTATTTTAGTAGGATGCTGGGAGCTGACGGGAGACCTGTGTGGTGTGTAAATCTGAAGGAGGCAGCTGAATAGCTGTGCAAAGCAAAGGTGTTTGAACAATTGCCAGTAAGCATCATTTGGTCTTGCAACACCGTGTGCATCGTGTACTTTGTATGCTACAGTAGTAAAAGCATATATGGACAGAAAACACACACAATGGAACATTATTAGTCGTGGATTGGCCTCCCCAGAGCCCGGGCATCAACATTATTGAAGCAATGTAGGATTCTTAACAGAGACCATAACAAAAGGCAGCTAACATCCAAAGAAGAGCTTTGAATGTCATTCAAGAAGCCTAAAGACCTAGTCCTGAAGACAGCTTAAAGTAAAAAATGAAAAGAAAGCCTAAGAGTTCTGACTGTGGTGAAGAATAAACATGGTAATACCAAATATTGACCTTCATTACCTTACATTACAGCAAATTGCTACACTCAGTCTTAATTTGTTAGTTTGTATTTTCCTTTTGGGGGTAATTTTGTATCAGTTTAATTACTTTTAAAAGCAAAACCACAAAGATGCATTCTTGTTATAACAGGTGTCTCACAAGGCCACAGTGCATTGTGTAGAAAGCAGAGATATGGTGACATTTTATCAGCCACAGTCTGAAGTCAGTTTAACAAGAAGATATTTCATTTTATTCCTCCTTTACCTCTTCTCTCCTTCTCTTTCTTTCACACACACACACACACACACACACACACACACACACACACACACACACACACACACACACACACACACACACACACACACACACACACACACACACACACACACACACAGAGAGAAAATCAATGGGTTTTTTTTAATGTTTCCTTTGAAACACCAGGCATATTTCACAACATGCAACATCATGTCTACATGTCATCAGTTTGTATGCACTGTGCCTTTGTGATGTGTGGGGGTGCAAGCTAACAGAGCTAAAGAGCAAAGGAGGAAAGTTGGAGTAGGAGGATGAAAATAAGAAACGAAAGGTGGCAGAGCCATCCGATGTTAGAGAACCAAAAGAGAGAAAAACGTGACCGGTTGTGATCTTGTGTCCTTGAAGATGCTCTTTTTGTTTTGTTTCCACTTTGGTTATTGATCTCTGTACACATACTTGCTGTATTCCTGCTTTACTCTCCCCATTCTTTATACAAATGAGTACACTAGAGACTAAACAAGAAATTAAAATAATGAGCACTGCTATTATGTTGTTTGTATGATGAACAATATCCTCAACACTATGTAATGAATGTGAAAAATGCTGAGATTTCAATAAATAGTAACAGTTAATCCAATACTTTTGTTCAACCTCTTGAAGTAAAGCTGAATGCATGCACTTCAGTTGTCTTGACTGTGTCATTGAAAAGACACAATAGACTACTGTAAAAAAATACTTACGGAGCTAAGTGCAGACAGATAAATATACATATCATATTTAAATTTGGAAGTTTTATTGTGCGTCTCTGAGTCCTTGGGGCTTTAAAAGGTGTTTTATGTAACACTCTTCATCCTACATAAAAACTGTGTGTGTTTGTGTTATGCTTGAAAGGTTGCTCTGACTAACCAGTTACATGATGTGCTACTAAAACTAAGAAACTAAGAAAGTGTGAATAGATTTAATCAGTAACACTTTGTATTACTGTATTTGCATGTATGTGAGATTTGGGATTTAACTGGTTTATTCCATGATGATATCTGATTTTGGTCTTGGGTGATAATGAAGGGTTAGCCAGAGTTAGCACTGTGGTAAAAATTTCAAGAAATTTTACTTTGACACTTTGAGGGAAATCTCTATTTTCACATGCCTCTGTAGACAAGTCTGGGATGAGCCTTCCTAGAGTGACAGAGTTGGATTTTGGCTTTTGCTCAAGGACACATCAAGGATACTTGGGTTCGATGGGTTACGTCGTAGTTTTTCAGACGGGTCTTTTTGTTACAAAGTACCTATACCATAGATTTAACACAGAAGTATAAATCCTCTGTAAGGTACCAACAAAACAATGAGAGATCAATGGAAAGTTAAACAGGAGGAGAGCAGCAAGAGAAAAGAAAATCAGATTAAAGACGGAGCTGGGCGGAAGTCTGTCTGTTGCACATTATTAAAACGCCTTCATTACTTCTCAATTTTTCACCCCCCTTATACGTTTTTGGGCTCTTTCCCTGTCTCGTCATATATCACACCTCCGTCAGTATAGACACAGAAACACACACTATCAAATGAGGCATGCACAAACTCATATACACACTGGAAGCCTGCTCTGGATTCAGCATGTGATTTGGACTGGTGTGATTAATGGCATTCTGTGCACCAGTGAGGAGATGAACCAGAAAATAGTACAAACATTATCATAACCTGAAAGACCTAATTACCGCAGTGCACATCTGACAGACGTGTGCGTGCAGGCCGCTCTGTGTATGTGTGTGTTGGGAGAGGGGATGAGTGGTGGGGGGCAATAAGGACAGGAGATTTATGACCCTGCTATGGAATGTTGTTTTGTGTCCCTGACGTCCCTTTTGTGGTCTTTCACCATTTCGGTGGAAATTAGGAATATGATAATGACCATATTATATATGATAATTAGTGTGCAGAATGTGTGCACACATGGGTATCTGTATATGTGCTCTGTGTATCAGTCTTCTCTGACCAGCTGAGAACACAAGGTCTCTTGAAACATGGTTACGAGAAGAACAATAAAATTCCACACATCATATCATTAAAAACATACACATGGTCCTTATCCTATATCATGATCGGGATTCGAAAACCAAGTGGTTGTCAAATTTTGGGGACATGTCTCAGTTCAAAATCCAGAAAAAGTTCACGATGAATGTGCCACAATATAAATAACAATGAAAAAAGCGCCCTGTCTAAATTTCACTTTTATAGGGTATCAGCTGAGCTGTTATGTGGACTGAGTCTGGAATAGAATTATATGCCAAGATTGCAACTGTGCTCAATTTTTTTTGACAAGTCATAAATGTATAAATTCATCAGTAAGACAATATTTTCCTAAACTTAAACAAAATACTCTACTGGGTTGATGAAATAGAATAGAATAGCCATTTATTGCCATTGTACATGTGCAATGAAATTGTGGAATTGACTCTTTACTTATGGTAAGACTGAAGAATAATGACCCTGGGGTCCTGCAACCAGAGTCCTGTGGGATGCAGAGAATATTTCCATTGCAAGCCATCTTATTATTCTGGTCTCTCATGGTGCAGAATAATGGATGACACTGGATCAGATTCTGTACTGGATCAGCGTCACAAGCTTGACAAGACACTAAGTTATGGCTATCTGTTGATCTCTTCCTCTTGCCTTTCTCCTCTTCATGCTCTCTGTCATCCTCACACTATTTCTAACTAAATCTGCCCTCGGGGCCCTGGACACCAGAGCAGAACATAGGGGAGGAGAAAGGGAGGCACAGATGAGAGAGGAACAGACAGCAGGGACCATAACAGAGGAAACGGGGAAAAAAAGAAAAAGAAAGATTGCTGAATGAGGAACAAGGGAAATAGACTAAGATTTAGAGTTCTGAGTTATTGGAGAGGAACTGAGAGGTAAAAGAATGAAGCAACCGCAAATAAAAAAACAAAGAAACATAAGAAGAGTAAACAGCTATGGTACACAGTCCCTTCTCATATTCTATTTACAAATACAAGCCTTTTAAAGCACTGTGGAAATGAATCACATACTTTTAGAACTCAAAGTATGAAGGACAGGGAAAAGTTTTCCCTTTTCCCTGTGCTTCATAATATGTGAGCACTGGTATTTCCCACAAACATGTCTATTGTGATTTACTCATAATGCTGAAATGACAACACAGCTGAGAGAAAAGACCACATCTATGCTGAATAGTTAGCCATATTTGTAATGATTCAGAGCGGTGTCATATCAGTTATTTTGACCTGCGGGTATGTTGTCTCTGCCCATATATAGATGCCGATACCTAAAATGGCCATTTCAGGTGGATGCT
Organism: Aulonocara stuartgranti; assembly: GCF_965226115.1. Classification (NCBI taxonomy): domain Eukaryota; kingdom Metazoa; phylum Chordata; class Actinopteri; order Cichliformes; family Cichlidae; genus Aulonocara; species Aulonocara stuartgranti. Next base: position 17,632,238 of record NC_138948.1, read on the forward strand.
TATATATTACAAATTACAGTTTAAAATTATTTATTTAGAACTCAAAGTACTTTGGAAAGATATAGACGGGCTCAACTGCTTGCCCTGATTTATGTTGCATCTTTGAAATTCTATTATCCTTTAAGGGGACGATTTTCCAACAGATGGGAAATATTTCAAGTGATTGTGCGCATTCAGAAGTACAAAAACAAATGAAGACATTTAAAGGATAAATAAATATCTGCATGTTGTGAATTCAGACCGTCGGCATAAATCAGCTGTGACAAAGTCGCTGCTGCAATTTTATGAATATTTAAGCAAAGCACTGATGTACAGAGAAGACGGCAAAGCAATACAGTATTTGGCACAAAAAAAAAAAAAGAAAAGAAAGAAAGACAGCAAAACATCCCCTCATTTTAAAAAGAAAGCATTTGTTTGGAAACTCAAAATGCAATTAAGAAAGCAAAAGCAAAACAAATACCTTAATTTTCAGCGTTTTGATTTTGACTTCTTTTTACAGAAGCCTTAAAAAAGATGCTGCACTTGTGCCGTGCCATTAAAGCATACGTCAGTTTTAGCTGACATCTACTCAACTGACTGAAGGAGAAGAGTTGAATAGACAGAAAATTAAAAAAAATACATGTTAAATAGCAAACTTTCAATTAAAAAGTCATTAAATTAATTAAAGAAATAATGTTATTTTGTTAATAACCATTTGATTGAAAAAGTATTCTCTTTATTGGATTCGAAATACACGATAAACAGTGCACATAAAAGCAGCGAGATTCTGTGCTTCAGTCTACAATAAAGCACACAGCAGCATGAAACCAGAAGATCTCTGATCTTTGGTCCGTTCAGTTCAGCAGCAGTAAAACACACTGTTTATGGTAAATCAAAGCACTCTTACGTCTGTCGTTCTTTGATTGTAGATCGTAATGAGAAGTTAAGAGAACAAAGCATAATGGTGAGGGAAAAGCAAGCTCAAGTGTGCGAGTTCAGCGAAACGCACAAGCTGTATTCATTTTCACACAACAAATCTCATAAAAATGTAGAACGTTATAATGCTGCCTTAGTGAACTTAAGCACACAGACATCAAAGGGGTGTTTATCAAGACCCCTCCCTTGGCTTTATACCTTGTTAAGATTTTTAGCATGCAAAGAACCCAAGGGTTTCCACAGACGTTTGATGTCTGCGATGAGATGGAAAAAGAGATGCTTTTTAACAAATAGCCTGGAATAAGCAAGTGTTTATTGAACAAAAAAGTACATTAAACATTAAGTGAGACGCAATTGTGGGAGATCAGAATCAGAATCAGAATCAGAATCAGAATACTTTATTGATCCCTGGGGGAAATTATTTTTTGTTACAGTGCTCCATTTTAAACCAACATTAAGACAAGACAGACAATACGCTAACTAAGAATAGTACAATATATACATATATATACATACATACATACATACATACATAAGTCACTTATAAATAAATATTTGGAAAAGAAACATGTGTAGTTGTAGCAGCAAACAGTGTGTTAAGTGGATGCGTTGTACAGGGAGATGGCCACAGGCAGGAATGATTTCCTGTGTCGTTCAGTGGTGCTTTTCGGTAATCTCAGTCTCTCACTGAACGAGCTCCTGTGACTGACCAACATGTCATGGAGTGGGTGGGAGGTGTTATCCAACATTGTCTTTATCTTGGACAGCATCCGCCTCTCCGACACCACCTTGAGGGAGTCCAGCTCCATCCCCACAACATTGCTGGCCTTACGGATCAGTTTATTAAGTCTGTTGGCATCTGCGACCCTCAGCCTGCTCCCCCAGCATGCAACAGCATAGAGGATCGCACTGGCCACCACAGACTCATAGAAAATCCTCAGCATTTTCTGGCAGATGTTGAAGGACCTCAGTCGCCTCAAAAAATAGAGACGACTCTGGCCCTTCCTGTAAAGTGCTGTGGTGTTTTTAGCCCAGTCCAGTTTATTGTCAATGTGTACTCCAAGGTATTTATAGTCCTCCACAATGTCAACACTGACCCCCTGGATTGAAACAGGGGTCAAGTGTTTCCTGGTCTTCCTGAAGTCCACGATCAGTTCCTTGGTCTTTGCCACGTTGAGCTGCAGATGATTCTGCTCACACCACGTGACAAAGGAGTCGACCACAGCCCGGTACTCTGTCTCATCATCCCTGCTGATGCATCCAACCACCGCAGAGTCATCAGAAAACTTCTGAAGATGGCAGGTCTCTGTGCAGTGGCTGAAGTCTGTGGTGTAGAGGGTGAAGAGGAAGGGGGAGAGGACAGTCCCCTGTGGTGCCCCTGTGTTGCTAATCACCTTGTCAGACACACACTGTGGGAGACGTACATATTGTGGTCTTCCTGTCAGGTAATCAACAATCCAGGACACCAGAGAAGCATCCACCTGCATCGCTGCTAACTTATCACCCAGGAGGGTCGGCCTGATGGTGTTGAAAGCACTGGAAAAGTCAAAAAACATGACCCTCACAGTGCTCGCCGGCTGGTCCAGATGGGTGTAGACACGATTGAGCAGGTAGATGATGGCGTCCTCTGTTCCGAGACGAGGCTGATAAGCGAACTGAAGGGGATCCAGATGTGGTCTTACTATGGGTCGCAGCTGGTCCAGGATGAGCCTTTCCAGGGTCTTCATGATGTGGGAGGTCAGTGCCACGGGCCTGTAATCCTGGGGGCCACTGGGACGAGGCGTCTTTGGTACAGGGACGAGGCATGATGTCTTCCACATCACCGGGACCCTCTGCAGACTCAGACTCAGCATAAACAGTTTATGAAAGACTCCACACAGCTGGGGGGCACAGGCCTTGAGGACAAGGGGACTCACTCCGTCTGGTCCAGCAGACTTGCCTGAGTGAAGTCTCCTCATTTGCATCTCAACCTGGTATTGAGTGAAGGTGATGGGTGGGGGAGGGGTGTCAGGAATCTCACAGGAGGCAACATGTGAAGAGAGAGGCTGGCACAGTGGTGTGGCTCTGGATTCCAGGCTGACTGCAGGTGAGGTTGTGGGGGTGGGAGCAGACACTGTGGTGTCGAATCTATTGAAAAACAGATTCAACTCGTCGGCTCTATTCTCACCTCCCTCAGCTCCCCTGCTGTTGGTTGGCCTGAATCCAGTGATGGTCTTCATGCCCCTCCACACCTCTCTCATGCTGTTCTGCTGGAGTTTCCACTCCAGCTTCCTCCTGTAATTGTCCTTAGCCTCTCTGATCTTGTCCTTTAGTAACACCTGGACCTTCCTCACCTCCTCTTTGTTGCCCCCTCTGAAAGCCCTCTTCTTGTTGTTGAGGAGGGCTTTGATGTCCTTAGTCACCCACGGCTTGTTATTTGGGTAACAATGAACAGTCTGAGCTGGAACAATGGAGTCGGTGCAGAAAGTTATGTAGTCTGTGATACACTCAGTAAGCCCATTGATGTCCTCGGCGTGAGGCTCACAGAGTGTTTCCCAGTCGGTCACCTCGAAACAGCCCTGTAGTTCCGCTATTGCCTCCTCTGACCACCTCCTAACAGTCCTGGTGGTCACAGGTTCCCTCCTCACAATTGGCACATAGCGGGGGGTGAGGTGAATCAGGTTATGATCTGACCTACCAAGTGGGGGGAGGGAGGAGGAGCTGTATGCATCCTTGACGTTAGCATACAGTAAGTCTAAAGTTTTCTCTCCCCTGGTGGGACAGTCCACATATTGTTTGAATGTTGGTAGTGTATTGTCCAGTGATACATGGTTGAAGTCACCCGAGATCACAATAAAGGCACTCGGGTGCTGAGTCTGTAGCCGAGCTATGGCAGAGTGGATAGTGTCACATGCAGCTGTGGGGTTAGCAGAGGGGGGAACATAAACAGCCACCAAGATGACGTGAGAGAATTCCCTGGGTAAATAATACGGCCTGAGTCCAACAGCACACAGTTCAGTGTCCGGGCAACAAATCCTTTCTTTGATTGTTATGTTGGCAGGGTTACACCACCGGTTGTTAACTAAAACAGCAAGCCCACCTCCTTTACGCTTACCGCTAGCGATGCTGTCCCTGTCCGCCCGAACAGTGTGGAAGCCTTCCACGGAAGCATTCTCATCGGGAATGACCTGGTGCAGCCATGATTCGGTGAAACACATCAGGCTACACTCTCGGTATTCCCTCTGACTCCGTACCAGTGCTGAGAGCTCGTCGATTTTACTTGCCAACGATCGCACATTTCCCATCACGATAGACGGCAGACACGGTTTAAACCTCCTCCTCGCTTCGAGCCTCCGCTGTCTCACCGTCACCTTTTTTCTTCTCTTCTGTCCTTGACCTCTGCATCCCCGATGTGTTTTCCTCCAAATTTCAGCTGGTACTTCTGGTACAGAGATGCACGTCCTGTGCCTAAAGAAAAATATTTTTCAGGCATAGGGTGAAAGAAGCTGCTACGGCAGCAGTCCTCAGTGGTTGAAAACCAAAAAGTTATATTTTCTCGACATGCAGATTGATTTTATATGATATGTATTTAAAAAAAAAAAAAAACATCTGAAATGGTTCTCCGTTACAGTGTCCTGGGTTTTAGAAAACAATTTATTTAGGTAAAATGCCTTATGATTTTGAATAGTAAGGCCAGCATGGTGGTGCAGTGGTTGACACTGTTGCCTTACAACAAGAAACTCATGGGTTTAAATCCATGCTGGAGGCTTTCTGTGTCGGGTTTCCGTATTCTCCCCATGTTTGTCTTGGTTATCTCAAGGTATTCCAGCTTTCCCAAAGAAATGCTGGGGTCGGCTTAACTGTTTATTAACAAATGTCCATCAGTCTGTAATAGGCTGGTGACCTATTAAGGCAGGAAGTTGCTTCTAAGGTTTCTGTGAGCTAAGATAGGATGACTCGTGGGCCTTTCTTTCGGTGACATCACTGGTTATGAATATGGCTTCTTGCTGCATGTGGACATTTGGTGTGACGGCATATGGAAAGTTTTAGTTGTGTGAGGTTTAGGTTCTGTGCATGAGACTTGGCAGCCCTGTAAAAGGCGCGGTACATGTGAAACGTTCCATCTTCACATTTACTGGGTGAGCTGTCAAAGCTTACGATAGCTCTGACTCACAAATCAGCACAGCATTTTGGCAACAGTGTAGCCAGAGTCAAGTGTGTCAAACTTGACAAGTGTTTGTGTGTGTGTGTGTGCGCATTTTTGTTTTGCTTTTATCAGTTACTGAAAGCAGTGAAATGCTCATTGAAGCAGGCTGTTGAAATACGATCACGTGACTGCATAGACGGTACAATGAAACATTTCAATACAAAAATTGGGTCAGCAAGTCCATATTTGCTCCCTCTAATAAAATAATAGGGATCGCTTCAGGATCCCTAGGATTGCTTCAGTTAGCTCTCATCTCATCGCATTTTAAATCTGCTTGTTATAAATCTATGAAAACAGTTCTTTATTGCAAACCTCAACGCATTGTGGACAGCAGCAATTTAAGAATGACCGAGACGAGGCAAGGCTGACAGTAACCTAAATGTTACTGTGATTCAGACACAGCAACAAAATCAATTCAAATTGAAGAAGAGAGGTGTGTTCAGGCAGTGAGCCAAGTAGTTAGGAAGGAAGGAAACAGGATCTGAAGACTGCAGATGGATGTGTTTGTGAGTGTCGCACATGGTGTGAACACTGGAGACGGGAGAGGGAGGGAGAAATAATAAAAAAAAAAAGAGTGAAAGAAAAAGAGAGATGGTTCAGCATAATTACAAGGGTCATTGTATCAGTACAGAGTCAGATGTGCACTGTGTGTGTACTCCAGTGTGTATGTGTGGGTTACATTTGATGAGCTCAAGGTGATCAGGTTTTCCCTGTAGTTCAGTGGAGCGGCTGCAAAGCTGACTGCTCTGTTTGGCTGGCTATCATGCTGCTAGCTCACCGTTTGGCTGGTTTATTCACAGACTTAGATAAGAGAGCACATAAATATCCCAGTGAAATTGTGCCATAATACTGTCAACAATTGCTTAGCGAAATGCCAACATTATCTGCCAAGCAACCAGGAGAAGAAGGAAGAGAGAGATGCATAAAGAAGAGGGAGTGAGGAGGTGTGCAGAGAGTTGAGATGTGGGGGAATAAAAGGTTTGGGGAACTGAATCAAAAGGTGACAGTCACAAAAAAAGAAAATAGTAAATAAAATGGACTATGTGAGGGGAAAAAAGTGACGGAGTGAATAGGACAGAGTAAAAAAAAGCAGACAAGTAGGTGATGAAAGAAAAAATAACGGGAAAAAAAAGGTGAGAGACAGAGCTTGAGGAAGCTGGAGAAACCAGAGAGCTGGCGCATGCGAAGCAGCTGTAATTTACATATGCTAATTAAACTTCAGTTTAGGTCACATGATCTTTATGTCAGGGGTCCCTCAACACCTTCTGTAGGACCAAAAAACCGCTTTCTGCATCTATCCATCCTTCCACGGTTCAGCCTTTTATCCTCTAAGCTCACACGCTGTTGTCAGAGTAGGAAATGTGTCCTATAATTCTTTTTTTGTTTGAAGTAACCCTCGCGTGCTTCTCTCGGTCTCTCCTTTCCTATAATCATCGTCCCCCTACTGTGCGTCTGATTCTAATGCTGCCATTCTTTATTATCCACCTTAACTTCCTCATCTATCCCCCAATTTCATCGTTTATCTACGATTACCATTTTGTGCCTCACTTTCTTCTCTCCTTTTTCATTCTTCGTGTCCTCAAATGGCTGTGTTCCATTCTGTAATACTCTCACGTCTACGCAACTTTCATCTTATATCCACATCCATCTGGTTTTTATTCATTTTCTACAAGCATCACCATGCTATGTTTGCTTCTTGGTTCATGTTCATTTCTCTCCTCGCTCTTTTTAATTTGTTTTCTCTTGATTATGTAACCATTCACCTCTTTGTTTGGCTGTCATATCGACAGCCTGTGTTTTTCCTGTCCTCGTGTGCTTTTTCTTTATCATCACCTCAATGAATTCCACCCATTTTCTTCCAATTCTCTGCCTTCAGCTTACATTGCCTACATCCCTTCCAACTTTTCATTTAATTTCTCTCCTCTGCTTTTTCTTTTAATTATCCCATTTTTTTTCAGCTACAGTATCCCCAGAGTGTCTTTTCATTCTTTCCCTTCATCCCCCGTTTCATCATCCTCTCCATTTTCCTCGTCTTTGCCAGACCTCATAGTCCAAAACTGAAAGTTTAGCCAAGGACCGATCTGCCAAAATACCTACTGCACTGGCCTAAATACAAACAAATCTACATACACATAAATGTACACACCCCTAACATGCGTGGGCACACACATACATACACAAGCAGGTTCACAGATTTTCATGCATGTGAGCAAACAGACACAAACACATACACACACACCCCAAGCTTCCTCGACCCGTTGCTGGTTTGTGAGCCATCTGTTCATTTATTTCAGAGAACAAACACACCTGACAGTACTGAGAAGCTGCTAAGTCCATTTCACTGTTCACTGAACAGCACAATTGAGTCGACTAGATGGAGGGATAAGCTGGAACAAAAACTTAACGCACCCTGAGGGGAATTGGAGATCGAGAACCACTGTTCCTGTCCGAAGCCATTTCTCTGAGAATCAGAAAACTGTATCTCGCAGTTGCTGTCATCTAACAAGATTCAGTACTGTGCTACTATATCACCCAGAGTTAATAGGACTTTGGATTTCCTGAGGCTTGAGACATGAAGGACAAAGTTCAGCAAAATCACATAGTGGCCTACACCGTGCATGGTACACTGTAAAGTTTTTCTTTAAAAGGAATCCTATGGTGTTCAATAAAAATGGAAATATTACACAGTAAAGATGTGCACAGTCAGGTGTTTCCAGTGTTTGCTACGTGCATTTCATCAATTCGGTATGCATGAATATCTTTCACTAAAGTAATAAGACCCTCTTCCTCACAATGTATCCTAAATTAATTTTCAAAGATCTATTTTGCATGATCAAATAACCAGAATATGTAATTCCATACAAACATTAATTGTTCAGTGGCTTAAATCTGCTTAAATCATGTTCATAACATTCACTGCTATAGATTCTGTTTCACTTTTATTTTCTTATAGTAGATGGAAAAAAAAGTCATGGGTGGAAATAACTTTTATGTGTTCAGGTCATGTAGTCTCATAGATTATGCTATATATACACACATGCACTACATAATATGATAATTTTGCCTCATAACTTTTGCACTGTCCACTTCCTGCTGTGACAAAACAAATTTCCCACATGTGGGACTAATAAAGGTTATCTTATCTTATCTTATCTTAATTATGAAGAAAAACAATCCTGACTTCAATTAACCTTGCGAAGCACTTTAGCAATTTGAGCCGATGCAGAATCAGCCATGCTGCTGATTCTGCATACAGAGCCATGTGCTTTGGATGAGGAGCTATACCTGAAGAACTATACCTCGACACCTATAAGAAGTATAACGATAAAATATTGCATTAAAGACCTGCAGCTCTGTAGAGGCTACCCAGAATAACTCTGTGCTTTAACAGTGCTGCTAGATTTCTAAATAAAATCCATCTCAATTTTGAGATCTATAAAGCAGCACCTGTGCAGTGTCTTTTGCAAAGTGGGAGATTCCAAAATGAGACTACAGTGACGTGACAACTGACAACAGAAAATTCTCTCACCTGAGGATGATTTCAGGAGTGGAGGAAGAAACGCGAGGCAAATCCGGAACCAGCAAGTGCAGGAGAAGAACAGAGAGAGAGAGACAAGATGGCATTTTGTTAGATTACATGTATCAAATACTGTATTCCATACAGGTTGATTTTATTTCCTTATTCGTTATATATTTTATTTCTCAGGACATTACGATTTCTGGATTTGCAAAATACTGCTGTATACCAAGAATATGTACTGTATAGACGAAATTGGAAATTCAAAGATAGCTACATTTATAGGTATGACCTGGAAGCAAAGGCTAAATTTGCTCACTGTTTTATGTTCACCATGATGGGGAATGACCCTATGAGGCAATTTCTTGTTTGAACCAATCAGGGGTGATGAGACACAGGAGCACTAGAATAGACCATAATTGCTCCGTCTGGCTTGTGTCAGACTGAAACATGTTTGTGTGTGCATTTGTTTCTGCTTGTCTGCATGTGAGATAAGAGTGCTGTATGGAAGGAAATGATAAAGGAGTGAGAGATAAATGCATTGAAAAACACAATGTTAAAAAGCGACAAAAAGTGACAAAGAGAAATGTGGAGGACTGAAGTGACAAAGAAACACACACAAAGAGATTTTTTTTAGTGTCTGAAGTGAGACAAATGGGTTATATATCCAAACCAGAAACTCACAGTGGACTGAGAAATGTACTTGCCTTCCCTCATCCTGAATATTTACTTTTTCCATCTTTTCAAAATATTTCACACTTAATGTCATTGCGCCCTCTCCCACTCTTCATACCTCTCTTGGCATTCACTTTCAGTCCCGCTTTTGTTTCAGCTTATTCTTCGTCTCTCAGTTTACTACAACGCTCACTTCTCTCTGTGACTCACTGTCTGTGTCTTTTAGGTACTCATTCAAATAGTAATCTACATTCCTAAAAACTTGTGGTAGCTCCAAGTGCAGCATAGAATTATTTACATTTCCCCCAGAATAGCACCGCTTATCGATTCTGGCCCTGCTTGAGTTTGTTCAAAAAGTCTTGCGAAGCCTTATCATTACAGTCTTTTATGTGTACTTGTGTGCATGTGAGAACGTGAGTGTGTGTGTGCATGTGCAAGATGCCTTATCATTCCGCCAAGCTTGTGTGTGTATGTGTTGTGGATGCCTTATCACTATCATCTCTCATGGGTCTCTGCAGTCCAGAAATTTTAACAACCCTGTGCTTGTTTGAGCCGATCAGGCCAGTGAAAAATAGTGTATTTAATGGCATCTAAGTACTTACTATGTTCTTTATGAGCACAGTTCTAAGATGCTGGGAATTATACAGTTTTTTTTTCTTAGCATCGAAAATCAGCTTCTATATTTTAGTTTTTGCCTGTCTTTATGATTTCTTGTGCATGTCAGGATTGCTGTGTACTGTGTATGTGCTTACTGTTGTCAGTGTCTGGGTTAAACATACTACTGAAAACACTTGATCAACACTGGTGTCCAAACTTAGCTGAGAAACAGAAAAATTGGCTGTAATCAGAGAGTCACTAAGACTCCAGTCTCACAGGCCTAGAGACCTACTGGCAATTGCCTGGCAACCACCGGTCGCTAAGCGAAAAATAAGTATTTCTCCACCGATAGTGAGTCGCTGCTGGAAGTTACTGGCAATAGCTGTGAAATTGATTTTCAAAGCCCCATTCATGGAGGCCTAAAGTAGTGAATGATACCCTGGTAACCACCGGTTACTAGGGAAAAATATGTATTCCACATCTGGTTGGCGAATGGCTAATTGAGGTTTCGTATTGTTGCTAGGTGAAACTAGTCACAAGAGAGGTATTTTGTGCTGTGCAAAAAACCTCTTTGCTTTGATTATTACCCAATTACTGCAAGTTGCCCACAGTTTGCATGGAAGATGCCGACTTGTCTGAAAACATGTGCTAAATACTCACTAAGCGGGAGTGAAACTGTGCGATGCAAACCAGAAACAAAGACTGCTTGACTTCAAAGCAAACCCTTTTGAAATGTGTTGGTTTCAGCAGTAAGGCACAACTTTTACTCGGAAGGCAAACATTTTCCCTTTACTGTGGGCATCATTTCAGTTTGATTTAGCGGGTTCACCTTATCTTTTGCTGGAAGGACAGGTTTGCGAAGAAAATCTAAAATGCTATAAAACCATTTTTTTTTCTTTCTAACCCACTGCTTTAAAATTTCATTCGTGCAAAGTTCCATTGCAGCCTGAATCCCAAAAACGAGTGCAGATGTACAAACTGTGTGTGTACAGGAATACGCTGGCTCAAAAAAAAAAAAAAAAAAAAAGAAAAGAAAAGCATTATATTAGAAGAAAAAAAAAGCATGTGTCTTTTTTTCTTCTAATGTAATGCTGTTTTGATTTTTGTTGTTCGAAGCTCCGGCTTCAAACAAACATATAAAGTTAAAAACAGTCACATCACTAATTAAAATGTTTCTTTTGTGCACAGTGTTCTCATTCTTTGCACAACTGCAAAAAGCAAGGTAAAAATCACTAACACAGTAAAACACACACACAAAACATAATTACACTTGGCATCATGTTGATAATCAAAAACTGATTGCTTCCTGGCTTTGGAAACCTTTTCAGCTGCTGTTGACCTATCAGAAAAGATTTTTGCCTTTAACGACTTCCTGTGGGAGTTAATGAGCAATGCAGTAAATGACAGCTAAACAAGAAACCCAAAAGCTCTTTTGTTGTTCCTATGGTAATTACGCCCAATCACAAAGTGCACTGGTATGCCCCCTTGTGTGTTCCTCCATCAGTGTGCGAGCCTGTGGTGCGTGTGGTGAATTTAACTCTGATAGAAACCACCATGCTCTGCTCTGCACAGTCCGGTAGGATGAATGCATGCCTTTGACACATACCTATCTATGCCTGTGTGTGTGTGTGGGTAACTGATCTGTAAGGAATCTTGGGTGTTGCTGCCACTGTGTGAAAGCATGTGTTTTCTGTGTGCAGCAGGCAGTGGGTCAGGATCTGTGTCAACATCACCTGCTGTTCACGGCCATCTAAGGTATACCTTTACACAGGGATCTGTATGCCTCCCGTTTTTACTCACTTATCTCTCTGTCTAGACCTGCCTGCCTCTACTGCCTGAGCATATTACATATTTATAAAGCCTCCCTCACCAACTTTTTTTTTTATACAGTAGCATGGTGTGTGTCTGTGTGTGTGTGTGTATTCCTCAATGACTGTTTCCGCTAAGACTTTACTAGAAAGCTAAAAGGCAAACACTGATCAGATTTGTGTCTGTGTGTGTGTGTTTGTGTGTGTGTAACATGACGTTAGAAAAGCTCACTTATTACAGCACACAGCCCATTGTCACTCCAAAAAACAAAAAAACAAAAGAGTTAAAATGCCTGTAATTTCATAAATGTCTAGATTTAATATCCTGGCGCTGTGTGTATGTGCTTCCTCTTTTATTGTGTGTTTCTTTGTGTGTATGTGTGTGCTTGTAAGTGGTCAACAATGCCTTAAAGTGAATGGGAAAGTGCTTCCATTAAGGTGTCTGATAGCTCCAACTGCACTCTACAGGGCATGATGGGTTGAGAGAGAGAGAGACAGCTACTGTGACTGCCTGTGAGAGTGTGTGACAGTGCGATTGTGTGTAATGGAAGCCAGGTGTGGGGCTTTGTAATAGTGAGGAAGGCCCCCTGTTGCCAGAACTTTGTTCTGTCTCTAACAGGTCAGGACATACATAGAAGCACGCACGAACACACAAGGTGGCCCATTTTTTTCCCACTTTCAGTGTAACTCAGCTAACCCTCACAAAAATTGTTTGAAGACCTCAGACAAAAGGACCACACAACCTTTCAAACAACACATAATCTTTATATAAACCTTTATATCAAATGAAACATGGAAATAAAGTTCATATACCGAAAAAGTTAATCCCATTTTTCACCAGAAAAATGAACACAAAACTGTAACCTGAGCAACATCATGTAGCTACCACAACTCAATATCAAAATCCTATAGTGATAGAAGCCAGCAAAAATACATCACAGATCCTTCAGTTAAGCCATTTCCCAAACAGATGTTTGCCAGAGCATTTTTTTTTTTTTACAGAGACTTGATTTAAACACCAAAATACAGACATAGAAGAAAAAAAATGTTCCTGGAAGCGCAAGTCAAAAGAGTGATAGCTGTCATTATCTGCTGCGGGAGATGACGCATCAATCATCAAGATTTTCATCATTTATTATTGTTCATGCTTGTTCCTCCCACATCTCTTTTCATCAAGCTCTTTTTGTCTCTGATAAAGCTTTTTTTAATTTTATTTTTTTTTTTCTTTGTTCACATTTATGTTTATACCACAATTTTTATCTGTCTCTTCTAAGAATGGCATTGTAATCAGACATGGAGCCACTGCTTACTGCAACAGAAAGTGAGGCACAGCAATCTCTCACTTTCCCTGCATTATGCATTCTTTTTCTACTTCTTTTGTTCATTTTTGGTCAGGCATGGTTAAACAGTCTGGGTGGCTTTAGAATGATTGTTTGATTGTTGAAATAAACAACCTACATTTTTCTCCAAATAACTGAGTAGGCAAGTTTCAGTATTTGTAGTATCCTGCCACGAGCAACAGTGCACAAATTGTTGCCGTGCTTTACTTGCAGCTAAAACTTCAAAAGGAAGCGCTGCCTGCACTCAGGTCGGCTGCTTTCCTCTAGCAGTGCGGAGAGTGTTTGAGAGTCTTATTAGCCATTAGAGTGCTGGACTTCATCTGAGTGGGAAGCTAACCAAGATGATTAACAGTTTAAACTCTCATTTAACACACAGAGATAGCCCTGGTCATGGCACTCTCTTCACTTTGCTCTCACTCTCCTCCTTCCACTCCCTCTGAGGGAGAGTAATATTAAGTTCATAGCCCAGTGCCTTAATAGATGTATTAATATAACCAATGGGCTTCTGAGAGCATGAAATTATCTTGAGCGATGAATTGAGGCCTTATTGATTGTCTGTGAGGTATTCACTACACAGCAGACAATTTGGAGCATGGTTTGCTGACTGACTTATCGTACTGAGGAATGACTGAATAAATGAATAAATCCCTAGCTGGGTGGAATGATGAACAAAAAAAAATTATCAATTCAACACAAAAAGCAGCAGGTTTTTGTTGTACTTTTACAACATTTTTTGGTGTATAAATCGTTTGACGTGAACGCCAACTAATTCATGAAAGTAAGCCACAGGTTACCACAAATTATAATTTAATCACAGAGGGAAGATTTGTTTCCTTTCCCCCCCCACTGTGGCAAAGATGAAGTTTTCTTTATACCCACAAGAGCAAACAAATATCTGTCTTCTAAATTCTAACTGCACAGAAAACATGTTTATCTGCTTTACAAATATTTGACAGAAACGGGGTCCTGTAAGAGGTTTTTCAGCATTTTGCATTAAAGACTTTGTGCAAGTGTTTTCAAATTGCCAGGGAAGGTTTACGATAGAGCCCAATAGATACAGAGCCCAAAAATCCAACATATGATTTCCCCCCCAGACACACGAAAGGTAAACAGATATCCCTAACATTTGTTATGGAGTTATTTATGAGTCTTTGCTAAGATAAGCTCTAATTTAGTTTAAAAATAGTCTTGTTTAAGTGGCATAGATTACTCATTTACGCTCAGCCTGACTCTGCTCTGATCAGCTTGTCTTTGTGTTTGTGGAACTTCAAACATGTGTTGCCAATAGGGAAGTCACTGAGTGCCCTTTGGCAGAAAAACTACAAAACATCAACGATAGTTCTGTGGTTATTGCGGCAAATAGCTAATACCTATTGATCATATTGACCCTGCTGATACAACAGTTGGGCTATACTCTATAAAATTATAAATACTCCACGTTTTTTTCCAATGCAGAAACAATCATGTGCTGCTGCTACAGAGCACTCTGTCGTTGTAATGTCCTCTTCCGGCAAAGAACAAAGTTAATCTTTAAATGGTAATTCATTGTTGTGCCCAGTGCATTGCTTTCTAATACGATGCAATATAAGTACTATGGAAATGTTTCATATGCCAACAAAGGAATACAAATGTGCGCACTGTACGCTGAGTGACAAGTGGTTTGAAAAAGAACAAAAACATGCCATTCCCCCCTCCCCACACTCACACGCCATCTCCATCTATGAAGCCTTTCAAATGTTGCTTTCCATTCCAATCAATTTTCAGGCTGTCAGAGCTATAACAAATCATCCACAGAAATGCAACTGTTAAGAGGCGGAGGCCAAAAAGGGGGAAACAAAGGAAATGGAAAGATGTAAAAGAAGCAATGTAAATAGTGATGACACAGTTCTTTTGTTCCACAGCAAATATAAAGTTTAAAGAAATAAAGAAAAAATAGCAGAAATGAGCTGCAGGGACCATTTCATCCTTTCAAATGCCACTTACACTTGCAATCCAAATTAAACTGCGATGAGGTCGGATAAAAATGTGTTATAAGTTACTGACTTATACAGGATCTGCTCCCACCTACAGATTTTCTTTTATTTACTTTATATTTCCTCATTAGAGGTTAGAAATATGACTTTATTCCTCAAACACTATTTACATGGAAAATAAACACATTTAAG
The DNA here is from genome assembly GCF_965226115.1 of Aulonocara stuartgranti. Classification (NCBI taxonomy): domain Eukaryota; kingdom Metazoa; phylum Chordata; class Actinopteri; order Cichliformes; family Cichlidae; genus Aulonocara; species Aulonocara stuartgranti. The sequence goes on from NC_138948.1 coordinate 17,647,441, forward strand.
CAATTTAGCTCCCTTATGTTCGTGATAAGGTTGTGATTATTAATTGAATGCCAAAACCTTTAAGAGCCCAAAAAATAGGAAAGGCAAAAGAAAACGACTTTTTTTTAAACAATAAATAGACAAAACAGAGAGAACCGGCACTGCAGTAGAATTGTTTAAATTGTTTTGATTCTGAATTTTATCAGCACAGCACTGAAATTATTTCCCTGATAGCCTGTCTTTCCATTCTCATTTAATTTGGAAGAAAAAAAAGCATGGAGTCCCAAGTGTGAAAAGGTATCCTTGAACTACAATCTGTTTACGCATTGTTCTCTTAACAATGATTGGCTAAATATAGATCTCAGCTTTCCCTTCCCTTTCATCCTTCTGATAAGAGAGACTCCCTTGCTCATTTTCTCTCATTCATCAAATTACCTTTTCCATTTTTTATTAGAATAATCACCTGAGGAGATGATGCTTGGGCTGGAGGTAGGAAGATGACTACGCACACACTCACACGAACACAGATCTGGTTTCTTACAGACAAACATGCATATTCAAAGTCAAACTTCCATAATTATTTGACATACCACACACTTCAATTCCTATACATGAGTGCAGATATATAGACAGAATCACCACATTCCACATAAGCACAAAAAAGAAATTAATTCAGGCAAAATCTGTTCTCACATGCGCTCATGTGGGTGCAAGTACACACTGTAATTACCCAAGTCTACCGTACCTTTTCTCCTACAAGCTCCATCATTGCTATTGTTCCCATAGAAACAATATAAAGTTTGATTATTTCCAATACGCCCCTGTTCATCTTTCATTATTGTTCATCCATTCCTCCCACAACTCCTATTTGTGCCTCTGTGTCTCTGAGATACATGTCTTACTTATTTTACTCTCTATATTCCTCCAAAGAAAGAAGAGTGTTTAACTAGCACTATTTGATTGTAAATCTCCTCCACAAACACACATTCTTATCATGTTTACTCCCCTGCTTCTCTGCTTCCTTGACTGTCTGGATGTTTGACTGTTGCCTGCCTGTCTGTCTGCTGGCCTCACAGTCCACCTGTCCCCCTCCCAACTGCTGTTTACAATGTCTCTGAGTCAGACGCTGTCTTGCTACTGCTGGCTTTAGTTAAGCTTTTGTTTAACATTAGCACAGGAAGACAATCAAAAACCACTTTCTCTTTGTCATGAAACCAACATAAACACACATAAAGTCCCACAAAAACATGCATACCAGGATGTGTGTTCACGCACACTTGCAGTCCTGCCAGCCAGCAGTAGATGGACATAGTAACAAAGCCAGAGTTCATAAACAAAGAGCCCGTTTGTTTGGACTGGCCGGGGCAAAAAGATGGAGAGTCAATAAAATGACTTGGCTCCAGAGGAGGTGGGGTGAAAGGTCAAGTGTTTCAGTGGTTTTTCAGAGAGAGAGTGTCTGATGTGTATATGCGAGTGTCCGTCAGCTGTGGTGGTGGTCTTTAAGTAGTCATTCACTCTACATAATACCTTTCAGCAGGCCTCATTCATTTTCATTTGTGGAATATACACACATGCAGAATATAACAGCTGTGAAACGATGAGAAAATGAGGCTTTATTCCACCGAATCACTGCTTTCTCTTCTTTACTCGCTACCGCCATCTCCCAAGTGCTCTCTCGGGCTGCTCTCAAGACCAAGGCTGCATGTCTAAAAAACTGCAAGGAGCTATAAAATTTAAAGTAAACAAAAATATTTTTAAGAGCTATTGCAGAAATTAGCCATGCAATAAATAAGACGGATTGGCTCAAATGCTCCACGGAAGCCACTCGACCCACAAGAAATGTTCTGCACAGTAAAGCTCATCCATTCACACAGAGAGAAGATACACACTAATCAAATGAATGCCATCTATAAAGCCTGGAGCGATTATTATGAAGCAAAGCAAATAGACTGAAATTAAAAAAGTGAATTCTTGAATACATTATTGTTCAAATGGGATGCACAGTTATATAACCTATAGAAGCTCTGTGGCCAGATACAACTAGGTTTCACCACCCTGCACCCTTATATCTATATTATTTATAAGCAAGAATGTGAAGGGATAGTTTGCGTCTTTGAAGTGAGGTTGTGGAGGATTCTTTTTCAGAGTCTGTGTATTACCTGCTATAGCTGTTGTTATGCCCACAGTTTGGAGAGAGAGACTGCAGTACCAGCATGAAAGCAAAGGAATGTGCTGGTGGGGAGGGAGTGAAAAATAAAGAGCCCACCTAATAGACCATGTGAGTTACTCAGCTGGTCTTTGGCACTCTACCCATCAAACTATCCAATTTAAACACCTTTCTTGTGGTAGCAACTGATGTCAGTGGTACCAACTTCAGGCCCAACAAATTTTGTAGTGCTTTGTGAATCGCAGCTTTTAGGCATCGGCAGCAATTCTGGCAAATTTAAAGTTGTGAAAATATTCTAAATAACCCACACAATTAAACCAATAAGAATATGTTGAGTTGGGCCTATTTCAAGACCGTTAATATAAATGTTACTCTTTCAGTAAATTGCAGTAAATTGTTCAACTTTCACGCTTTGGAGTGTGCAGTGGGGTCTAATGTTGGTAATACACCACCAATGGAACCTCTCACAATACCACAATAAAGCATCCAAACTATCCCTTTAAGCTAATACAGTAAGCGGGAAATTGTTTTTCTAATCTTTTAGGAAAGAAAACAACTGAAGAGTAAAATTACCTTTCAGCCACACAGCTGATTAAAAAACATTGCACAGATATGAGTAAGCCGAATGAATAGCTATCTAGTGAAAATTGCAGGCAGTTGTATGTAATACAAAGTGAACAAGTGCAAAAAACAAAACAAAACCAGGTCACAAGTATAAAATGGAACATAAAAATAACGTTAACTGTTATTAAAATGACTTTTAATAGCTGTTTTCTTTTAATTTAAAAAATTCAGTTGCACATGTAATCACACTTTCTAAAGTTACAAAAGCAATGTGTTTTTAGTTCATATTTTCTTCTCTCCCATCAATATTTCTGTGTTCCTGTTTAATGATAAATGGTCAAATTCAATGAGTGGTTGGAGCCTGTCCCATAGGGCAAGAGGCAGCTGACCTGTCGACAGACAGACAACCATTCACACTCACAGCTAAGGTCAATTTAAATTCACCAGGTAACCTAACCTCATGCATGTATTTGGACTGTAGGAGGAAGCTGGAATAGCCACATGGACACAGGGAGAACATGCCAGTTTCACACAGAAAGGCCTTTAGGTTAGATTCAAACATTGGACCTTCTTGCTGTGATGTGACAGCGCTAATCATCGCACCACCGTTCCACTCACCCATAAAAAGTGAATACAAAAACAGCACATTGCACTGTATTTTTATGATTTTCTTTCAGCATTATACAGTTGTGCAGTTTAGTTTTCTTCTTTGTTTTTAAACACTAACCCACTTTCCTGGTATTCAAAGATACAGTTTTTAGATTTCTAGTTATTTTCTCTTCCCTGTCAGACTTTAGGAAAACGGGAGTTGACAAGTTCAGGTGTAAGAAGACTTGAAACACAACCGAAACGAGAATACGAGAGTGGAAGAGGTTGAAGGGTATTAAACATCAGGGGGGATATCCAGACAAAAGAAAAAGAATATAAGTCGAATAACAGACACCCATAAGCTTGGTTTGTCTTGGGAGTATTCCCAATAGTATTTAAAATTTCAAATAAGTTCAAATGCTGCAAAAGAGAAAGAGAAAAAAAAAACTGTTTCAATTCGATCCAGACGAAAAACTGGGTAGCACAAATAAAATGACAAGGTGTTTTGCATCATCACCGTTCTTTTCTGTCTTTCATTGCTTTCAGTTCAGAGCGTGAGCACGGCGAGGGATACAGGAGAAGTTAAAATGAAGGCTGCAGGGAGGAAGAATTGCAAGACAGGGAGGGGAGAAGGGTGAGGGCAAAGTAAAGACACGAGGTGACGGGGGATTGGGGGGGGCATAAGCGTGATCTTTGAAGAAGAGCAGTGTCCCTTGGTGACTCTTGCTCCTGTTCTCCTTCGCCTTTACTGCCAGATTAAACGAGGCTGGCATAGAGCAATGGGAGGATGGAACGGGAGCAGAGGGGAGAGGGAAGCAGGAGGTTGTAAGAAGGCCCGGCACCCTGCTGTGACCCCATCAATCAACACATACATAGAAACGCACACAGGGGTATATCCCTCCCACCACTAATGAGCTATTTACACAGAGGGTTGTTTGTGCACAGCAATTGAACTCTGCCAAAACGCACACCAGCAAATTCTTAGGCAGATACACCCAAAGGAGCCTTCACAGCAAGGTGTGCTCAAAAATCAAAAGATAATATAAAATAACATCAATAACTAAAATATAAACAAGTTGACATCTAGACTTCGAGTTTTTATGTGAAATCTGCATGTGGGCTGCAAATATAATCAAATGATATGTATCTAGGCTGCAAATATCTTTGAAAGTACAAATGAATGCATAATGCACAAACACACACATGGATACTGCACTTTCTGGGTGGTATTGTCTGTTTACTGTGTACTGTATAGAGCATATACTGAATATACCCTTTGTATGTTTGTGTAAGGCATACATGCTCGATTAAAATCCTCCTCCATCCTCCACCTGTTCAGAGCTTCATTTGTATAATTGGTGAGCAGCTGGCTGACAGCTATACTATGTGGACACACTGTGTCCTTATATTGCTCACTACTGACAGTAAAATAATAGCAGAGGAGCCGTTATGGCAGCAGTAAGCTCATCTGCTTTTCTGTCTCCATATAGTATGTGTATCACTCTTCATTCAATTTCTTTAAAAAAAAAAAAAAACTACTTTGCTTGATGAGTCTTCATGCAAATCTCTGCACTGTTCTTGCTAATGAAGCACTAACAATGATTAAAAGAGACTTAATACTGCCCCACAGAATAACATGATTATCTATAGAGGTAATAGAATACATTTATTTCCTTATAGCTGCATTTTACTCTCTCTACATAGTTGTTTTCACTCTTCATCTCACCTTTATCCTCAGTAAACATGGCTGTAGCTCTTAAAACTGAAATACTCACAGCTATGCAAGACTCTTTGGCTCTCAGTTCATAAAGTTAAAATATACTAAGATTATGTTAATTCTGTGGTTTTGCACACCCACACATAGACACACATAAGTGAATAAATTCATATATTCAAAAAAAATGAACACCTCAGGAAAAGGAAAAAAAGAAATTGCTCTTCTCTACACACTCGGCTATGTTTTACAGTGGCATTTAAATCATCTCCACAAAGACAAAAAGAGCTCAGGTCTTATGCACCTTTAATGATGCATGGCCAGCTAAGAGAAAACTTTACTGAGTGTTATAGTAGCATTTCATGATGAGGTCAGTTCATTGACCTGAAGCTGTACCTCTGCCATGTTAAACAGCAACAGTTCCACCTCTGATTATGCAAATGTATTCTTATGCTAATGAAAACAGTCGTTGTAATCTTGTTGGTTAACATATAAAATCCTCACACAAGTATAATAAGAGAGCTGCCTGGGAAAACAACATCAAGAGACATTTGAAAGGCAGACACACAAACAAACACTAAAATATTCCGCAAAAACCCCCAAAAAACAAAATACACAACTTTCCAACACATAAAGACGGTGACTTTGACAAATGGCAAAACCAGGACAGCAGCTTGAGCCAGAACACATAGACAAACCCACTGTTATTGTGAGTGTGTGTTTCAAAGAAAAAGGGCTTTGGCCTGGATAAAAACTGAAGTACCCAGTCAGCAACATGACAAACCAATCTACTGGTGCTGCTTTGAAAAGCTGACAGGACCACACACACACACACACACACACACACACACACACACACACACACACACACTTTTGACTTTCCATTGTTCCTGATCTGTTTGTGGTTATGAATGCATACCCATGCTGTCCCTACACAAAGCATGGCTTTGAAAGAACTCAATTTCAAGAAGAATTTTTTATTCACACTTTGATGCACGATGGCATACAGTGATCAATGATAGAACTCACTCCCAGGGTCAAGAATTATTATAGTCAGTGTGTCTTTTTTAAATCTATTGGACCTAAAGGATGACTGATGGCATATCTAAGAAAGAAAAACTAACCAAAAGCACAAAAAAGCAGAAGTAAAAACAAAAAGGCAACATTCAATCACTCAAAGTGGACATACAAAAGACAGTAATATTACCCTTTCAGTTTGAAACTTATCACTGGCAGCCTCGTGTACATATTTGCTGATGTGTTTTTATGTAGGGATGCTGTTATCCAGTCAAGGGTGAAAAGAATGTAAACCCAGAAAAGCTTTGAAAGCACTGTGCATCGAAGAAGTTGAAAGCCTTAATGGACACTCAGAATCTCAAGGTGACCAAGAGAGACAAGGAGTCGGAGCAACAGAGAAATATAGCAAAGATGGAGAAGTCAACAACCAGGCAGACATAAACAGAGAGGGATGGATGTTTGAAGAAAGCCAGAGAGAGAGAGACGGGGAGAGAAAAAGAGAAAGAAAGATTAACTGAGCACCCTAAATAATGCACACAACTCGAACATCTAACTGGAAAAGTGCATTTCCATCCTATAATTATCATGTCAGCTTCCACTGTTGCCGTGACTCACTGTGGCGTTTAAGTACTTAAACTAAAAGTTGAACTAAAAGTTCAATAAAGTAGGATCATGTTGCTACCGCATTCACACTCAGTTTCATTTAGAGATATTTTCACATGAATTAATCTATATACCAAGAATCAATTGAGAATCAACAGTTCACATTCATTCATTTAAATCTATAGTCCGTGTTCGGCTCTGACTAACAAAGTGAGTTTTTGACGGTCCTGATACAGGACCGTTACATGCGTCTAAATAACAGACATGTTTTGACAGAAATGTATACTGCTGAGCAATCGCAGAAGATTTAATGTGGAGGAAAAAGGTTAAGACAGAGGCCAAGACCATGTGCAAATATAAACTGAAATATAGTATATAAAGCAATATATAAATATACAATATATGAAGCAAAAACAAAGCTTTTACAATTCCAGAAGGCTTGAAAGTCATACTTTACTCTTCAAAAAAGACTGAACACTGTTAGGTAAGATTTCTGGTCATTTTGAAGTCTTCATGATTAGTTCTCCAGACTTCTTGAAGAGCATTCAAAGCTCTTCTTTGGATGTCGACTGCCTTTTGTTTATCACTAGAGCCTTTATTATCTTCTTAACTAGGAGCATGCCTACTTGCTTTCAAGTCTTTGAATAAATTATGGTAATGGTATTTTATCTTTTAAAGAAACAAAGATGCTAAGATAAATACATTTTCTGAAATTAAACAGAGGTCAAGAGGTCATTTTAAGTTTTTAAATGATTTTTTTTTTAAATAACTTTATAATCAGTGATGTGATAATTAATTCAAGGCTCTTAATAAGTTATATATAACAATATCATATAATGTTTTCCTGTCGAGTTGCACTTATTTGCATGGAGGCACCTCCCTACCTGAGAAGACCAATTTGTCTGACAAGTGTGATCAGTGCATGTTGTGTCCTGGCATGGTTACTGTATGGTTCAGTCGGACTCCCCTTCATGCATGATCACTACCCATGCCCTACAACAGTTCTCCAGTGCAGTTACAGCTGCCTCCATTAAACCCACTACGATAAGTACACAACAACACCTTAAAGCTAGGTGAGAGTTACAGTCAATGAGTCACTGCTTCCAAGAACTCTCCCAGTTTAGCTACAAATGCTTTAAAACATGAACCTCATTCTCTACAAGAGCCCATTTCAAAGCACAAGCACAAATTTTGACTTTCTGTCTCTATGTTATGGAACATAGACCTATTAACATAAATATGAGCAGAATATCAATATATGTTATTGCAGATGTACACATCTATATTTACATTGTGGCTTTTTCACCAGTATTTACACTCTCACTGGATTTTCAGTAGGTTTAATGAAATAACCTGTTTTTAAAAATGGCAAAAGTGAACTGAGTTGGGACATGACAGTCTTCGCTGAAATTAGTCCGAACCCATTTCGTCATGATGTGATTTGCAGCTTACTTTCCCCCCCCAAAAGATTCAGGTCACTTCAAACAGCACTTTGAGTACACATTTGACATCACTTTGACATTCTCTAACCTACTTTCCAGACTTTCACCTTGTTTATCCACAGAAGCTGCAAAAGAAATGTCTATAAATGGCTGTCTATTTCAAAACATCATCTTCATAATTTCAGGCCGACTTGACAGATCGTGTGCAATTTTCCATGTCATGGAAGGGCACACTGTTACCACCGCATTCGCAAAATACGTATCACTAAGAGGTAAGGGGGTGAAAGAAATACAGAAAGGGTTTTCTCCTGGAGACACACACAACATATGTGATTTGTGTTTGTATGCCTCAAGGGACAAATCAGTCATTTTTTGCTGCTGAAAATGAGTGTGCATAGTAAAGGTCCATTTGTACATTCAGCTTACATACTGCTCAAAAGGATATTTTTCCTAAGGAATTTTAACTGCGTTCAGAAGTGTTTAAATCGCACTATGCAGTTGCCAAACTACCCAGGCGGTAATGTAAAATCACTTTGACAAAGTCAGTACAACAACATGCTTATGATGCAATATGTCACATGAACAGCTGCAAATACAAGACAGGGATTTGATAGAGAAGTAGTCTCAAAAGCTGTCCTCTATCTCATGACAACCAACGCTAGAGGCAAAACAGGACACCTTCCCTCAGCTCATCCATTTAACATGAGATGTAAATAATTGCTGAAAGATTTTACAAGGGGCCAGATTGTGTGCACGGTTGTGAGAGCAAGTGCATTTTATGGGTGGAAGTGTGAAGGAGATCATTTTAGAGAGAGAATATGTATGAGTGTGTCTATGAATGAAATCATGAAAAACAATGAGAAAGACATAAGGACAAGGTTAGCGTGATTCATATGTGATTCATGTGAGGGACTGCAAAGGGAGACAATAGGGAAATGAAAACATGGGTTTTTTTTGTTTTTCAGGTAAAAATTTTACATGAAGAGTAGCTTTGTAGAATGAAAAAGACCAAATCAGCAAGGACAAGGCCAACAAACGGTAGGAGATGTAGGTCAAAATATGCCAATAAAGTCTGTTGAAATTAATTGTGCTGACAGCAAAGGACTACAGAGACTGGGAAAGAGAAATGAGAGAGATTTAAAGAGGGTGAAAAAAAGGGGAAAGAGACAGTAGTTCTTTCCAGGGGCAACCAGCACGCGTTCTGTGCCTCAAGGTAGATGAAGGGCCAAGACCTTTATGAAAGGGCCTGTTGTCATGCTCATGCACGCACATGCGCACACATACAGACACACACTGAACTTTTTAGACATTAGAGGGAGGTGCTGAAAGGTCCCAAGGGCCAGGGGCTTGAAAGTTCATGTAATCTGTCTTGGTATATTTGTGTGTGCCTCTGCGTGTGTGCGTGTATTTCTAATACTCCAGTTCAACTGCCGTATCAATAATTCAAAGTGTCTTGCACCAGACTGCAAACCCAACTTTACACGGGTGACACAAAAAGCACAATTTTATGTGAATTAGCTTGAGTGTAAAGTCATTCAGAGCAAATTTAAGAGTTTCAGTTTAAAATCATCTCTTGTGGAACTGAGACAGTTTTGTAGCTTTTGGCAAAGTGTGCATGTGTTTAAAACTTCAGTTTATAAAGAAGCAAAAAGCACATAAAGACAATTCCTTGATTCATTCAGCAGCATTCACAGCAGAAACTCTTACTTTACATAACCGTCTCACACTAGATGTTTTTCTCATAAAATATTAGTCAGAAGTAAGCCTCTTTAAAAGGCTGACTTCTTCCAACAAACAACAGATCTTAAACGGAACAACACAGTCAGGTGAACATACTGTTAGTGCGTCAGACAGAATCAAAGTTTTAAAATGGAAAATGTGAACCAACTACAAAAATAGCGCTGAAAATACATGTCCATATATACACAGAATTGACTAAACATGGCAGGATATATTAAAACTATGCTCTGGAGAGGTACATAAAACCCACTCACAAACAAGTTTTGATGTGTTAAATTGAGCATTTTGCAGCTCTTAAGTGGACGCTGAAGGTGATCAGGTACCACTGAAGCACACAGGCATTTCTGAACAGGTGGATGTGCTGTTGTAGAGCTAAACGTACACTAGCTAAGAGGCTGCATGTATGTAGAAAACAGTCTGTAACCTATGCTTTGGTTTTGTTAGATGTCACTTCACTTGTGTGCAGCCATTTTGCACCAAGGGAGTTGGCAGTGTTTGACTGCTATTCAGAGAGGTCTAAAAGCTAGTAGAGGTGACACCACTGCCCCTTGTACCTCTAAATATTACATCAGCCTCATGCCTGTGGGAAACATCTTTGAGAGTGCTTTAGCAGTGCTATTTATGTCTTACTTTCTTCCCTCTTGCTGCTTTCTCTCGGGCATATTCTATTTATCCCTCTGCATTAACTCATCACTCTCCCGACTATCTTTGCAATGTATTTTTTTAATCATCAAAACCTCCCACATGACCGTTCCCACGGGTAACTAGAAACATCGCATCCAGTTAGTTGAAGTTTTTTTAAACAAAAAAAAGGAAAAAGTGTTGAATATATTGGAAGTACCTGAAAATTAAATAAATTTTACCATCATCCTCTTTGAATTACTGGAAACAGTTGGTAACTATGTTGCCAATATGTCATCTTGTTTTGGCAAGCAGATCAAAGCAGTGACTGTACGCTAAATGCTTTGAAGCATCCTGAAAGCACTCTCAGAAATGCCGTCTCACTTTGGAGCATTTTCATCCACAACAAACTTAACCAGATAAAATCTGAGTAGTTGAGGCATGAAGCAAAGTTAACATTTAACCTGTAACTATTAGTATTCAGAGACTATTTTCACATTTGCAGGACCTGCATTGCATTTGGTAAATAATTCCACAAAGCTCTTCAGTTCAGCTGAAAGCAGCTGTTGTGCAATCTCACACGTGGTGAAGGCTGCATTAATATAAGTAAAAAGTGTGTTCTTTCATGGCAATTTCAGAACAGAGACCTGGCTTTAGCCACTTTTTTTTTTAATTAATAGTGTTTCAGTAAAAAAAACATAAAAAAAAAACATACTGACTTCAAAGCTTGATTTGGACTGCTACAAGTCTAAGAGAGACTCCGTCAATTTCAAGTTCAAAACTACTCTGTTCAGCTACAACTCTTTCCAGTGCGAACTGAACAGAATCTCAATTGAGCCACCCGGCCCCAAGTCTGCAAACCCACTGCCGTCCCTTCAGCTCAGTGAGAACGGATGGTAATGACGCCTCCTGTATGAACACGCAAGATAATGAGCACATTTATATACAACTACTGCGAACGCTGAAAGAACAGTGCTCTAATTGGGCTTTCAGTGGGAGACTGCAACACAAGTCAGTGTGCAAAGAAAGCACTAAAATTTGTAGTTCAAGTTAAAAAGCAGTCAGAGGCTTTACAAAAATAAAACTGAAGTAAAAGGTCTCTATACAACAGGCACTTGATGTTATCATTTAAAGACCACACTGGGTTTGACCACACAGAATAATGGCACCTCATGTGCCACCACCAAATAATAAAGTCACCGGGTTTGCAAACGTACGTAATTGGCCTCAAAGCAATCAACCCCAATTACCTAGCACCATAATTGGCTTCAGAGCAATCAACAACACAGCTATCATTACATTTAAGCAGGCACCAGCATGCCCATGACAGTGCTTATCTCTGCAGTTAATCTGCCAGTTTGGTTACAGCTTTGACTCTGATGAATGGATAAGAAAAACTGTAATTAATGGCATGATACACCCAATGCATTGCTTTGTATTGTATGGGTGTAACTGTCTAATCCATGGTGATAAAACGTACATTTGTCAAACAATGTATCGTTGAATAAAATGAAATTGTAAAGTTACAGTTTGTGGAGCTATCTCATGGATTATAGTAAATGGGTTTACGGTCACTCTAAATCTGCCAGCCTTTTATACCGTTAGTGTGGCTGGACCTTTACAAATCGTCCTTCTCTCTTCACAATTGTCTTTCCCAATTTTCCTCTTGTCTGCATTTCATAGTTCTTCGCGGGTACCAGGATGTCCAACATTTCCATCTGCCATAAAAGACTGATTTGCAACAGACTGGCGTGGACACAGGGTTTACATGCCAAATGCACCAAAAGATAACAAGAATCATCATAGAATTGAATACATATCTAGGAGAGTTTAACTTACTGAAAAACTAACTTCAAGCAGTTGATCAACTATAATATGGATGGGAGACCTCCATTAAAAATAAATACATACATGTATCGTATTTTTGATGCTAAAAATAGTGAAAAAGTTTCTAAAAGTAGTATTCATGGCATAACTTTAACCTCTTAAGCCCCAAGCCTAACTGATCTCCTGCCTTTTGCCCCCGTATCAGGGGGCGTTGGGGCTTAAGAGGTTAATAGACAAGTATTCCATAATAAAGTAGTAGGAAAATGCATTCTTAGTCTGCGATCACAATGACAGCTGGTAAGTTGGTTAGCCAAAACTATGATGGAATTCATCAGAGAGGTTTGTGTTGAAGACTTTATCTAATTTCAATTATTTCAACACTTTATTTTGTAAAATCATAGCACTATTCTTGCCAGTATTATTCTTTTCTATTAGATGACTTTTTGTGTGTGTCCATTTTAGATGCTGCCATTTAGACTTTCCTTCTCAACAGATGACATCTCTAGGGAATTTCAACCTCGGAGTGTTCAGAAACTAGAAAAATCACCTAGAAAACCTACACATTATCGAATGAAAAAAGACCAGTGATTCAATTATTCCCAAATGCTATCCAAATTAAATACTCAGGTAATAAGTAATAACACATAATTAACTTCTTCAAAAGAAAAACGCCACAATTTTCTGAAAAGCTCTGTTTTTCTGTCGGAGTTTTTATGGAACACACTACTGTCTTCAAAGTGGAATCATGGATCTTTGTTTTAAGCTTCTTTTCTCGTTTCTAATTGTAAAGTGGCTTGGAATATCTTTGATGTTTGTCTCTGGGAGAATACAGGGAAACCTCAAACCACTAGACCAAAAAAAAAAAATACAAAGTAATTTACTGAGAATTATTTCTTGACTCCCAAGAGTGTGGAGTGGGAAAGAGAGGGAAGAAAATGGGGGGGGGGGGGGGGGGGGGATGAAGATGAGAATAAGAAAAAAGTTATAAATACCACAGGGAAATATTAGATTTTTGACGAACGTTCAGCAGTGAATGTTGCCTTTTCTTTCTTATTTTAAGCAAAACAAAAACAAGACTGAAAAATAAAACATCTTTAAATACAATAGTTAACTCATTCACTGCCATTGACGTCTATAGCCGTCAATGGCAGTGAATGAGTCAATGGGTTTAATTGGCAGTGAATGAGTTAATAAATAATTTTACAATTAAGTAATCTGTAACCACTGCAAATGTTAAAATTACAGGTGGCTTTTATCTCATTATGAAAGTGTTATCCACCAAGGAAGTAAGAAAATTTAAACAAAACAAAAAAATTTGAAACTGCTAATTAATCCGTATGAATCAACATTTAAGCAGCCTCTGTCTCTCCATCACCGAACATCTTATGGGTGATGTAAATCTCAGCAAGAGAAGAAAGGGAGAGTTACTCCATTGTTGGAAACAAGCCAAAGAAAAAAAGTACTGTTGGAAAAAAAAGAAAAGATCTGCTGCATTTTCCGAAGGCACGGTAGGTTTTTTATTTTTTAAACAAACTCAAAAGAGCACTCTTTTCTTTTTTGCTTGTCCTCTTGTTCTATTATTCACTCACTCGTTAGTTTGTTCTGCTGTACTCCGTCTCCTGCTGTATTGCTCAGGCTGTCTGTATTCCCACGACACTCCTAAAATACAGTAGTAGTAGTTTCTGTTTTCGCTTCATTCCTATTGTTTCCCAAGTGTCTCAGTCATGTAATACCAAACGATAATACTGTAGCATAAACTCAGTGAGTGAAAAAAGTGGAATAGTTGTCTGAGATACTTCATGCTGGTATTATATCTGTTGTGGGGGGCATACTATTATACGGAGCCCCTCTGATGACATGGTCCAAAAAATAAATCAATTGTGGCCACAAAATACTACGTCGTGGGCACAAAATGGGTATAACGTGGTCACGAAATACTTATATATATATATCTATATATATCTCTATCTATCTATATCTCTATCTATCTATCTATCTATCTATCTATCTATCTATCTATCTATCTATATATATATATATATATATATATATATATATATATATATATATATATATATATATATATATATCAGTGGCGGCTGGCCCATAGGGGGCGCTCGGGCTCCGCCCCCCCAAATGTGGAGGAGTAAAAATATATATTTTTAAAAAATTCATCAATGATAGTTTTACTATGTGTGTGCCCATATACAGCCAGGCGTATTTTAACATTTTCACCAGCTGACTCATTAAAGTTCAACCAACAAACGGTGTTTTTCTTCTTCTGGGGCGCTCGTCAAAGCGCCCTTGATATGCAGCGAAATAGCCTATCATTAAATGGTTGCCAGGGGAAAATAATAAATATTTGACCTATCAGCGTCGCTGAATTAAATGGTTTGGGGGCGCTTAAAATTGCGCCCCTGCAGAAAACGCGCGAAGATTTGCTGTTCTAGAATTTTACCTCAGTCAGTAGCCTAAGTGAGCTATAAGGTCAGAGAGAGACGATGGCAGCGGTATTGTTAACGGTTGAGGCACAGCCTCCCCCAAATTCGGTTAGATCGCTTCTAACCTACCCTTTTGCCAGAAGGACAATGGCAGAAAAACTGCAAGTTAAAGAGTTGGGACCTGACAAGCCCGAAATTCAACTAACCCAGGCAACGAAGGAGAAGTCAAAAGCATACAACAGGACTTTTTGTCGGAGTTGGTTCCAGCGCAAGTCGTGGCTGACAGGCTGTGGAACAGCTAATGCACTTTTTTGTTTCCCGTGCATACTGTTCAAAAGTGACAAGTGTGATTTGACGTGGACACAATCTGGACAAACCGACTTAAAGCACCTCTCCGAACGAATCAAGAAACATGAAAGCTCACGAGTTCATATGGACAACAGTGTAAAGCTAGCTGTGCTAGGGAAAACTAGCATAGCGGCGCAGCTAGATGATGGACATCGGATTGCTTTAAGAAGGCACAACGAAGAGGTAGATAAAAACCGTCATATTTTATCTAAAATCATCGATTGTATTAAGTTTTGTGGTGCTTTTGAGCTAGCAATGCGGGGACATGATGAAAGTGATTCCTCAGACAATCCAGGGATTTTTAGAGGTTTAGTCGACTTGATGGCATCAATTGATCACGACTTGAGGCAACACCTTGAAAATGCTACTGTATTTAAAGGCACCTCGAAAACAGTCCAGAACGAGATCCTGGATTGCATGTTGGCAGTTCTGAGAGAAAGGATCGTGGAAGAAGTAAAGGCAGCGAAGTTTTTAGCCATTCAAGCTGATGAAACCACTGACATTTCTACACACTGTCAGTTAGTCATGGTGCTAAGATACATTGACCAACGAAACCGTATTCAAGAGCGTTTTTTTGAATTCATCAAGCTACCCAATGCTTGTGCAGATGCAATAGCCAGTGCCTTATCGGAGAGGCTGCGCTTCATCCTCCCCCAGGGACAAGAGAGAAAGTTGATCGCCCAGGCCTACGATGGGGCCGCTGTAATGAGGGGTACCACTGGAGGAGTGCA
The DNA here is from genome assembly GCF_965226115.1 of Aulonocara stuartgranti. Taxonomy (NCBI): domain Eukaryota; kingdom Metazoa; phylum Chordata; class Actinopteri; order Cichliformes; family Cichlidae; genus Aulonocara; species Aulonocara stuartgranti. The sequence goes on from NC_138948.1 coordinate 17,663,223, forward strand.
GCGTAAGATACAGGACATTTATGCTAACGCTCACTACGTACATTGTTATGCCCATCAGTTAAACCTGGTAATGCAACAAGCAACCTCCCACATCCCTCAAATCAGTCACTTTTTTTCCGACATAGCAGGATTCGCTTCTTTTTTTACTAAATCGAGCAAGAGGACTGCAGTGCTTGACGAGGTGGTGGCGCACCGACTTCCAAGTGCATCGGCAACCCGTTGGAACTTCAACAGTCGTGCTGTGAATACAGTGTATGAACATAAAGACGATCTGGTGAGGTGTTTTCAGACCATCCGTAACAGTGAAGGATTTGATGCCCCTACAAAGAGAGATGCCGGTGGTTTCGTGAGAATGCTGGAAGACGAAGCTTTCTGTTTTTTCCTGGCCTTGTTTCACAAGATAATGCCACATGTAGACATGCTGTATAACCACCTACAGAAGAGAAACATCGATTCTGTCACCATCGCAGGGATCACCCAGACATTCATCAGCCGCATGCAGGCTATCAGGTAGGCATAAAAGCATAAATATGTAACCTAGAATAAATGTTAATTATCTATGCATAGATTCTATCAAATTCTCTGCATATATTCTGTGTTCTGTGACTTAAATGTTTAATGGAATTCAGATAATTTTGATTTATATCAGCCTTTGAAGTAATTTTATGAAAAATATTTGATTAAGTATATTTGATGAAGTATATTCCCAGTAATGATTTGATGTAGCCTATACCATAGGCTATTTCCTGAAATTATGGCCAGGGCCTTTATTTACTTGCACTGGTTTTCCCCCAGCCATTAAACCAGGTCCGGTTATTAATTAAATCCGGTAATTCCCGGTAATTAGAACACAACCTTTGTTTGGTTTGTGTTTGGTTAATATATCCCTATTCAGTTTTCAGAAGCCATTAATGAAACTTATGTATTGGATCAGGGAGGCACTTCCTAATCTGGTTGTGGATGAGGAGTACAGGGGACCTGTTCAAGACCCACCCACAAAGAGACGGAGAACATTGGGGGAAGACAGGCAACACCATTTGGCACTGGAGGTAAGCACTAGCTGCTTGGTCTGATTTAAATCGGATCATCAGATAAAATCTAATGACGATGCTGTCAGATGTCATTTGATATAGTGGTCATGACTGTTTTGTTTTGTTATGGACAGATTTTTTTTTTCAGAATAATGATTAACATGAGACATGTGCCAAAGTCTTACCACTGAATCTAACTCTTACCAATTATATATTATTGGATAGGTGTGCGACACCATTATGAGCCATGCCAAGGAGAGGTTTTCTTTCACCAAGCACCTTGTCAGCGCCACTCTGTTGCAAGGAGACTTGTTCCAACAACACAGCAAAAATTTTCCAGATGCAGCACTACAAACCACAGTGGAAGCCTATCCCTCATTGGACAAAGCCAGACTTAAAACAGAACTGTCCCTGATCTACGACAACGAGGAGTTTCAGAGTTGTAGTGGTGCGCTGGCGCTCTATCAGGTTCTGATGGAAAACAACCTTCAAGACACATTCACCGAAACTGTAAGTCTTCTTAACATCCTCATCACCACACCAATGACAACATCAGAATCGGAGAGGTGTTTCTCTACTTTAAAGAGGATAAAAACTTTCCTGAGAAACAATATGGCTCAGGATCGGCTCAACGCTCTGGCTATGCTGTCCATAGAGAAAAAACTCACACAAGAACTTCCTGATTTCAACACCAGGGTCATCGAGAAATTTGCCACTCAGAAAGACAGACGAGCAAAGTTCTTGTACAAATAAGAACCCTTAACCATATTTACTCTCTTTCTCCATCCCTCTCTCTTTCTCTCTTTAGCCCACCCCCCCAATCAGTTTACAGTTGTTGTTTTCAATAGTTATTTTTCATTCATTCATTCAAAAAAAAAAAATCTGTTCATGTTCATTTTTACAAATCTATACAAATGGCCAGAATATGGTTGTTCATTTTTACAAATCTATACAAATGGCCAGAATATGGTTGTTCATTTTAAATTTAAATTTAAATTGTGTTGTTTGATGTACTCATTAAATGGGTCATTTTAGTCGATATCATAAAAATTGCCCCCCCTGAGATTTTTTTCAGGAGCCGCCACTGATATATATATATATATATATATATATATATATATATATATTACCTTCGCCCTCCACATCCTCTCGAGCTCTTCTCTGAGCCCTTGGTATTTCTCCAGCTTCTCGTGTTCCTTCTTCCTGATACTGCTGTCATTCGGAACCGCTACATCGATCACTACGGGCGTCTTCTTCTGTTTGTCTACCACCACTATGTCCGGTTGGTTAGCCACCACCATTTTGTCCGTCTGTATCTGGAAGTCCCACAGGATCTTAGCTCGGTCATTCTTCACCACCCTTGGGGGCATCTCCCATTTTGACCTCGGGACTTCCAGGTTATACTCGGCACAGATGTTCCTGTACACTATGCCGGCCACTTGGTTATGGCGTTCCATGTATGCCTTGCCTGCTAGCATTTTGCACCCTGCTGTTATGTGCTGGATTGTCTCTGGGGCATCTTTACACAGCCTGCACCTGGGGTCTTGCCTGGTGTGATAGACCCCAGCCTCTATGGATCTTGTGCTCAGAGCTTGTTCTTGTGCTGCCATGATTAGTGCCTCTGTGCTGTCTTTCAGTCCAGCTTTGTCCAGCCACTGGTAGGATTTCTGGATATCAGCCACCCCCTCTATCTGCCGGTGGTACATACCATGCAGGGGCCTGTCCTTCCATGATGGTTCCTCGTCTTCCTCCTCTTTCTTGAGTTTCTGCTGCCTGAGGTATTCACTGAGCACTTGGTCAGTTGGGGCCATCTTCCCAATGTATTCTTGGATGTTTGTTGTCTCATCCTGGACTGTGGTGCTGACACTCACCAGTCTCCGGCCCCCTTCCTTCCGCTTAGCGTACAGCCTCAGGGTGCTGGACTTGGGGTGAAACCCTCCATGCATGGTAAGGAGCTTTCTTGTCTTTATGTCAGTGGCTTCTATCGCCTCCTTTGGCCAGCCTATTACCCCAGCAGGGTACCTGATCACGGGCAGGGCATACGTGTTGACGGCCCAGATCTTGTTCTTACCATTCAGCTGACTCCTCAGGACTTGCCTGACCCTCTGCAGGTACTTGGTGGTTGCAGCTTTTCTAGCGGCCTCTTCATGGTTCCCATTCGCCTGCGGGATCCCCAGGTACTTGTAACTGTCCTCTATGTCTGCAATGTTGCCTTCTGGTAGTTCAATCCCCTCAGTTCTGACTACCTTCCCTCTCTTTGTTACCATCCGACTACACTTCTCCAGTCCGAATGACATTCCAATGTCATTGCTGTATAGCCTGGTAGTGTGGATCAGTGAATCGATCTCTCATTCACTCTTGGCATACAGCTTGATGTCATCCATGTACAGGAGGTGGCTGACAACTGCTCCGTTTTTGTTGCTAATCAAATAGACCTGACAAGGTAGGCTGTCACTGTTTCTAACTTATTGGTAGTGCACGTTTCCTCAATTCAAAAATTAAAAAAAACTATCACAAATAGTTGCCTTTCTTTACACTGTGCTAACATCAAACGCAGGAATGACAACACTTGCTGCCTAGCTCCAATGTTAATTTTAGCGATGTTTTTGTTAGCCATAACCGCTAGCTGCTACTTTAATGATAACAGATGGCTAATGTACCTATTGGGCACTTGCTAATAGTTAAACATATATACAGTTAACAAATACAAAGGTCAGATTAACACTTATGAAAACTGTTTAATGCTTAACTTGTGAAGCTTTACTGACCTCTCAAAATTCCTCAAAGTTTTTTCAGAGTTATAAATGTCAGCTATTTCAGCTGCTAGTGAGGTCGGGGCTCTTTGGCTTGCCTGTCTGTAGCTGTGCTGTGTGAAGCTGAGTGACAGCTGGAGAAGGCAAAGACGGCACTGTTGGTATTGATTCTGTTATAAATGAGTATCTACTGATAGTAATCTTTAGTACAGATTAATATCTGAGTATTAATATTTAAAAACTAATAAAACCTACATACCCCTAACTTATTCAAAATTCCCAGAGTTGCTGTGAAGTCTGTCTTGTTTTTTTCTGAGCACTCGGTTATCAAACAGTGACGAGAAACAGACTGAGATTATTCAGTTGCCATGGAAATTTCTATTAACAAGCAATGCGTTTATGTTTTCATCCATCAAACATTTTGACCAAAACTTAACACTTATACATTTATTTAAAGCACAATGACATGCTATTAAGTGTACCTTTAACTTGAATCATTTATGTCAGGTTCAGTTTACGTGGCATTTTTATCTATTATGATGTTCATTTCATTGGATTAGGCAATTAGGAGTTTTAAAATATTGCTTTTTGACACTATATACAGATTCACTTGCAAACTTAACATATGTATCACTGGGAAACAGGCATCGGCACATGATTTCCTGGAAACAGAATTTAACATGCAGTGGTAACTAAAGTGGCTTGTATACTGCTGGCTGTCTTGGACCTTGGATTTTATTCATTACAAAACATTATAAATGACAAAAAACCTGACTCTCTAGTTCATCTGAATCCAACTATAAATGAATATTTTCACACCCAACCCAAAGTAGGTGTAAAAATACAGTTTAAAAATATGTGGTGTTAATGAGAATATAAGAACTCACAATCATTCAATCAATCAAATATGGTCAGGATGAGTTTATACCATTAGAGGTGCTAAAAGCTGTAACATGTAAAAATGAATGTTCCGTTAAATCACGATGAAAATAAAAATTCTGTTCCAATATTAATTTAAATGGCAAGGACTGGATAATGTGCAGATTTCCACACTGTGGAGGTCTACTCTGAACTCTATTAAGAATCCAACACATTTCCCAGTGTGAGTGAAGAGAGGCCCGAAAACCTAATTCTGTGTTACAAGAGAAATTTCATTCCATTTCTAACCATTGCAAAGGATTTAGCAGTGTGGTAGTCACAGGTCACAGAGGGCACGGCTCAATTCAATTCACTCTACATGCAACTTTAACTTTTACTCAGGAAAAAGAAAAAGTTTCGGTAGCAAAATAAAGGGTAACGCTATTATTTCAAATGCAAATGCAAATTATCCATCCATCCATTCACTTCCACTTATCCTTTTCAGGGTCGCGGGGGGTGCTGGAGCCTATCCGAGCTGTCATAGGGCGATAGGCGGGGTACACCCTGGACAGGTCGCCAGTCTGTCGCAGGGCCAACACACAGGGACAGACAACCATTCGCACTCACATTCACACCTAGTGGCAATTTGGATTATCCAATTAACCTATCCCCACAAGTTGCATGTCTCTGGACGGTGGGAGGAAGCTGGAGTACCCGGAGGGAGCCCACACAAACACAGGGTGAACATGCAAACTCCACACAGAAAGACCCCGGCCTGATGGTGGAATTGAACTCAGGACCTTCTTGCTGTGCGGCAACAGTGCTAAACACCGTGCTGCCCAGAAGAAAAAATAACGCATCAATTCTCCAACGTTTTCAGATGATTCAGCAGCGAAGTTGCCTGAGGTTGTCTGATATGATTCACGATCCACTAAGCAGAACTCATACCAGCCAATGAAGGGGGTGATAGGCATATAGCAAGGATTATACGGCCTATTAGTCTTTAATCTAATCAATGGTGGAGTCACAGAAAAAAACATTCAAGTTCAGTAGTTTCTACCAAGAACACTTCAACGAGCAGGATCCTCCAAAATCGAACAAGGCACTTAAATTGAGGTCAAGACCAGTCAAAATCCTCATTAGACCAAAATTAACCTCCCTGTCTTCTATCTAGAGTGATTTTGAAACTCACACAGCTACACTGTCAAAGCAATAAGGTGTAGTTACAGACAAAGCACCGTTAACAAAGCCATTTGTAATGAGCCATGTAATGGAGAATAAAGGACACAAATGGAGATTAAAATCATGACGAGATAACAAGAAACAAACATGAAGATATGGCATCAAAGCCTGTGTGTGTCTGCATGTGTATTTCTTACTTTTATGTGCAGAAAGAATAGGTAGAGGAAAAAGTTATTTTTATGATGAGAACTCTATCAAGCTGTAGTCTCTTATATCCTCTTTTATCCCTTCTATAATTTTCTCGTTTACCGGTATTTACTTTTACAGAAATGTAACATTCTATCCAAAATTCCTTCAGCATAATTTCCGTCGGTGTCGAGTCTTTAACCTGTTTCTGTCTTAATCCTTTCCTCTATAAAGTCAGTGCATATGTGCGAGTGTGTGTTTCTGTGTGTAACTCAGTCTGATGAATTGCCTTATCAATTTGGCCAGCTGCTTTGGCGGCCCTCAGTCCTGAGGCAGGGCTAAGTATATGTATGTGCGTGTCTGTGTTAAGATATATAGAGAGTAAATGTGAAGCCCCAGAAGCGGAACTGTGAATATAAGCACTGAGTTAATGCTGCACCAAAATATATAATTCTGACATACCTGCCCCAATGTCTGATACTGCCAAAATAATACAGTGACCTAAAATGTTGTCCAAAGTAACAACTGCAAAACATTTGCAGTTGTTTACTGCTGTGCCTCAAATGCTGTACTCAAGTTTGCATTGGAAGCATCTGGAAAACATAAATGTGGTAAGATACACAAAAAGCAAGACACAAGAAAAGTCTGCAGGAGATCTCATAAGTGTGTGTGATGTGCAGCTGCTAGGACAGCTGACAGAACCAGCCCATAGATCAAGAACAACTCCAGCTCTTATCCTCCAACTGTCATACTACTGAAACCCGAAGATCAATAAGTGATTATGCACAACAAACATCGACGTCTGAAACTCAGCTCTGCATTAATGAGGGCTTCTCTGACACCATACACGGAAACAGTGAGGAGCTCAGACCAGTTAAGATGCAGGCATATACAAAAAGGGAAGTATGCAATGATAGGATTTAAGTTTTGGCCATATGACAAAAAACATATACCAGCAGGTGGTCTTCTGCTTCAAGAGACACCTATCTGCCCACATGGCATGGTGTCACAATGCTAAGCACTGTCCCCTTACAGCAAAGCTGTCAGCTGGAGTTTTTCTGTGTGAAATTTGCATGCTCTCCCTGTGCTCACCGTTTTTCTCCAGGTACTCCAGCTGAGTTAGCTCTGTTATCGATGTGCATGAAAAAAATAAAACTCAAGTCCTCCATCCACTGCGCTCCACTCTGCCGTGAAACGTTTGAACAGCAGAGTCTCCGTGAAGTTAAATATGATAAGATCATGTCAAAAGAGCACAACCTTCATTTCTCATTACACAAAACCGTATATTAAATTTCCCCCAGTAAATTCTGCAAAAGTAAATAGTAATAAGCAGGACTGAAATGGGCTTACTGGAAAGGTTAAAAATATTCACAAGAAATAAAAATCAAGTCAACAAGAAAGATTCTGCTGTCATTTCGATTCTGCACTAGGAAAACTTTAACAAACTCTAAAATATGCAAACAAACAATTTCTGAACCAAGCGACTGAAAAATCATAATTTAAAATCAATCATAGTTATAATTGATATGTCTTCCATTAAAGTCACAAGACGAAAAAAAAAAAGACAAAGCTTTTCACAGAGGATGGTGCTGTGAGCAGAATGGAATTCAGGTCCCAATAAAGCTTCTTGTATGGTTTAGTTATGTATTCGACTGTACAAATTAAATATTGGCAGGTATATTTGGGAGAGTCAAGGATGTACTGCAGATGTACTTGGATATACTTTGATTTCAAATAAAAAGCTAGCTAGTAAACAGACCTGAAAGTGGAAATATTAAAATGTCCAAACTGTTTAAAGTGATGTTGACTCACTTTAAAGCAGTGAAGCAGAAAACTGTTCGAGTTAGAGAGCTAGAGCTCAATGCAAGCAGCAAAGATGACAGATGATTATTTGGTTCTTGTGTGTATTCCCGTTTCGGTGTCGTACCTATGCTAAATGTGGGTTCATTCATAAATTGATAATCTGCATTTCTGATCATTCAGACATCATTTTCCACCAGAGCTTGAAACAATGTCCACAAACCAGCTCAATCCAATTAAATTATACTCCGGACCCTTTACACCCATGCAAAGCAAACATCCACCCAGCCAAGACAATGAACCAATGTGGGAATTCTATCAGATACAAGATACATTAACTGAAAGCCTCGGAGATAAAGGACAAAAAAATGTTTTAAGCAATTACAGCAGCCAGATTTTGCAGTCCGGCGCCAGAATGGTTGAATGCATCACTGCACACAGCTAGATGGCATTTGCAATTTGACAAGAGGTTTTTATAAGAAAAGCACAAGAGTTTAACACTGAGGTAAAAGCCCATAGCAGCTGTGACAATAATGAGCAAAATGTTTCATCAGATTTGTTCTTCTCAGTGCTTTTTATTATTCTGTGGTGCTGTGAATAAACAGTTATATCTAACAAACTTGCAAAATGGAATTCTTTTGCAGTTTCCTTTGACAACAAAGTGTTAATAAGGAAAAAGAAAGTAGATATGATCTATACAACTTAATATATAGTAATATGTAGATATAGTAGGAGTGAAAAATATGACTGAATTCAATTCACAATCATATTACTGTAAGACATGAGGGTATTGACCAAGCTCATGAAAACACACTTTTGTCGAAGACATTTTTATCCAGTTGTACAGACAGACTGTGCTTGTAAAACTAATGACAGCCCTGTGCTCACTCACCAGTATCACCAAGTACAGTCTCACAAATCAGTTTTACAATAACTTCATTTTCAAAAGCAAGACAACCAGGGGCCTTATTTATAGAGAAAAAAACCTCTCAGATTTATAGTTGAAATGTTATGATCAGTCATAACTGTGCTTTAAGCAGTTCATAGGATTCGTCAATCTAACTTACAAACTTGTGAGCTAACTCTAAAAATACACAATGCCTGCAGAAACAGGATGAAACAGTGCACTTAACAACAAACCCAACACAGTTTGGGGGTGTGTTAGGTTTGCAAGACCTAACAGCAAAGTTTACTGCAACGTGTAATTACTTCACTGTGTCATCAGATTTTTCATCAGATTGTCAGATTTTTAAAACTATTTCTAGTTTTATTTATATTTATATAGTATTTATTACAGTGTACACTTCAATGCATCCCTTTATTACACTTTATTTATTTATTTGTTCACATTGCTAACATGTGAGACACGTGTGTGTGTTTGGTCGGCACCCTGGTGACACGAGTCAAATTTTGTTGTGCTTTCAAATGACAAAAATGGCTTTAAATCTGAAAACAATAACGTGAACATTGATACATCAATTTCTGGTTAAGTTATATTTAAAATCAGAAGCCAATTCTTGCTTGTGCATACGAGCATAACACATAATGATTCAAATGAACTTGAAGTGACTGTAGAGTTTTTGGTATGTTGCACAGACAGTGATGGCTTTAGTCTTCAACGTTAAAGTAACTTACTGCGCATACCAAGAGCAAATTTAACAAGGAAAATATGAGGACTCTGCTAAACTGTTGCCTCAAACCGCAATGTCAAACTAAAATTAAGATGCATACTTCAGTGCTCCAAACATGCTGGAAATAAGAAGACAATAAACTCATTCTTCTCGCTCTCCCTCTTAGTTAACTGCATATTACCTTTTTACTTTCCTGCATTCCAAGTAGGTGTGTAAAACACTAAATTGCTTAGCTCATAAAGAGAAATGAACAGTCTTAATTCAAATACCCAGTGAGGTTTTAACTCAAGACTGGAAAATATCTAACTAAGCTAAACAACCCCATAAAACGTAATACCACAAATATGTCGTCTGGTTAACTCATACCCACATTTGTTCTGTATGTTTGTCAGCTCACTGTTTAGCCAGAAGAATGGCTGAGAAATGACAAACATTGGGTTCCCCCCCCCCTCACAAAACAGCATCTGTATTTGGCGATTTCTCTATGAAGACGTTTTAAAGCACTCCCCCATGTTCAGATTTTATGGAAAGGCAGTAACGGTGGGTGAGAATGTGCTTTGAAGGGGCTACCACGGCCAAGCGTTTTATGGGTTTGTGTCTCTGTCCACGATATTTTGGCATCACTTGGAGCCAGTGGTAGGAGGTTTACTGAGGTCAAAATGCATTTCTTGGTCACTAAATATAAGAATCTATTACCCTGTCAATTCTGATGTGTGTCCAAGGCTATGACTGGGTGTGTAAATGCGTGCTTGTGTGTGAGTGAGGGACTCTGTGTGTGTTTGTTTTCCTCTTCAGTGTGGTACATATTAAATCCTCACTACACTTTTATAGCCTTGTGCGCATTCTCACCATAGTTTGGTCTACTGAACTGGTTATCATTTCAACCTGTAATGGGGTCTGTGCAATAAATGTATATATATCATATTTAAGGCAAGCAGTCATTGTCAATAAAACAGTTTGGAGATGGAGCACCAGAGTTATGTCTACACTGAGGCAATTTAGATACTTACGGGAAGCACAGTGAGAAATACATACATACCGCACTCAGCATATCATTTTCTGGCCTCTAGATATCACATAGCTGCAAACTACCACTCTCTTTTATTGCAAGCAACAAACCACCTTACCTCAAGCAGATCAATTTTACATGACCGTGCCTCTGAATTTGATTTTAAAACTAAATAAAAAAATAAAAACGCACAAGTATGAATAATGATTTGAAATTCTTACAAATCAAGATACTCAGGAATGTAATGTTTCTGTTAACCCCTTAAGTACGATCAGCACTTATCTGCATAATTATAAATGATACAGTACGAGTGTAATGATTGCGTTTAATGACGATATATATATATATATATATATATATATATATAAATTAATTGATGAAGGTGCAAGATAAAGAGGCCTGTGATGTACTTCTGCTGGCAATTTTTAATTCTCCATCTTCTTTCAGAGATTTGTTTGTGCTGCTGTCAGTATCCTTTCTGCTGTATTCCACATCAAATGAAAATATGAACCTGTCAGCAACGGTTCAAAGAATAATGGTCAACCGAAAGAAAAACAGAATGTGAAAAACTTCCCCTGTTAGAGATGCTCATTAAGAGCTTCTGGACACTGTTACCATGAAATAATAATGTGCGCCTACATACAACAACTGCAACAAGTAAGTGGAAACAGAAAAACATAAACATGCAACCAAAAAATAAATAAAAAATATTATAATACTTTATGTAACTTTGCTTTTGAAATTAGGATGATCTCACTTACCTAAGGGCTGTAAAAAGACCAGTCTGCTGTGCAACACTATACACACCACTTGATTTAGTGAGATAAACAAACTGTCACCATCTCCTTTTCTCTTGTTTTCAGTTATTCTGCAGCTCACGTGTACACTGTTGCACTAGGTAGGTAGCATGTATATGCAGGCACACAAACCTGCAAAATGAAACTGGTGTTGTCTGTGTGTGTGTGTGTGTGTGTGTGTGTGTGGAGGCACACTAACTTGAAATGACAAGTTAACCGGAGGGTAACTAATAGGGTTAAGTGTGTAGGAAGAGAAAAAAAGATAAATGGGATAAGGCGATAGAAGGATTTTTTGCTTACACACAATAAGTAGTTGGTGTCATCTGCCTAAAGGAAGAGGGCAGACAGCGTGAGAGCAACAGAGAGAAGACTTTGAAAGAGACAAAAGACAGTGAAAGCATAGCGATAAAGAGCAAAAAAATACCTTTGTAAGACTAGAGGAGGGGGAAATGTGGTATAGGGAGAACTGGCTGACTGGTGGGGAGATTTCATGCTAAAACCAAGCGAGATATTTCAAATTTCTGGAAATGTAGATGTTTAAAGACTGACGTGACAATTAATATGGACATATGGAAAGAGAAGCTTCCAGAAAAGCCCATCAAACAGCAGAAATCTCCCTTTCCCGATTAGGTATGCACAGGGCTTGAAAAGGCCGATTATGTGCACTTAAGGCCATACAGATGTCACATTAACCTCTCCCAATCCCATTTACCAGTTCTCCATGTTGTGTTTTTTTCTTAATTTCCTTTAGAGTGTAAGGCCATAATATTTGGAGTGGGTCACAGTGTGAAGTAAGTAAGGGGGGGAAATTGAGGAGAAAATGGCTTTAAGACGAGCTCATTTACTGGCTTATGTCTGTGTGCTTAGCCAGCGGTGTCCGCCATTGCTGGTCTGTTATTAGTAATGCTGAAACAAAATGTTTACAAAAGTCTTGAAGTCATTAAGCCAAATGAGATGCAATGTGGTAAATAAGTAAGCATTTGTTTCCTAATAACAGACTAAATTAAGAGTAGATCAAGTAGGAAAATATTTGACAAGTTAAGAAGCAATGAAAGCACAGCTGACCACAGCAAACCAAGCTATAGGTAGCTCTAAAGAAGGAACCACTCTTCCCTTATCCTGTTTACACTTCCCTTCCTCCCTCCTTTGCTCCTCCATCCCTCACACCATTTCTTTCCACCTATTTTCTCCTGTTGAAATCCCCTTTAAGTGCTTTGAAGGAGAGCAAATGTCCTAAACCACTTTCCAAAATCCCCATGTGTGTCCTCATTTTTAAGTGCCTGTGTGGATATGTGACAGAGAGAGAAAGAAGAACGGGAGAGAGAGGAAGCAGCCAATATGTGGGAAAATGTCAAAAACCTTCAAAATCTCAGTTGCTCCATAAGACCCTGAAGTCCTGCAGAAAGCCAGAGAGGAGGGAAAAAAATTAAATCAACAATATTTAGTGACCTATCACTCTGATTGGTTGGAAATTGTTAGTGCTGATCAGTAGACAGATTATTATTGGTCTCCTGAGTGGCTTTCCTGCGAGAACTAGGAAGAACCACAGAGCCGCATAAAAATTCTGTGTTTGTGAATGTTTGTTAGGGAGAAAGCAAGACAGAAAGAGAGAGAGAGTGGTGAAAGCTGAGCTCCAGAAGGGAAATCAAAAGGGAAGGCATCCATTTGCTTCTCTGTCTGAGCCTTGTTTAATTTATGTGGGAGAGAATTTATAATTTCCCCAAACACACACATGCACACTTGCACACACACAAAGAAGGAGTGTTCTCTATGGCTCCACAGTCAAGGGCCCAGAGAGCAAACTGTTTGTGAGGCCTATGTACCTCACATGGACTGAAAAGTAATTTCAGTCATTAATAGTGTGCTGTACAAACATGTGTGTTTGTGTGTTGTAATAAATTGCCCATCAGGATTAAAAACCCTATTGAAGAAGGGATTTTAAATCAGCGTGCCTTTTTATTTCACTCTTCCGGTCCTCTGTTTTTCATGTATTCTTGTACAATCATACCAAATTTCTCTCTTTTTCCCCCCACCACTCTTTTTTTCTTTTAATTGCCATTTCTTTTAACACTCTTTCTCCCTTCTGCGTTCTTATCTTGACCTCTTTTTCCTGCATTCTCCGTGTCTTTTCCCCCCCCATTTGGTAAGTGTCCACTGGAGAGACATTTACAGCGTCAGAGCACATAATGAGTGCTTAGGGCACTCGTACACTAAGGCATGAATAAAATCAGACATTTGCAATGTTGTAGCAAACCCCCTTACCCTTCACCCCACCACTGGCACACTAAAAACAGCTGTGGCAATGTGAGAGGACAGCAAACGCAACCAAGCTGCCACTGGCACTGAAAACCAATCAACTGGCAAAAATTTGCATGCACACAGGAAAGTATTAACACATACATGTGGACATCAACACATGCTTAGGCATTTACAATGACTTACTAATGTGACACAATTCCAGAGGTGCTTGAGAAAAAAAACCTGCTTTCAGCTTACGAAAGCCACAAGTCTGCATGTGTATGTGTGATGATTCTGTACTTGCAACTAAAACTTCTGTGTTAATGATTAAACTATGTCAATGAACAACATGAACACATATTTGCATATTCGATTACATACAGTGCATTTGCAGTGTGCATATGCTGTTTTTTTGTTTCATCATTTTAAAATAATATGCACAATTTTAAAATGGCATTAAGGAAAACACAAGTCTGAGGAATGACAGCCAGCACAGGACAGACAATCACACCTGCCACGCTGTCATTGCCATGAGTGATGCACAAAAATGCAGGAGATGTAGCAATGACAGAAACTAATAAAATACAGATAAGCCACCCACTTATTGCTTTTATCTCCCATGGTGCATTGGAAAGTCGCTGTTTAGACTACAGCAAAGTCAAAATGACACAATGCCCTGGAAATATAGCTAAAAGACAGACTGAGAGAATTCAAGCCCAGCAGGAGCAGGAAGGGGAGTAAATGGGGACGAGACAAGAAGTCGAGCCAATGAAAAAAATAATAAATGCATTCAAAAAGAAGCAGAGTGCAAAACAGAGTGGGGGACGTTCTTCCTTTACTGTATGAGGGGAATATAAGAAGTCTAATGACAACGTACCACATTATTGCCAATAGCCTGAAGCCACAAATGATTTCTCTGTTGCTTTACTGGTCTGACACACCAAAAAAAACAACCTATCAATCTGAAATGGTGACCAACAGGAAGTTGTCACAAAAGTGATGACTTCTGAGGAAGCCATGATATTTAACGTCCACAGCAGAAGAAGCTATCATTGTCCATTAGCTTGCCGTGTTTTACAATCCAGCTTTATTTAACCTTACAAGCTGTTGATCGAAAGAGAAATAGTTTTGAGACTGTTATGAAAAAGCATCTGATGGCAAAGAGGCTCCACATCTGGCAAATTACAAAAACTGAGAAATGTGTGACCAGCCATAATGACACCAATGAGACCATCCATGGACTGCCGTCATGTGATGTCGTTACATGTTGACAACATTTTTAGTACACCATTCTTGTTTGAGTTAAAATACTGTATTTCTCTGGCTTTGCTGCATCATATTTGGTGGAGGAGAACAGGTTCAATAGCATGTTGTTTACTGACTTGCTATTATATGACTTACTATGACTCCAGTGTTTCTGAATCAGTCTAACCCCCCCATGAACCCAATCATGTTCTATAGTTGCTGAGCTGTTACTGACAACATTTGATGTCTGATTAAAAACAAAAAACTATATTAGCAACTTTCTATTAAAAGACTACTTACGAGAAATGTCTTTGCCCTGCATCTTGTGCACAAGCACACATACATATCGGTTCAATCAGTGCTTTTCCACATAAAAAATAAAAGCCCTTGAGGCTTCTGTTGCCCCAAATTAAGCAGGCTTCCGTCCTAGCACATACGTAGGAGTATCTATTCAAGCCTGCCTATGCCTGAGTCTTTGTCCTCTGTAAAGGTTGACCATGAATTATATGGGTCTCAGACAGCAGGATTTGTCCTTTTTAAAAGCACCTCGAGGGCAAAAACTTTACATAAAATTGTTAAAGTCCATTCTGTGTGGGCACTCCACTCTGGATCTGCCTGTAGGGTGGAGTTACACTTTCAAATGGGCAACCATCGACTAAGTGCTGCCATCTGAGCACTGGTGTGTGTCCTGAGTTCCATCTTTCAGTAGTTAGGGAAGCTGAGAAGGTCGTGGGAGAGAGAAAGAGAGAGAGAGTTTGCCATCCTTTGGTCACCGTGTGGTTTGTGGCTCAGCGCTCCCAGGCTGACTTACATTCCTACACCACATTATTTCTTCTTGCTTCAAATGCCCCAACAGTGGTTCGACTTTCCCAGATTGATCGTGTCATCAGAGCTCAATAATTAGCAAAAACAGCTTGTTCAAAATTGATCCTAACACAGCCTGCAGGTAGCCAAATTTGTGACAACAACACATAGATTAAACTTTTTGTAATTTTGAAAACAAAAATGTCAGAATCATGAAAAAAAAAAAAAGAACCCTTCAGGAGTTTTGTAAGGAGAATTATTGTGACATTCTGACATTGGTTTTTACCATGTGTCAATCTGTGGCATTTCCTGTAAACACACAAAAAACACACCATTACCTGACACTTTCCTTCAATACTGTCACCCAGCCAACAACATGCAACAACAAACAACTGAGAAACAGAATCCAAATCAAACCATAAGCCGGTTTTATGTTTTATTCATGAGCCAACAGGGGCATCCCACAGCTATATGTTTCGTTCATTTCCACGACTTTTATAATTGGCTGTCTCGCATGTCAGTCAAACATGTGGTGCCAGCTGGATGTCAGAGACGTATTAACATTTGATGAAGAGGGTATAAAATAGATAACACAGTAAGTGTCTGTGAGTGGGTATTGTTGTGTTTAGATGCAAATTCAAGGTGCTGACTTTGAACAAACACCTAAAAATCAAATGGATGTACATACAACACATGAATTCTTTAATATGACAAAAGGAAATGTTTAACTGGATGCAAAAACAAAAGTAAAAAAAACAAAAATAATACAGTGTCTCTTTGCACAGTTTGACCTACCTCCTACTGCTAAACCAGACATTGATTTGGCAATGTCACGTGCACACAGAAACACCTGTAAGCAGCCCCTTATATATTCTGTCTATTATATATGACTTTTTTTTTTTACTTCATGGCTTTATAATACACACAAAACAAAGAAAAGGTGAACCTTGACATACGGAAAACATTCAATTCCACTCAAAAAGAAAAAGAAAAAAAATCAATGCATGAAGTTCATGAATTAGGATGTACAAAATATAGAGGAACTCTTCTCAACAAGTGCTGTCATTTGGTCAACTATGGATTCTGTAGGGCTTCTGTTCCTCAGAAGTACCATTTGAGTTCCCTTTGTTATGAATCACTTTATGAGAGTAGGCGTATTTTTTTTTTCCAAATGGTGGCCATCTCATTTTGTCAACATAAAGGAAAAGACGAGGAAGGTCTCTTCCCGTCACAGTGTGGGGGCGAAAGAACACATGAGAGAGAGACATAGAAAGGCCAAGAGACAAAATGAAGTGCAACAAATAAAGGCGAGACATAGAGATGTAAGGAAAGAGGAGCCATAATTGCTTCCATGCTGTGGAAACAGTCAAACTCTAGGCACTCTTTGCTTCCATCTTACAAACAATTATCCATTCAGATTCTCAAATAAAATAAAAGACACTCACAAAGATGTAACTATAGCAAATGGTAGAAATATTAATGCTAAAGAAAAAAAAAGAGAGAGTGACAAGTGGGTGAAAAAGCACAATCTAACTGCTTGTTAAAGCAGTCAAACACGCACTTAAAACAACTTTTTGTGGCAAAAGTGGGTAATTCCAACAGAATCACAGCACACAAGTCAATCTGTGTAGCTCTTTCATTTCGAGCTCAGCTTTGGTAAAAAAAAAAAAAACAAAACCCCACAAAAAACAGCAAGATGTTGTGTCTGTGATGACAAAGCTGAAATGAAATGTGATGTTTTACTGATGCATATGATCTCAAACAAACTGATTAATTTGTGTACACTGACCTATCCAACAATTTAAAATAATTGAAATCAAATCAACCATAAACTTCCGCTATATGCTGTAAAATCCAACATATAGTGCATATTAATGCAGCAAATGCATTACTCCAAAAACATGACATAAAATTGTAAAACACGGACAGAACATTATTTCTGCTTAACAACTATTTTTAATTCTGACCCCAAGTAAGCCACTATCTTCATGATAACTTAACAGCAGCTAATGTGTGTAATTAGTTACATGGCTAATGTTAAATAGTGCACTGGCACGGTAAACGTTAATGATGACTGTCATGGTGTCAATGTTGCTGAAATGGTAGCTTTTCTAACCTCAAGAAATTCTTCATAAAAAGCTGTTATGTCAGTCGTTAAGATCCTTTGCGACATTTGCTACTGTTCATGCATTCAGCTGCTAGTGGGGGGGGGGGGGGGGGGGGGGGGGGGCTGTATGCATTTGTAAAGTTGTGTGTCATCTGGAGCAGGTGAAGATGACACTTTTGCAAGTTAATATGTAATCCTTTAATAGTTTTTGGGATGCATTAGCACCAGCCTATATTTTTTGGCAACCCTATTCCAATATGGTACCTACAGGATTGAAATAAATAAATAAATACATATTTTTTTACACTTTGCATTTTCAGAATTTTGGCATTAAAATTATTGGTTCTGGTGATAGCTCTGTTTCCTCCAACTCTTCAAGGGTAGCTTGCTAGCTCTGCCACCACCTGGCTAAATAACAAGTGACACTGCAAATATCTGCAAGTAAACAACTCGCAGATATATACAACAACAACTATTCAACTGTCTTGTTTTCTGCTAAATTGTGAATTATTATCCAAATGAAAGATTTACCTTTTCTGTCTCATTACATTTTGTCTGTGTTTTTCTAAGAATCAGTGACATCTAGTCAGGTAGCTGCTTCATGACTACTAGAGGGAAAAAAAAAACAGAATGGAAAAAGTTGTCTTGTAAACATACAATATGGCATTAATTAGTGTTGACTCAGTAGCAAGTTACCACCCTGCCTTAGTGTTTGTGTGTGGGTGTATACCACCCTCTCAGCTTCCACAGTAGCCAACAGAGAAACAAAGAAAACATGTGTTTCAAATAGCCAACTCCAGCACTCAAGCACTGGAAATGCACATGTAATCACTACCGCATGTCAGCAGCTACACAAACACACACAGTGCATGAAAAGACACTACAAGTAAAATACACAAGCAGGAACACACGCAAGTAATCAAATCAAATTGTAGAGTACAAACTTGCAAATACTTGCAAAATGCAGCTAAGAGTTTGGCAGTTGTGGAATGAATCCTTGATTACTGCTGCTCCTATTTACTGCACTGACGTGTGCGTGCATGTATTCATGTTTATAATTGTGTGTTTAAGTGCGAGGATGTTTCACATAAGAACTTTCTTCCACATGGTACTTGTAAGACTTACTGACTGACTAGATGACTAAAGAAATGGCTTCATGTGCAGAATTTTTAACAGCAGCTGTGAGATAGAAATCAATCCATTTTCTTCCCCTGACCTCCTCTATGCTTCCCGGGGCGGACATTATATCAGGCCAATGGTTCCCTATCTCCAATGTGCGTCAAGATAATGGGAATAGCACCTGTGATTTTCCCTTTAATTTCTGCATCCATCACCCTATTGTACTCCTTGTACCATCTCTCAATAAGTGAATTTCTTTCAATAAAACATATTCTTTACCAGAAAGAACTGAACTTCCCCTTTAAAACTGAAAATAACTGTAACAAGTAGGCTTTGGGGGTTCTACAGCACTGCAGTTCATGTGAGACTTACTTATCCAAGGGATATCTTATTACGTCCATTCATTCTGGAGCAAGAGCAGTGTAACCTTTTGACTAGGGAGCTAAATCATGACCATTATCCACCGGCAGTGCTCGTTATTCTGCACTCCCTCTGCGGGACGGAGCGGTCCGATTGACTAACTGTTCCCTAAACTGTTTCCTTTACATGGAGGGAAGCAGGGAGGGGAAACGGTAGAGGGAGCGGTATAGAGGGGGAAAAAGATGAAGAAAAGGCTGCAGATTGACTTGTTTTACCAAACTGTTTTACTTTTTGGGAAGCAGATGAGGCGTAAGGGCCGGACAAAGTAAGCTATAGAGGGTGAGCCGTCAGATTGATTAATACTGCCAAAATTACTACCCTCTCAGATGAGGTGTCATTTTCCCAAAGAATCCCTTACAGACACACAAATGAATGGGACCTTTTGTTCTACGTGGAAAATGAATTACATGTTAAGACTGTACTTAAAACTAAATACTCGGTATATGGGAACACAGAGGGAATCCATTTCTAAAGCCAGTAATTCTAACCAGAGGATTGACAGTAAAACTGTGCGTGTGTGTGTCTGTGTGTATACGTGTGTGTACATGTGTTTAAGCATCTGTGACCATGTCTCCTGTAAAATGATACCTCTTCCTCCATTGCTGAATGCATGACTTATGCCCAGGAAACAAATTGAGCTTTTTTTTTTTTTTTTGCTATAACACAAAATGAAATGAATCTCATTTCTGTTTGTGTTTTCATATGTCAGTGAGTGTGTATATTTTAATACACACAAATTGCTTCCTCTTGTAATAACAAGATGAAGGTAATCTACATCTGGTAGAATGGATCAGTTTTATTCCTGCTTAACTGTTAAAGCTAAAATAAGAATTTGCTGAATGTATCCAAGACAGGCCAGAGTTCCTATAAGTGCAGAAAACAGTGAAGTGAAGAAAACAGACACAAATAAAATTAGTAGAATGTGCACTGTTTTTCTTTTTGTTTTGTTTTTGTTTTTCGTTTTTTTGTTGTTGTTTTTTTTTTTTTGGGGGGGGGGGGGGGGGGGTATACTTTGGGGGATTGTACCTCAGTCAGCTGAAAGTTACATTTCTTTCAACCATCCAGACCATTTGCCTGCTAACTGCTCGGTTGTTATTCTGCTGCTGACTGACACCAACCTAATGGTTCCTAATGGTTTCTAGTTTTATTGCCTTCCTCTGAAAATGTAGGATGCAGTGAGCAGGTTCTTAGTACATTTTTCAATCTGTCTTTCTGTATGATGAGCTCTGACTGGCTTCTTTGCTCTATGCCTCTGTCGGCCTTTCATTTTTTGTGTCTTATAAGCAAGACGTGCAAGACTAATTAACAGTAGTTTGTAAATCCAAATCTAGTGTGTAGATAAACCAGATCATGGAGAAATATGATTAACTTGAAACAAACTCATAATACTGCATGCCTATGCATACTCATGTGCACAATATGCATGTGTTAAGAAATAAAGCATATGCTTCAATTTTATAAATATGAACAGTGACACAAATACAGCCAGAGACCACATGTGAAAAGCCTGTGGATTATACAAAGCGATGTGATCTCATAAAATTACATTTAGGAAATCAATAAGGGGGAAAAAACACATTGGAAATGATCGAGAGTGAAATTAATTCTTAGGACCTGTCTCATGAAGGCAGGGAGTAATAATAACATAATTTTTCAAGCAGAATACAAGAAGTGGAGAATGTATAGTGAGTTTTACATCTGAACCAGCAGTCAAAACATTAGAAAATTATTTTACAATAATAGTTGGAACATTACACATAAGGGATGTCAGGAATACCAGTAGAATTACACAATTCTCAGTACTGAATTTGATACCAATGTACTTGAAACATAAATTCCTTTATTAAAAAGTTATTTTTAAATACTGACACAGTGGTGAGATAGTTTACTTAAAATGTAAACATTTTGTTGACAGGACTCTGAGTGTAAGGTTAAGATGGTTGCAGACTATCCTGCTAATGTTTTTACAACGTTACTACGTTTCTTACTGTTAGCTGTGTCATGCTAATTTAAGCATTTATATAACATTAGCCATGATTTTACAACGGCAAAGCTAGCTGTCTCAATGTCTTAAAGAATAAAAGAAAAGAAAAAACAAAAACATGCATTTCAGGATAAATATATGTTAATTTAAAAAAAAAAGAATTGCAGCATCAGGATGTACACTGATTACAGTAGTAGAAAATGGTTAAAAAAAATTAAAAACTCCAATAACTAAAAAGGTGCATTCACATTTTCAGAAGTTCAGTAAAAAGTATCATAAGTATTAGTTCTGATGCCATACCTGTTTTACAGCCCTGAAAAAAAATTGTGGCCATAAATGTAAAGATAAATGAATAATTAAATAGTATAATAGGAAGCAACCTGTCTGTTGATGTTCATGTTCAGGAGTGACTTGTTAGTTGAAGAGGAGGATGGTAGAAATGGGACGTGTGTGAATCTATGCTAGCTAGGGTCCCAGGATCTAATTTCTGATTTATAGCTTCTCTCCCACTGCGAGCCAGGCAACAGCGTACAGCTATCTGCAAACTCTGGAACAAACTCCCTGTCATCTCTACCAGCAATTGTTTTAAAGCTTTGCAGTTTTAAATGTGTCACTCTTTTTCCCTGTTTGTCCATATCTATTTGAATCCAACTACCTATTGTAAGCTAATTTAGCAGAACTGAAGAACTTTGCTTCTTTTCTGCCTGACATTTTTGTGTCAAGACAAGACAAAAAACAGCTGGTAAAGGGAATAAATTAGGGAAATGGTTTGAGATTTAAGGCAGTGCACAGTCATGCTGCGCTGGTCTCCTCTGCGAAGTGCATCCTTCTTCACCCTTCACTGCCCTTTTACTCTTTTTTTCCCCAGAGCTACTCTTCCCGGTTGCCCTTTACTCCCTGCTTTTCTTAAAACACAAGCACACATTCAAAAGCACACACTGGGTAACTTGTATTAATTTTGTGCCTTTTGATTTAACCTTTACTCTTGCTGCCAAACTTTTTGGACTTTTTGTACACACTAGTTAGGACCTCCGGCATTTCAAATTTAACGCAGTCACACATTTCACCCACTTACGCCCAGTAGCATACAAGCGTTATCGCACACGAACACACATTGAAAGTCACCCCTGGCATTCCAGTGTCTCCTCTCTTCCACAGTAGCTCTACGCTCCTGCTTGAAGCCTGATGATTCCCAGTCCTGTCACTGTGGGCAAGGGAATGTTCTGTCACCGGAGGTAATGGACTGCCTTGTCACCCAAATCAACAGAATGAAGACATAAACCTCCCAGACAGTCCGGACATGGAGGTATGATGCATCTTCAGGACATGAGGTACATATGGAGAGCGAGGTATAAAGAAAGTGACAGAAAGAGATTGTGGACGGGTAAGAGGGGGTGGGGGAGCATGTTTCTAGGGTAGATCAGAGAAGGAGAACCAGTTGACTAATGGCTCAGAAGTAATGTGACCTACTGACTCTCATAAGGTCAGAAAAGCTCAACCTAAATTCATGTTTCTCTTTTAATTACTGTCACATTGCTGTAACACAATTAGCTATGCAAGTCAAAGTACTATAAGAGAAGTATGCTCTTCTTCTGGGGCACTGTATCTGTAAATGTGTCTAAACAAAATGCATGTACAGCATAACATATATAGGGGTGAAGGAACTTCATACTCCTACTCATTCTCTCACAATCTTTCTCTCTTATCACAGATCAGCATTGTGCTTACATTAGCCTGAAAAACTCCAAAGCCAAAGTAAACATAAGCAGAAATGTTGAGGGACACAGTGATCCAGGATGTAAGCACAGCTTCCAATAGCTGATTGGGCACTTCTAATATCCGAACATATTCATGGAGGTATACAGCATGGCCCCGTATCTCTCTCCATAACCCCTAATCTGCTGTTAACCCAAAACATGTTATGTATAGGTATATCTAATAGGGATGGATTAGATTTAAAAAAGAAACGTTGTTGCGCAGACTCTGTATAACAGTTCTTTAAAAAACTGCCAATTGTTAATGCAACAATGTAGTTTACTAATGAACATTCAGGTCAGTGGCACAATAAACGTGTAATTGTACTTAACAGATAGAACTAGCATTGTCTTATGATGACTGATAAAGCTATGAATCTACAAAGGCAAGAGGAGAGGCACTATTACAGCCATGGTTACAGCTGGTAACTATAGCAGGTCTCCGCTCACTTTCTTCGTCCTTTGTAGTCCATCCCACTCCCAAGACCTTGGTCACCGGGGGAGAAAATAATAAAAAATAAAAAAATCTTTGTTTAGCCTCTAATTAGTCTTTTCAGACATTCAGGGTTCTCTTGCAATAAAAGTTTAACCCTCTTCAACTTTTTCCAGAAATACTCCTTTGACTAATTGAAAAAATTCAAACAAATGCACATTCGTCCTTCATGATGAAGATGATGAGAGGAGAAAAATATATCAAACATTTATCAAAAAGAGACGCAGAAGTTTGGGGTTTTCTCTCCTAGGGTAATCTTTCCTTCATTTAGAATCTGTATAGCAATTAAATGATCAGAATTAAGTAAGATTTTAGTTATATAACATAATAACAATTAATAAACTGTTACTGAGAAGGCTTTGTGTCATAATTACATAGGATTTAATCAGAATCAGACACAAAAAACAATCGGATACAACTGATCCGGTCCACCATGTCTCATGGAATCAAAAAAGGAAACCTTCAGTGTCATGTGTAATGATCACGACTGGCCTTGCTGAGTTGTATTTTATCTAAGGAATTCATGTGAACGCCTATGTCAGTGCACCTCCTATTACTTTTGGTGTGAATACAAGCAAAGGTACATTTCAACCTAGTCAGCAGTTCACTGTGCTGACGTTAACCTCATTGTAGGAGTTTACAAACTCAGTAATGTATTAGAGTAATTCAACATTCTCTTTATACAATGGGACTATAGTACACCGATTGTAGTCTCTTATTATAGGTTTTCTGCACCAAGAGAATGAGAAACCCGGGAAAAACCAGGGAGTGAGCAGCCGTGCAGGGAGCCAGACAGGTAAAAAGACTTAAAAATGGTCTGAAATGGAAAGAGCTACAAAAAAATGACAGACTCAGCAGAGATCACAGCAAGGTACTCTAATTGAAAAAGGCGAAAGGAGAAAATCATTAAACAAGTCCCACTGGTGTCTCCCTTATTAGATTCCCCTGCTGGTGTCATGCCGATTAAATTCCCCCTTGTTTCCCCTAACAAACTCTAAACTCTCTGACAGTTTTCTAAAGAGAGGGATTACATAGAACTGCAAGAGCACCGTGCTCTTGTGTGGATTTGTCGGTGGGTATAATTGTAGGAAAACCTCCCATATTTTATCAAAAATGTTCACAACACTAAAAAGGCACTGTTATTGCCATGATCCTTTAAAAATCCCAAGGAGAGAATTCATTACTTTTGAAACTACAAATAAAAAGGGCTTTTTACAATGACTTTAGAGATTATCCCTGAAAGTCATGCAAAATATTGACTCCTTTAAAAGTCTCTTAATCGAACACTCTGTCTTTTTATGCATGTGTCGCTTATGCCTCTGTCGCATCATCAGCATCATAATATTTTCCAGCTGCTTTGTGAGATGAAAACATAAACTGAGCCCGAACCACCAGGAACAGCTGCAGCCATCCATATATCACAGTGCGCCTAACCCTTTATGTCGAGCCTATCACCGAGTACACTAGACCTCATTACTCTCATTAGCTTTTACAGCACTTGGCTAGTAGAGCATTTGCATTTGCAGGGAGACAAGTGGATGGATTGCTGGTACAGTTTTAGCAATACAGTCAACATGCTTTTTGAAATGCACAGCAAAATAAGGTTTGTTTATGTGGTTTGCACAGGCTAATGATGCGTAGCTCACAATATCAAAGCAAATTATGCTGCTGTGGTGGAGCACAATATTGCTGAAATCACCTATTACTGCTTGGTTTGTTTCAAATCAAATCACGGATTTTGTCATATTTTCATCGCCTTAAAGTGACCAAGATAGAAACATTAGCATTAACTTCAAAGTACTGCACCAACCAATTTGCTTACTAGTGCAAGCTTAATTTAGATAGTTTAACTATATGTAATGCTCTGATATCATAAAATCATCAAATGCCTAAAATAACTGGAATAATTTCACTGTATTTCATGGCAACATCTCGTGTTTTTTAGGACTTATGGACACTATTCGGACACTACTCGGAACAGAAGTGTTATTAAGATATTACAGACCAAATGTCTCCCAAAAGATTACAAACAAGGAGGAAGGCAGTAGCTTAGATATATCTATAGATAGCCTTAATATATCAGAAACCAGCTGACATTTCAGTGTTCCCACTGTATATTTACAATAACACAAAACACGCCATGCAGTAATTTCTCTACGCTGCCCTCTATGTATCCTGACAAGATGATAGCTACAGCTGTGACACATTTCACAAAGTAACGTGTCTAACCAGCACTATAGCATAAAGCACTGTCACTTTGATTGTGCATAGAGCCTTTGTCTCCCCAAAGATCTCTGAAATATATTTATGGGAGGGGTAATAAGCAGTTTTAAGTGCCACAGAGGTCTGTCTTTGCTACAGTAACGGGCAGAGCTTCAGCTACAGCGTATATGCACATGTGGGTTTTCCCTACATAAATAAGCAGTGCCCACACCACCCTCTGCTAGTGTATGTGGCTTTGAGTGTGTGTATGCATGCATGCACGCACTGCAGGCCAGAGTCCCAGAACAGCTCGACAAGCTTAATACCATTATCAAGATTTACAGCGATGCTCATGTGGGACTTATATCAAAATGGCTGGTGCAAAGCACAGACAGGGCCGATGTCCCAATTAGCGAGCCTGAGGAATGGCAGTACACGCACAAGCACACACGCACAGACAAGAGGGTCCACAATCCCTTTCTCATCTCTACGTCTCACTATCTTTCTCTCTCAGACACTTCTGCATATTCACTATCTCTTGAACGCTGTCTCACACACACATGCACAAACATACTCTGCTCCCCCTTGGGACACTGCCTCTGGCCTTTACGGCAAGAGAAGGGGAAAAAAAAATGCTGAAATGGTGGAAATAAAGAAAGTGAAAACGAGACGGAGAATGAGGAAGCGAGAGACTGGAGCAGCATCCCAAACAGTTCACAATTAACCAGTTACAGCTTCAAGCCACAAAGTTAACTTTGGCTACTGTGGATCTGATTTTAAGATTTAAAATCTGAAACATTAAGGCGTTCCCAGATTATGTACGAGTGCGATGCTCATGTGGGACTTATAAGTCGTAGCTTTCATACAGCGACTTATTTTCAATCCTTTGCATTTTGGATTTCATTTTAAAAGATAACAATTGACTTATCAGTGATTTAAGACGTATGTTCGTAATCTTCGACAGATAAAGTGTGTGCAAACACGCAGCATACATTGTTGGATTAGTCTCCTGAATGTGTATGTGCATGTATGTGACTGTGTATGTGTGTTTTCAGAAAACCAGGAAGAGCTTTAATGATAGACCAGAAAATGCAGACCAAGCATCTCCCTTTGTGAGTCTCAGAGAGACCAATTCAGCTACTGAACCCGAGATGTGGAAAGCGCTGAAATGTCTGAGGTGCTGCGGAGCCTCAGTTCATTATGATAAACACACCAAATACTAGATGCTCTCAGTGTCAAATCAAAATATCTTGATGATTCATTATTGAGTGCCAAAGAATTCTGTAATTCGCCTTTCAAAAGAGCTTTGGCATGGAAACAAATGACCAATTTCAATATTGAACTGTCATGAATTATTCATGGATGATTGTGGGCCTTTAGGCATTGAAATTTGAGAGCATTACCTTGTGTAATATCAAAACCTCTCGTGATAAACAGAAATGCACAGACCTCAATTAATTCTTTTGAAGCCTAAAGGATAGAACTTAAAATTAATCACATGACAAGATTTAAGCTTCATTCAGGTACTTTTCATCAGCGCTACATGTTGTTCTGCCGTAAGCCACAACACGATACAACAGCAGTGAAAACAGCGATCCATCCCTCCACCTGCTTTCACTTATTCAATTCAGAGTTGTGGTTGGTCCCACGTGTCATAGGGTGAGAGGCGGGGTACACGCTGGACAGGTCGGCAAGCTATCGCAGGCTAACCCAGACAGGCACACACCTTTGGCCAGTTTGGAAACACCAGTTAACCTATCATGTGTGTCTCTGGATTTTGTTGCTTTTCTCTTACCATCGTCAGTCTTTTTAGTCCTAAATCCAGTCGGTGCCTTCAGTAACTATTTACATTTTATTACTTGTTTTACCCACTGCATTTTCGCATTATTCTGATCTCAGTACTGATCAAAATAATAAGAGAATTATTGTCGATATTAGTGACAAAATTGGACAATTCAATTTACATTCATTCAAATTAAAAAAAAAAAAAAAGTACCAACACTTAACACAAAACTAAAATCAACAGGACACTTTGCATTGTGCTACACTGCTGTTAATTAAAACAGGAATATGTTTATTCAACTAATCTAAGTGCTCCTAGAGGCAAAATATTAAGTAGAGGGAGATACTCCTCTACTTCCCCTGCGACATTTTACATACAGTGCAGTATTCCCACTTTGGGGAAGAAAAACAGTGAGAGGATAAAATATCTTTTGTCCAGTTTTTGTCCTGAAGCATTCATTACTTCATTATTCTTTGGTCAACTGGAATGTGACTGGTGATTTCACTGCCTCTTGGCCAACAGGATGGATACACTGAAGTGCTGTCGGACAACTCACGTGAGCAACTGCATTGTATTTCTTGGCCTTCGTGCACTCATTATACTGCAGTTTGTGGTGCGTTTTCAGACTGTTGAATAAGTTACTTGAGTTTCTTTGCGGTGGAGACAATTCCACATAAACTCTTTGCATATGATTCAGTCCCATTTGCTCTTAGATAATACCTAGTTATTACTAAATATGAAGTATTTCCACAGAATTTCCAACCAGCAGATGACGTTGATCTGCTTTCAGAGACAAGCTCTTCGCCCTCTGCTGTGCCTGGCGTTTTATTTTTGCTGTAATGGTCTGTTATCTGTTGCATATTTATCTTTCAACATATTAATACTCATCCAGATTACGTGATCAGCACACACAGGTGATGATATGCTTTGTATTCTATTGGCAGAGGATGTATTTCCAATATCATGTTCAGTTAATTGTGTGAAGCCAAAATGATTCATTGTGCTGTCCTGTTTTGAACTCCTTACCGAGCCTCCTCTTTCCTTTCACCTACTGAGAAAAAACTAATTAGTGAAGGAAATTTAAACATTAAGTCTTCAGAAAGAAACAGTTCATCCTTCCCTTTGTCTAGGCCAACTACAAACACACACCTTAACATCCACAGCTACACTTGTCACAAAGTCACAATCACATATACAAACACTCAGAGACACAAATGCATTCCTAAAGTAGAAAACAACAATCAATGTCAGCGCGTCACAGTTCAATAAGCAGACTAAACAGTGTTGCTCAATTATTACTGTCTTGTTTAACCAACAGCACAAGAACAACACTGAGAATCAATACCCTACCACGCAACAGAGTGTGTGTTTTATAACACCGAGGAACGATGTGTGTGTGTGTTTAATCCACTCAATGGATCAGCGACAGGAAAAGGTCTTTGATGATTAAACGTCCACTTAAGCAGTCTTCGCAAATGTGGAGATGTGTGCTTGTGCATGTGTGCGTTAACGTATTCTAAAAGATTCGACAAAGGGGAGATGGTAAATCTGCCTTGATTGATTATCTATAGGCAAAATGGTTACAACATTTGGTCTACAAAGGCTGAATATAACCTGTTTATTTCCACAGATTAGAGAGTCTAAGGTTTAGAGTGCTGACCTCAGCCAGACACTGTTAAAGTTTGGAGTTTTTTCAGAACAATAAATGTTGGCTCGTTAATGCTTCTGATGCTATTGCTCTATCTTAATTAAGTGGGAAATGTCTGCATGACAGCATGAGAAACTTAACATCATTTCATATAACACGCTCTAATAAGGCCTAATTTAGGGCATCAGGTTATTCTAACTCTAGTTCTCTGATGCTCAGGTCACTACATAGTCTGCAAAACCCTGACGGCACCAGTCTGTCTGAAACTCAGCAGCATTTTGTGATCTTAACTCTGTGCTCATTAAATAATTCATCAGACACACACCCCCTCTTGAACACAAAAAGCGTTAGAACTAAAACCTTAAAAGGACTAAATGGTAGCAGAGCATGAGGAAGAAACTATTTTTGGGAAGGCGGGTACATCTCATCCCCTTTAATCCTGGAACAGAAATGTCTGTCAGCTGAGAATTGAATGGCAAATATCACAGCAAAAAAAATCTAAAACCTCAAAGGTCTGTGTCCTCAGTCACTAGTGTGCTTGCTTAAAGAAAATTAAACTTAAATGAGCATCATTTTATTCATAATCACATACATAACTGCCTACTGTGGGTTCTGTGTTTTGTGAAGTGCAGGTGAAGACTTTCTGCCTGTTGAGCTGTACCATGTACTGCTTCCTGTTCAACCTAGTGAGCCAGTTCTGTAAAATACTGCAGGTAGCAGCACAAAGTCAGAAAAAGAAAATGTCAACTCAGAACAGGCAAGTTTGTCATTAGCTGCAAGTTTCAGTTCATTTCCAAACTAAAATTAAACTTTCGCGAGTTGCAAGTTGACCTGAGGCCAAAACGGCAGCCCTGTCCTCATTTTCTGACAAGACCTCAGCACTGAGCGGAGATAAACCAAAACCCTGGAGGGACCCAGAGGAGGAAGCAACACAAATAACTACAGTTACAATACAAGGATTTGGATGAGCTAGAGGGAGCCGTGGGCATTGTCTGGCTTTAGTCAGCTACTTTCTGCTTCTTTTGAAACTGTTCCTTGGGTGTGGATGACATTTCTCAGAACAGAGAAGGGGGAAAAACACTTCAAATGTTTCCACAAAGTTTTCCTTCTTCTGCCTTTTGTTCAAAGTTTAAATCTCCTCTTCCCCTAGGAAGGAAGGAAGAAAAGAAGGAAGGAAGGAAGGAAGGAAGGAAGAAAGAAAGGAGAGGAGGGAAAAGGCTCAGACCAAAGAGGAGAAAGATGAGAGAGGGTGAGGAAGTGACAGATGCAAGACAACGTAAAAGAAGAACACGCACGGACACACGAGAGCGCTGAGGAAAAAGGAGGTTCTTTTCATGTGGTGAAATAACCCTGCTGTGACACTATGACATAAGCCTCACATTCATTCATGCACTCAGATAAAGTAACCCATATGCACGCTTTTGGCACAAATGCAACATATATAGATTACAGAACATACCATAATGCACAGTATATTTCAACAGCAGGCGATGATGGTGTAACTGATGGCAATAAAACAGCAAAACTTGAAAAAAAAAAGATGCACATAGAAACAACAATAATTGTGGCATCATATAATCATGTGTGCTCCCGTGTTTTGGTTTTTACTGTGCAATTAATGCAATAACTCAGAAAAGAGCGCTTTTAAAATGCATAGCCATATTCTGAGAACAAAAATGCAAAACATTAAATCGTTTTCCAAATACATCCCCAGCCAACTCATTGAGTTACAACCAATTTGGTACAAAGATGATTAGGCTGAGAGATGAGCATTTTGTGAGGATAATGGGGATATAATGAATTGTTACAACTGTACAGGTGGCTTTTCCCGCCTTCCTCAAACTCCAACTGCCAAAATATCAGACATGGTCCAAGACAGTGATGGGAAGTAAAAAAACTGCCAGAAGCACAACTGCTACTGCATATGGAGACACAGTTTCTATCCACGCTCCTACTTTAACTGCCAAATTAACCGTTCAGAGCCTGTGAGTGTGTGTGTGTGTGTGTTGGCTGCCCTGCATTCACACCCCCTTGTATGCTAGTGTTGAACAGGGTAGAGACACTTGTCCCTTAGTGTACTGTGTCTGTGTCTTTCTCCTATTATTGGCGCTCTGATTTAGCCACATGTCATTGGACACTGAGCCAGTTTGTGTTCGGAAAAACCGTTACTGCACAACTACACCAGCTGTGCCTCGGGGATGAGATGATGATGGCAACCGAAAAAGAAAAAGAGCAAAGAAAAAAGAAAAAGCAGAAATATGCCTGAGGTGACTGGATGGGACTATCTCAAATCAAATTTGTTGGATCGCAGTCTTTGATTTGAAACACCTGTCTCGCATTGTGGCCTTTTAATAGTCTTCATAAAATCGTGGCTTCTGCTCATATGAGCCAGTTCTCCAAAGAGTCCATTCTACTATCACTGTGAAAAGAGAGCTAATCTGTGCCTTTGTTGCAAGCTCAGAATGAAACAAAGACTGTGTGGGCCCCCCCCCCAAACTTCATGAAGACTCTAAAGCCACAGTAACAATCTGCCACGCATGAAAAATAAACAGCTCCTTGACCTAAAATGTCCAAATATAAAAGCAAAGAACTGGAGCTGGTAAGTGGTGAAAAAGGAAAAAAGATAGCAATTATAAAATCAAGAGCCTACTGAAAAGATGTGCAGCTCAAAACAATACTTTTAATTTTAATAGAAACCTTTATCGTGGCTGTTGGATCCTTTTATGATTAATCAGTAGTCATTCATTAAATCCACAAACTTTTTTATTCGATTTCTTTTATAGATTTGTGGTTAAAAGTAGTTCTGAAGAACTAGAGTTCAGACTGAGTTATTTACTATAGAAAGGCAACTTTCTATAGTAAACGTCAGTGTTATTTAATACTGAAATAATTGACTGATGTTCAATTTGTTTTTGACTTTTTTCCATGCGGAGCTATTTTAGCTTTTCTCAACTAAAGCATGCGTAGGTGGCTGCGACCGTGTACAATTA
The DNA here is from genome assembly GCF_965226115.1 of Aulonocara stuartgranti. Taxonomy (NCBI): domain Eukaryota; kingdom Metazoa; phylum Chordata; class Actinopteri; order Cichliformes; family Cichlidae; genus Aulonocara; species Aulonocara stuartgranti. The sequence goes on from NC_138948.1 coordinate 17,695,257, forward strand.
CATCTAGATTACATCAGCTGTCAGATGACGGCAGAGAGCCCCAGTGTTCATCCTACTTGACGCAGATCACAGATAATGATGCGACACTGCACTGTTTCATGACCAAATGTTCCCCACCTTTAATTAAAACGTATGTTTTGATTATTTTTAAGCATCTAAAATGACAATTAAAAAATAAAACACTGAATCTTTGACTAAAACAATAAAACACTGACTTTTTAAATGTTGTCCAGTTTCAGAAATATACAGTGCAGTATCTCCAAAAAGCCTGTCAAAATTAGTTAAATATTAATATTTAGTCAGGACCAGAATTGTGTTATATCATCACTTTGAGTTGCCAGTTTTGTGTCCTCATATTAGAACTGAAATTTCAAGACAGTAAGTGACAGCACAATGTGTGTCTTAAGGGTATTTTTCAGAAATTGTATCATAGAACTACAGAAATACGTGAGGATAAAATTATGAAATGCCATCAAGTAAAGTGCATACGATATTAAGCACAGGGTGTGGGCATAAAATTGAGAGAATGAGACATTTCAAGGTCAACCCAAGGAGAGGATTGTTGTGTTGTTAATAAAAATCACTAAATCTTGTAATGGACCCCAGCAAGCCTGAGAGTTTAAAAAAAACAAGTAGACAAGCATCAAGTTATGACACATACACACATGCATGAACACATACACTCAAAGCCTGTGTGGGAAGAAATCAATGAAAACAAAGCATTGCTGAAATGTGCTATAAACAACAGCAAAAAGCAAGTCAGTAGGTCTTTACTTTTATAGCTGCACTGCTGAGTCACAATGTGAAGCACCCACAATAAAAACCAACTGAGGTTGCTGAGACACTGTACGAGACACCATCTTTAATCTCTCAGTCATTCAAAACAACTAAAGCCGTCACCCATTGACCTCATCAGCACCCCACTTAATTTTAAGCCTCTTTGGAAAGAGCCTTTCCTAAAAAGTAATATCTGATTATCTCCGCCAGCTGCTGACTCAATGGCTGGCAGCAAACGGTTGACCCTTGAATCTTTTTTAAGCTTTTTAAGCATAAAGGCTATTGGTGCGATAAGTAAAAGTGAAAAAATAAACAGAAATAACTTTGATAAAGTCAACAAATTTAAAATCCTACTCTTCATTCGGAAAGGTGAGTTTGCTAAGCTAGAGTCGTGATTTGTCAGAAGTATTTTTGAGTAGTGTTGTGTTTGAATGCCTTCCTTCACAGGCCCACCTATTTCTTAAAGTAGCTTTTTTTGTTGGGTTTTTAACTTTTGATATATTTTTAATCTATTTTTAAAGTAAAATAAAAGCCACTTTTTGACTAGCACGCCTGTACCCGTGTGTCCTTTGCTGGTTCCATTGCAGACTGGTTAACAAAAAACTATATTTACTGTTGCAGGGTAACAGAATTTTGTTTGACTGTTAGCTGTTCAGTTTTAACATTGCGAAATAAAAGGCACACAAAGATGGAATATTTTAGACCAGCACTGTAAACCACCCACTTATGTCCTTTGAAGTGTTGCCTTACTTTAGCATAACTTTCAGTTACATTTTGCCTCATTATCTGAGACGTTGCTTGATCTTGCTCTAATTTTCCTGCTCTAGATGTTCTTTAGACTACCTGAGTAGGTTACATCTTAATTTCTGATATCTTTAGCCTGCACATAAAGCTAGTGAATGACTGACTGGTCTAAACTGCAGCTAATTTTGATACAAATCAGTGCTGCCTTTTCTGTTTGGAGCCAGGAACAACCAAGGGTTGTTGCTTTTCAGACTCCCATCTTCCTCAGACCAAATCAAACATTAGCTCACTAGAAACATTAATCAGTGACAATCTACAAATAGACTGGTGAATAGGGTACTTTAACTACATGGTAACTGGTAGTCTTGTATAATCAAGTGAAAACATTAACTTTTTAAACACTGCACGAATACATGTCTCCAATTCAGAAGCTCCAAGTCCAAGATGTGGTTAGTCTAGGAGCCATGAGGAGCTGCAACTGACAGCTGTCAATCAACAGTCACGTGAAAGACATCAAAGCTTTTATCCTTTATTAAATAATTTTCATAACTACACAAATTTACCTATAAACAAACAAACAAACAAACAAAAAAGTCAACTGACTCCATATTTGATTAAATACAAATGACCTAATACACTGTAGAACAAATGAGGCTATTTTTGTTCATCTTTAACGGCCTCAGCTGTGAGTTAGGCTTTCCAAACTATTCATATGAGACATAAGGCCTTTCTTTGTGTTACTTTAAAAACAGCTAAAGTGCAACGCGCTGTTCTAGGATATTTGTCATCAGACTTGAATGTTTCAGTATATTTTGGCACTAGACTTTATTTCCACATTGGCTACAGCCCCAAGTGGCAGCTGCCGCTCCAGTCATAACCTCAAAACAAGCCAAGTAACGCAGACTTCATAGAGTGACCTTCAACTTTTAGTGTTTTGTTTAATCAAATTACGTTTCTCTCAGAGAACTGTCAGAAAGGTGATCCCTTCTATCGCCTCCCCCCCACCCCCCTCGATCCCTAGCCCGTCTCACTCTTCTATGATCACCTTTTTCCCTGATGAACAAAAGATTTCACAAAGCAAGACTTTCTTTTTTTTCCACAATGTAAAGTCATTATTCTCTCTCCTTTGTCTCCACTCTCCACCTACAAGTACCTTCCTACCTGTGTTCCTCTGGGGGAGGTGTTGGTGGGAAAAAAAATGCTGTGTGCATGGATAATTCTGGAATATAACAATGTGATATTTCATCTGCACGCGCACACAAACACACTCGCCGGACACAGAAAACGTGCCTTGTCAGCGAAGTACTGCCCATATTCATTAGCCACTTAGAATGCTGTGTTCAAATGAATCAAAGTAAACTGCTTACACGTAATCTTGTCACCCGCAGAGTAAAATATACCACGTCTGTTATTACATTGGTGTGGAGCCAAAATGAGTCAATGGCCTTGCAGTACCATATGGGTGTCTAGTGTACAGAGTATATTTGTGTGTGTACAAGTTTCTACCTACTGCAATAAATGCTAACAGAATAAGCTGCTGTCATTTGTGCACATTATTATCTGTGCATGTGTGTTATGTATTTGTTTTTCATAAGCCTACAAGGGGAATAACACAGTGAATTACATCATATCTATAGCGAGCAATGGCCGAGCAATGGTTTTTGGGGGGGTTTTACAACACACACTAAATCCTTTTTTCTTTTTTTCACTGCATCCTACTGAATTACAATGTACGCTTTCAAGAAAGGCTTCTATGCGCGTTTGTTTGTGTACACGGATATGTGCAAAATGCAAGCGTAAGCCTAGGAGGTAAAAATTTGCAGTGGCGATTATAGTAATTATGGTTTCAGGTTTTTTGGATATTCCTTTAGATGGACCACTAGATTACCAGGCAGTTTTGGCAAAGAAAGAGGGAGAGTGGGGAAAAGAAAAGAGTTACTGTTGGGGAAGGGGTGGACTGAGGGAGCAAGGGAGAGAGGAAAACTTTCAGAAGACAGGGAGAAGGAGAGCAAGAAAGAAGGAGAGAGAGCAACAAAAAGGGAGAAGAGAGAATGTAGTGGCGAAAGATAGGAAGACGAGAGAGACTAATCCTTCAGGCAGCTTCCAAACACTACTCAGCCTGCTCACTCGCTCCCTGTTCTCCTCCCCCCATCTCCCTCTCCGCTCTCGACCAAGAGTTGAATGGACTTTTACAGTGCAGCTTTGTTTCCCGTCAAAAAGGAGCATGAATGTCAAATTCTCAAAAAAGAAAAGAAAGAAAGAAAGAAAGAGAACACCTTCTTATGCTGTTCTTTCACTTCCCTTCTCTAATCCAACACACTCTCTTTCATCGTGTCTCCATTTCCCTGTGTTTCCCTATGTTTGTCCTTTCTTCTCTGCTCCCTCACTCTCACGCTCTCAGTATAGGACAAAGCTCATAACAAGCTTTCAGCAGAGACAAAAAGGACCCAGCCTCGTGGACCCCCTGTCGCGGCATGTCGTCTTTTCTCAATGGCAGCTTAATTACATATTCATGGCAACACAAATAAGACACTCTTGCTCCAACACACAAACACGCCACTCGGCCAAAACACCCAACATCCATCTGCTGGTCGTGTGTCTGCCCTCGAGAAACTGTTCTTCCAAAAGAGAGCAACACATATGTGGAAGTGTCTCGCCTCATATTCGCCTGTTTGAAGGAGGGACACTTGTGTAATGCAGCCACACAAAAGTTTAAGCGCTGCAAACATCTGTGATATTGTTCAAAAAAATAATAATAATAAGATACACACATTTTAAATGTGCAGCCTGTCTTTAATATGTGCACCAAGCAAGCAAAAAATAAAAAATAAAATCTGGAGACGGAGCAGACTGTAGCTTTGGCATGAATCCAAACAAAGTGTCAAAGACAGACACGGTAGGGGGAGAGGGATTAAGTTGAAGAGGCAGAAGTTGTTGGGTCCAGCCCCCCCACAGGAAGATGAAACAAAGGTGTCCTATAATCGCTTGTCTCCAATAAGTGAAGCTTGCTGCTTGTTGTTTCTGAAGCAAATAAACCAACCCGTGCTATTTACTGGAGGTTTTACAGTATCAAATAAAAAGAATATATAGACCATGAAAAGCCTCGGCTGGCGGCTGCAGACACAGGCAAGGCCTTAAAACAAAGAGATTCAGGGTGAGATTTCAATGAAGAGCAGCTGGCATAGTGTGGAGCTCCATTTCTCTACCTGTCTCGTTCCTTCCTTTCAATTCCATTTATCTGTACTGGACCCGTAGGAGAAGGCGTTTGTGTGTGTGTGTGTGTGTGTGTGTGTGTGTGTGTGTGTGTGTGTGTGTGTGTGTGTGTGTGTGTGTGTCTCAATGTGTAGGCAAACTCTCTCTCCCTCTCTCTGCCAGATAGATGAGTTTCTGTGACCACACACACACAAAAAATACAAAATGTCCTGCTGCTTGTGGGCCCCGTTCGGAAGCACAACAATATGTCCAGTGTTTTGGCTACACTCTAATTAAACAGCGTAAATCTAAGTAGAGAAAGACGCGGAGTGGTGAGAGACGGCAGCAGCAGGGGAACAAAATAATAAAAAATGACAAAGATTTACAAGGCAAACAGCATGTCAGAGGTAGCAGATGGGAAAGAAGAAAAACAGGACAGAGAATAGGAGAAATGGGGACATATGACAAGAGGGAAGAGCCGAGACATGGACAACAGCACAAAAATCTGTGGCCCGGCACTGAGTGGCAGGGATTCACCAAGTCCAACTGTTTACTACTGGGATCAGAAATGCAGAGTTTCATAAGCAGCAACTTAATCACAAATGACCTTTTTTTAGCCTTAGAAAACAAATTCTATTGGATGTTTCTTTACAAAAGGTCATTCGCTTTTTTGTTGTTTTTTTACAACTCAACCCGATCTGCCCATGTGCAGCTAATTTTCATACCGTTTCTGAATGCATTTTTTCCCTTGCTGGTGGAGCATAATTAACAAATTTTAAAGATAAAACAGTCAAACAGGGTTATCATTTTCCTGAGTGCAGGATTCCATGGGACCAACGGGAACTATATAGTAGGCCATTGATTGAGAACAAACGGCGTTTTCTCAGTACAACCACCCTACACACAGAGACACGCACACGGGCACAGACGCAGCTAACAAAAACAAAAAGCCTGGAAATGAGAGCACCAAATGAGGCCTTAGGTTTCTCAGACCATGAAAAATTCATAATTCCAGGTCTTTACATGAAACTCTAGAAGGAATTAGGCCTAACAGCGGGAGACGCTGGGAATCGGTTTCAGAATATTTTGCTTTCTCTTTTTCGTCTTTTCTCTAGCTCAGGCTCTCTCTCTCTCTAGTAAACATGCACGTTCACAGAGACACAAATGCACACAGCAGAACACAAGCGCGCACACACAGGGATGCATTCTTATGTTCCATCCTGGGTTTTCCCCTGCGGAGAGTAAGATACTAAATGGTGCAAGTGGTGTCTGGCGTGACGCAGTTTGTCGACACAGCCTTTTGAAAACCGCACTTCTTCAGAAAGAAGGATTTCTTGTCTTCTTTCCTCAAAGAAAAACACGCCTGCAAAGTTCTCTGCTGCTACACAAACAACTCGAGTTCGGGCTCTTGATTCTCGAAATAGGTTGAGCTGTAATTGCTATGTGTTGATGTACTGAAGGTGGACGGCATTTTCACAGTGCAACATAAAATGTACTCAGTGAATAGATGAGCAGCCATGGCCCACAGGCAAGCAGGGAAAAAAAGGTGAGGAAAACCCATTCAGCAACTAACAGAAGACACTGACTGAAAGGATAGAGATAGAGAAAAGGTGGGTGGTAAAAAAAAAAAAAAGTCTCATCACTGGTCACACTTAAAGAGAGAGTCTATGAAACACACGGATGAGTAAGCAAGGATAAGATTTTTTTTAATTTTTTTTTTAAAGAAAAAGGCAGAGAGAGCAAGGGAAATCTGCCATCACTAGGCTACTGCTAGCAGCAGGAGGGTCTTCGATACAAAACAACCCCAGACACAGTCAAAGACTTCCTTTCACACACTCCCATGAACGCCTGTCCGCGCACACAAGCCATGCACATAGAGTATGCTCACACACACAACACACACAGAAAGCAAACAGAATGCTGCACTGTCTGACTGAAAAAAAAAATCTTTCTCTGTGTGTGTGTGTGTGTGTGTGTGTGTGTGTGTGTGTGTGTGTGTGTGTGTGTGTGTGTGTGTGTCTGCATATGGCAGTAAGTGTGACAGTCAGTGAGCTTGTCCAGTCCTAGTGGAGTGATCAAAGCTAGTACAAACCACCCAGAGAGATCTCCCTTCCTCATCCATTCATCCTTTCGCTTTCTCACTTTATCTCCCTCCATCTCTCTCTCACACCCTCTGATGCAGAAACGCCATCATATTTACCACGCAGAATCTGCTCAACCAATTGCACAGCCAATCAAAGTGGCCTATTTAGTTCCAATAATTCCCAGCTGCCCCCCTACAAGCACTGAACCCTGGATGGCGGCACTACACCATAGGACAGGGACATAGCATAATGGGAGACAGCATGGGAGCCCTGGCAATATTATAATGCCGAATGTGCACACACACATGCAATGAAACGCCACATGAGCTCGGAACTCTATGACAGTGCCAAGTTCGCACAAACGCGCAAACACACACACACTCCACAGGAGTTCTCTGAAACCGTCCCCAACCTGCCAAGTTTATGAATGCACACAGCTCACAGGAGTCGTGTAAGCCCAACTTTACAGTTCTGTACCAACACATTCACATACATATGCAACTACACACCAACAGTTCTCTGTAGCTATAGAGCACAGCTTTAAACGAAGTGAGAAAGCATCCTGAAATAGATCTGAATGTTCAGTTTAAAGAAACGTGTAAGCTGTAACACAACAAGCTGCCACACAAATGCACGAAAAGTTGAATTGTAGAACCTAGCTACACAGCACCTGAGTCATCGTGGGTTTTTTTTAAAAGTGGACTTCTGAGACTTTGTGCAGCAATCTTGACATCCATTCATTCCAGATCAAAATGTAAGGGGGCTTAGCTAATGGCTTTAAAAGGCACAACTACTTGCACTCAAGCTGGCATGAGAGGATTTCAACTAACACTCTCCTCTGATTGTACTGTATGTGCACATGTCAGTGTGTGCACAAGCGCCTTTGTGTATGAGAGACTTCTCCACAGCCCAATACACTTTCTACCGTGCTGCACAGCTAGGAGAGACGTCTGCAGGCCAGATTAAATGACTGAGAGCTAAAAAATGAATGAATAAATCAAAGGTTCATAATTAAAAGCTTAAGGGAGAACTAAATGTGAAGTAAAATAACTTGGCTTGAACCCTTTGTGTGAAATAAGTGTACTCAAAATGGATTTAAAAAAAAGAAAAAACAAAACAAAACAGCTTCCCTCTATTTGAGAAACCTTTGTGATTCATTACGATCAGATTTGAATCAAAAGCAGCGCCAGCATCATTCCCACAAACACCATCATCCTGAACATCGTTAGTCATGACTTCAAAAACAAACTCTGCTATTAAACTCGCCAAAAACCACATATTCCACTGTGGAGTACAAACTAGAGGCCAACAGCTGGCCCTAAGACATTCAATGATGCATGAGCTGCAATGGACGGAAGAATAATCTGGTTAGAACAACTGGATGTATTTTCGTGTTCCATGTACACGGAACGATGTTTGGGATTTGAAGGAGGTTCTCTCCCACTGATCCACAGACAGGATCAGCTAGGTACACAAAGACCCCCGCTTCATTTAAGTTGTGTTTGTGTGTTTTACCCCATTCAATAGAACAGCTAATGAAGTGACTCCTCTCACACAAGGAAACGACTTCAGAGACACGAGCCAAGTTGGTTGTGAACAGTGACAGAAAAAAAACACACATAACAGCTACGCCAAATGGATGCGGAAGAGGAGAAGCAGAGGATTCAAAAGATTTTTTTTCTTTTAAATGAGGGCAGAATGCGAGAAAAACGACACTTTTCAGGACTGTGAAAATATACAAGTTTCTTCTCCCTTAAAACGCATCAACAGTTTAAGCTTCCAATTATCAGATTTTACAATGAAAGTTAAATTGAGCCGCGTATTGGCACCGATGTGCAATTTATCAAAGGTTGGTGAAACCCTGCTCAAATCGTGTCCCCTAAATTGAAATGTATCGATTTAACAGTAAACCAATGGAGAACGGTTATAATGAATGTTAGCGGCAGTTACTGAAAAGCTGTTCCCCAGGGCAATGAGAGAAAGGTGGCAGCAACATCATGTCCAATTACTACCCAGATTCGGCACAAAAACCTGAGGCTAATCTGTAATGTCAATACTAATGTATGCACTACATCCTTGTGTAGCATATGACAGTTACTCTAGGGAATACTCTAGAAGTTTTTCAAGTGGAATTATTAGTTTTATGGCAGAGGCTGAAGCTTTGCGTGAATTCTTTATAAGAAACTATAGGGTCATAGCTAAATAGAAGACAAACATCGAGCAAGAGTGGCTTTAAGAAGGTCAGCTTTTAAAAAGGTGGTGGTGAATAAAGCTGTGTCGTAAAACAGCACCGGGGCTGGGCATTAATTCTTTTGGAGGAACATTAACAGGGCACAAGTTCTCCCTGAGAAGGTCAATAAGAATGTGAAAGCTGGAAAGATGCGTCTGGTTTCAGCATTTTCACGAATCCCACATGGTTCATGATAAATTTAAAATAAAAAAAATCCTATCCAGGAGAGCATCCGGTTAAAAGTTGGGCTGCTTGCAGTGTATGACCCGCGACATTCCCCACAAACACCGGCCATAGTGGGTGGTTGCTTCTCACTCTTCAGAAATATCACTTTAATATCCCCGTTATGCTTCACTAGGGCGTATAGTAAGTAACGGCTCTAATACTCAGCACCGAAACATCTTTACATTATGTGTTTGCGCTATCTTTGGATTCTGCTTAATCCTGCTGGGCTGTATTACAGTCCTCACTTTCAGCCCATTCCTTCTGCCTCCTTCCGATTGCGTTATGAGATCCATAAGACTGTAATTGCCTTTAACCTTCTGGCGGCGCAGTGTTCGTGACTTCTGATCGGTCTTTCAATCGGAGCAATGGACCTTCGTTAATTTTAACGAAGTACTGCGCAATTAATGCACTAGTCGCCCAATCAGAGATTCTCCAGCCCTGCCTGCCCTTCACGGTGTTTTCACATTAATGTAACTGCATCTGCGCATAGTTCATTTGTCCGCTCAGAACTGAAACAGAACTGGCAGAAAATCCCCGCAATATTCTGTTCTGCCCGCGAGGTCCCACGATACTGCTCGCGAGTTTTGCAATTATATTCCTATTTATCTGGTTCTCAATAGTGGGTCAAGTGCACGTTTCTCTGTGTATTAAGTCTAATTTTAAGTCGTTTTTCTACACAGCAGGCTATCGTTTTCGGTCTTCCCGGATTAATTAGCCTATTAGTCGTATTTCCCTGGGAAGAAAAAAAAGTGGGCTGTGAGTTTAGCTGCTTTTCAGCACACTTCAAGCGGCCAAGAAAATGCGCATACACAGTTTACACATTAAGATGCTGACCATATACTAAGCTAGTCTTCTACTCTAAGTCAATTTAAATGGAAATATGGCCAAAAAAAAGTATATCTCCTTGTTGAGGGGATACTTCTCTGGGTCTACTAATTGACATGCCGCCCATACCACTTAAACGCACCTCGGCAGTGAAGGAGAAGGCCCATCACTTTCAAACGTGCAAGGTGTAATTAAAGCGCTTGACAGAAGACGCGCTCTCACGCCTTACCTTGAGCGACTCCTGCGTGTATTAGCACCAGGACAATCAGGATCCTCGGCGTGGCGCTCATTCTCACCAGGCTGGAGCTCCCGAGTACTATTCCACTTCTCTGTCCACTTTTACCCATTACAGGCAACGCGTAATACACATAAACTCCTCCGTCCACGGTGGGTGAAACGAGAACCCACCCCCCAACACGTCCTCCACAACAGGATCTGCTGGTTGATCAGACGTGTCCAAGACCAAAGCGGCTGGTGTGTAACTTCTAGTCCCGATGTCTAAGTCCGTCTCAAAAGGCGCGGGGCGAGCTGTGATAGCAGAGGTGGAAACAGCCACGGGCTCCCTTCACTCGTGTCAGCGGCACTGCTGCCTTGCCACTAAGCTCTCTCCGTGCGTTCTCTCCTTCTCCACCGTCTCTGTTTACGCAGAGAGAAATGCCACCGCCCTCTGGCTACCATGCGAGACCATGTTTCTCCCTCTCTTCTCTTCTTTGCTTCCCTTTCCCTGTCTTTCGTGAACGTACACACGAAAATACGAAATGCAGATAAAATCTCAGCTCACGCGTTTCACTTTTAATGACACGTCTGAACAGCGTTGTGCTCGTGGCAGGTGCGTTCTTTCACTCTAAAGACAGTGAACAGACTTTAAAGAACCTTGTATTTCCTCCTAGATGCTAAAATTTAGGAGAGAGGGAGTAGTTTAACTTTTTTCTTTACTTTCTTGGATTTTTTTATTGACCATCTAATGATTGCACGTGTACGAGTTTGTGCGCCTTCAAAATCTCTCAGTGTGGAGCAAAGCAAGGATAGGGTTTCTCGAGAGCTTAGTTTACCGACTAATGCCCGCCCCCTGACGGCCACGTCCGTTGGACCTGCATGAAGACATATCAGTGAGAGGTATAATTCAACAACAGCTTCTTTTATTGCTATTGGGTTAAACAGAATAGATGGATTATTTGAAATTCGCAAGGAATAACTGATTGTGCCTGTGACTGTTCGCTTTTCCCTCATTCTTTTGACCACATTTCTGCCCCTCTAGTGCCAGGTGCGTGTACCATAAATCCAAGTGTTGTTGTGACCCTCGGACTCAGTTGCTCTTTGAACTACTGGACATCCACTTCTTCGTGATGTGCATCATCTTAAAGCAGACTACTAGAAATAAGTGATCACTTGCCATAGAGACGAGCACAGGAATTTATTCAAAAATGAATGCCTGAATGTAAGATTTTATTAAAAGCAAAATGAGAGACCGTTCACCTTAAAAGGAGAACTCCTTCAGTGCCACTTCCCATAGATGTGCTAGAGAATAATGAACTTTCAAATAAAATTATGCAGTAGCAATAACCACTTGAATTTTGCACTGCAATCCTTTAATAGTTCTACATTTGCGGACTTAAGTGTCAAAACTTTTTACAAGGCTACATCTAGATTCTTATTCCATTTTGTCAAAAGTACAACCAGGTATCATGTGCATCTTTAAGCACTATATGTAACCAGTGTCACCTTAAAGTAGCTGAATAATAAGGAGGAAAAATGCTTAAGTCACTAACAGACTCAAAATAAACTCTACACACATATCAGTATGTGTGTTTCCAGCACGCACACACACACACACACTTACAGCTACCATAACTCTCGACAGTGTTGCTGTGCAGTCATTTGAGCAGCACAGCCTGGATCATGCATTGTAAATGGCAATAGTAAAATATGCGCTTGGTGCCATTTGTCACCACAGCAGCCCTGCAGCTCAGTGACTACCAGTGGAAGTAGCTGCTACCCACAGGGACCTGTAAAAGCCTTTTTATTCTGCCACTTTATTGGGAATGGGAAAGCAATAAGTTACCCAAGAAACATATGGCACACTTAGATATGGATCGGGACTTACCCCAGCAACAGTCAATGGGAAAGGGATTCTCACAGTTCCATGTGGCCGTACAACACATTCATATTTTGTATACTCATAGTCTGCCAGTGGCTTAAATGTGTAAGGAGAGTATTACGGCAGTTTTGGCAGCATCTCAGTAAATCTGGTAACATTTGCCTCTTCCTCAAAATTTCCTTTGGAGCTACGTTCTCTCAGATTTATTCATGAAAACGTGGAGGCCACCAGCAGTATATGTTTTGATTTCCCTCATTCTTTTGACCACATTTCTGCCCCTCTAGTGCCACCACTGCGTGAAGATGAAGGTGCGTGTACCATAAATCCAAGTGGTTTTTGTTTTTAAAAAAAGAGGTATTATTGGATTCCTTCAAGTCAAGTTGAAAGCATTGTGATGTCAGCCTTGCCCATACTGGATATTTAATCATTTTGGCTTTAACGACAAAGTTTAAGAATTGATACAGCCCTCTTTTTTCCACATACTTTCCAAAAAAAACAAAAAACAAATATAATCCTATTGAGATGAGGTTTTCTCAAACTCATATGGATTTCTGATTTTAAGTTTTAGTCTGTCACAGACAAGATAAATTGACTCAGGACCCCATTTTCAGGAAGCACAAACAAATAATAATAATTATAATTTGCAGTTAGTATTTCTCCAATAGGGGGCGCAGCAACAACCGTGTTTGATTTAAACAAGGCTCAATCATGTCAGCTTGTCTTACAGGCTGTGAATATTTGGACCATACTGAAGGTTTCAGTTTTTTTAAATGAAAAACCTGATTTAATTTGTTGCAGCCACTTTTACTTTTAACTTAATTAGATGCAACTGATATAACAAATGTCCCAGATTGCTGCTTGTACTCAATTTTGTGACTGTTATTTCACTTTGTGAATAACTCTTCCACTTAAGATGTAAGAATTAAGACTGTATGTGTGCATGCATGTGTGCGTGTGTGTGTGCGTGTGCGTGCACGCCCTGTCAGCCTCAGGGCCTAAATCTGTAGCTCCTACAGGACTTTGTCGCATTGTCCCTGTCTCTTTTTTTTTTCTTTGAATGAGAGGATCATCAAAGACAATCCAACATCACTATATTCATGTTTTTCATCATTACTGAACTAACGACACTGTGTCTAGAAAGTTGAAGACATTTCCCATTGGTTGCCTGCGCCTGTAACCCACAGCATCAAAGCGGCTCCGATAATGAGAGCGGGAGACACCGCTGAGGAAGACTGGAGATGATATCTTGATAATCCAGAGAAGAGGCTCAAAGAAAGGTGCTTTACCACGTAGAGCCTTAAAAAACAATCTGTTTTTAACATCAGTACTGCTTTTAGTGTTGTATACTGATATGTGCGACTTTCTAATTAGTACCAGGCATTTTCAGTCTATATTTTTTCATGGTTCTTAAAGAAGAAAGGTTCCCCTTTTAGCGGCTACTTAATTGCTTTTGCTGCTGAGAGTTAGATGAACAGATTGATAAGACTCATATCTGGCCAAATGCAGTAACTCCTTAGTGTCTTGTTGTCCCTATAAAGGTTGCCTGGCAACTAAAGAAGACTACAAAATGGTCCCTGTAAAACAACAACTTGAGGTCTTTATATTTGTGCACAGAGAAAACAATCAACAAATGCTACTGGTGTTTAGTCAGTGTTACTTTTTCATAGTAGGTGGTTTCTAGTCTCCATTGCGAGCTACTGGCTGCAGTTTCATGTAGAGTGAAAGTGATTGGTCGTCTTGTGGCTTAATGGAGCTTGCAAAGAAAAGCGTCTGGACTTCTTTAAGTTGCTTGAAGACGTTTCACCTCTCATCTGAGAAGCTTTTTCAGTTCTGAGGTCAAATGGCGGAGAGTCCCAGATTTAAACCCAGTGGGAATATCCCCCCACAGAGGGAGAAAAGGACCCCCTGATGATCCTCTAATCACATGAGCCAAGGTGTGAAAACGGGTGTGGGTCCCAATCAGCCAGGGTTTCGGGTGAGCTCATTGTGAAATCTGGCCCCACCTTATCATGCGATTTCCAGAGGTCAGATGGCCCAGGATGTGAGTGTACGTTAAGGCGTCTGGGGAGGGAACTCAAAACTGGATTGACTGCAGACAGTTGGTGTCGTAAACCACCGCCTCTGTTCAAAGATGGTCGCTCACAGTGGACATAGATGGCTTCTTTCACTCCTCTTTGAAACCATCTGTCCTCTCTGTCCAAAATGTGAACATTGGCATCCTCGAAGGAGGACCATCTGACCTCTGGAAATCGCATGATAAGGTGGGGCCAGATTTCACAATGAGCTCACCCGAAACCCTGGCTGATTGGGACCCACACCCGTTTTCACACCTTGGCTCATGTGATTAGAGGATCATCAGGGGGTCCTTTTGTCCCTCTGTGGGGGGAAACTCCCACTGGGTTTAAATCTGGGACTCTCTGCCATTTGACCTTAGAACTGAAGAAGCTTCTCGGATGAGAGGTGAAACGTCTTCAAGCAACTTAAAGAAGTCCAGATGCTTTTCTTTGCAAGCTCCTTTGACTACGATGACCTGGATGACTGAGAACCTTCACAAACATCTTGTGGCTTAACATTCAAAATCCCTCCCCCAAAACTTTCCTGACATTTGAATTGGGGTAGAGGTGATGAGATTCTTTATCTCTGTCTTGGTCTTTTGAAAATTTATGAAATTGACAATTCTTTGAGCTCACTTCATGCTTCATGCTATTAATGAGCATGAAGTAGCATGCAAAAGTTTTTACTCCATATACATGCAGAATAAGAGCCCAATCTTTGATCCTCTGTGCCGGTTTACATATCGTGTGCGTGAGAGTGTTTGCATGAAGGTTTATGGTAAATTTGTATTCATGGTAAATGTGCAAACAGAAAGTGATGGTTGGGATTTAGAAAAATAAAATTTGAGGTTCTTCTCTTTTCACCAGGTGCAAAGGTTTCGTGATGAGCAGCCAACAGCCAGCATGCAGCTTGTGAACATTTCAGTTTGAGTGGTAATATTGACTGTGGACTTTCATCTTTCAACCAGTCTAGTTTTTCCCGGGTAGAGCATGGTGTTCACTTGTTTTCTGTCATAATATAATAGGCTACAGAAAACAAGGGGGTGTCTTTTATAAAAATCCTTTTCCAAAAACCAACCCATGGCAACTGCTTGACAGTTTCTACCTCATTAATTGAAGACACTGGAGGAGAAACTCAATTCCTTGAAAAAACTTAAAATTGCAATAAGCTCCGTGCGACTCTTGCACTTCATCTCTATAGCTATAGAGGTATAGCAAACATGCTCTCATGAGTGCCATAGCCTGTGCTGTTTCAATTGTATGTTACAATTGAGAGCAAGCCCCCATGAGGGTGACTCTGTATAATCTCTTTAAGCAGTTACATAATGGCCCCCAGTTCATGTTTTAATCAGCGAATAGATGGCTGCGCCCAGGGATGAATAATCACATCTATAACTTTCTAATCTAATATCCAGCTACATTCAAGTGGATTAGAGAAGAGCGGCAAGGGAAAGGAGGAGTGCAGGTGGCACACCTAGATGTGAGTGTTTGCAGGAGGATTTATGTTTTGTGTTATTTGGATAAAGAGAAAATTAGATTGAGAAATTGCTTATGTGTATTCTCCAACTGTCACTAGCAAAACACAGTGACCGTAATATCAGACCTTTCGGATCGCTTTTGATTTCAGTTGTTTTTTGGCAGGTTGCTTGGTGATGCGTACTGACAGTCTCATCGCCTAGATGGCTCTGTGTGCCCCAAACACTGGGTGCAACATCACCGTAGGAATTTACAAAAGTGAATGAAGAAGTCCTTCCAGACAGACAGATGGTTAGATACACAGACAGTGCATCAGTCATCAAATTGAATTGTTTCCTGTCTCACACAAACACACCAAAGCACAGAGTCCCAAAATACCAGATACTGTGGCTACAATAAATGAAATTGAAAATCCCATTCGGCATGTGACCTCATAGGCAGTAAACGGTGTATAACACATTTATCATGTAAATGCTGCTGTTTGTAGTTAAGTTTGTTTACATGGCCGCAATCTCAAAGAAGAGTCATTACTGAACAAAGCACGGCGAGAAAGCCAATGCGATGTTCATTTCCTGATTGAAAGTCATGTTCTTTTCATCTTCATCATGCTGTGACATGAGCCCAATGCATCTTATTTCTTTTGTTGTAATTAAACACGATGGCCAATACAAGTCTTCCAGCTCAGCAAGAGGAAATCAAAGGGTCGATCCACTTTGAAAGCAGGCTTGTATATGAAAGAAAGAGAGCGCTAAGAAGGAAAAAATGTTTTATTAAATGGGAAAGAAAGTAATGTTGGAAAAGACAGGAAAGAAAGAAAAGGCAAAGTTTGTGTAGTAATGTTAATGCATGTCTTTTGTTTAGACTTTTTTAGACTTTATAGTCTACGCATCGGGTCATGGTCACTTATTCGTTTTGCTTTTTCGTGGCATTTTTCAAATGTTGAAGCTCAAACCGAGCATCAGAATAGGAAAGAGAAGTGACGAAGTGACTTTGAACGTGGCATGATTCAAAGTACACAGTTCGGTCTGAGTGTTTCAGAAACTGCTGATCTGCTGGGGTTTCCCTACACAACCATGTCTAGGGTTTATAGATAATGGTCTAGAAAAGTAAATATCCAGTGAGCAGCAGTTCTCTGGGTGATAATGCCTTGTTGATGCCAAATGTCAGAGTAGGATGGCAAGGCTGCTGAATTTGGCACAAACAACATGGCAGCATAGATGCATTCTGCCTGCCATCAGTTCAGGCTGATAGTGGTGGTGTAATGATGTAGGGGATATTTTCTTAGAACACTGTGTGCCCCTAACCAAGCATCATTTAAGCACCACAGTCTACCTGAATATTGTTGGTGTCCATGCTCATGCCTTTATAAACACAGTGTACCCATCTTCTGATGGCTGCTTCCAGCAGGATAGTGTCCCATGTCACAAAACTCAGACCATCTCAAACTGTTCTTTTTGAACATGACAATAAGCTCACTATACTTAAACAGTCCCTACAGTCATCGGATCTTTATCCAATAGAGCACCTTTGGGATGTGGAAGAACAGAAGAGTCGCATCATGGATGTGCAGCCAACAAATCTGCAGCAACTGTGTGATGCTATCAATACGTCAATATGGACTAAAATCTCTGAGGAATGTTTGCAGAATGTTGTTGAATCTATGCCATGAAGCCTCAAGGCAGTTCTGAAGGCAAAGAGAAGTACAACCCAATCCTAGCAAGCTATATCTAATCCTACGTTCCCCCTTGCCTTTGCCAGACAGTGCTTAAATCCCCTGTGTTCTCGTGGCGCGCTTCTTGTGCCTGATTTTTTTTAACTACTTTGTTTGGCGGTTATGTGCACTTTTGTAATTCTTTTTTTAAATATTATCTCTGTGCCCTACACTTGGCTTCTGCTGGATTACGACACATCTACACGTTGATTAAGATGACGCAGAAGGAATTTAGATGGATATTATTGAGTTGTATGTCCAAATTGATTATTTACTGCTTTATCCAAGTTTTTGACCAGCAGTAATACTAGGAATAATTGACCATATATGTGTAGCATGAACACACAGGAATGCACGTGCGTAGCAGTGTAGGTAACTGCTGCTGATTTCATTAATGTACAAATGAACATGTATAAACATCCCTTTAGTGTGTAATCTAACTGGACATTCATTGGTGTGTGAATTTTATTTCAGGCTCATGTGTACACACAGTATTCATGGACTTTCTTAAAGTAACAAATTGTGAAAGCAAAAAATAAAGAAATAAGAATAAATAAAAATAAGAAAATCCTTCTTCACAGCTGAATAGAATGGGGAAGCTACCAAGGACACGGACAAGATCACAGATTTCCTCTATGAACAATGTGCCAGCTACTACACAAAAATATTTTGTGCTTAGGAATTTTGTTTCCAATATCTTTAGCCGTATATAATTCAGACTGAAATTAAATTGCCCATACTGCAATTACTAATGGAACAATGGGAGATGCCAGTTTTGTTTGCGAGAAGCTACAATGTTGGTAGTCCGTGCTGGATTTGATTACTACTTTACTTAAACGTTTGTGTATAGATAGTGAGTGTTGTTTAGGCTTAAATGAGGGCTGATACACTGATTAACTCCACAAACACATTTTAAATCTCAAAGTCATTTACAGTGGTTGCTTCAAAGCTGAGAACAAAGACTTTAAACGCCCCACAAAACAAGTGGCGCAGAAAGCATCAATTTCCCAGTGGATCTGGGAATATGAGCTTGCATGTTTATATATGTGTATATTTTCCTCATGTATTTTGATATCATCATTACATATTTGGGTGGTTGTGCAGGCAGAGCATGTTTTCCTACTAAGTGGGAATTGAATGTGTGTGAATGGATAAATGAGGCTTGTGGTGCTTTGAGTGCTCAGTTGTAGTGGAAAAATGATACATACTAACTAAAGTGCATTTACCAAGCTGCAAAATCTTTGAGAAATTAAAAAAAAACCCATTTCAGCTTAAGGAATACTTCAAGGATCAGCCAAATTGGCAGTTTTGATATACAAATCAACTCCTTAGTAACATCAGTACCACCAAAGGCTTGATCTTGTTCCTTTGGTTTCCTTTATCAAAAGAAACAAGAAGACGAAGCAAAAAAGGGATTCTGTTTGTGCTTGGAAGTTTTTGAAATCTCATTAGAAGACACAATGGAATCATAGCCAAACAATGTTTTCCATCACACCTCAACCATTTGACAGATCCAGCTCTTTCATGCAAGATGATGCCAGTTTGTCACCATCTGCATCTACTCTCAGATCTGAATGTACTCCCCTAGCATGGATCAGTAGGTGGTCCAGCTTGATTGCAGAATCCACACTGTGAGGAATTTTATAACCGAACCAAAAAGCTTTGACACAGCCTGCTAAGAAGTGCCAATAAAAAAAAAGGTTCTATGATTCGCAGATTTTTATTTCGTTAAAAAGTATTAAAGATGGCTTAATCTAACCAGTCAAAAAATTGCAAATGTCATTTTTATTCTTTCCACAATTTTTTGTTTTGCCTCACAACTGATGATGTGGTTGCCTTTGAATAGAGGCCTTCATGCATTGTTTCTTTCCTCACAGCATTTTGCCAGAAAACAAATCAGTGGCACTCAGAGAGTAAATGCTTGTTTTTGAATGGCATTGATCCTGCTTACACCGCATTCAAAAACACAAAGCTCAGGATTCAGGATTCAAATGATATCCCAATATCATAGCAAAACAGCATCAGCAATATAGCCTTACTCTAGAATACTGGTGCATCTACAGGAAAACGGTGGTGCCATGCATTTTCTATTCATACTTGTATTCGTTTGTGGTGCACACCATTAAAACAAGCCAACTGCTTTCAACCTTTAAGTAGTTTTTAAATGAAAAAAGAGAACATGTTAAGGATTTAAATGTTGACACCCTGGCAGTTAAAGTTAAAGTCTTTGACTGTGTAAAAGTTATTGGTCTCTTAAATGTGGGCAAGTCATTGCTGTAGTTAATCTAATCAAAGAGAACAAAACAACTTCTGCACTATAAATTAAATCCAAACAGATCAAGGGTTGCAGCAATCACAGAGAGTATAGACTTATTGTTACACTGCACAATGCTGTTATTTGTATCTGTCAACCTTATATGAATATGAATAATCATATCCATATTGGTATTGCAAAGACCGTGTCCCATCAATCAGCAGACACTTCGAAAACCTTCAAGAAGTGGAAAGTGTGGTACTTTTACTGGGTTGGGCATTGTAGTAAAGAGCCAAGTACACAATTAAGAATAATTGAAAAGCTATTGTCAGTCAGTGCTGGTTATAAATATACAAAATATGACTTTTTTGATAGATGTGAAAGATATATTTAAAGTGTGTTGTTGGACTGCTGTTAGCTGTAATATGCTGAAGTATTTACAGTGGCATTTTGTTTTTAACTTTCTGGAACTGTAAATTTTGTTCAAGCTTTATTGTCAAGTATCCATAGGCAACATCACTGCTTCCAAAACGAATTGTTTTTTATTGTTTTAAAGGAGTTTAAAAGACCAGGAGTTACGACCAAGACCAGGAAGCCGTGTCACCTTCGTTTGACTTCCCGTCTTTTTTGATCACAAAGTGTTGCTAACTGGGATCAACCGACTTCAGATCAAAACAAATCTCTTTGAGAGGCCAGAGGATTTCATTACTTCTAACTCCCTTGTATGTAAGTTTAAGTAAGTTATTTAGTTTAACACTTCCTCATCTACTGGTGTTGGAGTCTAGACTGTGTTTATTTTTTAATAAGCTATAGTTGTTATGGATTTTATTGTACAATATTTCATTAAAAAAAAGCTTTTTATGCTTTTTTTGTTGTTGTTGTTTTTTTTTTACAAACTTCCTGAGACTAGACACTTAAAGCTTAGCATCATCTATGAATTACTTCCAGTCCCACTCTGATCCCTTAATGCAGATCTATGATCCAACCAGCAGACTACTTGTTATGAAATATACTCTGAGCTGGCTGCTGGCATACGCAGCTTATGTGAAATGGAGCACAACAGCATGAGTAAATATAAGGGAATATATTACCAAAATAACAGTGTCTCAAGAACAAAACACAAAGTGCACTGTGAGTAAGACTGTGCTTTCTGTTCAGATGCAGTAGTGAGCAGTAAACGTAATTTCTACCTGTGTTATGGCTGCACACTCACAATGATCTTAACCTGTTTGAAAGAGGTGGCATATTAATAGGAAGCATGTTTTCAGACATTCTTCAACAGGTTGCTTGTAGCGACAAAATGACATTTTGCGAGAGATGTCACGCTATCACTTTTTCTTTAGATTTCCCCGGAGAAATACTCTTGTACCTTTACAAATGACACTTCAATTTATGGATAGGTGTGTGTCAGCGAGTGTGTTTGTGTGTGTGTGTCCAACTAAGAATTTCAGCCAGACAACTCCCATCTTGCTGCTTGTTGTTGATAAACAGTGGATTTAAAACACTTCAGCACTACACAGGGAAACACTTAACACATTAACTTTCAAAACAAAATTAGCTAATTGTGGGAGTTCAACTAAAAACAATAAACCACTGGAGGCCCTGACAGATGCAGTTAATTCCCTTCCTCTTTCTAGGTGCTAATGTCCTGGCAATCAGCCCAAGTGCTTTTTGATTAGCTCATTATTAATACATGCACACTCTGGAACCTGAAATGACACTTAATTACAACTGCATTTCCAGCAGTGACCAATATTGATGTAATTAAATAATTAAGTGTCACGGTCTGGCTGGCAGACCGTGGGGATGTGGGGAAGGAGGACCCAGGCGCGGAGCTCAAAGTTCAAGCAGTGCGTTTATTTACAGAGGGTGATATCAAACAACAATAAATCCCCGTGTCTTTCCCCAGACTCCCGTGTCGTGTCCTCCAAGTGCTCTCTGCTCCCGTGTCTGCACTCCCGGTGCTCGCTGCTCCTTAAGCCTTCCACGCTCCTCCTGCGGGAAACAATAGCGGCAGCAGTCAGGACACTGAACAATGGCAGGCATACGCATACACGACACGACACGACACGACACGACACGACACGACACGACACGACACGACACGACACGACACGACACGACCAAAACCTAAACTGGGTAACTAACGTGGAGTCCCAAGCAATGATCCCGCGTCGGTGGGAGCTCCAAGACTCTCTTAAGTAGCTCCCCCGACGAGGCCTGATCAGCAGCAGGTGTGTGGCTTCGGGTGTGGCCAGTCCCCTTGCAGGGCCACACCCTCCAGGCCTGACGCCGCCTATAAACAAGTGCTCAGCCACCCACACACACATATACACAAGCACAGGGAAGGGGGAGCAACACCAAAATACACAACAATAATAATAATAATAATATAATACATGACTGCTCAGGGATCCTGGGTCGCCCAGTCCCAGGACCCTGACATTAAGAGTTTGCCATTGCAGCATCCTCTTTATGATTCTAAAAGGCGGAGAGGAAATTATGTTCTTACTGAAAGGGAGGAAACAGAGAAAAGTAGTACTTTTGTAAATGTGTGCAATGCTTTAGTGTCTTTGTAAATGAAAAGGGTATATGAAGTACTGTGCAAAAGTTTTGAGCCTTCTACTTTGTTTCCAAGCTGTCAGGATTTCTTGGGCTTACACAAAGTCTTTCAAAAGTTTTCTTTGGACATTGGCTGCTTTTTCAGTCCTTTTCAGCCCAGTTCTTGTACCCAACCATTTTCACAGAAATCTTTTTTTCTAATTTGTTTGTTTATTAAGCCACCTAACACTGACCTATGGATGATACAAGCATACAAAAGGCACCTAAATCAACCGATGAAGCAGTGTCGTGTCTGCACATAACATTCAGAACCACTTTGTCACTAAGAGCCTGTGACAAAAAAACCATTAGCTGAATATGTGAAAAATGCCAACAATAATAGTTTGGCAGCCATGAAATAGGATCGTTGCACCAAAATAGGTGATTTCCTAAGAGCTAATAGCTGAAAATTTAGCATATCTTCGCACACACTCGAGCCTGTGTCAAGATAAAGTCAAGTCAAAGTCCAGCAAAGATCTGGCGCAGGACTCAAGAGATGCAGTTGACCCAGCGACCAGTTTTGCCAAAGCTTTATGAGCAATGGTCAGTGGCAACAGTTATTTTTAATGGAGTAATAAATACAAATTTGAAAACTTTGGTTCAGGATCAGCTGAACGTATGAGAGATGTATGATAATAAGTATCATACACAGCATACCTGAATAAAACACACACAATCAGTCATGGACTGTCTGCCCAGAGCCTGGACCTCTGGGATCATCTTTACAGAGAATGGAACAAAAGGCAGCCAACATCTAAAGACAAGCTTCGAATGTCCTTCAAGAAGCCTGGTGCTTGCCTAAGAGAGTTCAGGCTGTGCTGAAGAATAAAGGTATACAATACACACTGTGTTTCCATGTATGTGTACATGTTTCAATAAATAGCTGCACCTACAGAAGCGATAGGGGTTCAACACTTTTTCACACTGTTATGTTAAATAATATTACAAAACTACTCATTTAAAATCAGAATAGTCTCTGCACAACATTAATTACATTACTTATTCCAGCTTCTTCAAACCTGCAGTCTAGCAATTCCAAGTCCTTCTCAACGCTACATTAGAGCTTCATGTTAAGATTTGTAGAAGATTTGTAGAAACTGAAAACAAACACTGTGGTTTTAAACTAGTTAGAGTTTCAGTTAGATTTCAAAGTTCATATTTTGTAACACCTGACCATGAATAAAAATTCAACGCCCAAGGAAAAATAGCCAGAAATAAATAAACAAATAAATGGATGCTGCTGTTCATCTGAAAACAAGGGTGTTCCCGAAAACCTGGCTTTTTGGAGATAAGAGCTGCTATGTGATTGCAGTCTGCTTGCCTGATGATTTCCATCCCTGTCCTCCTATCTCCTCATCTATTCCTGTGAAGATGAAAGAAAACAGTTTGCAGCTACTTACTGGGACCCTGCAAAACATTAGTGACTGCTGCCACAGCCTTCAAAGCCTGCCTGTGTGCGTGGCGGCGTGTGGGAGAGACAAAGTGAGACAGGGAGACACAGAGCTTTGACTTGTGCATTTAAGTATTACTGGGCCCAGCATATCAGTGTGTTAACGTGTGCACATGTGCGTGCCTGCTGACATTCTAAAGAGGTGTAAGGTCGAGGTTCATGTCAGCCCGACTCAGCTGTCACCCCCTGAGCTCTTCATAAAATCCCTCACAGCTTTTCAGCTGCTGTTTGAACATCATCAGTCTGGCATAGACTGTGAACCTCAAGGCTGTGGATGTTTTTACACCGCTCCGTGTATATATTTGGCCAAAATGTCTTTCAATTTGACAAATAGCAAAAACAGAAATTTAAAAAACAAAACTGAAACAAAACAAATCTCAATCTATTTGACCACATGGTCCATATTTTAAGAGAATTGTTCGCCTGTAGACAGATTTGTTTGTAAAGTTACGTTGAGAGCTACAAGTCAATGATTGCTTCAATGATGTAACAAGTAAGGACTCTAATAATGAAGCAAAAACAAACACGAGAGGTTACACAATGATGACAAAGCCCAAAGCAGTGAATTTAGTCGCATCTCGTCGAAGACTGTCTGGAACATATTGAGTAGGAGTGAGAGCTTTAATTTGTTAAACTGGGTCACTGAAAGAAACAGTTGTCTACAAAAAGCTGACTACCTTCTGTTAAGAAGTAGCAGTAAATTGAAATGATGAACTGGAATCCCTATGATCAAGGTTAGGCTAACTATGGGTATCGCAAGTAAAAAAAAAAAAAAAGGTTGTCCCTCTTATTTCTAAATCCAGTTCCAATTTTTAGCATTGTTGCGTTTGCCTGATGGAGAAAACAGTGTTGATAAGAACACTTTATTCAAAACTTAATTAGAAGAAAGTTGCCTTTAAATGAATTGTTAACCTCACAGCTTTACAAGGTGTTTTTACTACTTTAGCTGTGCTGTCAAACATTTTATTAGAAGAAGTGAAAAATACCAGAGGAATGATCTAGTCTATTAGTGCGCCAGTGGAACCGCAAAGACATGGCTGTTGATTAAAATCTTCCAGAGAGGTATACAAACTTCTTTACCGCTTACAAATAGGAAACAGTCTTAGTGACTATTTTTCAAGACAGATAATGTAGAACTTGAGACAAGATCTGAGGCAGTGAGTCACAGGAAACAAAATTAAAAGAAAACCTCCTAAGAATGGTTGAAGGAACCGTAATGATAGTGTGCAAGAATTTCCCCAAAGTTACGTGGCTTTTACAAATCAAATAGAACCCTTTACTAAATAATTTATTTAATTTAGGGCTGATGACTCTATAATTAATCAATAATCAGTATGAAATCATTACACATTTCCCGTCAAAGAAAAGGAAAATTTATTTATATGTATTCTATTTTTTTGTTTGGCTTTTAACACCCATGAACAACACATTTAATGTTGTTCATGGCATCTTTATATAAATATGACTTCTGTGGGTGATAGAATGAAGAGGTGGGCAGCTAATATACACAATAGTACGTTAACTTATTGCATGAATCAGTAGGGTAAAACCTATATGAGTTTTTCACTGGATTTCACCTTCCAGTAACAGCGAACAGGACCCCGGTGTTCTGGTGTTTGTAATTTTATAGGAAATATTGATTTGATGTAATCAATAATAACATATTTACTAGATTTTGAAAGTTCATCCAGTGACCTTGTCTGAGGTCGCTGGATTCAAGAACTTTCTCTTGTTTCATTGTCAGTGCTTTTATAGCGGGAGTCATGGCTCTTCGTGAAGTGATTAATTATAACCCTGAAGACTAATGCCTTGAAATGATGAAAAAACAACCTTAATGCAACAGTACACTTGGAACGGGGACAACCAATAAGTCATTTTTTGACTCTGAAAATATATTTTTGTGGAGTTTTTCTTTAATTAATTAACAACCCCAAACCTTTTCAGCTATTGATGAACACCAGCCAATTTCCATCCTAATTTAGTGAATGAGGGAAACTCTATGATTGGGAGGAATGAACAAGGGCATAAAACGGCTTGTTGACACTGTGGAAGCCCAAGAGGCAAAATCACAAGTGCAAAACAAGCCGTGTTGCAGCGGTTGCACTGAAATGCTGTGCTTCTGTTTTGTCTCTCTCTGCAGCCGCAGTTGGAGACAGCATGGAGCCCTGCCTGAGGTGGCTTTCCTGACAGCGTGTGGTCTGCAAAATGATCCTTTTCATCAAGGGGCAGCTATGACCTGACCAGTGTTAAAGCATGCTGCTGGCTAGATCTATCCAGGAGCAAGGAGTAACACACTGTGAAGGGAATTCCCATGTGAATGATGTCACCTCCCCAAAAAAGGACGCGTTTCTCATGTGTCAATCAGACTGCAAGTCTAGAATAAACAAAAGAGAAAAAAAATCATCTGTTTAGTTTAATCGTAAATGTACTGGTAATTAGCATTGCTACATTCAAGAATCATGTTGCAGTCATTAGTAGAATAAGCTTTTAAAGGACATTTTTAAAAAAGCATTCCAAACCAGTTGGACACCCCTGCATCTGTATCTTAGCGCTCTGGCACCTTCACAACGAGTCTCAACACTAATTGTTTTTTTCCCATATATTTTTATTGAAATTTTTTATAGTACAATACAAACAAATGTTGAACACCCTCACATTCACACATCCATCCATACATCAAACCTGCCTACATCACATTCAAATGTAGAAATGAGCATAGTTCTCACAGTAATACAAAAATACAATGGGTTAGGATAGACAAGATTCTCCCCTCCTTCCCTTCTTCCTTTCCTTCGTTTTCATAAATGTCCTTCACCTCCACTCCCTAAAATATCCATATATGGCTTCCACATATTCACGAAGTCCCATTGTTTGCCCTTGGCAATATATGTTAGTCTTTCCAGGCCTAGAGAGACTGCAATTTCCTTCTTCCAGAGTCCCATGGAGGGAGCATCCATACTCTTCCAACATAGCGCAATGGCTCTTCTGGCTTGAAGTAGTCCATAGTCCAGTAATTTAGTTTTTTTCCCCGATTGCTTAAATTCCCTTGGATATATTCCAAGTACACAGAGTTTTCCTTTTAAAGGGATTTTTACCTTAAACACTTCAGACAGATATTTGATAACATCTTTCCAAAAGTCCTGGATTTTAGGACACTCCCATAGACAATGAAGAAGAGTTCCTTTTTCAACTAAACATTTAGTACAGATGTCCGGAATATCATTGGACATATGATGAATCTTGACAGGTGTTATATAGGTTCTCATGAGCCATTTATATTGCAGTAGTTTAAAGGGTGTGTTTATTGTTTGTTTTTGTGCTTTTAAGCAAGCCTGGTTCCAGTCATTTTCATCTATGTCCTCTTGGATCTCCCTTCTCCAAGCATCCAGTTTATCTGCTGCTGAGTCTTTGGAGGAAAGCATCAGTAAATTATAATATATAGAGAGAAAACCTTTCCCTTTTGTATTCTTAACACATACCTACTCTATTTTTGTCAATGGTGGAAGTTCAGCAATCCTTTGCAGTTTTGATGACAAATAGTTTTTCAATTGTAAATATTTAAAAAAAGTGCTTTGGGGGTATTAAATATTTTTTACACAACTGATCAAATGTGAGCAGCATGCCATCTGCATATAGGTCTATAATTTTTTGAATGCCTTTATTTTTCCATATTTTAAATCCTCCATCACTTTTACCAGGTGTGAACTTTTCATTTCCCCAAATAGGGGTAAATTGCAAAAGCGATGGAGGATCGCCCACATATTTATGAGCTGCACGCCAAATTATAATTGTAATTGTAATTGTAACCAAGAAAGGGTTCCTTGTATTTTTTTTTAATGTCTTAGTGTCTGAAGAATATAGAAACGTGTGTAAGGGAAGATCTGGAACAGATTTTTGCTCAATGTCAACCCAGGCTGGAGGTGTTGTTGGGCAGAAATAATGGGTGGCTGATGTTAGTTGGGCAGCCATTTAATACCATCTGAGGTTGGGGACTTGGAGACCTCCTCTTTCATAGGGCAAGTAAAGTAGTTGTAAGCGGAGCCTTGCCTTCTTATTATTCCAAATAAATTGCTTAAATAGTTTGTTTAAACTGTCAAAAAATGAAGTTGCTAGAGGCAACGGAAGTGTTTGGAAGTAATATAAAAATTTGGGTAAAATTGTCATTTTTAGGATATTTATCCAGCCTATCATGGATACAGGCAGGTTTGTCCAACGGTTTAGCATTTCCGTGACCTCTTCTACAAGGGGATCATAATTTATTGAGGTTATGTCCTTGAGGCTTGGGGTGATCCTAATGCCTAAATATTTAAAGCCTGTTGTAGTTGTTTTTAATGGGGTGGCCACCACAGGGCTTCTTCTTTCTTCTTCATTAAGAAACATTAATTCTGATTTAGAATTGTTAATTTTGTATCCTGAAAATTCTCCAAATGTTTTTATTAATGTTACTAAATTAGGGTTACTATCTTTCAGATTAGTCAAAAAAAATATAATATCATCTGCAAATAAAGAAATTAGATGGTCTCTTCCTCCAATTCTTATCCCTGATATTCCTGCATTTGCTCTCACAGCTATGGCCAGAGGTTCTATTGCTAACACAAAGAGAATTGGTGACAGAGGGCAGCCCTGCCTGGTTGATCGCTGTAAATTAAAGGGTTTTGATACTTTATTATTAGTTAAAACTTGTGCTGTTGGATGTGTATACAATAATCGGATCCATTTCAGGAATGTTTCACCTAGTCCATATCTGGGGAGCACTTGTAAGAGATAATTCCATTCTATTCTATCGAAGGCTTTGCACGCATCTAGTGATAGCAGCGCAGTGTCCTCCCTATTGTTTTTCTCATAAAGTACATTGAGGACACGTCTTATATTATGATAGCCTTGTCTCGTTTTAACAAAACCTTGTTGATCGTCTGTTATCAAATTAGGCACACATTTATCTAGTCTTCTAGAGAGTGCTTTACACAAAATCTTCGTATCACATCCCATAAGACTAATTCCCCTATAAGAGGAGCATTCAGTCGGAGGCTTATTTGGCTTCAATAAAAGGGTTATTGTAGCTAATCTCAGTGAGTCTGGGAGCATTCCGGACTTATATGACTCCTCATACATGTTAAGAAGTGGAAGTATTAATTTATTTTTAAATGTTTTATAGAATTCCATTGGAAGTCCATCAGGACCAGGCGTTTTACCGCTATTCAGGTCGTCTATGGCTTCTGACAGGTCTTTTATTGTTAAAGGACTATCAAGGGCTGTTTTATCCTCTTCTGAGAGGGTTTGAAATTTTAACTGATCAAGAAATGCATCTTGTGTTTCTCTGTTTCCCGTATATTCAGATTGGTATAAAGATTGATAAAACTCTCTGAAATTTTCATTTATTTTAAAGGGTCTGTTGTTATAATACCCGATTTGGACTTTATATGGGTGATGGCCTTTTCTGCTTGCATCTTTTTTATCCTTCAGGCCAATAATTTTCCTGCCTTCTCTCCTTGGTCATAAAATATTGTTTGGTCCACATTAAACTTTTTGCCACTTTCTCTGCTGTTAATTTATCATACCTGGCTCTTAGAATAGTCAGATTGTTTAGTTTAGTGGGATCATTGCTCTGGTAAAATTCTGTTTCATTAGATTTAGTTTGTCTTTCTAACAATTTTAATTCTTGGTTATATTGCTTACTGTTGTTGCTACTGTAGCTTATAATTTCCCCTCTTATGTAAGCTTTAAATGCTTCCCACCTAATACTAGCTGTGGTTTCATCTTTATTTATTCGAAAATATTGATCAATGCAAGTTTCTATAAATTTGACAAATGATGGGTCCTTTAACAAAAATGTTTGCATCCTCCATCGCTTTACACCTTGATCAACTTCGCCCAATCTAACTGATAGACATACTGCTGCGTGATCACTAATCACAATACTGTTATACCAACAGTTCTCAACACAAGGTAGTAACTCTGTAGAGATAAGAAAGTAGTCTATCAGCGAATGACTTTGATACGAACTAGAATAACATGAAAATTCCCTGTTATTTGGATTCCTTGTTCTCCAGACCTCATTTAATCTCAAATCTTTCATATAGTTAAAAAGTATTTTTCTAGTCTGGGTATGAGTAGTGTCAATTTGAGACGACCTATCCAGGTTAGGGTCCAGGGCGCAATTGAAGTCCCCTCCTACGATATAAAGGCCCTCCAAGGTTGATATTGTGAGAAATAGATTTTCATAGAAGGATGGGTTATCCTCGTTGGGGCCATAGATATTTATCAGGTTTATTTCTAACATGGAGATACGGCCCTGCACAATTACATATCTCCCGTTTGGATCTGTAATCACCCTCGTAGTTTGAAATGGGATTGACTTATGTATAAGAGTAATGACTCCTCTGGCATGTCTAGTAAAAGAAGAGAAATATACCTGACCCTGCCATCTTTTGGTTAATAAATGTATCTCTGATGCAGTAAGATGAGATTCCTGTAGGAAAATAATTCTAGAGTTAAAATGTTTTAGTCGGTTTAATACTTGTTTCAGTTTAGCTAACTTCCGTATCCCCCTAACGTTCCAGGTCGTAATGTTAACGTTCAAAATGTTTTCTTTAGTTGTCCTCTCCATAAAATATTGTCAGACTGTTCACTTAAATAAACAAAGTAAAGGAAAAATTGAAGAAGCAGGTTTGCACATACATTCACACACATACCAGATAAAGAACTTGTAAACAATTTCTGATTGAACATTTGCATTTCCTTGTTGGAAATGTCTCCCCCCTCCCTTGAACAAATTATTTGGAGGGCGTTAATCCACATCACTGAGGAGTAACTAGTCAACGCGACCTCTCCAAAACCCCATAAATCAGACAGTGTACACTAACCATATAATGATACTGATTTTTCCCCCATAATAAAGTAAAGTTTACCCTTGGTAGGACAAAACAAAACAAAACAAAAAGACTTAGTTGAGGTTCAGTTGTTAATATACAACCCAAAAATGATTGCAATCAAACTTAGAACGAATATGCGCTTAAAAACGCCCAGTTATGGTAACATAAGTCCCACATAAATTCGAGCTCAAAATTTTATCTGTCTCTTATCAGTGACTCAATTACTGGCCGGTTATGTTGAAGCAGAGGCAGTCTTATGGAGTGTCTTAATGGTTAACCTGTTGTTTATCCGACTCACTGGTGATGAGCAACCTCTGCTGTTTCCTTCAGCAGATTCTTGTAGAATTTTTCGGCTTCTTGAGGTGTTGAGAAGAGGTGGATCTTTCCACTGTACAGGATTCTGAGTCTGCATGGGTTGTGCTGGAATCCACGGAAGGCATTGATATCAATAAACAGTTTGACAACCGGGTGAAATCCCCGTTGGATCCGAACCGTCTCCGCAGACAGATCCTGTGCAAATGTGATCTTGGCCCCATCATGTGTAATTTGTTGTTTTCTTGCTTCCCGATATACCAGTTCCTTCTCTTGGAATTTTAAGAAACGAACAAGGACCGCTCTGTTCTGGTTTGGTTTCCCGGAGGCAAGCGTGCGATGCACTCATTCCAGTGTGAATGACTTGTCGGGCGCTAGCCCCAGTCACTTGGGTAGCATGATGTTAATAAAGTCGAAGAGTGACTGTTGCCCCTCTGCTCCCTCTTTTATGCCGAAGATGCGCAGGTTCTTTCGTCGTCCGCGGTTTTACAAATCATCTCTTTTGGCTTCAAGAAGTGCGATTCGTTTGATAGCCGAGTTCAGTGACGTTTCTGTTTTCTCAAGTGTGCTTTCAACTTCGGCAATGCGGGCTTCGGCCTCTTCGATATGAGCCCCCTGGTTCAATATGTCTTGCTTTACCTCCGAGACTTTACCCTCCAGTGCAGTCACTGCGCTCGCCATCCCAGTCAGTCTTATATCGATGCTGTCCAACTTGGCTCCAAAATCCGACCGGAGTGATTTGAGTTCATCCAAAACTTCGGCTATGCTAGCCATGTTAGCATCTGTGTCGGACGTTGATGGTATAGCGCCTGTCTTGCGTCTTCGGGTAAAGATGTCACACTGTTTCACAGATGAAGCTTTTGACATGTCAGTGCCGTATATTCCAGACCACACTAACAGCATACGCAAAGGTTTTTTATAGAAAGTTTGTACACTGTCCTGAGAGCGACCCCGCTAAGCTGCCATCTTAATGCTTGGCCACGTGACCCCTCTCAACACTAATTGTTTGTTATCCTAGAGAACCAAATGTGCAGCTGGATTTTGAATCGTGGAGGGTATCAGACAAATTATCAGCACAAATGTGAAACGTTCAAGAAACCTCTGCTGATCCCAACAAACCCAGATAACCTCCACGAAGAATAGTGGGTGTGACCCCCACACCCCACCCTCCTCGTACACTGCCCTGAACGTGTTGGACGTTTACATTCTTAGACACAGTGTGAGGCCAGTCTGGGCCCTGCAGAGAGCTTAACTATTATCTATACTGTACTATACCCAGCACTACAAAAAAAAGGATACAAAATAAATTTGTTCAGGCAGCACACGTCTGAATATATTACACTTTGGCTTCTAGATTCAAAGATCATAAATCCCTGCAAATGTGTTACACATAAAAACTGGGGAGTGATGAGTAAATATGCTCCTCAGAGCTTATAGGTGGATGTTTGAGGATGAAGGGCCAGGGCGGTATTTCAGGTATTGCAGTTTTGTATTTAAATAAAATATCCTCTGCATGATCTTGAACTCTGTGTTGACTAAATGTACACGACAAGTTATTTATCAAGAACTCATTATGGCCTGAATTTTTCATTATGTCTAATGGAAGACTTACCCTTTTTTTTTTTTTTTTTTTTACTGACCTAGACCCATCTCTGAGAACTTGTTACTCACACAAAAACGGTGGTGTGCTCCCTCTTAGTGAAAACAGAAAACAACCCTTTCAACAGAAATTGAAAGTGTTGTACAATCTTGCAGATCAATTCTAGTATTGCTGAAGCCGTGACTACCTCCAGACACTTTTCTTTCTCAAGAGGAATAAAACTCAACGTGACATCCGCCAAGGAGATTTTGCTTTATGTGGAAACATACACACAGCAGGAAAATGAGTGACCTTTGACACTTATCACAAAGGCACTTAATACTTTTGATGGACAGGTCTGCAAAGTGCAAGGCAACGTGATGAAATGATTGTGCAATGGTTACATAAGGTTTAATAGTAACGCTCTTAGGTTAGGGATCGAATTTAGACATGACAGATGACTGATGTCAGGCTCAGAGGTCTAGCTCACTTGATCTGCAGAGCTTTCTACACATAAACATGTTTGTGCAGGTGATTTGTCGTATATCCATCTAGGATTTAGAATCCAGCAGCTCACAGACAGCTTTGGTGTTGTCTCCTTGTAAAAGTGACATAACAGCAAAGTGCAGATGCCATAGTTTGTTTCCAGTTCATGTAGCCGGTGTGCATGAATACTGAATACAATTAGGTAACTGGTGCTATTATTATGTACATAGGTGTGTGTGTGTAACATAAATCATATGGTAAGTTACTCTAATTATGCAAGGCTCACTGTTATTATATAAGATTTTACTTCATCCACATTACATTACTGGATTTCTTTCTCACTGAGCTCTTTGGAATCTTAAAATAGTGAACACGGCGAGTCGTGATATCGCGTCACTTGTTGGATGAGTTTTAGCTTCCTGTTAAATTGTGTTGCCACAGCACAAGAATAGTACAGTGACTATACTTCTATAAATATGTTAATGTTCCAGATTGGCCTGATATCTACAGTAAAAACCAATGAAGCATTTAATGCAGTCGCAGTTACTTCTTATGTTCATTCTTTTTTTACTACTAAGCTTTCGAGCATGTTCAGGTTTCTGTATCTGGAGGTTGCAGGGTTCAGTCTGCAAAAGGAAACATGATGCTTACATTTGCTGTGGTCCCCATGGTACTCTAGATGTACACATCTAGAGAGACTAAAGTATCCAGGCTCCTCACAAATAAGTAAATTATGTTTATTACAGCATGTATTACAGCAAGCTGCCCTGTACCATTAATGATGACTTTTGATACTGAGGTTTTGAAAATTATCTTTATAACAATAAAGACATGGCTTGATGAAAATGGAAGCAATTCCAGGTTTTTCAAAGTGTAGCTGCATAGGCAGAGGCCACCCTCACAAACTTTTGATTAACACCCAGTCCTTTTGTTTTATAAGCAAGCCTGAAATATGCATTTCCCCATTCATTTACCAAAGGAATGACTTGAAAAAATAAAAATGTTTTTAATATATTTGGTTGTATTTAAATGAAATTGTTTTAATATTTTCATATTTAATTTCTAGTTTTGGTTCATTACTTATCTAACACTGTAAATACTGTGTATCTCTCAGTCTAGTTCTGAACAACCATGGGGAGGACTGTTGACTTGACAGCTGTCCAGATGATGATCATTGATACCCTCTACGAGGAGAGTAAGCTACAGAACGTTACTGCAGAGTGCTGCATCGAAGTGTATTAATGTAAAATGTTTGCTGGAAGGGAAAAGTGTTGTAGGAAAGCGATAGGGACGATTACAGCCTAAAGTTGATTCAAGAACTTGAGAACAAGGTGTGGACTGAGGTGCATCAGTGCATCAAGATCCACCAGTCTTTAGGAAAGGGGGAACGACTGCTGCACTCCTAATATCAAGCCAAATCTAAACCAAGGAGAGTGTCAAAAGCACATTGGCAGGGCTAAAGAGAAAAAAAATGGACTTTTGCAAAATCCTCTTTTCAGAAGAAAGAAAATTTAGCATTTTTCTTGGAAATCATGGGCCTAGAGTCTTGAGAAGAGGTCATAGCTGCATGGAGATATAGCTTGTTTGAAGATGACTTAGCTCCTCCCCACAGTACCAACACTACTACTGAATTGTGTGCTGACCTTTATATTACAGTGCTTGACTGGCCAGCCAACTGCCATGACTTGAACTCCGCAGAGAATACACTGGGTATTGTCAAGAGGAAGATGAGAAAAACCGAGCCCAAAAGTACAGATGAGCTGAAGGTTGCTATCAAAGCCACCTGGGCTTTAATGGCATCCCAGCAGCTGTACCTCACAAACTGACCACCTCAATGAAACATGCACTGATCCAGTCTTATGATAAAGGAGTCCCAACAAAGTACTGGGTGTATAAACTTCTTTTCAGAAGTTTTGCTTTTGCTTTTCTGTATTGTAAATCATTTTTTGTCTGTTTTTATGAATTATTCAAAGAATTACAGATACTACATTATTGATTTCCATGAGCTATAAGACATAATATGGTCACTGTATGGTCAAAAAAGGAAACATAAAACCCCAAACTGAGATAAAATGAGTAAATGTCTACAAGTGTGTAAGGAAATGTAATGAGAGATAAATGATTCATTTGGAGGAAAGAAAAGGTAAGTTACAAAAGAAACCTGTCAGGGTTCCTGGGTCGGTGACCCAGTGTTTTCAGTTTTGTCACATTTAGGTTATGTTGCCACATCAATGTTCTCACTTCCTGTTCTTTCCCCGCGTCAGCTTGTCTCTTGTGTCATTAGTCAGATTATGTTCAGCCCTGTGCTCACCTGTTTCCAATCATTGTCATCATTCAACCTGTGTATTTAAGTTCCTCGGTTTCACCAGTTCTTTGTCGTGTCATTGATGTTATGTTGTCGTTCCCGTTAGTGCTCAGTTATTCAGCCAGCCACTCAGTCTTTCTGTTCTGCCGTTCCTGCTTTGTTCATTCACCTGCTCCAATAAATCCTCATCGTTTCTGCACCGTGAGTCCTGCGTTTGGGTCATCTCTTCCACGCCTCCACACACAACCCCTGACAAAACCCGAGTGAAAAGCATAAAAAAGTCAAGAATCAAGGTAAAGGGCAAGGAAGCAATAGATCGGGAAAGATAACGTAACATAACCTGAGATGAAAGAAGGAAAAAAGAGATTAGAAAAAAAGTGATGGAGAGTTAATAACAGAGCAAAGACAAACGGGTGCCAGAAACCCTCCCCCTTTTCTGCTCCATTAAAAAGGCCTGGCGCACTCTGGCCCCCATCCTGGTCCCTTTTTCCTCACTGTCTAATGTAGGCCTTAAAAGTAATTTACAGCAACATATGTGGCAAGGCATCAAAAGTGGATTCAGCAGATAAAGATGCCACCGCTGACAGAAATGTGGTGCCTGGAGCAATGGCTACAGCTCTTTCTTCTCCTCTCTCTCTCTCTCATATTCTCTCATAGTTTTTCTCTCCACCACCCCCGCTCTCTCCCTTTCATGTCTTTCGTCTTCTCGCCTTCATGTCTTTTTCTTAGTGTTTTTTTTCTCTTCTTCAGCAGATTCACTCACTCCTTTACCAAGCTTTCTTCTTTCTGTTCTTACTTCCACCTACATGCCTCCATCCCTGTTTCCCCCTCTCCACCTGCTATTCAACTGCCTCCTTCCCCTGTCATCCTGATTTTCTGGCATTTTAAGGGAAACTATTCAACATGGGTTCCTACACAATGTTTTCTAAAATGTGTATGCCTTGTTGGGTTACAAACTGAGTGCTTACATCCTGTTCCTATGACGGAACTCTGATGGCAAAGTAGCTCTCTGGCTTTTTTAAAATATATTTTGGCAAATGACGGGATAAAATCTCAGACCTCTCATAGCCAGTCCCTCTAGCCCTACACAAAAACTTAAAACATTTTTATGTCAACAACCTCTCTGTCTCAACCTCTCTGGCAATGTCCCACAAATCCCATTGCACTCTCATCTATTTGTTCTCTCTTTCTCTCTCATACTTATACTCCCCGCTACCCTATCTCATCCATATCTCTATGTAATTCCACTAAATCTCATTCATAAACATTCTTCCTCTTTTTTTCAGAGTTTTGCCTTTGGCTTCTTTCCCATAAATAATTTCCATCACCCTTCTTTTCCTCTCTTGCTTTGCCTTCAAGACAGTATAATATGGTTGATGTGCTTTTGGGTTAATGGATTTGTTTTTGTTTGTTTTATTTATTTATTTTTTTGTCATTTTTGTCTGACAGAAGAAAAAAGGAGGACCCTTGACTGACATTGTTACTGAAAAGCATAATCAGGATGTTGTGCGAAAAGAGA
Source organism: Aulonocara stuartgranti (assembly GCF_965226115.1). Lineage (NCBI taxonomy): Eukaryota > Metazoa > Chordata > Actinopteri > Cichliformes > Cichlidae > Aulonocara > Aulonocara stuartgranti. The sequence goes on from NC_138948.1 coordinate 17,732,051, forward strand.
ATAATCCACCTTTAGCATCAGTCCAAAGTTCTTTTAAGTAGATTCTCAATAAGTTATGCAAAGCAAATACATTTAAAGGAACATTAAGGTTAAACTTATTTCCTCGTTAGCTAACCAAAACTGGCAGTATGGTTTATTCGGAAACAATACAGCAGAGAGACGTAACCCTCAAGTAATTAATATGTATAGAAATCTATAGTAGAATTCAGTCTGAGGGAGAAGAAGCTCTGCTGCCTCAGAAGTGGTGGAGCGGGTGTGATGGGTACATGATAGAAAGCAGTTTGTTCAGTTATCTCCTGTCCCTGACTGACTCAAATGCCTCAAAATTCTGACCAATGATGCTTCCAGCCTTGTGGATTAGTTTGCTGATCCTGCTGGTACCTCTGGCACTGATGCCCCCCATCGAGCAGACAACAGCAGAATAAATGGCACTCGCTACCACAGACTAGTAGAAGATCGTCAACATCTTCTTGCACACATTAAAGGAACTGAGCCTCTTTAGAAAGTACAGTCTGCTCATCACATTCTTGTACACAGCATCACTGTTGGTCCTCCAGTCCAGTCTGTCATTCGGGTGAATCCCCAAGTACCTGTAGCTGTCCACTGTTTCTACCTCTTCACCCATTGTGTTGTTGGGCCCCCATCTCTTTTGTCTTGAAGACATTCAGACTAAGGTGTTTAATTCTGTAAGATGAATAAGCATGGCATTTGTTCAGTGTTCTAGTGAGCTGAGTAGAAACACTGATCAAGTAGGTACTCTTAATTAACCCTCTCAGGCTCAAATCAAGTTTTTGTTGCTAATGCACAAAAGAATACCTGCAGTGGTACTTCTGAGTAAAAAAAAAACCTCATAAAATATGTATGTGGGGTAATCAGGTTGTTAGCTTTTAACTGTTGCAAATCTGCAACGCCTGCCTTGAGAGGGTTAAAGCAGAGCAATAACATGCAGGGAAACAAACAATGTCTCAAGCCTTATTTTGAATGGAAAAATTGCTTCCTGACAGATTTGAAAGCTGATTCTATGCATTCAGTTATTATGTCCTGGTGGCTTTGTTTTTATTTTTAAAAATTCTTTTCTAGATAAAGTCAAGTCTTTCCTGGGATTTATTTAGATAGTGACTACAACTTGCTAGCTGAAATATCTGCCCAGAGGCAAGGCCAGGATTTCTGTCGAGTGGAATAACTTGCTTCTTAAAGGCTTTCCTTAGTGTGGATCTATGCAAAGGCTAAAAGAATGAATTAACACATTGTATCTTGGTTGCTTGTTTTACACAAAAATTGAGATTTATGATTTACAAGGAATTACCCATCTGACGAGAGAAGGCATCCAAAAGAGACAGGAAGTACGTAGATCTGTTCAAAATACTCCTAAATAGCAATTTGTGTTATTTGCACTTTGTTTTTTAGATTCTGACAGGGCCTAGAAGTTGGATTTTACCGCTCACAGTTGGGCTAACTGCTGTTATTGTTTTTCATGCTATAAACAACTGACCAGACGTAAGCTTAAGCTTGAAACCAAAGTGAAAAAAACAACACCCAATTTCCCCACAGCGTAAAACTGTTCCATTGTAGCATTTTCCTTTTAATAATTAAGTAAAGGCATGTCTGCAGCATTTAAAGTATATTATGCTGCAAATGCATTATGACATATTTTCCTCAGTTTGTGTAGTTCTTCAATCCATCCACCATCCCACATCTATTTCCAACTTGAACACATTCTGCTGTTGCTCCGTGTGTTTGTGAGGCACCCTGCTGGCGGGGAAAGGATCTAGAGAAAGGCAAACAAATCGATCCAAAAAGAATCAAAAGGGGGAGAGGGCAGGACAAGGCTTGCAGTAGTTTATAAACCTTTTTGACAACAACCACTGAGGAAAAAACACAAGACATCTCAAAATTCAAACAAAAACGAAAGTGCATTTGGAATAATACATGTACTCCATCTCACAATATGCTTTTTATTTACACAAAATGCCAGATAGCATCCGTTTTGCAGGAGACTTTACCTTAAAATTAGGAGAAAGCGGGAACTTGAATAGACTGATGACATACGCTACTGGAATATTCTTAAACTGAAAGATAAGTGAGAGAAACGGATGAAGGTGTTTGAGAGGGATGAAAGGAAAAAGGGAGACAGGTGTCTTTTTGTTGGCGTCAACATCATTTGGAAACGTAGAAATCAACCGTGCCTCACCTACTTATCTCCTCAGGTCGAGATGCTGTTTCTACTTTTGACAGCAGTCAAAGTGTCTCTGCTTCCCAGGGCCTGTGTGTTTATGTGCTAGATTTACATACACAGTTATGTGCCCCAAAAGAATGTGGTGCTTGTGTGTATTTTCATGTGTGCAAACAGATAAGGCTTTGAGCATTTTAGATATTTCAGAAATCTAATGCAGGCTTGATGCCCTTGCCATATGATCAAAGAATGCGGAGCTTCTTTCATTACCTTTGACGGAGGAACACATTTTGGATGTTTGCCTGCTTCTCTCTCTCTCTCTTGCTCTCACTCTGCCTGAAGGTAGAGGAGAGTGCTGGTTATCACAGAAACACTAAGCATCGGAGAACCCTTTTAACAAGGTGGAAAAGCAGCACCGCTTTGGAATCATGAAGAGAGGGCAACTGCACTGCTGATTCATACTAAATGAAATCACCTTAAACATCGTTTCTTAGGAAACCAGGTTACTCAGTGGTATTTCTTGGATTATACCACATAAGAATCATTCTTTGCATAACAGAATTACATTCACCTTTAGGACATCTAGGTTGCAAAATGATTAGAAGGTCTCATCTGTAAAAACCTTACATCCACTGACTTATAGTGGTGTTCTGCAGCTTTACTTGCAGCGATGGTGCTCTGATCTGGCCTCTCTGTAACTGAGCAAAAATGTTTTTGTTGCATTGATAGATGAATTGTAAGCTGAAACTTGCTTATAACATAATTTTGCTGCATTAAATTGTGTGGAGAAGAAGCTTTACTCTGTCCATTTCTAATATCACACTGAGGCTTATCTCTAAAGAGAAATATGCTTGCATTATTATAGCTATTAATTGAGCTTATGTGATGTGATTGAGGCCTCTCTTTGATGTGTTTAATGCATATTTTATGATAAAACTAGATGTTTTTTACAAAACTGTGTAAGAAACTGTTTTAATGCATGTCATTTACAACGATTCTTCCACACGCTAATCAATGCCTCGTGCTTTATTCTGCTGTTTTTGGTGCTTCTAAGCTATGAGAATGTTTGAGAAGGTACAATCTCCTATATAACCTAAATAAGTACCGTTTCATTGAAAAATAGTTTTCTTGTTTTCTAGAGAATCTTTTTTGTAAAGACATGCATAAAAACCAGAGAAAACACGTAATGACGTCTTTGAGTTAAGAAGGTGGCTGTGAAGTTTTCAGTTCATAAATCATTTGGTGCTTAAAGAAAACTGTATCTTCTGTTCTAGTTAGATTAATATATTTATTAGGACCCCAATATTTCTTAAATCTAACTGCAGAGACAGAAAAACTAAAAAGAAAACAGAAGAGTTGAGTGAGAATGAGGCTAAAGGTAAGATTTTAGAGGACTGGAGAAAAGGGGAAAGAAAAATAACCTAAAAGGAGGCTGATAAAGGTGAACTTAATTAAGTCTTGTGTCGATGGGTGGAAAAGTGGGGTTGGCTGCCAAAGTCAAGAATAATGGTGGCTATTTTCAATTGGATTACACAAGAAAAGGCCAGGAAAGGCAGCCACACAAGCAAAAAACCCCCAAAAAACCCCATCAAATGTCAGTCCATTTTCACCTTACGGTATGTATCTTTGCCAAATGCTGCCTGTATAGTTCAGAACTCTTCTTCCATGTAGTTAATGTGTGAACTCAAAAGAATGGCTTAAGGTGACTCTGGGGAAAAAAGTTGAATTCAAGTGCATATTTTGAAAGTATGTGACACTTTTCACTGTTTATACTGCAGATACAAAACACAATGATGAAGACCATATCCAGTTTTCAACTGCTTGAAGTTAATTTTTCCTACAATAACAGCATGTATTTTCGTCATGAGTGCAGGCTTACATACTAACAAAGGCTTCAAATGAGAAACAGCACAAGTACACGATAGAATTTGCATGGACACCAAGAACTTGCTTTGTTATTAATGCAACACATTGGCAATAACCCCTCTGGCTGTACTGCCTTGGAGCACTAAAGCTATGATGCAACTGACAAGTATTTTGGGCAATGTGACGGAGTAGGTTTCCTGGGAAAAGACACCGAATTGGGAACTTTTGAAAACAATAGGTTTTTCATGTAGTCAATGTAGTCGCACCTTAGGCAACAATGCTCTCGAATACTACATCATAAGTGTTTATTTGTTTTGCTTTTCTTTTTGAAGTTCAGATATCTGCACTGATATTTTAATAATAATGGTTTAAAGAAACGTCTATGACTGATGCATGTAATCAACTCAAAAATACCCAGAAAGATGCTGTGAAGATTGTCTACCCCCCAAATACAGTGTGGTTAAGTAAGAGTACTCCAATAACTAATGGCACTGTGAAGATGTGGCTTAAGCTCACTTTGGCAATGCTAATTTAGTGTTTACACCATGTTCACCAACAAAAGAGCATATGGTTAGGTTTGCAGATTTTTGGTATTGCCTAACCATTGACACGAGACCAATGTATTCACCTGAATCTTGAGTTTTTACTGCTGTGGAGTCACCAACATATTTACTTGGGGGTTTAATCAGTGGGAAATGATGAAAAAAAAAACCCATGCTGGTACATGTTTCCCATTGTTCTTATTACTTCATAATGCTTAAAATAACGGTTTAAGTCACTGCACAGTCAGTGCAGTAATTGGCTAATTGTTTGTTCTTGCATGGTACTCATTGTGGATCGATTGCTTTTAAATTTGATGCCCATTAAATACACTCAGTGATGTGGATAGATTCCAAGGTCTGGACCCAAGTAAAGAAAGAAAGTCATTTGAAAGCCAGCATGATTCGAATTCTTCATGTGGGAACATTTTATGCCAATTTTCCACATAGATTAAGTGAAAAATCTCACCCACTGGTGCCACTAATTAAAAGCAAGTGAATTGTAATTGCAGTGAATTTGTCATCATGATTACATCTTTTTGCAATTATTCCTCTGCATGACCCGGATGCCCAGATGTAGACAAGTACTGTATGTGTAAGATAAAAAAATTAAGACAAAATAAGTTTACATAGCCTGGTTTGGCCTGTGTGTACTACATTATATTAGTTGGATTCCAGGGATGTAGAAAAATGGCGGTAGAAGAAGAGCTCATCTTGACAGCTTTCCCAGTTTTCTGTTTCATGTTATGTGGCTCATGGGATTTCTTGTTGCCATTTAGTCATATGTGGCTTATGAGCAGAGTTGAATTTATATGGAACTAGTGTAAGTGAGAAAGTGAGTGTCAAGCAGGATATAATGCATCAAGATAAGTCAGTTTGAATTGTTTGTATTTTCTGCTTCCACCTTTTCCAGTTTTATCCCTCCATTTGTCTACATGTCACAGCATTTTTATGTTCTTTCTTCTTGCTCCTCCTCCTGCTCATCTCTCTTTCTCTTTCTGTCTCTCACAGTACAACCTCTGATCCTGTGTGACAGAAGACAGTGCAAAGATTTGAGATTTTTGGTCCTCGTGTTTTATGGAGGAATCACAAATGCCTACCATGTGCACGTACTCACACAAAAAGGCAGCACAGTAGACTAATGAATGTGTCCAATTCCCCGAGCACATGCACAAACAATTAAAAGTATGTCTGTTTTTCTTTTTCTTATTTTTAACACTGCATTCTTTGCTTGAGTTAAACAGCTCCTGCACACGTGAAGAGCACAAAAATACACAAAAAAGGTCCTGTGAACATGCACGCTTGTTTCCTACTCCAAAGACCCAGGAGCAAACGTTGTTATCAGCACTCCACAGGACCAGACCAGTGACTCAGCCTATCTGACTCTGTTTGTGTATATGTGTGTGCACACATGCGTGTGAAACAACTAAGTGGCCTAAAGCGTCAAATTTCAGTCAGATATCCCCAGGTTTCTCTGTTCTTAGAGCTGGAAGAATATACTCACACAACTACTCTACTCACTAGGTATTCTAACTTTTCTCCCAGTACACTGAAGTTACAGCAAACACCTGTCATGAGCTGACTTTTTCTTTTTTTATTAGAATACCAGTTCATTTGAGCATTTCTACAGAATACACTACTATTGCTACTTTATAATTTTTCTGATAGTTTTGCATATTGAACAGCAGGGCCCTATTTCAGGAAGCCGGTTTAGAAAACTCAGAGTAAAAAACGATACTCAGGGTTGAGTAACCCCGAACTGTCCAACTCGGAATATTCGGTTTCAGAAAGGCTGATAACAATTAGTTCAGTCAACGCGGAGTTGCTTTAACCCCAAGTTAAGCGCGCGCACGAGGATACATAAAGCCCTGATTAGTGGAGCACAGATTAAGCGAGTCACCATGGAGACGGAGGGAAAGAAGGCGCGGTCAATGTATCTTACAGCATTTGAGGCCGAAATTCTGATGGCAGCATATGCCAATAACATGCAAATTTTGTGGGAAAAAAGTAACACAGCCTCAGCTGCAAAAGAAAGGGAACATGCATGGCAAAACATAGCCGACAGAGTCAATGCGTGAGTGTTAATTTAAACATTGATCTAGGGATTTCCACCCATTTAACACGTTATTGTATTTTATTTTATTTTTTATTTCATACATTTTATTTTGTGATGTGATGTGAGCGCAGGTGCAACCCAACAGGCCCCAAACGTTCCTGGCAGCAAGTAAAAATGAAATATAAAAATATAGTCCAAACAGGTAAGGTGTAATTGTATTATGAGCCATAGTGCTTGGTCTGTTTGTCCGATGTAAATCAATTGCATTTAGAGGCTACATTAATTTTCTTTCTGTAAGCACTTATTGAAATTATCTGAGCACATTACAAGTACATATTTGCTTACTCTGTATGCTCAAATGTGACCCGTTATAGCCAACAGAACAAAAGCGGAGGCCTGAAAAACAGGTGGGGGTCCTCCACCACCACCACCACTCACAGAGGCTGAGCAGTTGGCTTCCACATTTGTGACAATGTTGGCAGCATCACATATGATCTTCACAGTGCAGAGAACACAAATTAGCATCCATTACTATAGTGAAATAATTTGTTAGTTTGAAATGCTACAGGGAGCTATGTACCTGTACATTAATGCTGTGGAAAGACTTCCTGTTCACATAGTCTCCTTCATTTACTGAAGGAGCAATGATTGGAATGTGAGTGCCATCTATACAGCCAATCACGCCTGGGAACCGTGAAAATAAATGTAAAATTTAAGTAGTAGTTCAAGTATCACCACATCATAAATTAAGTTTTGTTCATCCTGCTACCTGCAATTTTGTGGAATCCCTCTTTGATAAATCTTGTGCGTCTATGACCGGGGAACACCACAAACGAGTACAGGAGACGTTTCAGTGCAACTGTAACATTCCTGACTGCCCGACAGACGGTAGCCTTGGAAACGTGCTCAGCGTCACCAATATTATACAGAAAGCTCCCGTTTGCAAAAAACCGAAGTGCAATACAAATAATATGTACAGAACTGAGAGAATGTCCGCGATGTGTCACATGAGCAATATTAGGCCTGAGGATGTTATTCAAATAAATTATAGATTGTGCTGAAAAACGGTAACGTTCACACAGAAAATCATCAGGAAATGATAAAATGTCCGAACGTGCTCTAATCACTCTCTCCCGGCGGAGAATTTGGGCTTCAACATCTACTGGCTCTTCAAGTAGATGTCTGACACTTCCTACAGTCAGGTTTCCGACAAAGAGGCGGAGAACGTCAGGGTTAGTTGAAGTAAACCTGCTAGGGGGCAGGTTAGCTTCACGGAGTGTGTCGTCATAGTAACTCACTCAGAATTAATCTAAACTCGCTTTGTGAAACCGAAAACCCAGAGTTTTCGTTAACTCAGGGTATACTTACTCAGAGTTTGCACTAAACCGGCTTTCTGAAACAGGGCCCTGGAGTGTTTTGCAGTTGGCAAAACAATGGCTTATTTGAAGAGTTTTTCGTGAGGTTTCAGAACTCATCACAGTACAGAAACAGCTTTAGTGAAGGTTACAAATTACCTTTTTATGGTCTCTGACTGACTCGATATGGTTAACCATAATATTGTATTACAGTGATTAGCATGCTGTAGGTATATGCTGCACTACAGTGGTTTGATTCATATCTTTCTAATAGACTACAATTTGTTCATGTAAATGGAGAGTCCTCTTCACACAGTAATGTTAATTATGGTGTTCCACAGGGTTCTGCGAAAGGACCACTTCTGTTTACATTATACATGCTTCCTTTATACAATATCATCAGAAGGCATAGCATACATTTTCACTGCTATGCAGATGACACCCAACTTTATCTATCCATGAAGCCAGATGACACACACCAATTAGTTAAACTGCATAAATGTTTTAAAGATATAAAAATGTGGATGGCCTCTAATTTAACCAGATACTACATCTGGATGACATTAACCTTGGCCTCCAGTAACATTGTAAGGAATCTTGAATTCATTTTTCTCAAAATCAAATCGAATCGAATTGAATTGAATTACTTGTGGTTCCTTTAATAGTAGAATGGGAGGGCCCATCTTCTGTGGAACCAGCTTCCAGTTTGGATTCGGGAGACAGACACCATCTCTACTTTTAAGATTAGGCTTAAAACTTTGTTTTTTGCTAAAGTACATTATTTAAAGCTGGATCAGGTGACCCTGAAACCTCCCTTAATTACGCTGCCATAGGTCTAGGCTGCTGGGGGATTCCCATGATGCACTGAGTATTTCTTCTTTAGTAATCTTTTCAACTCACTGTGTTTACACAACTCTCTGCTTTGATTAATTAGTTATTATTCATGTCTGACTCTCTTCCACCGGATGTTTTTTGTCCTGAATTCCTCCCCTCACCTCAAACAGTCACAGCAGATGGCCACCTTTCCCTGAGCCTGGTTCTGCTGGAGGTTTCTTCCTGTTAAAACTGAATTTTTCCCTCCGACTGTCACCAAAGCTCTTGCTCATAGGGGGTCTTATGATTGTTGAGGTTTTCACTGCTGTATTATTGTAGGATCTAACTTACAATATGAACCACCTTGAGGTGACTGTTGTTGTGATTTGGTGCTGTATAAATCAAATTGAATTTAATTAACAGCAAATAAGAGTCATAGTCACACAAAGGCACACTCTTTGACTGCCTAAAAAATCATGTGGAACTTGTGTCTGTTAGTCCAAATCCTATCCTTTTTCTTCTGTCTGTACATTAATTAAGGAGAGCCCAACAGCTTAGGATAAGAAAAATCTCATCCAGCTTCCACTGACACCTCATTGCCTAAGGTAGCAGCATTTGGAGTGAGCAATCCCTGAGTGACAGCTGCCTGTTATCACCATCTGAGCATTTACCACTTGGCCATGGAATTACAAGAGGGTTTTTGGTCAAGTTAAGGTGTAGTCCTAATTGTTAAAATGTTCCAGGAAATGTTAAAGATGAAAACATCACTGAGTGTCTGGGGGTTCATTCAAATTTATTTAATAATTCAAACTTTCTTGATTTCAATCTGAGGCAAGGCGAGAGCAGGAGCAATTCTCTGCAGCTGGTAAAAAGTGCAAAAATAGTGTAGCTATATTAACACTGTGAAGAAGAGACCAGGAATTTATAAAAAATTATCTTTCAAACAAACAGGAGCTTTTACATCCAAAATAATAGTGATTCCTAAAGGTATCCTATGAGAAACAGTCTTCATTATTAATTAGTCTGTGGAAGCTGTGGTTTCAGTCTTCAGTCTCTCTATATGCTGGAAATATAACTGGGTACACTACCCTGCATGATCTTCATTCAAGAAAAAATGAATCAATTACACAATATGGGTAAATATTAGCTGCTATTATTGTCTTAGGACCCGTGTTTCCGCAGGTCCTTCCTCCCTGCAGCTGTCAGACTGTACAATCAAAACTGCTCCCAAAAATCATAGATGTTTACATCTGCGCTGTAACTGCAATAATTTAATCAACCAATTCGCACTACAACCTGGGTTTGCCTCTTATCTGTAGTTAATTTTATTTAATTTAATAACTGTACAGTACTCTGTTTATAGTAACCATTGTCCTTAATGTAAATATGTAAGAAATAAATTGTGTATGTTTCTTTCCTGTGTTTGTTTGTATATGTGTCTTTCTGGCTGCTGTTACAACCAAATTTCCCCTTGTGGGACAATTAAAGGATTATTCTATTCTATTCTTAGTCACTCATGCCCCTTTGTTCTTATATTGTAACCAAGTGCCATTGAACTGAAGATCGTTTCACAACATATTAGTATATATTAGTATCAGAATCAGAATCAGAATACTTTATTGATCCCTGGGGGAAATTATTTTTTGTTACAGTGCTCCATTTTAAACCAACATTAAGACAAGACAGACAATACGCTAACTAAGAATAGTACAATATATACATATATATACATACATACATACATAAGTCACTTATAAATAAATATTTGGAAAAGAAACATGTGTAGTTGTAGCAGCAAACAGTGTGTTAAGTGGATGCGTTGTACAGGGAGATGGCCACAGGCAGGAATGATTTCCTGTGTCGTTCAGTGGTGCTTTTCGGTAATCTCAGTCTCTCACTGAACGAGCTCCTGTGACTGACCGACATGTCATGGAGTGGGTGGGAGGTGTTATCCAACATTGTCTTTATCTTGGACAGCATCCGCCTCTCCGACACCACCTTGAGGGAGTCCAGCTCCATCCCCACAACATTGCTGGCCTTACGGATCAGTTTATTAAGTCTGTTGGCATATGCTGTTATATATAGTCATTTTGGGGAAACCCAAACAAATATGAATATGTGTCAGGTCACAGTAGGTTGCCAGAATAAAGACAGAAAACATAAGCAAACCACCAATCAAGGTGTGAAGCGTGGGAGGAAGAAAAAAAAGCACGACATCAATTTCAACCAATTTAGCTGTAATTTGCATTAATTTGCTATCAGGTATTAGGGTCTTAGCATCAGATCTTGGGTCGTTTGAATTGCAGGGTGGGGCCTTTTTGGATCCTGTTAGTTTTGTGCACCCATGAATGCAAATGCACTACTCTTTTTGCCACCATTCATGTTTCAGTGTTCATGAAACTTTCTTTAAAGTGGAAAACCTTTTGGATTTGAACAAAGGACTTGTAGCTTTAAGTTCAATGTATTGGCTTGCTATATTTTAGCAGAGCTGAGCATAGTGGCATTGTCATCTAATTTATTTGTATCATTTATCATATAGTTGTGGTGTAAAAACAAACAAAAAAGCCTTTAAAGCAGGATGAAAACTGAAGGGTTTATCAAAACTCTTAAAACTAATGGTAGCGTGGTGGAGACATGCGTGATGAAACATTTCTCCCGCTGAAAACACTACGTCCAGATGAACAGAATCAACCTTTTTGGGAGCTCTGACCTTGTCATGGGGGTGTGGCAAATGTACCCAAATCCAGGACTCACAGCCATGTCCATGAGCTAAAGTTGTAAAATCCATAGTGGCACATAAATGGCATACTCCAAACATGAGAGCACAAATTTAATTTCTATGTATTTTATGTTTTATGTTTGGTATTATGGCACTTAGGGTTAACAAACATGCCATTATTACTTTACAACCCAGCAATGGCTCAAAAGTCACTTAATCATAGGAAGAAGTAGGTAAGTGGCAAAGATACAATTGTAGATGAGATGGCTGAAAGACTTGTTCTGCTTTAGAGTGTGTACCTCATATAACAACCCATTGCTTTTTATTACTCTGTTTTGTCCATGGTAATTTGATCTGGGAGGCTGAATGGGTGATATAGTCAGGTCTGTTGTGGTCTGTGTTAGCCTTGGGGGACTTAGGGGAGAGGATGTTGGTGTGAGAAGAACAACAAGAGATGGAGTGAGAAAGTGAGAGTGGAAAGTGAGAGCAGCAAAGAAAAAGTGGGGGAGTGCAGAAAATTAAATCAACTGCTGAAGGAACTCATGTGAAATTAAAAGAAAGGACGCAGCAAAGCAGATTATAGTAATCAGAGAAAGAGACAAGGCTGGTGGGTTCTGATGAGAAACAGAGTAGTGACCTCCCTCTTTGACTCCTGACCTCTTCTGTCATTCTGACAGGAAGTGTGCCCTTCTCCTGACAGGAAATAGACTTATAACCTCTGGATTTATGGGAGTCAGTAGTATCTCTGTCTAATTACAATGCCTGGATTTATAGGAGCCTGTGTTAATTCTTCTTGCGAGAGAAAAAAACCCTCAGGACACCACTGACATTCTAGCTGTGATGAGTCTATTGAATGACTTTGTTGTAACTGTGATAGTTATTCGCCATTACAGTTAAATATAGACCCCATTCAAATATCAGCTGCTGATATAATAAGCATTTTAAAGGCATGATGTTTTTGTGTTTTCATCAATATGTTTTGTTGACTTTACAAACTTCAGCAGATTTTGGTCAGATATTGTTGGTTAGGAAGAAACTTGGCTTCTTAAAAACTGTCCTTTATTTGGAATTGTAAAGAAAGCTGAAAGGGCGATAAAGAAAAGTAATTTTTGTTTGCTTCCTTTCTGAATTACAACTACTGACATACTCCACTTTGTAATTACTGCCTACAATTTCTCTAGCAACAAAAAAAAGTTAACTTTTGTTTCCATTTTACAGATGTTTGGTGGGGTTTTTGTCCACCAGAATGGTCTGAATGAGGCTTGGACCACATTTACTGGGAACTTTGTAGTTTTACAAAGAAAAATGTCTGTCAACTTCCAACACAAAGTCCAAGAATAAAGGACAAGAGGGGCAGAAAAAGAAAAGCTGAGATGACACATACACATGCACATAGTCAGCTCTGCAGAACAATAAACAGTGGGCTGCCTCATGGAGACACAACACAATGCTGTTCAATTAGATTTCAGCAGCATTTACCTCAGATCCAATACAAAGGCAAAAGGCCCTTGCTGATTGCAATCAGTCAGAGTGGCAGGTAAATTGAATTACTATTATACATAAAAACTATTGAATGTTTTTCCTTCATTCCCTTCCTTTTCCTCTCATTTCTCATTCTTTTCCCCCAATATTTGATCATTCTCTTGGCTTTTAAAATGTGATTATAGACACACGGTATAGAAATGGCATGGTAATGATATTTTGTGACTGCCATGACTCCCAGAGTGAAGCGTTTGTTTCAGAGCTGAGATTTATTATGCTAAAGCGCATGTCATTCATTTGAAGTAGACTTTGTTATTTCCTGAATGCAGTTAAAGATGATAGATAGATAGATAGATAGATAGATAGATAGATAGATAGATAGATAGATAGATAGATAACTCTTTATTGTCATTGCACAGTCATACATAGTACAGTAGTACAATGAAATTGGAAAACTGTCCTACGTAGTGACTTTGTATGTTAAATGCAGAGATCCAACAATCCTTTAAAGAGGCTAGTTATTTCCTTTTCCTACAAACATTTCAGAGACTGCAAAGGAAAACGATTGTCACCTCTGATGAGATGGGTCAAAATGGAGATCAAATCTTCGTCGTTACTATGGATACCATAAAGGCTGTAACTCGTATGATGTCGCATAATTGCATATTCAGGTTATTCCTCTTTGATGCAGAAGGCATCTCTGAGGCATTTCTTTATATTTTCTGTAAATGGAGAGATGGAAGCTGAACTCACACTGTGTCTATAACCTCGAATTATCTAATGTTTTCCAGTTCAATGACTTCATAAATGTTCAGTGGCTCGTGTATCAAACTAAAACCCGCTATGATTTAATTTTACATGAAATACAAAAGGATTTTTTGAATGGCAACACTCAATCTAGCTTTTTATAATTTCTGTCATACATGGGCAGAAAAAAAATATTTCCAGACAGTATAAAATTTTATTATCTCGAAGAAGCTGAATTTACAACTGAAATCATTAAAATTCTTCCTCCCCCCCATGATTGTGCACTCAACATGAGAGAGGAAGGAGAAAGAAAAAAGAATGGAAAAGGAAAATATGTTGACATATCTGAAGTGTTGTCTTTGCTGTGACAGTAAAGTGCCTTGTGTTTCTCTTGATCATCTGCGAGACGTTTCTTCACATTGATAGGAATCCTCAGATGGGAAATTCAATTGATTGGATGTGATTTGGAAAGGTACAAACCTGTCTATGTAAGGTTTCACAGCTTGCAATGCATATCAGAGTAAAAACAACAAGTCATGAGGTAGAAAAACTCAGAACCAGGACTGTTCAAATACACTGAATTTGGGAAGTATACAGAAATGTCCTCTTGCAATTTAGGCTTTAAAATGTTAAGTTTCCAGGGGGACAACAAGCCTACAGAGGCAGCTAAGACAATGCTGCAGTGGCTTAAGAACAAATCTATATTTCCTGAGTGTCCCTGCCAGAGCCCTGATTGAACCAAATCAAACATCTCTAAAGAGATTGCTTTGCCTAAAAAATGTCAAAGCAATGGTAAAGCATGTTTGATAATATCAAAGAGGCATAAAGACTGAAATTGTCCCCAAATATCTTCAACAAATACAAACAACTGTGGACAACCGAGTATAGTATTCAGTGTTTTTTGTTTTAAAAAACAGTTTTTCTTGTGACTGCTGAATATTAATTTGGTGTATATATATATAAGAAGAAAAAAATAAAAGTAAATGTTTTATTTATAACCTGATAGCTGCTACAGTTTAAATTCATATCTTTGCCTCAAAACTTCTGTGATCATATAAAAAGGTGTATTGTACTAGAATACGAATGGCTTGTTCTTATAACTGACAGAGTTGGACAATGTATGAAATACATACGACAAAAAACCTACCCCTGTGCCTGCAGACTGCAAGAACTCAGTGTAAAGCAAGTTTAAGAATAAGTCAAGTTGGAGAGAAGTGATTTAATCATGTCAGCCTTAACTAATGGCAGGATGTGGTGGCATTAATGCACCTACATAATGGAGCTAGTATCCATCTCCAGAATTTAATTAAGGGGAGAAAAGTTATGGTCATATCATTTCTTGCAATCAGGTGATCACTTTGAGTGGCCTATATCAATAATGGCTAATATCAGCAACTGACAAAAATTAACCAATTTACATGCACTTAATGTGAGACTTATGCAATGAGCACTTTTCATACCACATTTGAATTTTCCAGAGGGAGAAAAACAAAAATCATAACTGTGAAAATGGAGACTAAGATGACACTGAGAGAAGATAGATTATGTAGCAGCACCATGCAGTTGCTGGTTGTTTAAAAGAACTGTGCTAAAGAGAGGAGCAGTGGGGCAGTGGTGGTCAGAGTCTGGGTTTGGCAGTTGCCAGGAGAACCGTACTTGTCTGACTGCTTTGTGCCAAGTGTAAAGTTTGGTGGAGGTGGGTTTATGGTGGTTTGGTTGGTTTTCAGGAGTTGGGCTCGGTCTCTTAGTTCCAGTTAAAGAAACTTAATGCTTCAGCAGACCAAGACATTTTGAACAATTTCATGCTCCCAACTTTGTGGGAACAGTTTGGAGATGGGGCCTTCCAGTTCCAACATGATTGGGCACCAGTGCACAAAGCAATGTTCCGTAAAGGCATGGATGAGTGAGTTTGGTGTGGAAGAACTTGACTAGCCTGCACAGAGTCCTGACCTCAACCTGACAGAACACCTTTGGGATGAGTTAGAGAGGAGACTGCAAGCCAGGCCTACTGATCCAACATCAGACCTCACAAATGTGCTTCTGGAAGAATGGTCAAAAATTCCCATAAACATAAACACTTGTGGAAATCCTTCCCAGAAGAGCCGAAGCTGTTATAGCTGCAAAGGGTGGGCCGACATCATGAAGTGAGAATGGGATGTCAGTCAAGTTCATAAACATCTGAAGGCAGATGAGCAAATACCTTTGTCAATATAGTGTATATACAGGTAAGGATGGGTGTCGAGCAACTGATTTTCAGTAAATTATTTGTGCCTATTTTCAGTAGCAGAGCACTTTATTTTTTAGGTTGAGTACAATGTAACCTATTGTAGTTGATAGTTTTATCAGTTTTGTTTGTTATGAAAAGAATATTCTTCACTGTAAAAAACGAATTTGTTTTCTTGTTTATGCTGTCTTAAAATAAAAATTGGAATTGGCATAAATCAGTATAGAGATCAATCAGAAAAAGTGCAATGGGTGCAGCCATAGTTTTTAATTACTTTCTATTTCTTGGATGGATCCCCACACCACCTTATGCTATTTGTGTCATATAAAACTGTATTATCATTAGGCCCACTGTAGGGGAGACCGGGGATAGTTGTAACATTTTTGACATTTCTGTCTGTAAATTGGAGCTCTTTTAAGGTAGTGGATTCAAAATGTAATGCAAAGTATTTACATGTCTCTGCTATTAAATAGTGCAGCTATTTTCTCTGCAGCACAATTAACCATTGCATGGTATGGTCTCAAACACGAAGAGTGAAATGTTACAATTAACCCCATAGTCTGGGTTAGTTGTAACATATCCTGGGGTAAAATGTAACACAATGAAATAAGGGTACTAACAAAACATTAGCATGTAATCTTTGTTTATTCAACACATGAATGCACTTAGAGCCATTTATGTAGCTATGTGTGTGTGTGACAGAATGCAGAAATCTAACTTTTGAACATATTCCAACCCCCCAAAAAAGACAAATTATGGAATTTTCTGCAACTGAATATTTCATTAATTTTGGTTGGTCTTCCTTGAGTTTGGCCTCATTGGCTCAGTGGGCATTATAACCTACAACTCTTGCACCAATTTTGAACATAACAATGAAGCTGAAAAAATGTAGTTGTTCACCAGCATCACAATTCCATTACTTTTTATCATGGCTTACCTTGGTGTGGTTTGCAAAGTGCTTCAGAAAGATGAGGAAATCTGTTTCTTGTACCCATCCTGATTTATTTCCACTACCAGTACTTCCTACTGGTCCATCTCTGACACAGAGGTCTGCATAATGTATGTGTGGGAACACAAACAGTGGAGGAATTGTGTTGCCAATGGCATTAACCACATATACAAATGCAACCAGTGAACCTCTCTCTGCTGATGTCGTTGCCCCAACTTGTTTAATATAAGTTAAAGTAATAGTGTGGTAAGTTGTAACATCTGCATTATTGTTACAACTAACCCAGACTGTTGCTGTTACAACTGACCCAGACTCCTATAGCCATGAACTAGCTAACATTACAGCCAACGGCTAAAACATTAGCACTAAAGACCTACACAGAATACATCCCCATAGACATACAAATAACATAATTTAAGTTTGATGAGTTTAACTGCAAAGCAGATAATGCTATTACAAATTGAAATAAAGTAGAAAAACTTACTTTTTGGCATACAAATTACTTTTTTTCATGTTAAATTGTCTGTGTTTGACAAAATGTGCTGATTTTTCACATGTGATAGCAGAACTGAATTGGGCATGCACAGGATGAGTCACATCATTTGAAACTTAGCCCTGATTGGAGAAATTGGAAGTGTTACAACTGACCCACGTTACAACTATCCCCGGTCTCCCCTACAGGGTGGGCCATTTATATGGATACACCGTAATAACATGGGTTGGTGAATAAAGTTACGTTGAAACTAAGCACACCATTGTTTTTCTTGTGACATTACCAATACATTTGATGTGTCACATGGCCCTCTTCCTATAGAAAAAACAAAAGTTGTATCCAAGATGGCCGACTTCTAAATGGCCAGGCCACTCCAGGACTTTCAAATGCTTCTTACGGAGCCACTCCTTTGTTGCCCGGGCGGTGTGTTTTGGATCATTGTCATGTTGGAAGACCCAGCCTCGTTTCATCTTCAAAGTTCTCACTGATGGAAGGAGGTTTTGGCTCAAAATCTCACGATACATGGCCCCATTCATTCTGTCCTTAACACGGATCAGTCGTCCTGTCCCCTTGGCAGAAAAACAGCCCCATAGCATGATGCTTCCACCCCCATGCTTCACAGTAGGTATGGTGTTCTTGGGATGCAACTCAGTATTCTTCTTCCTCCAAACACGACGAGTTGAGTTTATACCAAAAAGTTCTACTTTGGTTTCATCTGACCACATGACATTCTCCCAATCCTCTGCTGTATCATCCATGTGCTCTCTGGCAAACTTCAGACGGGCCTGGACATGCACTGGCTTCAGCAGCGGAACACGTCTGGCACTGCGGGATTTGATTCCCTGCCATTGTAGTGTGTTACTGATGGTGACCTTTGTTACTTTGGTCCCAGCTCTCTGCAGGTCATTCACCAGGTCCCCCCGTGTGGTTCTGGGATCTTTGCTCACCGTTCTCATGATCATTTTGACCCCACGGGATGAGATCTTGCGTGGAGCCCCAGATCGAGGGAGATTATCAGTGGTCTTGTATGTCTTCCATTTTCTGATGATTGCTCCCACAGTTGATTTTTTCACACCAAGCTGCTTGCCTATTGTAGATTCACTCTTCCCAGTCTGGTGCAGGTCTACAATACTTTTCCTGGTGTCCTTCGAAAGCTCTTTGGTCTTGGCCATGGCGGAGTTTGGAGTCTGACTGTTTGAGGCTGTGGACAGGTGTCTTTTATACAGATGATGAGTTCAAACAGGTGCCATTCATACAGGTAACGAGTGGGGGACAGAAAAGCTTCTTACAGAAGACGTTACAGGTCTGTGAGAGCCAGAGATTTTCCTTGTTTGAGGTGACCAAATACTTATTTTCCACCCTAATTTACGAAGAAATTATTTACAAATCCTACCATGTGAATTCATGGATTTTTTTTTTCACATTCTGTCTCTCACAGTTGAAGTGTACCTCTGGTGCAAATTACTGACCTCTGTCATCATTTTAAGTGGGGGAACTTGCACAATCGGTGGCTGACTAAATACTTTTTTGCCCCACTGTATATGTGATGGGGGAAAGGAAAAAAGTAGAGATGGTAAGGTCAAACAACCACAAAGTAGTGAAGGGAGGCAAAATAGAGCTATATGAGAAGATAGCGAAGAGGTGGACAGCATGACGGGTAGAAAAACAAAAGATGGGCAGAGAAGGGCTGGAAGTCCCCACTGAGATGGACATGTCACACACCAGTGAGCCTGACACACAGAGAGGGAATATCACAGCTCTCACACGTTCTCTCTTTTTATAATGTTCATTTCTCCTTTTCTATCCTAGTCATCTTTTTCATTCTCTTTTTCAGCCAAAAGCATGGTATGGTAACTGGCACTCAAAGAAATCTTTTTGGGGCCTTTCAAGTA
Source organism: Aulonocara stuartgranti (assembly GCF_965226115.1). Lineage (NCBI taxonomy): Eukaryota > Metazoa > Chordata > Actinopteri > Cichliformes > Cichlidae > Aulonocara > Aulonocara stuartgranti. The sequence goes on from NC_138948.1 coordinate 17,751,359, forward strand.
GTGTTCCTCCACCTTTCAAATGCTGCTTTTCAATAATGGATGACTTTATGCATAAGTTACCTCTTGACTTCCCCACGTGCATTTCAACTCTATTTCTCCGTGCGCACTTACAGTATTGTTTATTGTAGTATTGTTTTCTGCTGAATTTGCCCCCTGTATTCTCCCACACGTATGTGCTCATACTTGTGCACAGATGCACACAAATGCATATGCAAATGCACATATGCAGATAGGCACAAGGAGCAAATGGCTCGTGCTGGGAATTACCTGTTTACCTAATTAACAGCACTTGGCTGGAGGCTAAAGATATGCAAACCAGGAAGGGGAAAAATAAACAACACAAAAAGAAAATATTTCTCTCGTCTGGAGGAAAAGCATTTCCCTGTGACTGCAAAGGCAAAGGAGAAGGGAGGAGAAGAGGGTTAAAATATTTTGTTTAAAACACTGATTGCATTAGAAATGCCTTTATTGTGAGAAAAAAATCTCAACATTGTATAAATTTTAAAAAAAAATACCAAAGCTGAACCTCAGCTTTGATATTTCTTTCTCTTTTTGTTGCTGTGAAGCTGAATCTTCTGACAAACTCTATTTTCTTCCTCAATATCTGAGGAACCAGACCTCTTATTGTTCTTTTCTTTGTTTGTTTTGCTTTGCTTTTTTTTGTTGTTTCATGTTTCAATTTGCCCATGATGAAGTTTGTGAGGGGAGTTTCTTTCTCAAAGACATCGGGAGGCTATGTTCTTTATGAAATGGAGTCAGTCGGTCTAATATTAGGAAGGAACTTTGTGTGCGTACACCAAAACTTTATAGCTTCCTATATCTGTCTCGCCTTCCTGTGAAACAAGTACCACCCCTGAGTCTGATAACTTTCCTGTTTATCCAGCTCTAATCAATATGTGTGCATGCGTTGGTGTGTGTGTGTGTGTGTGTGTGTGCGCGCAACAGACAAAGAGAGAGAAAGATTGCAGGGCCGTTGAGTCAGCATATGTCTGTTTTTGATTAAACGCTGCTGATATTAGCCAGACCTGGGAAAACCCCAAATTGTACACACAAATGAGTAGGCTATCTTGAACATGAGGTCCCCAAACACAACCCCCCCCCCACACTAGAGGTTCTAGACAAAAGCACACTCAAGTGAAACCTCTCGAATTTATCCACACTGCTACAGACACCCCAAGTGAAAAACATTGATGAAAAGACCATGAAACTGGCTTAACAAGACTAATTCACGCATACAAAACTCCTTTACACAAACATAAAGGGCTCTTTCAGTCTCTAATACAAGGCAAAAGAATTGAACATGACCATATGCGCTTTGAAAACAAAAGAGGCCAGCTGAGGTTTTTCTTTCAGCCCTTTTCTTGTTACAGATGCCACTGCCATGGCACCCCATTACACACGGATACAGGGCCATGTGCACAGATATTTGACTGCAGACCTCTACACATTTGTGGAGACACTATTATGGACACACAACCACACCCAGATACTGAATGTCACGCTGAAAAATTAGTGCAAGGTCATCAGTCAGACACATATGTTTGTTTGGTCATTTAACTAAACAACAGAAATTAATGGAGGTTGACTCTTGTCGGCATGAATGATGGTTTCTTAGTTAACCAAAAGAATGCCTTTGTGATGTAAGCAATACGTGTCATTCAATCTGATTTACATGGGAAAAAACAAAGAGAAAAAAATCGCAGAAAAAATAGTGTTCATTTAGAGATTAAAGTCAAAATTTCGAGACTAAACTTGGAATGGGTTGTCGTTTCAAGCCAAACAACTGCCACAACTCCTATATCCACTACGAAATACATTGTGTAGATGAGTGAAACAATCAGCTGTCTTGTTGTGTTCTTTGATTCAACATATGTCCTCTTTTTTGCACGAGGATGTTGCCACCGATGTCCTTGCATCTGTTTTTGTGGTTGTTCTTTCTGACCAGAAACAGCTTTTTGCACAATCTCTTCAGCATCCTTAAACGTATCACCGCGTGTGTGTTTTTTTTAAAATTATTTTTATTTTTACTTTATCCTAAAAATGATCAATAATTTTTTTAATGAATGTGGCCCTAATACTCATTCAGTATTCCATTTTTTTTAGAAAGAAAGGTTGTTCCAAGCATCTTAAGGTTTACTTAGGGTCAATTTTGGTGTAAATAGACAAAACGATATGAGTGATATGGCGATCTTTAACAAACCATGCAAAAGACAGTGAAACATAACATTTTAATACATTTTAACATTTTAAGAAATATATAACATCCATCAGAAATAAGCAGGCTATGAAGGCCTAAAAACTTTGACATTTTTTTAGGATAACATTTTTAAACCTATATTTGGGGGTGGGTGGGTTGCCTTTATTGCAGTTGGGAAAAGACAAGAAAGCTGGGTGAAAGACCATAATTAGACATGCAATAATTGGCCTTGGGGCGGATTCAAACCCAGGCATCTGCATTAGACACATGGCATATGGGTTTCCTGCACCACCTAATGAGCTAAATTGATGCTCTTGTATTCATAACTTTTTAAAAGTTGAAGGATGCAAAGAAAAAAATTCTAATTAGGGCATGGGATTTTTTTGTAAGTTGTCAAAAAGTCTAAATAACTCAACCTCTAAAAAGAATTACAGTTAAAATATGAAAATTATACTTCAAAAAAGATTACAACAAAGCTTGTAAATACTTTACGTGATTTCAAGAATAATCGTTTTTTCCAGAATAACTGTTGCTGAGTTCGGCTTTGCACTAACAAAACATTCTGGTAGTTTATCTCACATTTTCTGTCAGAAACTAATAAAAGGCAGACATCCAAAATGAATAACAGTGACCCTCTGCTCTTCTTATAGCAAGAGTGGGTCCTCACACACACTGCTGCTCAGTGGAAAGCCACTGATTTGGCCAATGGCAAAAGCTTCACGCTGTGGTGTGGAGGTTGAAGAGGACTCGAGTCCTTTGCAGAGTTCTCCTTAATGGCATAGAAGAGCACCTGCATGACAATAGCTGGTGACAGGCTTCGCACTAACCTTGCCTTGTCAGTGCACATTTGTGCTGCCACCATGCTTGTCATACTTGCACAGAAAGTAAAGATCAGCTTGTGTCATACTGATCCAACCTTCAAGCCAACAATCATCACTAGCAAACAGTGTTGGTCAAGTTACTTGAAAAAAGTAATCAGTAACTAATTACTGATTACTTCCCCAAAAAAGTAATCCCGTTACTTTACTGATTACTTATTTTCAGTAATTTAATAAGTAACTAAGTAATTAATTACTTAGTTACTTTTTAAAAACACGATTTACAACCTGAATAGGTGATAAAGCGATAGATCTTTCAGCCCAATTCTACTTTTTCTACAATCCATCATACAAAATGTAATCAAATGGAAACGTCCCTTTTTAAAACTTGTTTTATTAGTTTTAATCTTTTAACTTTATGCATCAAGCAAAAATTTAATTATATGCAACATTCACTGACTGGAAGAAATTTGTTTTAAACCTATTTAAACCTATTTTCTGCACATTCCAGCACAAAAAATATTTTTTTTGTGTGTGTTTACACTCAGTCTTTCAAATAGATGCAAGTAAAACACAGCAGAAAATAAATAAAATCAAAGACTAGCGGTCCTTTTGCTCTATTTTCACCTGTAAAGCAGGAGTCGGGTAGGTGGAGGTTTACCCTGGTGCAGGTGTGCCACAGCGGTCAGTGGAAGAATCCGCGAGTTTCTCTGTGCCCATTACGTGGTAGCGCACTTGGTGCTTGCTTGGAAGTTTAGGGGGTTTTTTCGCTGTAAAAAGAAGTTTTCTTCCCACGCACAACGGACACTAATGTTTTTGTCACTTTTTATGGAATCAAACTTAAAGTAAGGTCAGTACTTCCACGCTTTAAACGCTGCACGCTCATACTCTCTCCCACAATCGATCCATTGTTGATCTGCACACAGCTGTTGTCATGAACGTTGCACCTGGTTACGTCACTGTCATGAGACATTCTTGCAAAAAAATCACGGTTTTAGTAACGCAGTAACGCGGCGTTCCTACGGGAAAGTAACGGTAATCTAATTACCGTATTTGCAATAGTAATCCCTTACTTTACTCGTTACTTGAAAAAAGTAATCGGATTACAGTAACGCGTTACTTGTAACGCGTTACTTGTAACACGTTACTGCCCATCTCTGCTAGCAAACAAGGGTTGGGTCTTCAGCTATATATAGCTTCAGTGAGCTCCAGAGGAGTCTTCAGATTCGATTTGGGTTCAGGCCCTGCATTAGATGATGCATAAAATACAACTCTCATATCTGAAAATCCAGTGTGGGGATGCCTTAAACTAACATTCATTCTGATGGTCAGTAGGGGGCAACTCTAGTGACTGAAAAAGAAGTGGTGTTGCACAAAGTAGGGTGTAAAAGCCTTTGACTCCCTCAATCTATGACCACTTTTTTTGAAGAGTTTGTGTTCCACAGCTGCTGGTAAACAAAATAACGCTTTAGGGTGTACATATACGTACAGATATTTTCAACAGTAAAGATTCTAAACTTGTTCTTGGATCAGTGAAATTAACATTATCTTATCATAGAATTGTCACATTAGAACCTGTAGCTAGTGTAGGAAGTTTAATTGATTTCATAAAATGGGTTGTCATCCAACTGAAATGAGAAGCTGCTGAAGCTAAATTGATTCCTTCCTTAGAAAGCCTAGAAAGTCTGATGACCTTCAGTAATGATTATTTCATTTTTAAATGTGGAAGACTGAGTGTGTTGCTTTTCTAAAGCAACTGAAATGTGGAATGTGTCTGCAGCTTGTTATAAACTTTAAACTCAAATACCACTTTTTCCTCTTGCCACCTACGGGTTATTTCCAAGCTGAAATTAAAATGATGACAGGGGTGTTGAGGTCTGCACTCTGATGGACAGCAGCAGCCGCCAAAATACACCCAATTTATTACACTGATATCAGGAAATCAACTTTCAGTAGAGAAATATTTCTGTCTTTTTAACTCGATCTCGTTGCCATTTTAGCTGGATAGTGATAGCAATCCCACCAATCTCTATTTACATTTTCTCTGAGATAGGTAGGATAAGAAACACATAAGAGAAGAATCAGATCATTTACATTGTACATTCTAGATGCAAAACTTTATTTGGTTCACATGAAACAGAAACCATTTCTGATTTCAGCTGAAACAGTATCCTCTTCAAACTTGTGCAGTGCTACACTGCTCTCAACTCTCCTGAAAAGCTTCCTGAAAGTCTTGTTCAGCCCACTTGTCAGTGCACATTTGTGCAGTTTCCAATTTACATTCAATGTAAAAGTTTCAAATGTCCAAGTTTAAAGGCAATGTAGAAGCTCGACCAGGTTTTTACCATTGATGGGGAGCAATATGAATTCATCCCCTAGGTTAAGACCATCACAGAGCAGCAGCGAATGAGTGCTATTGCAGTCTGATGCACATGCTGAAAGAGAAACAGTACAAATATGTATCTTTCTAACTTTTAAGGGCACAGTGACCAGGTCTAAATCCAGCAAGGTTTTGGGTAAAAAATGGATAAACAAATGCATAAATGAAAGCTAAAATTATGACCAAAAACAGCAAACAAACAAAAAATAAAAAATAAAGCATTCAACCCCAGGCATTCAAGGCAGGGCTGAAAAAAGTAATAAGAGGTCATTATTTTTCAGGGCTAAGGACATTAAAAATACACCCCAGCATATTGGCTAGAACCGTCTTCAGGGCATCTTTGTACCTCTTCAGAGGTACAAAAATGCAAACAAAGCAAATATAGCTTCACTCACCACAGGTGTGCAGCACTAATTATGTGCAGTATTATGTGAGTATTCTTCGCTCACCTTCAAGGGCAACACTCAGGAAGTACATAGGCCTTCTGACAGGCAGTTAAAGACACTATTCTAACCACAAATAAACTAAATTAAAAAGAAATTAAGATCTGCAATAAAGCCAACACGTGTTGGTGTATTTTTAATGTCTTTAGCCCTGTAAAATTAATAAAATACATGAAGACCTCCCATTATGTCCTTTTACCATTAAGGGTAGGTTTTTGTTTGTTTGTCTGTTTGGTTTTTTGTTTATGGGTTGAATTAAAAAACCTTTTTATTGCATGTTCTTCATGGGTACTCCTGGCAAACAAACAAACAAAAAACAATGTATTTTGCATACATTATACATAGAGAAAAAGTTTAAAAAACCCTCAGACACAGTGACATACAACTATGTAAACTAAAAAGTTTATGACATAATAACATAAGATATACAGAACACAGAGCTTGTCATTGCTGTGCTTTTATATACATGCAAAAATACCGACTAGCCAGCATGTTATCGTCTTTTACTGTGTAACTGAAAAACAAAAATAATCCTTTTCCCTTTCTTATTCTAAAATCCTGCAAGCTGAAGGCAATTAAAATCACGTTTGTCTGCTTTTAGCTAAGGTGAATATCAAATTTAAAAACAAATAACAGAATAAAAATCAGTGCGCCCGCAGAGTCGAAACCACCTTAAATCCATTAGTCTTTGTGTGTGAAAGTGTGTGGCAGATATTTTCACTTGAAGTCAAGGCTGTTCCACTTAATCATAGTTCACAACTAACAGTCAGGGCAAAGAGGAGATGGTGCAAAAAGCATTTATTTTTGTAAAGTATAAAAGTTCCCAGAGGCTCCTTAGCCAGCATGTACACACCACATCATAAGATCCAAGTGTACACACAGACACGCACACACAGGCACTTACATAAAGTACACTGCCAAGGTCGTCACTTCACATGATTTAGACATCCCTCTTCTCTGTTGTTTGTTATTCTTTCTCCATTTTGTTCTCATGTGTAGTCCAATATCTTCTGGAAGCATTAAAATTGATTTTCCAAATGCAATACCTGTCCCAGTCATTCCCAAACCTCCATGAAAGGCTACCCGATTCCTGGTATTTTACTCTTTCGAGCCTTTGTGTGAGTGGTAAACACACAAACTCTTTGCCTAACGTGGGCTTCATTGTTGCACACTCACCACATTAGGATGCGGGTGTTTTGCCAAATAGAGCCTCGAGGTTATGCAGATTTCAGCTCCCATGAAATGAGAGCTATCAGACTGAAAATTCTTTCAGATTGAAAAAGACTGCCCCTGCTTCACGAGCATATGTTTAGAATTGAAGATTTGATTGCAACATGTCTTTGTTGAATGTTCTTCAATCTTTAACAGTTCTGTTAAAACAGCATTGTTTTAGTCCCCCCGCCTCTCCTAATGTGCTGCTGGACATTAATTAAAGAAGAGATATGAGCTTTCCTGTTGAATTCTTAGCATGTTCATTTATTTATTCATGGTAAACATACAATATACATACCATTATCTACTTCCACAGGCAAAAATTCTTAAGCTTAATTTTATAGGAAGGACGAGAAAGGACCTTGAATCTCTATATCACTACAGAATCCAACAGTCCCTGTATCCAGGCAACAGTGACAATGTAATTTCCATGCAACTGAACTGCTTCATCTTGGACAATAATGTACAGTATACGTACTGGCAGTGTATTTTTTGTTATTATATTTTAAGTTACTTTCTAATTGACTACTTTTAATTTCAAGCCATTACATTTCTGAAAGTACTTTGATCACATAAGCTTCTATTTAGTCAGAAATTTCGTTGTTGAGGACACGGTTTGTCCTGAACGATAACTTGTATCTTTCAAAACACCTCATCACCATATAAAAATACAAAAAGACAAGGAAAAAGAAAGAGTACAGGTTTTGCTGAACAAACTGTTCTGTGTTAAAGACTGAACAACTTTTTTTCCTTTTTTGGAAAATGGTGACTTTTCTCTCAGATCCAGTAAACATGGAATACATAAAAATTAATGGGGAATCTCAGGCTCCTCAACAAATGTTACTTTCACTTGTCACTCTCATCCAGCTCTTTTTTTTTTTTAGTTTATAGAAGCACCAGAGGGTAGATCTGTTTTTTAAGCTGTTAAATAAGTGCGTCCCTTAGCTACTTGCTATAGCATGTCTGTTTGGCGTTTGGTTGCCGCACCGCACAACGAGAAGACTGATTTGTGGGTTGTTGTTTGTTTTTTTTCAGGGATAACGCTGCCTGCAATGACTGAAAAAGGTCGAAGAGAATGGTGAGACTGAAACAACACACTTTTAACTATGAAATCTGAGTGTGTCTGAGGAGGATGTGCGGAGGTGCTTCAGGAAGGTGAACGCACGCAAAGCTACTGGTCCGGACGGGATTCCCGGCCGCGTCCTCAAGTCATGCGCGGCTCAGCTGGCTGGAGTGTTCACGCACATCTTCAACCTTTCCCTCTCTCTGTCTGTAGTCCCAGCCTGCTTCAAAATGGCCACCATCGTCCCTGTACCCAAATCCTCCACCATCTCCTCATTGAACGACTGGCGACCTGTAGCCCTGACCCCCATCGTAAGCAAATGCTTCGAGAAGCTGGTCAGGGACTTCATCTGCTCTGCACTACCCGACTCACTGGACCCTCTACAGTTCGCATACCGCCACAACAGGTCCACTGATGATGCCATAGCCCTGACACTACACACTGCCCTGTCACACCTGGAGAAGAGAGACACGTATGTGAGAATGCTGTTTGTAGATTACAGCTCAGCATTCAATACCATCGTTCCCTCGAAGCTGGATAGGAAACTGCAGGATCTAGGACTGAGCAGCTCCCTCTGCAGCTGGATCCTTAGCTTCCTGTCTGACAGACGCCAAGTGGTCAGACTGGGCAGCATCACCTCATCCCCCGTCACACTGAACACTGGTGCTCCACAGGGGTGTGTACTGAGCCCTCTCCTGTACTCACTCTACACCTACGACTGCACAGCCACTAACAGCTCCAACATCATTGTGAAGTTTGCGGACGACACTACAGTGGTGGGTCTTATCACCAACGGTGATGAGACGGCTTACAGGGAGGAGGTCAGCGCCCTGACCCACTGGTGTCAAGACAACCATCTCACCCTCAACGTCGCAAAGACAAAGGAGTTGATAGTGGACTTCCGGAGGTGCAGAGAAGTACACACCCCCATCACCATCAACGGCGCTGCTGTGGAGAGAGTGAGCAGCTTCCGGTTCCTTGGCGTACACCTGGCTGAGGATCTTACGTGGTCAGTACACACAAACAAAACAGTGAAGAAGGCGCAGCAGCGCCTCTTCTTTCTCAGGAGACTGAAAAGATTCGGCATGAGCCCCCGCATCCTCAGGACCTTCTATCACTGTGCCACTGAGAGCATCCTCACTGGATGCATCACCACCTGGTATGGCAACAGCACCGCCTACAACTGCAAAGCTCTCCAGCGAGTAGTGCGGTGCTCTGAACGGATAATTGGAGGTGAGCTTCCCTCCCTCCAAGACATCTACAGGAAGCGGTGCCTGAGGAAAGCGGGGAGGATCATCAAGGACTCCAGTCACCCCAGCCATAAACTGTTCAGACTGCTTCCATCAGGAAGGAGGTTCTGCAGCATCCGGTCCCGTACCAGCAGACTGAGAGACAGCTTTTTCCATCAGGCCATCAGACTGCTGAACACTTCATAGACACCTCAGCTTCACTACTGGAACTTTAACATTATGCACTACACACTGTACAATAATGCCGCTGTTTTGCACATGTCTCACTCTGTATATTTTATTTTATTTATTTTATATATTTTATTTATTGTTTACTCTATTTAATTTGTAAAATATGTGTACACACACACACACGTAGAAAAATATTTAGTATACACATCCAGAAATGCATACACTATTATATATTGTACATATATTTATTAGTTTCAGATGTAGCCATTCTTGTATTTTGCTTGTTTACATTATTGTATTTTGCAACTCTGTTGCTTGTGAAGCTCGCACACAAGAATTTCACTCACATGTGCTGTACCAATGTACCTGCACATGTGATGTGACAATAAAAGTGATTTGATTTGATTTGATTTGAAATCAAAACAAGGAAATAAAGATGAATAAAATGAGCAATTGATTTACTTTTAAAAGAAAAAGTAATGAGAAGTGAGTTAAAAGTAAGTTCCCTCCTAAGCGCTCTGTATTTATGACACATGGGTGATAAAGGGTAAACTCGGTATTGCAGGATACAGTATATCTATCTAAGCAACTGCATGTAATATTAATTTGTGACTACATACTATGTTTAGCGTGTTATAGCATGTGTGCTGTGTTGTGTTTGGAGTTGTCAGGTCTTATTATTTTGACATCTAAACTGCAGGAAGGTCAGGCAGGCCTACGAGACATGAGACAGATAAGGTTGGATGCAGGGCATGACCTGGCTATGCCACTCAGCTGTGACTGTTAGCCATTTATCTGTGATTTTTAGTCAAGGCTATAGGATGAGAAAAACAGTCAAAAGCATGATGAAGAAAATGAAACACAAGAGACATGAAGTAGCACTGAAGTCAGCCTGTTTTCACCATCTCTTTTATTACACGCAGTGTTACATCAACAATGTAATTATGGTATTCTTTTAATCATTTGATACTGCTGAGAGTTTTACTACTAAAGTCAAACAGCCAAAAACAATTTAACTTCTCTGAGCTTCAGGGAAAAGCAATTTGCAACCAGCTCATACCAATCAAGAAGAGGAGTTTAGACAAGGTGCTAAGGTAAGGTATGCTAAAAACAAACAAATAATAACTAGGAAGCAGGAGGAACAAGACATTAACCACACCACAGAAAATGCAGGAGAGAGAAGGAAGGATGTGCACTAAAAACTAAAGTAGATAACACAGAGACCAAATGTGAAAAGTCGTGACACCGAGTCATGACCAGATATCGACAGCCCTGACTGACTGAAGTGTTAATCATTGACTCTTCAAGGACGCTTGCCATTTCAGGGCACGGCACAAAAATCAGTAGCTCACATACTAATAGAGCATTGTTTCAACACTACATTTTAACAGATTTATTTCCATGCATTATGTTTTTATTCCACTAATATGAAATGATTGCCTAGAAGCAGAGGAACAAAAATGTGGATATATTTTAAGAAAAATAAAAACAAATCATGAAGCAAACCAAACAATGTGTTTAAACTATATTTCTGACTGGTCATAATCAGCATGTTAGCACACTGTTGGACTCATGTTAAGCAGATCGGATGTAGTATACAAAGTCTCCTGTGCAAAGAGTTGCTGGAGAGATTATGTATGGAGCAGGGATGTCAAAAATAAGGCCTGGGGGCCAGAATCAGTCTGCCAAAGGCTCCAATCTGGCTCTCTGGACGGCTTTGAAAAATATGAAGCAGGCCATAATTTTTTTTGTCTTTTAACTGTTTTTTTACAGCTTTTCCTGCTAAAAAAAAAAAAAAGACCTCCCCCACAGTCATTCATACTACAGCAAGTGGTTAAGGCAAGGCAAGGCAAGTTTATTTGTATAGCACAATTCAACAACAAGGTGATTCAAAGTGCTTTACAGAGACATTAGAAACAAAAACAAATAAAAAGCATGATTTAAAATTGATTAAAACAAGCAAACAAACTAACTAACTAATTAACAAACAAACAAACAAAACAGTATATAAAATCAAAACAGATAAAATCAGAACAATAGATAAAATCAGTAGTTAAAATGTTAGTTTTGAAATTTAAGCTTAAAAGTGTGGATTTGGTGCTTTATTCAAATGCAGCTGAGAACAGGTGAGTCTTCAACCTGGATTTAAATAAACTGAGTGTTTCAGCTGATCTGAGGCTTTCTGGGAGTTTGTTCCAGATATAAGGAGCATAAAAGCTGAATGCAGCTTCTCCGTGTCTGGTTCTGACTCTGGGAACTGATAAAAGACCGGATCCAGATGACCTGAGGGATCTGGAAGGTTCATACTGGGTCAGGAGGTCACTGATGTATTTTGGTCCTAAACCATTCAGAGCTTTATAGACCAGCATCAGAACTTTAAAATCTATCCTCTGACGGACAGGCAGCCAGTGTAACCCTTGTGATGTCCTCCCGATTTGCATACAATGTGAGCCATCAGGGGTCAAAAATGTCCCCACTTCATTTGACTGTTTTTTAAAGTATAAAGTATAAATTGTCAATCAATTCAGTGTTACACCTTAGTTTTACTTAAGACCAACACATTAACACAAAATTTACTCAACATTTTACATTTTAGGGCCACCAGACCTTCTTTACAAAAAATAAACCCTGTTTTTTTAGCGAAAACAAATTGAGAAAATTAAATATTTAATTGTTTAGATAATTTTGACTATCTGAATAACTAGAGAGTGCTGTATGTTGAACTTTAGTGAGAATTTTTTTTTCAAGCGTTTATAAATTTTTAATGGCAGCAAATAATCACACTGGTGGTCCTCAGGGGTCAAAAATGTCCCCACTTCATTTGACTGTTTTTTAAAGTAAAAAGTATAAATTGTCAATCAATTCAGTGTTACACCTTAGTTTTACTTAAGACCAACACATTAACACAAAATTTACTCAACATTTTACATTTTAGGGCCACCAGACCTTCTTTACAAAAAATAAACCCTGTTTTTTTAGCGAAAACAAATTGAGAAAATTAAATATTTAATTGTTTAGATAATTTTGACTATCTGAATAACTAGAGAGTGCTGTATGTTGAACTTTAGTGAGATTTTTTTTTTGAACCATTTAAATTTTTTTAATGGCAGCAAATAATCACACTGGTGGTCCTCAGGGGTCAAAAATGTCCCCACTTCATTTGACTGTTTTTTAAAGTAAAAAGTATAAATTGTCAATCAATTCAGTGTTACACCTTAGTTTTACTTAAGACCAACACATTAACACAAAATTTACTCAACATTTTACATTTTAGGGCCACCAGACCTTCTTTACAAAAAATAAACCCTGTTTTTTAGCGAAAACAAATTGAGAAAATTAAATATTTAATTGTTTAGATAATTTTGACTATCTGAATAACTAGAGAGTGCTGTATGTTGAACTTTAGTGAGAAAGTTTTTTTTCAAGTGTTTGAAAATTTTTAATGGCAGCAAATAATCACACTGGTGGTCCTCAGGGGTCAAAAATGTCCCCACTTCATTTGACTGTTTTTTTAAAGTAAAAAGTATAAATTGTCAATCAATTCAGTGTTACACCTTAGTTTTACTTAAGACCAACACATTAAAACAAAATTTACCCAACATTTTACATTTTAGGGCCACCAGACCTTCCTTACAAAAAATACACCCTGTTTTTTAGCGAAAATAAAACAAGAAAATTAAATATTTAATTAAATTAAATATTTAAAAAAAAATTTTTTTTTTTAAATTCTCACTAAAGTTCAACATACAGAGTGCTGTATGTTGAACTTTAGTGAGAATTCTTTTTTTGAACCATTTATAAATTTTAAATGGCAGCACATAATCACACCTGTGGTCCTCAGGGCTCAAAAATGACCCCGTTTGCTTTGAAGCAACAAGTATAAAATATCATCCATCTCTGTGTTTCAAGGTTTTATTCAACTTTATTCCAACTCATTGCCTGACAGTTTTCTATATTTTGGCATGGTAGGAGGGCATGAGTCTGAGTGAAGGCAAACTTTCATGAGGACAAAGGCGTGTCCATATTTGACCCAAGTGCAGGAGGAAGCTCAGGTTTATTCCTCTGCACTGGTCCCATCATGGACAGCATTCTTTCTGCAGTTGCAGGCCAAGGGGCATATACAGTAAACAAGCTGTTACAGGTGATTGTTTTCTTTTGGAAACCTGCAATGTTAGGGACAACTCGTGTCCTGACTGCAGGACAGACGGTTTGCCATCGCACACGAGCATGTTCCATGTACAGCTGGACCTGCATCACATGCTGCCCATGTTTTTGTCTCAAAGTTCCCTGGTTTACTTGGATGTTCTGTTGGAGGGGACAGAGTCCTCTGAAGGGGACTTGGTGCTCATACAGTCACATCAGTACCAGGATCTTACATCACAGCAGGAGGAACACCCACTTGTGTTTCAAGTCAAGTCAACACCAACACACATCATACACCTCAAATGGGAGCACGTTTGTGTCATGAACGACGATCATCTATTGTGTCTTTATCAAGAAATTATGTCCTTTTTGTGCTTCTATGATTAATCTTGTGTCAGCATGAAAACTTCTCTACCAGACTCAGGATGTCATAAACTGGCCGTAGCGACTCTACTGGATGCACGGCAGTAAGAATCAACACACCCACATATGCCTACAGCTGCATTCGGTCCATTTTTCTTCCTCTCTTGTTGTCCCTCCTTGTTCATCATTGAGTTGGCTGTAGAGCAGGTCATCTGCTAATTGGATGGTTGTTGGTTCAATCTCTGTGTGCTCTAGTCTGGAGTTCTTACCAAGGTGTCCTTGGGCAAGTTACTGAACCCCAACTTGGTCTCTGATGCATCCATTGGCATGTGAACGTTAAAAAGCAGAATACAAGCAGAATACACTGTGTATAATGCTTTCAGTACTCGAGTAGAAAAGCCACTGAAGGAGTATGGGACCTGGCACATGTGCTTGGACTGTGGTAGATCATCTTTCTCTGAGGCACATGAGAGAGTCAGGCATCGTCTGTCACTGGGAAGGTTAGAAGACCAGATCAGTGTTTCCTCACGTTACTGCAAATATTCCTCTGTCTCAGCTGATTCCTCTTTCCTGCTTGATTCTTTGTCTTCATCATAATTGAAATGGATGATGTGTAGTCCTCTGACACATCTTCTATTTCAGTTTCACATTCTGAAAATTCAAGAAACTTCAAGAAGCCCAGTCACTTTCTCTCCAAGCTCCTCAGACTACCATGTCCTGGATGCCTGAGAACCTACTTGAACATAGTTCAGATTCTTCATCACTTTTCTTCACTTCATAGCCTTCTTCCACTTCTGCAGGTGGCTGATGTGCTTTTTCAGAGAAAGGGTAGCATGTGCTCTAAATATTGACAATATTTTCTATATCTTCTAACCCTGGATCTTCCTGAACATTGATTCTCCCTCCTCATTATACTAGAGGACAATATGTGCTTTGTCCTACTGGTCATTGCTTTGCACAACATGGTAAAAAAAAGTATGCTCATCAAAGTATGCAAATCTCCAGTGCAATGGAGGCTTTTGAGGATACTTTCTGTGTATGTATTATTGTAGAGTCTACCTTACAATACGAAACACTTTGATGCGGCTGTTGTTGTGATTTGGCGCTGTATAAATAAAATTTCATTGAATATAGAGCACCTGCCTCCTCATTGTGCTGCCTGTTGTGGTTGTTATGACCAGTGCTTGACCCCACACATCAGTGATCCAAGATCAAAGATGTTTGAAAACAGTATGGTGTGAAAATACGGCTCTTTGCAACACTTTGTACTTTGGGGTCATTTTTGTCCACGAGGGCACACAACGTTATAAAATTCAATAAAAACCACATAAATAAATCAAATTACTTGAAACTTATTCCAATCATTCATAGTATAGTAATGAATAACTTCTGTTATTTTCAGCCCATTTGATGAATAACAAATACATTTTTGATAGCAAAAGATTTCTTTAGAGGACAAAAATGACCCATGGATAACACAAGGGGTAAAGACCTCAGAGCTGGACTGATGTGGTCCACTTTTTTGGTCTTAGTGAGGACTCGAGCAGCAGAGTTCTGAATGAGCTGTAGTTGTCTGACTGATTTTTTAGGTAGACCTGTAAAGATGCTGTTACAGTAATCAAGCCTACTAAAGATGAATGCATGGACTAGTTTTTCCAGGTCCTGTTGAGACATCAGATCTTTTATCCTTGAAATATTCTTGAGGTGATAGTAAGCTGACTTTGTTATTGTCTTAATGTGTTTTTCTAAGTTTAGGTCTGCATCCATCACTACACCCAAATTTCTCGCCTGGTTTGTGGTTTTTAGGTGTATAGATTGAAGTTCTCTGGTGACCTGTAATCGTTTTTCTTTGACGCCAAAGACTATTACCTCAGTTTTGTTTTTGTTTAGCTGGAGAAAATTGTGGCACAACCAGTCATTAATTTCCTCAATGCATTTACCAAGAGCCTGTACAGGGCCTCGGGCTCCTGGTGACATTGTGATATATATTTGTGTGTCATCTGCATAGCTGTGGTAGTTTATTTTGTTGTTCTTTATAATCTGTGCCAGTGGGAGCATGTAAATGTTAAACAGAGGGGGTCCCAAGATGGAACCTTGGGGAACTCCACATGTGATACTTGTCTGCTCGGATGTGAAGTTACCTATTGATACAAAGTATTTCCTGTTTTCTACGTATGTTTTGAACCAGTTTAGTACAGTTCCTGAAAGACCTGCCCAGTTCTCCAGTCGTTTGAGTAATATGTTGTGGTCAACTTTGTCAAATGCTGCACTGAGATCCAGTAAAACTAAGACTGACATTTTTCCACTGTCTGTATTCAGACATATGTCATTAAACACTTTGGTCAGAGCAGTTTCAGTGCTGTGGTTCTGTCTAAAACCTGACTGGAAGGCATCATAGCAGTTATTCTGTTTTAAGAAGTAACTGAGCTGTTGAGAAATTGCTTTTTCAATGATCTTACTTAAAAATGGGAGATTTGAGATCGGCCTGTAGTTGTTCATTTGTGTCTTGTCAAGATTGTCCTTTTTCAGTATAGGTTTGATTACAGCAGTTTTTTGTGATTCTGGAAACACACCTGATAATAAAGAAAAGTTGACGATCTGTAACAGGTCTGACTCCAAAGTCTTTGAGACCTTTTTGAAAAAACTTGTTGGCAGGACATCTAAACAGCAGGAGGAGGAGTTCAGTTGAGCTAAGATGTCCTCCAGGTCTTTGCTGTTAATAGGGTGAAACTGTTTGATGGTGTTTAAGCAGTTTTTCGGTGGACACAGTACATATTCTGGATCTGCTGTTGATGCACCAACTGCTTGTCTAATCTTTTGGATTTTTTCTGTGAAGAATTTGGCAAAGTCATTGCAGGCCATGGTTGAATGAAGTTCAGCTGCCACTGACACAGGAGGGTTTGTTAGCCTGTCAACTGTAGAAAATAAGACCCGAGCATTATGGCTGTTTTTAGTGATGATGTCAGAGAAGTAGGAACTCCTTGCACTCCTCAGTTGTAAATTATAATTGTGAAGTTTCTCTTTATAGATGTCATAATGAACCTGGAGGTTTGTTTTTCTCCATCTGCGCTCAGCTTTCCTACACTCTCTTTTTTCATTTTTCACCAGTGTGGAGTTTCTCCATGGAGACTTTTTCCTTCCAGAGATAACCTTCACCTTAGTGGGAGCAATAGTGTCCATTACATTTAACATTTTTGCATTGAAGCTATTGACGAGCTCATTGACTGAACCTCTGGACAGGTCAGGTGTTAATGGGAAGACCTGGTTAAAGATCTCACTACTGTGTTCAGTTATACACCGTTTTGTGATCACTGCTGTTGATATATTTGTGTGGGCTGAGATTTTACTTTCAAAGAAAACACAGTAATGATCAGACAGGCCCACATCAGACACAGTAACCTTTGAAATGCTCAGGCCCTTGGAGATCAGTAGGTCAAGAGTGTGTCCTCTATTATGTGTGGCCTCTGTTACATGCTGAGTCAGCCCAAAGTTGCCCAGAGTGTTACTCAGGTCTTTAGTCCCTTTGTCCTGAGGGTTGTCCACATGGATGTTAAAATCCCCAACAATAATTACACAGTCGAAATCAACACAGATCACAGACAGCAGTTCACTGAGGTCATTAAAAAAGTCTGTGCAGTATTTGGGAGGCCTGTAAACATTAAGAAACACAACTTTGGATGGGGCCTTCAGCTGTAAAGCCACATATTCAAAAGACTGAAAACTTCCAGGAGATAGCTGCTTACATTGAAATGATTAATTAAATAGGACAGCAACCCCTCCTCCTCTCCTGCTCGCCCTGACCTCACTGATAAAACTGTAGTTAGGAGGATGTCGTCTCGATGAGAACAGCTCCACTGTTACTTTGGTCCAACCAAGTTTCAGTTAAAAACATAAAATCAAGGCTGTGCTCAGTGATTAAATCATTAATTAAAAATGTTTTCCCAGCTAGAGATCTAATGTTTAATAAAGCCAACTTAAGTGTTTTAGAGGTATTACTTGTCCCCTCGTGTTTGGGAGCAGTCTGTGGCACACAAGGTATGTTTACTATATTTAAAGATCTTTTAGAGTGCAGCTCTCTGTGTTTTGACCAGGCCACATGTCTCCTTCTGTCACCTAAAAGTACAGAGATTTTAAAACCTTCTAGTAAACAGGGTCCCAGCTTCTCCTGGGAAAAGTCACCACTGCCATAATCCTCACAGCCCGGACCCTCCACACATCACACATCAGACTGCGGAGACAGAGCATGAAGGTTGTAAGGAGGAACTAAGGGGGGCGAGGCTGGGCAATGTGACTTCGATTGCTCTGTTGAGGGCGGGGCTCGATGGCGAACCTTTGGCTGCTCTGGTGGGGGGTTTATGGGGGACAAAAAGGGATTGGGCCGGGGGGTAGATCTGACTTTGTTATTTCTAATATTTAATATTTCTGGTTTTAAAAAAAGAAGAAATTTTTTATCTATCAACAAAAACTATGTTTTATACATATGGGGCAATCTGGGCTGTGAGCTACCATAACTTTTTCTGTAATTTTACACACTTATAAACAGAAAAACTGAAATGTGCTATTGAAATTGCGCTTCTTTACCTTATATTAACATATCTCTAAATATTAAATCTGCAGTTAAATGTCCTTACACTACCAAAAAGGGAAGTTTTACTTGTCTGGCCCGCTTAAGATCAAAGTGTGTCATATGTGGCCCTTGCTGTAAGCTGTTAAATGAGCTTAAATCCCTGGTATAGAGACATGGTATTCAAAGAATCCTGTTAAAAACTGTGGAAAAAAGTAGTTGTAACCTATCAGGGTAGAACAGCTTGCAAAAACCTTAATTTGAGGGAAAAGTCAGCAAAATTTTAATTTCATAGTTTGACTGTGAATTCAAATGCTTGCAGTAACAAGTTATAGAAAATCAATAATATTAATAACCGAGTACTATCCAAAAGTCATAAGACACCCCTCATTTCTTTTATTTTTCTCAGGAAAATGCGAGCTAGGTGGAACAATTTCCACTTTGTGTTTTTCAATTCAGGTGTATTTTTCTGCATCCTTAAAATTAAGCTGTTGCCAATCAGGTGCTCTCCGTAATCATGACAAGATCAAGATGATGACAGCACTTTTCTTCATTCATAACTCCATTAATTATGAACAGGATCTCCAATACCACTGACTGGTTGAAATGCAGCCCCAAACTCTGACGGTACCTCCACCGTGTTTTACAGATGACTAGAGACACACCTCTCGCTTGATCATGATTTGTAGCACAAAATTTTTTTTATTTTGGATTCATCAATCCACAAGAACTGTTTTGATTTTCGATGCAGTTCTTGTGCAATTTGCCATACCCCAACATTTTCTCATGAAAAATGGCATTTTGACAGCCAAACCTCCGCTAAGATAATTTCTGATGAGCCTCTAACAGTAGGTGAAAGACTATCTGCATCTATCAGGTCCAGGGTCAAGCCTTTGCTGGATTTCAAATAAATAATGACTTTCAGAATTAGCTCATCTTCATTAGTCTTTTACTTGTCAACAGGGGCGATTCTAGGATCAGAGCTTTGGGGGTGCTGAGCACCCAGAGCTGCTCAGCCAGGCAAGATAAACTTTACTCATCACGATGAGACTTCTTCCCTGTCTCTGTCAGTCCCTGCATCCTTAAATGTCTCCAGTTGTCCTGAGTTCCCTCTGGTTGTCTCCTTGGTGCATTTAAACCCCTGTTTCTCCCTGTCCTCATCGTCTGTTGTCTTCATCTCCGTTATCAGTCATAATAATTTTACCATCTCTATGCAAGTCTGCAAATTTCTTTATTAAATCATAAGATTCTTAAATTCATCAAGTCTCTCTGTGCCTGGGTCCTCGTCACAAAACATGACATCATTGTTTTGTACATTTTAACACAATTTATTCCCACATTTGTGAAAGAAAAGCAAAACACTTTTTTTTAAAGTCTGTAACAAAACCATCAAATCTGATCAAGGTTAATTAAATGCTGCAAACAAAGAATGGATTGGAATTTAAAAAACAAACAACATATCCTAACCTTAATTACTTTACTGGGATAAAATGATGAATGATGATCATAGTGAGTAAGAAGTAAACTGAGTGCATTTTTTGGACAGAGATTCACTTTTAATGTGTATGGTAAATGGTAAATGGCCTGTATTTGTATAGCGCTTTACACATCCAGTCATCCACCCATTCACACACACATTCACACACTGGTGATGACAAACAAATGTATAATACAATACAGATATATGAAAATAGACTCCAAAAATAGAGTCCTTGAAATGTACAAATTATTGATAAAAAAAAATTTAAATTATAAAAATGGAGGCAACTTTGCCTATGGTACAATGTATGAAAATATCTTTACTGCAGATACTACTATGGCTCTGCAGATTTATTCCTTTCATTTTAACCTGAGTCGCCTCACCTTGAAGCTGGCAAATACTTTTGGTGGTCAACTCTCTCAAGCAGTTTAACAGAAACTGTTAAACTGCTTGTAGATGAAAAAATTACTTTAATATGAAAAAAATACCATTAAGATCACTAATAAAAAAAAGTCCTCGCTCAGTGTACTTTCAACCAAACCACAAGAACATCTAATAAAAGATATAAATATTGAAACACTGATTGATTCTTGATTGACGGATCATTTGTTCTTACACTTTTACCTGAATGTGGCTCCTGGGTTTAATATCGGCACATGCACATATGAACCAGCTTCTCTCATTCCATTTCAAACAGGACAGTGGTAACAACAGTAGGCTACGGACAATTTTAAGTTTTAGATTTTAAATAGGCTGTATAAATTTCAATGGGAGCAACAGGACAGTCAAATGTCGCTGATTTTACTACACAGTAGGATGGATTGTAGGGTAGCTAACATTGTCGCAAAACACGTTTTCAACACTGCAGGTTACCTGGGTGTAATGTTTTTCAGCTATAAAGAAACATGGCCTCCTACCTAACTATATAAAAAGTAACTGAAGGTTAAATGCAGCTAATATGTCCTGTTTTAAGCCAGGCAGGCTCCGCTGTGTCTCAGCCACCATCGCTCTGGCAGCAACGGTGCTAGAGCCAGAGTAGGTGAGAACAAACCATTTAGTCGAGGCGGGGGTTATCTATACTTTTGTTGTTAAAATGTTACGTCTCAACCAAGTACTGTATGTACTAGAGATGGCACGATACCACTTTTTTATGTCCGATACGATATCATAAATTTGGATATCTGCCGATACCGATATGAATCCGATATAGTGTGTTTTTTAATCAATAAAACGTTTTTTTTAATATCTTGCTACATTTTGTATAAGTTTATATTCAAGTTTAAATAAATAACAACACTAAAGGTATTCTGTTATACCTGTATGTAAAAAATACACTGCGCCCAAAATATTTCATAGTTCAGCAAAACTGATCAATCTAATAAACTTAAACCTACTCCATCCTCTGTATTCTGGTATTTTAAAGAGTACTTAGCAGAAATATTAAGCAACCTAACTAATAGGGTTGCAAACTCCCAGCAAAACAAAATAGGGAACCACCCCCCACCCTCCACCTCATGATGCTTAATCGATGTAATCAACTTTAATTTGATGCAGGGGGGAAAATGCACAGAAATAAATTATTTTTCAAGAATAATTAAATAGATTCAACATCTTTCTTCAACAGAACTGCAGACTGCACAGATGGTACTTTCCCAAAGGAAAAAGTACTATAGCTTACTAGGGTATATTAGACTTAACAGTTACTATATACAGTAATGGACTTCTATACATTTTACATCAGATTAAAACTTTGGGTGTAAGAGTCAGATAATTATTTATTAAAAACTAGACATTTTAAATGAGAATAAGAAAGAAAAGTATGTCTTTGTGCCCCCTTTTCCCTGTTCATGCCCTATCGGCCCCCCTGGCTAAACTTTGCTAGATCCGCCCCTGCAGTTATCAGCCGTCAGCTACGTAGAAAAGGATCCTGGTGTAGAAAGTAACATTAAATAAATCCTAACAACAGATTAACAAGCTTAAACGTGCTGCTGTTGTTCAGCCGCTGGTTTCCTCTTTCTGGTGAGAAGTGGGTAAAAAACAAAGAAGAGAGACGGCTGATCAGCTGATCATTAAGCAGTTTGATGATTGAAGTAGCAGCAAGAGAGAGAGAGAGAGAGGCAGTCGCTTCATATATCGGTTGTTAAGCTTAACGTGGGAATGCTTTACAAACATTCAGAGATGGACTTACACACTTGCTTTACTTCTCTCTGGGAAAACTTCCTCGGAGATGAAATGGTGGTTTGGTAGCGAGGCTACAAATACATACAGCCGCTCTATCACGTGATGCATACTGCTGCAAGTGCTACGGTTATGAGCCGAGTTACGCCGTGTAGCAAGTTTTGTGAGGTGCTTTTTTGATATTTAATGGATCGGATTACATTTTTTATTTCTCGCCGATATCCGATCCAGTAATTTGGGTCAGTATCAGACCGATACCGATACGTGATATCGGTCCATCTCTAGTATGTACCCCCAAAAATGGGCTAAAATTGCCCCTGCTTGTATTTAAGTTTTAAACAGATGAGAAAATGATATAAAGTCCACTTTCCACTCACAATGACAATTTTTGGGGTATTAAAATATTGGCCGTTTGCATAATCCAGTTAATTCATATACTCATTTGATTTCTTTTCTGTGTTTGTGTTGCAGTAGAGCCAGTGGTCAAATCGTCATATTTAGGGTGCATTAATTGATTCAGGGGATCAATCAGCCACGACAGTTGGATTGTTTAAATAACCACTCAGCTCCAACTGATATACAAGCTTAATAATAAAAGAAAAGAAATGAGAAAAAAACAGACAGAAGCTACAGTAGCAACGTAAAATCTTTCAGCATCTCTGTCACATAATAATGGTCTGTGCCCTGCACATCGAGGTGTCTTTTTCATTTGGGAAAAAAACCCCACCCTGGATAAAGTATCTTTTGACTGCTCGCAACACATAAGCAGAGAAGCGAGCTCTTTCTTCTCCATAATACCAAACCAAAATTTATAAGGCAGTGGTGGACATTTCTATTTCGTTAGTTTCTAAGCATATTCAAATGCAAAATGTTAAACCATATTACAACATTCATCACTAAGAAGTTGCTTGGAGTCAAATAGGATGCTTCATTTTTATTTATTTTTTTGCCTGTCCCGTTTTGCTCTTTTGCCATCAGAATTATTGTCAAAAGGCGAAGAAAGATGCCCAACAGATTTACTTTACCAAATGGACCATCCCAGCGTTGCCGTAATGGTCTATTTGATTCACCTTTTATTGTTTATTTTATTTTATTTTCACTTGCTAAATACGGGACAGACTTGACTGGGGAAAAGAAAGGGGAGAAAGAAAGAGAGAAAGAAAAACAGCGGGGAAGAGGGACGGGGATAAAGGGCAAAAAACAAAAAACGACAAAATAAGCAGACAAAAAAAACCATATATCAATCACCTTGATTGATATATGAGAAAATACTAAATATTAAACATTATTGTGCAGCACGTAAGATCGACAGTGCACAGTGTGCTTTGAGGTGGGAGCCGAAAAGGGTGTCGTTTGTGTGTGTGTACACCTGTGAGCGTGAGCGCGCTTGTATTAAAAGGTTCCTTCATGTAATGATCTGCTAGAGTGGGGAGCCACAACTCCGTCCTCCAGGGCATGAAGCAGGTATGGAGGAGATCAAAACTCCAGACATCCAGAGGCCCCCAGAACACAAGAGACCAAGGAAGACCAACAGAGGGGCAGCTGCGCCACTATCTCAGAAAGAGCTGAGGAGAGTCCCAGATGAGGGGTCACTCAGCAGCCGCGGAGCAGAAGCCAGGGGGGGGGGTGTTGCAGTGACGTGCCCGTGAGCTCCGCCGGCAGCCAGCTGTGCCAGAGTGACCGAGCCCCAGGCCGAGAGTCTGAGGGCACCCGCTTGGGGCCCGAGCGAGCCCCAGGCCCCGACAAGCAGCCACCAGGAGTGAGCCGGTGTGTACCTGGACGGCCATCCCCGGACACAAAGAACCACCAACGCACCGATGTCTGGGATGCTTCATATGGAAGAACAAGAGACACACTGGGTGCCTCAGCCAGCCCCTGTACCACAGTACTCTGATACTTGCCAAAAAACACCTCTTTCCCTGGAGCAGATAATTTAGAATCCATGTCTTATGTTTTCCTCACACATTAGGCATTACATAACAACCTTCTCGAAAAGAGAAGAGTTTTCAACCTCCAAATCTCACTTGCCCGGAGCATGGTAGAGCACTTTGGCCTCCAATGGGAGCCCCTGTGCTTAATTACGATAAGTACTATATTGTGTATTCCCTTGTACAATGTTGTGCACCAAAAACATTAGGGGAGACCAACATGCTTGTTCCTCTCTGCTTTACAAGAGCTGGCTATTTCCATGCTACCATTTTGTGCCAGGATTGTCATGAACGTAGCTTTACTCTTTAGGTTATTTGAAAATACTTGTTAAGGTACATGTCTCACATTTCACTGAATGGATTTATGTATTTGATCTGTTAAATCCTGAATTTGTCCACTGAGACAATGTCAACTTTTCATTTCTAATTTTAACAGTTTATTCAGATGCACCATCACCATCCATTCCACCAAAGCCCATCAGACAAAAATCATGAAGGGAATAATGATACGGCAAGAGAGAGCCTTGAGGGTTCAGACATCAAAGTAAAGGAGAGAAAGGGGATGTTTTGGGAGTGAAGAAGGGGAAAACAAAGGGCAAGCAAGAGTGTGCAAGAGATACAGTATCTGAGACCCAAACAAACTCTAAGTTCACTTAATCAACTGGGAGAAAGTGGTAAAATAAAGATGGAACATAACCATTTTATTGTGACTGCATTTCTTGAACTGTGTGTTGACAGAATCTGTAATTGGTGTTCGATGGCTCAAAGCAGTGTGTACAGTCCCAAAGCTTTTGCTCTGTCTTGGAGTTCTTCACTGAGTCATCACCTGCATGTTTACAGCCAAGTCCCACATATTTCAGCTACATACTGTAATAACAGAAATCAGGAGACTCAAAGTTAAATGAGCTGAACTTGGTTATCAGATTGCTCGCTCATATGGAAGTTGTTGGTTATGTGTGAATAAATCAGCATTTTGTCAACAGATCCTTTGGTGGACACCAGGACTGTCTGCTCCCATCACTGTATTTTTATTACTCTAACCTTTGCTCTGTTTGGTGAATCTGTGTCGTAGTGCAGAAGCACTGCCTCTTGTCCACCTTCTTATACGTCTGTAATATATATAATATATGTCTTTCTTTCTTTACATTTATCTACAGTTTTTGTCATATCTTGAAATGTGCAATTCACTTGTATTTTTATTTTTTATTCCTATTTATTCTATTTATCCCCTTTGTATATTTTATTTATATTTGTCTCTGTATTTATATATGTGTGTGTGTGTGTGTGTGTGTGTGTATATATATATATATATATATATATATAACAATTCTGTAACTGTAACTTCGGTCGTTGCTGTGCTTTTTGGAAGTCGAATTTCCCAGAGGAACCCACCCGAGGGATTAATAAAGTTCTATCTTATCTTATCTTATCTTATATCTGTGTTGACAATGGACCAAATGCAGACTCCCGGTGTCAGGGTGCTGTTAGGCAAAGCAAAACTCAGTTGCAGGACTCTTCTTTAGAAATTTAGTGTTTTTATTCACAAGGTGGGATGCAAACAACAATCCAAACACAATATCCACATTTGTGATGAGCCAAGTGCCAGTGTCTCTCTCAGATCATCTTCTCCATAGAAACGCTCTCTCTCTCTCTCTCTCTCTCTCTCCAGAACTGAGTTTGAGCACCGCCTCACAGAGAGATTTCTCCACAGGTATCTGCACATAAGAGGACAAAGGTAAGTTCTCTTCGCAGGACAAACACAAGCAAGACAACTGGCACGAGAGCCGGCGTTAGGCTGACTGTAGTAGTTCAGTGATCC
The DNA here is from genome assembly GCF_965226115.1 of Aulonocara stuartgranti. Taxonomy (NCBI): domain Eukaryota; kingdom Metazoa; phylum Chordata; class Actinopteri; order Cichliformes; family Cichlidae; genus Aulonocara; species Aulonocara stuartgranti. The sequence continues at coordinate 17,777,368 of NC_138948.1, forward strand.
AGCAAAGACTTAAGCTCAGCCACTCGTGGCTCCAACAAGGTTATCAGGGACAGGTGTATGATAAATTGCAGGTGTATGGATGTCAAAAGGCGGGAACCCAGGATTAGTCCTGCAACTGCACAAACATCTGTACTGAACAAAAGGACGACTGAGGAAACTAAAAGCAAATAGCAGGCTACAGATACAGTTACTGAAACGCAAACAGAACACCAACTACAAGGCTCAAATTACAAACATATAAAAGGTTATAAAAGGTTACAAAAATATAAAAGGAAAATAAGCCAAAACAAATTTCGAAAAATCTAAGAGTCACAATAAAATAACTAATAAGAATGAAATAAGAATATACATGATACACAAGGACAAATACTAAACATCAGTGACCTCGGAATTTACCTTCTTTATCTTAAAACCCAGGAATGAAAGACTGAAAAATAAAACATAGGATGAGTTCACTATGAAATTTAACCTTTTAAGACCTACCATAGAACCAAGTCCGCCAGAGCTTATATTATATTTTTACATGCTGTGGAGCCATTTTTGGGAGCATTTCAAGTTGCTATACATCAATACAACCATTACAGCCTAAATTTTAATAATATGTCTGCATTAAGTGCATAGTAACTACATAAATTGCAAAAAAGTGCAATAAACTACAAAAAAATTGAAAATTGTTTTTGCTTTTTTAACATATATTTGTAGTTAGAGAAATTTAAGAGGTTTATCCCTCAAAACTGTAAATACAAAAAAGTTGCACAAAATAGTTTCCCACCACAGGAAATTTATTTTGAGTGTCTTCATAGTTTTATTTTGAAATACACCAATTTTTATACACTGCAGGAAAAACGAAAATAAATATTATACTGCAAATTTGCAAAAAAGCAGCATATGCATCAAAATAAACTATTTCCAGCAGTGAAATATGAGTCCTAAGCATCCCAGAAACGACACAGAAAGTCATAAAGTCAAAGATAACTTTTAAAAAGACCAGTATAGGCCCTGAGGCCCTGATGGTAAAAAAGACTACATTTCCACGAAAATGACGTCACTTCCGGTTTCGAGCAGGTAATGGCGGAAATGCAAAAGTTCGCGCTGACGTCTGTTCCAACGTAGGAAGTGTTATGAACAGCTGATCGGATCGGCAAAGCGTGTTTCTGGAATATTATGTTTTTGTTCCTGCAAGCGCTTTTTATGCAGTTTTTGCAAAGCTTTATGTGGAAGGAAACTGTGACCTAGGACAAGCTGATGGCATAAGATGTAAGTACAACTCCTCCGGTTTCATATGCAAAAAAAATTTTTGCGCTAGCTTACGTGGTTGCAGTGCGACTGGGATTTAAAAATAGTTACGCAAAACAGAGCGTGCCCGCTCCGATCGGCTCTAAAGGGTTAATGAGATCAATATCATAGAAACATACAGACAAAATCTAAACAAACATCAAAAGAAAACAAAACCCAGAGGCCATTACAATTATCTGTTAGGGTACCTGGGTCGTTCACCCAGTGGTTTCAGTTTTGTACCTTTTTATTTGTGCTCTTATCTTAGTTTATTTTTGTGAAGGTTTTGGTTTCTGTTTTGCATTTCTATTTTTCCCCAGTTGTTCTTGGTGTGTGATTATGTGGTTCTCAAGTTTTGGTTTCCTTACTCCCTCTATTGTGTCCAGTCAGTGTCTGTGTCTGCCCCGGTCCCACGTCTCTGTTCCCTCTGTTGCAGTGCCTCCTTGTGAGTCCGTGTCTGTAAATTCAGTCTGTGTTTCCTGTTTTACTTTGAAAGTCCGTGTCTCATGTTAATGTGTCTGGTTTTGCTTCCTTTGTCTCCTTAGGCCTGATTTGCCCCAGCTGTGTTTCCCTCCTGTTTCCCACTCCCTGATTGCTCCCTCTGTATATTTAAGCCCTGTGTTTCTCTGTGTCCATGTTGTGAGCTACTGTCATATATGCTGTGTGTTCTGTATGCCTGTGTAAGTTATTGGAATCCTTAGTTTTGTTCTGTTTGCGTTCACGTTTGTCTCTGGAGTCTGTACTTTGGGTCCTTTTCTTGCCTGCACACAGCCTTCACACGACATTATCTGTAAAACTTTTTTGGAGTTCAGATTTCTTTTTTCATTTTTCAGCTACAATTAAAACCATCAAACTGATTTCCTCTATGTCCCTATTTTGTTAAAAAGAAAGCCCTCACCACTCTCAGCACTAAAGATGTACAAATCAAGGTTCAATTGAATTAAATTCTATGTTTTTAGTGTAGCAGGCTGCTTCTCGTGCACATTCTTCAGAAATATGTATAAGTGGTACATGTCCAAATAAATGTAAGGACCCAAGATTTCCCAGTAGAGCACTAGCAGAAACATTGCAGTACATCTTTTGACATATCCTCCTGCCATTTCTTTCCCAAGGTGAAATGTCTATATGCACCTGGCAGCCCACTGATATAAAAGAAACACCTTGCTTCAGATAAGGCCACCTTCTTCCCTTGATTGCTTTGTGGTCAAAGGGTCAGCATCTGTTGCTAAGCAGCTCAGTGGGCTCCAGGTTATGATGCACTGTATGTCCTTTCTCCTTCTTAACACAGCCAAGATTAAGTTTTTTAGTAATTTGTGTAATAGTTAGTCTTCTCCTATTCTTCTGGACCACATGGTGTAGCATCTACCCAACATGTGCACCATTCAAGGAACGATCAGTGAATAAGTATTTCTTCATCGTAATGTATTTAAGACCTAAACATACTTCCAGCAAAAACTGTTAACACCTTGAAATGCTGGACGCATGAAATCTGTTTGAATATTTTCCGTGTTTAAAATATTTTTTATGAAACCATTCACACTGACTGGGAAATTTCATTGGATGAATGAACAAATCTTTCCAGTTTTTTGGATATGCTACTACATTTGGTAACAGGTGTGCGGTATCTCAAAACGCACATCGACACTAATTGTACACATTGTATTCAAATTCAAATTCAAATTCAAATTTTATTTGTCACGTACACAGTCATACACAGTACGATATGTAGTGAAATGCTTGGACAACTGCTCGTGACCTAAAGAAAACAAAAAAGGAAAAGGCTATGAATAAGATAGGAAATAAATATGAAAAATTAAAAAGGGTAAATTTAACTAGGAAGGAATAAAATATAAATTAAGGTTAAAAATGAAATAACTGTACAACACAAATTAGAATGAAGGGTAAATTTAACTGGGAGAATAAGATAAAATATATAAATTAAAGTTGAAAATAAAATAACTGTACAACAAAATAGACAATATAGAACTATATAAGAATGTATGAAGAAATATAAATAAATATATACACAATAACAGCAGCGTGATTTAAGTAATGAAGTGAAAACAATGTCCAGAATGTCCAGTGTGTGTGTAAGAACTGTATGTGTGGGTCAGTACTGTGTGGTGGTGTGATTGAGAGACCGTATCGCCTGCGGGAAGAAGCTCCTCCTCAGTCTCTCTGTGTTGGTCTTCAGGGAGCGGAATCGCTTTCCTGACCTCAGCAGAGAGAACAGTCTGTTGTTGGGATGGCTGAGGTCCTTCACGATCTTCCTGGCCTTGGTCCAGCACCGCCTGCTGTAGATTGAGTGCAGGTCAGGGAGCTCGGAGCGGATGGTGCGATCAGCTGATCGCACAACCCTCTGTAGAGCTCGTCTGTCCTGCATGGTGCTGTTCCCGAACCAGGTTAAGATGTTTCCCGTCAGGATGCTCTCTATGGTGCACGAGTAAAAGTTCCTGAGCACCTTGGAGGGCAGTTGGAAGTCTCTCAAGCGTCTGAGGTGGTAGAGACGCTGACGGGCCTTTTTCACCACGGTGTTGATGTGACAGGACCATGACAGGTCCTGCGTGATGTGAACTCCGAGGTATTTGAAGCTGTCCACTCTCTCCACTGGGCACTCTTTGATGACAGGGGTCTGGTAGTTCCTCTCCTGCTTAGTGCTGAAGTCCACTATCAGCTCCTTTGTCTTACTGACGTTTAGAAGGAGGTTGTTCCTCTGGCACCAGTTCTCCAGATTCCTAATCTCCTTCAGGTAGGCCGTCTCGTTGTTATCAGAGATCAGGCCCACCACGACGGTGTCGTCAGCAAACTTGATGATGGTGGTGGAGCTGGTAGTGGCCACACAGTCATATGTGTACAAAGAGTACAGCAGGGGGCTCAGAACACACCCCTGGGGGGCGCCAGTGCTGAGAGTGGTGGAGGCTGAGACATGTCCGCCCATCCTTACTGCCTGTGGTCTGCCAGTTAGGAAGTTGGAGATCCACAGACACATAGATGAGCTGAGTCCCAGATGCTCCAGCTTGGTGGTGAGTGTGGAGGGAATTATGGTGTTAAATGCAGAGCTGTAGTCTATGAAGAGCATTTTAACATAATTCCCCCTTCTAGTGTCCAAGTGAGTGAGTGATGTGTGGAGGAGATGAGAGATGGCATCGTCTGTGGAACGATTTGGACGGTAAGCAAACTGTAGTGGGTCCAGTGTGTCTGGTAGTGAAGAAATGATGAAGTCTCTGACCAGGCGTTCAAAGCACTTCATCACTACTGAGGTGAGGGCTACAGGGCGATAGTCATTGAGAGAAGCAGGGTGGGGTTTCTTCGGGACAGGAACAATGATGGACTCTTTGAAGCATGTGGGGATCACCGACTGAGATAGAGAGATGTTGAATATCTCAGTGAACACAGGAGCTAGCTGGTATGCGCAGTCTCTTAGGATACGACCTGGGATGCCGTCTGGTCCTGCTGCTTTCCTGGTGTTCACTCTCTTGAAGGCTCTCCTTACTTCATGCTCGGAGAGGACGAGCACGTTTCCGGTGCTGGCAGTATCTTCCTGTCTGCAGCCGTTAGGCTGCAGCTAACACTAGCATTGTTGGAGACCTTAGCTGCAGCCTCGAAGCGAGCATAGAAAGTGTTCAGCTCGTCTGCCAGAGTCACGGCCGCGTTCGTCATACCGGTTGTTGGTGCTTTATAGTCCGTTATTGTCCTTAGTCCCCGCCACAGGCTCCTAGAGTCACTCTGTTGGAGTTGTGACTCTAGTTTCCTCCCGTAGCGCTGCTTCGCCTCTTTCACCGCCCTCCGCACGTTATATGACGCGGCTTTGTACGGGTCCATGTCCCCCGTTGTGAGTCCCGTGTTGTAGGCAGCGGTGCGGGATCTCAGAGCGTCGCGGATGGTTTTATCCACCCACGGCTTCTGGTTGGGAAACGTTGTGATAGTCTTTGTCTCCACGGTATCATCCGCTAGTTTCCCGATGAATCCCACAACCGCTTCCGTAAACACGTTGACATCATCATCGGAGCTGTTTCTGAACATGCCCCAGTCTGCGTCATCGAGTGCGTCCTATAACGCGGCCACCGATTGATCCGTCCAGCGCGCGACCTTCCTCTGAACCGGAACTTCCTGTTTCAGCCTTTGTTTGTATTTTGGGATGAGGAAGATGGCGGCGTGATCAGATTTGCCAAAAGGAGGGCGGGATTGTGCCTTGTAGCCGTCCTTGACCGTAGTGTAGCAGTGGTCCAGTGTCCTTTCACCTCTGGTGGGGCAGGAGATGTGTTGATAAAAGTTCGGCGCTGCGCGTTTGAGGTTGGCGCTATTAAAGTCCCCCGTCACAATAAGCGCAGCGTCCCGGTGTTGTGTCTGGTGCTGTGTGAGTGCCTCATGCAGCTCGCATAAGGCGGTGACCGTGTCCGCTTGTGGTGGAATATAAACGGCACTTATAATGACCGATGTAAATTCCCGAGGTAGATAAAAGATGTAAAATACTATTGTAAAATACTATTTTATCTCAGACACTGCTCAGAAGCTGCTCTGGGTCAATGGATTCTCTGTCTCCTTAGATGTCATCCCAACTTTGCCAACAACAGTTCAAACTGCCTTAATGACATCGTGAAGTATGTATGAAACCAGCTTCAACTCCTGGATCAAACCATGAAACTCTCTGTGCTGCTGCCTTTCAAAATGCAAGCCTCTCCGTGTATATATGCTTCATATAGACTTCATATGCATGAAAGCAATCTGCTGAAGGGACAGGAGACAAAATAACTTCTCATAGACATATATGTGTTAGCACCAGTCAACAAGCCTTTAGCATTACTTGTACTTTTCACCACAGACTGGGAAAAAAATAAAAGAATTTCCACAAGCATGCGATTATTTTATTCTTCCCATTGAGCACCAGGGAAACTCAAAAGCCTTTTGTAAAATATTGACCTATTTCATAACAAAAACCACAGTGTCCATGAAACCAGCTCAATACTGTTAATCTGACCACTGCAATCAAAACATATATTAGTGATAAAATTATCTCTTTCTTATTGCTGCTTAGAATAATAAATTGATGTGCCAATTGATACTTGGTCGAGAGATATTACTGGGATAATACTGGTTATAAATGGAGTTGTTACTGTGTTGTTACTATACCAGTATAGTGCCTTATAGGCTGCTCTGACATTAAATTAATAAATCATTGGCCCCCTTGAGGCAACTGTTGCTGTGATTTGGCCCTGTATAAATAAAACTGAAATGAACTGAATTTGTTATAAATTGCACGTAAAAAATAGCACACCACCTATAAATACCAAATTGTAAACCTAGGACTAACTTGTACCCTCAGTGGTGTTTCTTATGCAAACATTAAGATAGCAGCCAATAGAAAACTTCAATAAAACTTTTAACCCAGGATTGTAAAGACATTAACATAATGTAAAAGTTGCATCTTGTTTGATTTCTGAATGTGTTGACTTGAATTAGATTGGCTTTGACAGGGATAGCCAATGCTCTCTGGCCTCTGCATATAACTAAAGTCACTGATGCATATCTGTCAACCATGTATTTCCCTAGAAAGCGCTCAATGGAAATGCATGTGGTGAATAACCAAGAATAACTGTCAACTGGTCCCAGAGCAAGAGATCCAAGCATGTCCTCTTCACACTCCATGCTGTGAAAAGAAAGAAAGAAAAGCACTTGGGAAAATATTCTTATTTTTAATCAAATAGTGGGTGTAAATGACATTTGGGTGGCACCAGGGAAAGTTTATTACTGACTTTTCAATAAGAAATGAGCATGAGATCAGAAACAGCAGCAGGGTATATGCAAACAAACTCACAAAACTAACACAGTGCTTACTCTCTCCCTGCATGTATGCCGTGACACCAGGTTGGTTTATTAAATTTAATTTTAATACCTTTTTATTAACAATGTAAGATAACAAGTGCTCCTTATAGCAGTAATATCACTGGAGTGCGAGTCAAACACAATAAATGCAAAAAAAAAAGAGATTGCCACAAATCGTTCTTTAATTTTTAAAAATCAACATTAATTTTTATATTTCCTTCATTATTGATTATGAACCATTTTATTGCCTCAATTTCACCTGTGATCAACTGTTTTAGGTTCATTCTATGGTTCCAAGATATTATGTTATGATTGCATATTATCAGCAGTAAATGAATTGTTTATGAGAGAGTGGTACTGACTACACAAAATGAAAACACATCACAACCCTTAAAAGCCTCCCATGGAAATGATAAAAGGCCTCTTTAAGTTAAAACTGTGACGCTCTTATTTCTTGTTCTGCCAGATCTAAAGCCTCGTCAACAAAGGGAGAGGTTTTGCTTACTATGTTCTTATATGTCAATTACAAGTATCCTACGCTCTCACTACTAATTGCTTCAACCAGAGAAAAGTTTTTCTCTTGACTCATTCCTTATATACAAACCAGCTGCTCTAATCCCCTCTCCTAGGAACGCCGGTCCCCAACCTTTTTTGTGCCACGGACCGGTTTATGCCCGACAATATTTTCACGGACCGGCCTTTAAGGTGTCGCGGATAAATACAACAAAATAAAACTAGTACCGGTACCGAAAAAAAGAAGATTTATTCATAACACACGTGAAAAGACCCAGGAAAACCGAGTAAACGATAAAAACGATAACAAAATAACGCTGAAAACTGATAAAAACCCTGAAAACTATACATTTCACACCTGAGCCTCAACTCTCCCGCGGCCCGGTACCAAACGACTCACGGACCGGTACCGGTCCGAGGCCCGGGGGTTGGGGACCGCTGCCTTAGAACATAAACAGTCCTCTCACAAACCCCATCTTCCATGGATTACTGACGACTGCCACTCCTCTCAAACTGACCATTTTGGACACTGAGAGTCACCTGCTGCTTCTCTCCCTCTCTCTCTGTCGCATGTATTGACTACACCAGCTATCACTGGGACACACCTGAACCAGCTGAACTCATAGCTCTCAACACTTCAACTTAATTGATTGCATTTTATCTTTTGTACTTACCGCCAACTAAAAATCAAGCCCAACTGGCTGAGTGGGATATCTACACAGTTGTGAATTTACTTCAAAATGGTGACATCCACATTTTTTGGTACACTGCATTAGGTATTTTTGTATGCAGGTAAATATGTAACCTGTGTAAAATCAGTATGAAAAAGAACGACTGAGAAATTCATGATACACTGACTTTTGCCATCCCCTTAAGTTTTTTAAGCAAGAAAAAATGTGTTTGTATACAACTACAATCCAGGAAATGCAAAATACAAACAGAAATAGTTAAGGATGCAGATAGCTAACCCCAGTGTGGAATAAATTTAACAAAATGGACACTTTTCACATGTTCAAAAAGAAAATTTTCAGATTGAATGTTCAGAGTATTATTAAGACGTCTGCCAGATCAGAATGAAACAATTTACATTTTCTCTCTACTCTATAAGTTTTGGGGCTGAAATGTCAAGCTGTCTGTGCCAACAAATCAAAGCGGATGGTGTTTGTGCGATACATAAAGAGTTTGAAATGAAACCATTTGCTATAACTGAGAGACTGGATAAAAAAGAATCTGTTTGTATTATCACTAATTCTTATTGATCCTTGGTTTGTGGATCCACTTTAATTTTCTTTCGTTTTCCTCATCTCCATCTCGCACCAGCTCCTCGTTCTCCATGCCTTTATTTTTAATCTCTCCTCCCGCCCGTCTTCCCTGTGGAGCCATTCTCATGATTGTAGTGTTTGCCAGAAAGATTTGATAAACACCATACGCCGACATGTCTGCTCCTTCGTATTAATGAGATCAATCACAAGCATCGCCATTATGCTCTCTTTCCTGTGTGTCCGCAGGCTCCAGAAATGTGGTAAGAGATAGTCAGAAAGATACATGGAGATACAAACAGTGGGCCTGTGTAGGTGTAAGTCTATTGTAAGTGTTGCTTATCAAGCCTTGGCAGGATGTTTGAATTATATATAAATATATTTCTGTTTCCGTTGGTTGGTGTATGCGTTACAGATCGAGTATAGGTGAGTAGGTATTGTGTCTCATTTGTGAGTTTGCGTGTCAGTAAATGAGTGTGCGTGTGCCTTTGTGCGATTGTATGTGATGCAGCAGATTGCAGAGGGCGGGGGAGAGTGGGTTTTGCCTGCACACTAACAGATGGCAGGAGAGAAGGGTTTTAAATTTCTTTTCTCGCTTCCTAAAGAGCAAGCAACCAGTTAGGAACATACTTGTGTGTGTGTGTGTGTGTGTGTGTGTGTGTGTGTGTGTGTGTGTGTGTGTGTGTGTGTGTGTGTGGCGGGGGGCGGGGGTGTTGTCCTGCTGACTTTTTTTTTTTTTTGCAAAAGAGAAAAGCAGGTCTCTTTTCATTCTCCAGAGTGTTCATTTAACTAAATTTATACAGTGTAAGCAAGCTCTTTCCTGAGCTGAAGTGCACACAGACTGCCCAAAGATGCCAACATATGAGCGCAAAAGCACAAGAAGCACAAAAATGAGACACGGGCAGGTGTTGTTACCACTTTATCTTTTTTTTCTTTTCTGAAAGACGAGAAAAGTAAACAGCTCGGAAGTAACACTTCTTATTCTGGAAAGCTTTTCAGCACTTTGAGCTGGGAAAAGGAGGAGGAGTGGAGACAAGCGTGGTTGGATAGGTGAGAGGACAACCTAAAGGGGGAATAGAATTTATATCTCAAAGGATTAAAGAAAGAAAGGAAATGACCTGCTGAGAGTGCAGGAGTGCAAAAACACCGCACATGTTACATGAAACAGATTGAAAAGAGGTCCTGACAAAATTTGCAAGGTGAAATATATAAATGGATACACTGTAGTCATGCTTGATAATCACAATATACAGATATACTTGTGCAGTGCCACAGTGTATCAAGGACTTTGGGAACATTCCAAGTATTAACAAAACAGACTTTTTAAAAATGTGTTAAAAAAAACCCCAAAACAAAATAACAAAGAAACACAGTTGGTTGTAGGTTCGTGATGCAGTTAATTAAACAAGTGCTGTAAACGTGTGGTGCTGCGTATCATGTGGGATCTGTGACTTGGCATTCTTTTGTATGCAATCCAATATATGGCAGCTGTTTTCTTCTTAAAGCAACAGTTGGCCAAAAAACGTAAATTAAACTAAGCGAAAAAATCTGTGCAGCCCACCTAAAGCAAAGTGGAGGTGACCTGTGGTTCATGCCATTATCTGCTAATACGTTGCACTTTTTTGTTTTTTTGATTAGTTTACGCAATTGGTCAGAATTTAGTCAAATGTGCACAAATATGGACATTTAATAAAGAAAAAGAAATAAAGGCAAAAATAAATATACAGGAGAGAAAACACCATCCACAGTTTCTTCATAAGCAGAAAAGCACTCAGATACAAATGCAGACTGCATTTTCTGTCCCTGCTGTTTATGCAGTGTGGTTGCATTTTTTTTTTTAAACTTATGTAAAGGCTTAAATGTAATGGCCTGCTGCCAGTACTCTGTTCTCAGTCATGGTAAATCTAAATGCATATGTGCAAATCTCTTTTCAAATGATGTTGAAAATTGATGATGAAATGCTAAAATTATTATTTCATCATTACTAAAACAGCTACAGAATTCAGCAGTCATACAAATAAAGTAAAGCTTCTTAATTTTGTGTCTATAAAGAATTATGAAGTTGTAAACTGTCATTTGTGTGGCTAACGTAACAATGGAGATAAAGGTCGGAAGAGAACAATAAATGTAGAATCTCTCCTTTTGGGGGGATTTTATTTTTCATGTTTTGTTTACCAACCCTAGTTATTATTCTTTTTAATCCTTCCATGACCCTTGACATTTTTACACCTGACTTCACATGGATCCAGCGATGTTTTATAAATGTGGAAAGGATATATAATTGATGAACCACACATATTGGCACAAAACCACCATCCAAGTGCTGCTTTTAAGACCGTGATCAGAATTTCTTCTAGCACATTTCTAATTAATGGACGATTACCTCAACTTCAGAAATTATTAAATGGTTGGTTTGGTTTGACTGTCGTAGAATTACTGAAAAAGCTATGAATAGATTTATATCAAAATTTGACCAAATGTGGGGCTTTGCTCAGATTAGAAGTGATTCAGTCTTGGAGTTGATTTAGATTTAGAGTTAGGAGGGAGCTTGAGATATGTGTCATAAATATTTGCCATTACAACATTTTACATCATTATGTAGTTCAGTCTTTACATTAAACTGGTCTAAAAGCTCAACAGTGGAGATGAAAGACATATAAACTGTCTTCTTCCCAAAGCGTACCCTGCTGCCTTTCATAAGCACCCCTACTGGTAAACCCTAAGCATACCTTTAAAATGGTTGAAGCTCTTTCGGTTCTATCAACCAGAAGGTCGCAGTGGTTTCACCATCTGGTGGTAATAACCCACACCTTTGCTCATGTGATGAGACACATGAGTGTGTGTGTGTGTGTGTGTGTGTGTGTGTGTGTGTGTGTGTGTGTGTGTGTGTGTGTGTGTGTGTGTGAATGTTAGAGAAAGTTTTTAGGTATAGAAAACAATTGCGTGTGTAAATGTATGTGTGATTGGGTGAATGAGGCCTGTAGTAAAAGTGCTCAGTAAAAGTAAAAAAGTGCTACCAGTCCATGTACCATATAAAATCACATTGGTTAAAAGCTTATATATAAAAGTAACAGTTTTGTGTTGCTGGATAGCTTTTAAGCTGCAAGTATAAAAAGAAAAAAAGGCCAATTTCTTAGTCGCAGAGACAAGAGGTCAAAAACCTTTGAATAAGAAGCTGCCTGAGGTGCACACAGTCTGCATTTTTACATCATTAACAAGAGATACTATTCTGTGTCACTTTAAAGAAACCTTTGAGTCAAACACAATAAAACTAGGAGGGTGTTACTTTTACTGAGGTTATATGCTTATTTAATGCTTGCAGAAGCTTACAGCAATTTTCAATAAAAATGTATTCAAAAGTTATAAGTGCAATAACACCAAAATTAATCAACCATTAATTTCATCTCACCTTGAAATATCTTATCCACTCCACACAGAACCACCTGGGATTTTGTGGAGCAAGGCTGATTTAAAAAAGTGTCCAAGGTCTCAAAAGCAGTTGTCATCAGTTTTTGCAGATGCCTCAGGAAGGAAAAAGGGTTTTCTGCAGAGGTGAATAATATAGTTTCTAGAAGAAGAAAATAGAAACCTTTCCACATCTTTGTGGCAGTTAGCAACTGCCCACTGGGCTGCTTTCCTTGAAAAGCATCAACAGACAGTAATCAATCAGCTCTCACTCTCTTTAGCCTGAATTTGCTAAATAAACTCACCATGAACATATTCACTGAGGGAGCTGAAGGGAGACATCTATTGAAGTTTAGTGTGACCACTAACCATGATAGTATCTGGTCCACTCATGAGGCTGGTCAGTATTCCCTGATCAGTTGTGAGTTGCTGCTGAAGGCTGATGGCAGTCACTGGGAAACTGACTGTTAAATCATTGAGTGTGAGCTACTGCTACAGCTAACCCCTGGATTAGCTTGTATGTCATCTTACTTAATGTTTTAACAACAAGTTAAAAGCAATGTTTTTATCCCGAACTGACTGAATAAAAAATTGCAATTTTCTTACAAGTTGGACATCCCCAGTCTTTCCATTTTACTCTAACATGTCTGTTTCATTCATCTTGGTGGCACTGTATTGAGCTAGCTGACTTTTGGCAAGACTACAAGCCTCAGCAAGGCAGAAAGGAAGAGGTGAAATACAGACTGCCCTATTCTGCTAATATGATTCATTTATGATAAAAAATGCATCTATATTTGATAATATATGGTTTCAAGATATAAAGTCTACATGAGGCCTGGAGGCCCAAATCGGCCTGCCAAAGACTCCTCTCCGGTCCGCTGGACAAATTTAGAAATGTGAAGCAGGCTATAAATTTTACAGCTTTACCCGCTAATAAAGAGCTTCCCCCACAGCCATTCATACATTAAATGAATTTGAATTTGAATTTAAATTACACAAATGTTCCTATTTTGTTTTGTTTTTTAAAGAAAATTTTGATCTATCAAAAACTCTTTATATTTTTTAAATATGAGACAGTCTGGATTCTGAGCTACCAGAACTTATTTGTCATTTTATACAGTTATCATGTACAAACACTGAAATGTGCTATTTAAATTGCACTTCTTTATCTTATATGAACTTATCTCAAGGTTTAAATGTGCAGTTAAACGCCTTTACACTGCCAGAAAGTTCATCTTATCTGGCCCACTTAAGATCAAAATGGGCTGTGTGTGCCCCTCAACGTAAAACGAGTTTGACATCCCTGGTCTAAGACAATACAATTCTGGTAAAAAAAAAAAAAAAAATGCTTTCATTAGCCTTTTGGATGGGCCAACTGCATGTCCCTGGCCACCTGCCCAGAATGCCCATTGGGTAATGCAGCCCGGCCAGCTATTCTCCAGGCTGTAGTGAAATGGTGAGAAAGTGTGGCACGAATTGGAAATGGAGACCTAGTTCAAGTTTTACCGCAACCCAGCAAGTAGTTAGCGAGTATTTGCACACAAACATGAAACACTACAGGGAGCCATGATTTTGCTGCTGATTTCACCCAGTGAGCACCAGCAAGCTTCAGGAACCACTGCCAACCAGTGGGGGAATACGTCTGATTCCATAGCAATCAGTGGTTGTATCATGTCCAGTGTTTTGGACAAATCTTGATCACTGTGCACATGGCATCAATACAACATGATTTTTTTTGCAACCACAAAGTTGCTCCATGTTTGCTAGAGATAGTGCAAGTTTAAGAGACTTCTGCATTGGATCCATATTTCAGACTGGAAAGTTCCATCCATTTTTTATTTACAGTATGTCAGTGTGGTGTAAGAGGGAGCTGAACAGGGGTGCGAAGGCTGATCTGTTCCTGTACTCACCACAAGCAGTGATTACTAAGGAAAAAGATCACAAATAGAAGAGGGGGTATGGTAAGTTATTTGTTTATTTTTACTGTAACATTTGATCTCTTTATGTTTATCTTTGTAATAAATACCTGCATATACAAATGAGGTGTAAATATACATGGAGAGAATAAAATAAATATACTGAAAATGAAGTAATTACACCAAGTAGATTCATAGATGTAAGAAGGGTTAGTTGTTGGAGTGTGTTGCAAGTGAAAGAATGCTGGTCTCTGCATATGTGTCCTTAGGGAGAACTCACAACTGTCAGTCTGTGACCAGCTTAGCCTTGTGCTGTTCCACTGTGTCACTGCTAAAATGCATGAGCACACACATGACTTTTCTCTCACATGCATACCTACCAGAGCACCAGTAAGCATGACATTTAAATAAAGGAAAAGAGACACTGGCATGGTCACTGATGTACACAGGCACACAGACACACACAACGCACACAAGCACATACACAAACACTACAGGGCTAGAAGAGTGCTGAGGTTGGTGACAGTCCCTGTCCCTGTGTCAGTGTCAGTCTCTCTAGACAAATTAAGCAGAGTGACACAGAGTGGCCAGTGGTGACACAGCCTGTCATCAAAAAGTGACATAAATGACCCACTTTCCTTTACAGCAAGGCCTTCTTCATCAGGGTGGGTTCTAAGTTGGTATATCTGGCTTCACTTCCCTCAGTTTTTGACTTGTTCTCCATTTTATTATCTTTCTCTAAGCAATCTTCTGAAATGCAATAACAAACAAAATGCTAAATAGAATAACAGAAGACAACAACCGGGAGGTATTTGCACTGACCTGTAAACTGATTCAAGGTAAAGTATTTGGTCGAGTTATGAAAAAAAAAATCAAGTAGCTATAGTAACAGAGGCTGATGAATTGAACAAAGTTATTCATATTATCTATAAAGTTATTGAAGTAATTATATTAACAGATTGCATTTATATAGCACTTTTCGAGACCCTCAAAGCGCTTTACAATTTCACTATTCATTCACTCTCACATTCACACACTGGTGGAGGCAAGCTACAGTTGTAGCCACAGCTGCCCTGAGGCAGACTGACAGAAGCGAGGCTGCCCCTCTGGCCAACACCAGTAGGCGGTAGGTGAAGTGTCTTGTCCAAGGACACAACAACCGAGACTGTCCGAGCCGGGGCTTAAACCGGCAACCTTCTGATTACAAGACAAACTGCCAACTCTTGAGCCACGATCGCCCCATGGCATTATGGTGTAAGAAGAGAGAAACAAAAAAAGTTAAGTTTGTGTGTGTATCTGCTGGTTTTCACAGATATATTAAAGCCATGTTTCCTTTGCATGTGCTGAAGATATAAATTCTTGCCACATTTTTATGCATGCCTTTATTAATTTGTGCATGTAGGTTCTCTTTTACCCTGACTGTAACTCATCTGCATTAAAATTGTTATGCAATTCTGCTGCTTGGCAACCTCATAATACACCTTCTGCTGGTCTGTCATTTTGCATCCTTCACAGAAGCAGAGAGTCTAGTCTGTAGTGAGGTTAGTTGTCCTGCAAAGGCTTGAGATCCAGGTGGCTAATACATTTTTGACGATTAGCACATATGTGGAACAGCTTCATCCATCCAGAAAGTGCAGGAAATACAGCAATGCCCAACAACTTCACAACAAAGTCACTTCACACATTACTTAAAGCTTGTTGTCTACGTTGCTACACAGCAGGTGCAGTGCTCATTATTTGCTGGGGGAAAGAGCTGCTCTGATGTGCTGACTCTCTGTATCAACCAACAAGTAAGAATACTTAAATATAAACACAGAATCAATTAGGCAACTGAGGAAATGAATTGCCGTTTGTGAGATGTAATTGCATTTCTTTTATAGTGTATAAATGCTGCATATTGAGTAATATAAATGCAGCGATAACTCATACATGAGTATGCACAGAAAAAGAAACTTGATGCACAGTCTTAGAGACACAACCAGATGTTTAGACAGGTGAATAAATAAAGAGACAGTCGTTGGCAGTTAGGCAGGTTTTCCTACATCTTAGTAGCACTCTTGTCATTTCTGTCCCCTGCCTGTCTTACGCAAATTACCTGGATCTCACAGGAGTAAAAACAGCACAGCTGAATGACTTCAACAAGAAAAGGAGGGCAATTCACCAAAGAACTCCACTCTGACTTGTAGCGTGAAAAAAAGATGAATGTGTTTTATATGTCAGATAGAATACTCACAAATAATAAGCAATGTTATATTTCTTTCTAATGATATAACAATATTTGTGCAGTCTTTGACATGCTGGCAGTGTTTTGTTTTTGTTTTTTTACCTTTACATTTCTACTGTAAGTTAACCCGAAGATACACGAGTGACTGGAAGTGTGAAAAAGGTGTAGGCTTTCAGCGTGGCAATGTGAAGCTGTACCACAGCACCGTGGGCCAACTCTCTGTTTTACACTTGCAGGTGTACACAGCAAATTCAAAAGTGTTAAATGTTTTGGTGTTAATAGTCTTCTTGCAAAAGTAGAGTTAATTTTACTCTAAGCAGAGTCACATTCTTTTAATGTAACTCTGAGGTGTAAAATGATAGTAGTTAAAATCGAGTGTTAAAAATGAGTGTTTCTCTGTCAAATCTGGAGGTGTTACAATGGAAACATTAACTCTTGACCTCTTAACTCTGAACTCCTACAGGGGCTATGACACCAATAGAGATTGAAAATGTGACGTCACTCAGGGGTAAAACCGCAAAGAATTCTGGGAACTCGTGGCAAGAGGTACTAGCGCACGCAGGCTTTCAATTGAAATCAGTTATACAGCGATAAAAAGAAACACAAAAAATGGCAAGAAGCTGTTGTATTATTAACTGCAATAGCCGGTCGCATGACAGCCACGGGAAGCCGACGGGTAAAGAGATCGTTTTTATCGGATTACGTCGTTGAAGAGAAATTTTTCGAGCCATGTTTCCGAAGTAACAAAGAGGCGACTGGATTGCAGCCATTCAAAGACAAAATATAACGTCCCAGAACACTCCAGCTCACAGGTTAGTCTGCTCCAAGCATTTCCACAAAGGTCAGTCTGCTGTTGTAGTCAATACGTCATTTTTCATAACATAATTGGTGATATAGGTTACAAGCAAGTCTGGCGCTGAGCAGAAATTGTCGCACTATGCTCCTTTGTTTATTGTGCATAAATAGTGAATTGTCCTGACACAATATTGCGTTTCGCTTCTGTTATTACCATGGTACATTGACAAAAACATATACTTTTATTCACAGGATAAAACAGTTGTTTTGTATCACTAATTGCCCAGTACGATTACAGCATACAATATTATTGTCACTGCTACATTTCTGTGATGGGTACCAGAAATTATTTCTACTACTAATTAATTACCATTGAGCTCAAAGGTCCTATTAATAAACGGTTAACGAATGTGTATTTATGACGAAGATTTGTGAGACTGGTAAACTTATGATATGTACGATGGTCTTTACTTTCTACACGGTGCATTTCAAGGTCCTGCACCCATCCGTCGGTAAACTGTACCTGGGCTTGTTGCAGTGACCTGAAGTTACTAAACTTTCATGAGTGTATGCAATCACTCAAAGAACTGTATAATTATAAATATGAGCGTGGTGAAAGTTGGGCAGCACGCTAACGTATTTTGTCCCTCTGTGTGCTCGTAAGGATCTAACACTTTCACTGGTTTGATTTTTTTCCTCGTATCTTTTCTTTGACTTTTCATTAAGTCTGTCTTTGTACGGACCGGCATTGTTCTCCTTCGTTTTGTACATACCTTTTTGGGGGGCAAAGAAAAAGCAAGAATTTATTGGAACCGAAGAATGAACGTTTTGCGGTGCTGCAAATGCTTGCATTTGATGCGGTACTTGGATTGTTTTGCCACGAGTTACCGGCATGCAATGCGCGAAAGTCACGTGGTCTGTCAATCTCTAGAGTAAATTCACAGACTCCGCCCCCAGCACGGCTCCAATCGAAGCTGAAGTGAAGCCGTTTCAGAACATTTTGCTCTACATATTTGAGTTGTTTGCCATGCTTGGTAAGTCATTTTTTCAAAGATTGTTTCAATTATTATTATGAGCTTTTACTTCTGTGGCTCTTTGGAGTTGAGACAAAGCTGTGTGAAAGCCATTAGCCATGTTGCTCAGTGATAGCATAATATTCTGTTTTAGCTAGCTGAAAGGTATTGTTTGCGGGCAAATACCACAGCCTTGAAAAAAAGCTTGCATGTGAATTTTCAGTCAAACTTTTGGTCAAATACACCTAAAACAATGTCTAGAATGTGAAATGTTGGTATAACGGTGCTACTTGAAGCCTGAAAACAATCGCCCATAAAAAAAAAAACAAAAAACGAGCAAACAGCAGTAGCTGACGTCCTGACTGGATTCTACGTTAGCATAGATCCCTCCAGAGTTTTGTGCACACGGTTTAGGTAAAAATTAAAAAGGTTGAGGTTTTACATTTAGTTCAGTATTACCTGTTGCCTGTGTCCTTGTCTTTTGGGAAAATACTTTACACAAGTAATGGCTCAAAGAGGATTCCTTTTTTTTTTTTTTACTGTGCTGCAATTGTTTACTGGATTATTTGTGCCATTAATTAATGTCAACTAATTTTTATTCGATCTCCGCACAGGATATGCTTGTGAAGATGGAATATGGGGGAGAGCAGAAGTGCGTTGAAGTTCCACAAAGGGATGAATGAAGGACATGCATATTGTATTGAAGCAATAAGTGATGAGAATGCTGTTATTTGCATTTACCATGTCAGACCTTTTGATAAACAAAATTCTAATGAAAGTGAGAACATGTACACTGTTACATCTTTCAGAAAATGTTTTGAAATTGTGGTGCACAGTTCAGAATAAATGTTTTTCAAAAACCATTGCATCTTTTTAGTAAATGTTTATTTCCAAAAGAAATTTCTAGAAGTTCAGAACAGTAAAATTCCCGCTTTTTAGAATGAATTAGAAGATAACTCTTACGTAGTTAAACTAAAATACTCTTTGAGAGTTAATATATAAACTCTTAACACCAAGTGTTAAATTATCAACTCCAGACAGATTTGGTGTTTAACACTAAATCAGAGTTAACGTACCAACTCTCCAAAAAGAGTTAAATTAACACTCTCTGGTGTGGACCCATATAGACACTTTAATAATGTTGAAATCAAATCCGACAGTGTTAATTTGGACATGCTGGATTTGCTGTGGGTGCCAGCCATCTGGTCTATAGTAGCTACACCTACTTTGGTTTTGTTGTGTAATGTGATCAATTGTTTTTTTTTTTCCTTTTCTGGTATTTTTATCCATCATTTTGTTGTGATACATCATGCTCAGGACTACAACAGCCATTGCTCTTTTTGCTGACGTAGCCCATCATGGTAAGGCCACCACTGAATCCAAACTTTGTGTTGTAAACCTGAACAATGGTTTCTCTCAGATTCTTCTGATCTTCTTCCCCTGTTTGTTTCCCTGTTTAAACCATTCTAAAGATTCGATCGGGGATGTGTGTGTCACAATCCCAAAAAATCTTTAAGTCATACTTGACAGGCTTGTTTGGCATGTACTGTAGTTATTTGAACCTCTTTGAGGTCAACAAAATATATATTCTTGATGGTTACAGCTGATAAGAATCAAAGGTTTCCATGAAAATCCATAGGAAATGAGTTTGCAGTTTATTTTTGACCCACTTATGGAAGGTTGGGGTAGTTATACAAAAAGGACAATTTTGTAAAATGTATAAAATGTAACTTAAAAATTTGAATAAATATAAAAACATGCTTTTTGGGAAATGGAACATGAAATGATAAAAACTTTCCATTAATTAGATATTGCAAGAAAACAGCCTCACCATTTGAGGGTTAATAGAACTCGATCGTCCAATATGGTCGATATTCTGTCTCCACCACCAAGGAAATTAGAGACTGTTTATTTCATTTTAAGTGAATAAACTTACAAATTTAGGAGGGCATGGAACACATTGATGTCCCCCTGGAAGAGCTGGCTGGGGTGACTGGGCTGGGGAGTGGGATGTGTGATTCAATTCAATTTAATTCAATTTAATTTTATTTATATAGCACCAAATCACAACAACAGTTGCCTCAAGGCACTTTATATTATAAGGTAAAGACCCTACAATAATACAAAGAAAACAGAAAATCCCAACAATCACATGACTCCTTATGAGCAAGCACTTTGGCAACAGGGGGGAGGAAAAGCTCCCTTTTAACAGGAAGAAACCTCCAGCAGAACCAAGGTCAGGGAGGGGTGCCATGTGCCATGTAGACAGGAAAAGGTCATGCTGTGGGAGAGAGCCAAAGATGAATGAAAACTAATAATTAAATGCTGAAAAGTGTATAAACACATAGTGACAGAAGAAAGTTACTGAAGAATAAGCACTCAATAAATCACGGGAATCCCCCAGCAGCTTAGACCTACTGCAGCACAGCAAAGGAAGGACTCAGGGTCTCTGCTTAAACTGCCCTCTGCCACCGAGACCCAGTTAAGCAGCAGAAAATGCATGGATGGATGGATCGATGGATGCCTCTAGACTGTGACAGAACCCAAGTACGTAGAAAGAAACTTTAGGTACTAGGAACATGAAAATCACACTGAAAGACACAAGATTGAAGCCCATTGGGGTGGCAGCGCTGACCACTGCACCACTGCACTACTGCACTGAAATTGTTTAAAATAACAAATGAACGAGAAAGAAAAATAATTCCATAATCATTTTATTCATAATTAAAAAACATACCTAAACAAGGATTTCTGAAAACTACTGGTTTATTATAAAAAATGGAAATAGATATTGTCTGCAACACAGAGCTGTATGTACATCCGATTCTTGGTATAGCAAATACTCAGTAGCATACTCAGGCATTCTCTATAATGACTGTAGAAATGATGCCGTAAGCAAACTTTCTCTGTCATCATGTTAAAAATGCCAAGACATGCTTCTCAGCAGTTGCAGGCAGAAATACTACTCAAAAAAAGGAAAACGTACAGCTCTAACATCAAGTGACTCCAAAAGCAAATCCATAAAAGTGGCATAAAGTTTATGCTTGGAACCATCTGCAACTTTAACTGCCGTTGTCTTGTATTTTTTTTTTCTACAATTACTCACGTGACTACAGCTCTGCATTTAACACCATAATTCCCTCCACACTCACCACCAAGCTGGAGCATCTGGGACTCAGCTCATCTATGTGTCAGTGGATCTCCAACTTCCTAACTGGCAGACCACAGGCAGTAAGGATGGGCGGACATGTCTCAGCCTCCACCACTCTCAGCACTGGAGCCCCCCAGGGGTGTGTTCTGAGCCCCCTGCTGTACTCTTTGTACACATATGACGGTGTGGCCACTACCAGCTCCACCACCATCATCAAGTTTGCTGACGACACCGTCGTGGTGGGCCTGATCTCTGATAACAACGAGACGGCCTACCTGAAGGAGATTAGGAATCTGGAGAACTGGTGCCAGAGGAACAACCTCCTTCTAAACGTCAGTAAGACAAAGGAGCTGATAGTGGACTTCAGCACTAAGCAGGAGAGGAACTACCAGACCCCCGTCATCAACGAGTGCCCAGTGGAGAGAGTGGACAGCTTCAAATACCTCGGAGTTCACATCACGCAGGACCTGTCATGGTCCTGTCACATCAACACCGTGGTGAAAAAGGCCCGACAGCGTCTCTACCACCTCAGACGCTTGAGAGACTTCCAACTGCCCTCCAAGGTGCTCAGGAACTTTTACTCGTGCACCATAGAGAGCATCCTGGCGGGAAACATCTTAACCTGGTTCGGGAACAGCACCATGCAGGACAGACGAGCTCTACAGAGGGTTGTGCGGTCAGCTGAGCGCACCATCCGCTCCGAGCTCCCTGACCTGCACTCAATCTACAGCAGGCGGTGCTGGACCAAGGCCAGGAAGATCGTGAAGGACCTCAGCCATCCCAACAACAGACTGTTCTCTCTGTTGAGGTCAGGAAAGCGATTCCGCTCCCTGAAGACCAACACAGAGAGACTGAGGAGGAGCTTCTTCCCGCAGGCGATACGGTCTCTCAATCACACCACCACACAGTACTGACCCACACATACAGTTCTTACACACACACTGGACATTCTGGACTTTGGTTTTGCACAACACTGGTCACTATATTCTTCATTTCCGGTTAATACTTGTACAGCTGCTGTTATTGTGTATATATTTATTTATATTTAGATTTCTTCATACATTCTTATATAGTTCTATATTGTGTATTGTGTATTTTGTTGTACAGTTATTTTATTTTCAACTTTAATTTATATATTTATCTTTATCTTATTCTTCCCAGTTAAATTTACCCTTCATTCTAATTTGTGTTGTACAGTTATTTCATTTTTAACCTTAATTTATATTCTATTCCTTCCTAGTTAAATTTACCCTTTTTAATTTTTCATATTTATTTCCTATCTTATTCATAGCCTTTTCCTTTTTTGTTTTCTTTAGGTCACGAGCAGTTGTCCAAGCATTTCACTACATATCGTACTGTGTATGACTGTGTACGTGACAAATAAAAAATTTGAATTTGAATTTGAATACATGGAAATTATTTGATGGCCCATGAACCAATTACTTCTTTTTTTACAAGCTTAGAAAAACAGGATGAAATGCAAAGCAAGAACAGTGTACTGTATTTATATACAGTATTATATGAAATGTGTTCTATGTCAGGTCCTTAATGGAATATATGCATTCATGTGTTTATATATTTTGTGAATCGGGCCCTAAAATATGTTAACGTGCAACCTTTAGCTGTCCTTGGACAACCATTTCAAGCATTGATGTGTAAGGATTTGGCTTGCTTTGCAAATATTCTTCCTAACCAGTGCTAACAAGTTGGGTTCTGCTTAAGTCACAGATTCTGTAATGCATGCGCCTTGGTTCTTTTGATTTTCCTCATATGTCATATTCTCCATGTGCAAGCATGCACACAAAAACCCTCACCCACAGACACACAGGATGAGCAATTTTTAGCATGACATTGAAAATTCCCTTTGATCTTCATGTTAGAGGAAGTCTGAGCTGTTTACTAATCAGTGAGTGAGAACTGAAAAAAATTATGCATGCACAGTATCTCAGTTGTACACATACAGATTAGTGAGGGGGTACAAAGAAGTGTTAGGAGGGTACATGAAAATCACTGTGACACTATTCGCTGTCATACTGAATCCGCTCTGATAACCCATGCAACATCAAATGACTACAGTCATTAACAGGACTTAAATGCTTAACTTGTGGATTTCAGTTTTCTAAAATAAGATGAGAATTAAGCAGTGTTGTAAGTGCAGTGGAGATTGCAGGCATGACAGACTTAGACACTGCCAAAGGAAAGGAAAATGGAAAAAGTGAACATTAAAAAAGAAAGAGGCAAAGAATGACAGAGAGTAAGAAGTTAAACTTAGCCAGTTTTTTTTCCAGATTCAAATAAATATTTTTATTATACCAAGCACAGGTCAGTACTTAAGTCACTATGTAAAGCACCCATTGGTGTGACCAATCACGAAAGCTCCACTACCACCTTGTCTGCCCAAAGGTAGACCAGTCACCTGAATGAGTTCCCCTCAGTTCAATTTGTACAGTGCCCTCCTGGTAGGGTGGTGCACTTCACAAACTCCATATGCAAAACTGTTTACAAATTGGCAGCTCAGTCCACTAAAGGACAATGCACAGCACAATGTGCCCCCCCCCCCCCGGGGCTGTTAAAGGGAAACAGCCTCAGTGTCTGGCCACTTGACAGGAAAAAATTGTCGTGACACTTCTCTCAGGGCTGATGAATCATTGGCCTAGTTGTAGAAAGCAAGAGCTTTATTTTGTTTAGTCTCTCCAGCCTGACAGAACAAGATTTCTTTTCTAAGTTAATGGATAGCTGTCTGAGTTATCTTAGATTATTTGTGGAGGTTGCACACCAAGTTGTAGCATTTACAAAATAAGGAATGAGCACTTTGGACCTTTTGACCTCTGCCTTGTTTACCAAGTCATGCCTTGTCAGCCGCGTGTAATGACAGGGAAAGCATAGGCGTCAAACACAACTTGTTTCTAGCTAAGTGGCACAGGTCTGTGCCATTACATTACACTATAATGGGACAGACCTACAGGCTCTTGAACATATCCCAATACAGGTGTAGCTTGTTTCTGTGAGAGATACCCATGCAGCTATAGCAGGGCCGGCCCGTGGCATAGGCCGTATAGGCAAATGCTAAGGGCGCCGTCCATCAGGGGGCGCCACACCAGTGCCACAAATGTTGGAAAAAAAAAAAAAAAACGTTGGTACTATTATTTCTAAATACAAAAAATAATCCCACGTTAATTAAAATGCAAAGTAAAGCTTATTTAATAGAAATATTATTTGTTACAACATTACACTACACTGCTGATGTAGGGGGGCGCCACCTAAAATCTTGCCTAGGGCGGCAGATTGGTTAGGGCCGTTTCTGAGCTATAGTATGCTTTTTTTTTTTTTTTCTTTTTTTTTTCTTTTCTTTTTTTTTCTTTTTTTGCCTGTCCCGTTTGGCTCTTTTGCCATCAGAATTGTTGTCTAAAGGCAAAGAAAGATGCCCAACGGATTTACTTTACCAAATTGACCATCCCAGCCTTGCCGTAATGGTCCATTTGAGTCACCTTTTATTTATTTTATTTTCACTTACTGAATACGGGACAGACTTGAGTGGGGGAAAGAAGGGGAGAAAGAAAGAGGGAAAGAGAAACAGCTGAGAAGAGGGACGGGGAGAAGGGCAAAAAACAAAAACCAACAGAATGAGCAGAAAAAAAAAAAGAAAAAGGAAAAAAAAAAAGCATATATCAATCACCTGGATCACCTGCTGAGAAAGAAAAAAGAAAACAAGCAGAAGAGAACAAGAGTAATAGAATAAACAACATCACAATGATATATGGGAATATGACAGTAAATACTAAATATTAAACATTATTGTGCAGCACATAAGATCAACAGAACCCAGTGTGCTTTGAGGTAGGAGCCAAAAAGGGTGTAGTTTGTGGGTGTGATCACCCGTGTGTACACCTGTGAGCATGGATGCGCTTGTTTTTTTTAAAAGGTTCCTTCATGTAATGATCTGCTAGAGGGTGTGGGGGGGGCACAGCCCCGTCCTCCAGGGCATGAAGCAGGTATGGAGGAGATCAAAACTCCAGACATCCAGAGGCCCCCAGAACACAAGAGACCAAGGAAGACCAACAGAGGGGCAGCCGTGCCACTGTCCCAGTAAGAGCTGAGGAGAGTCCCAGATGAGGCCTCACTCAGCAGCCGCGGAGCAGAAGCCAGGGGGAGTTGCAGTGACGCGCCCGTGAGCTCCGCTGGCAGCCAGCCGTGCCTGACTGACCGAGCCCCAGGCCGAGAGGCCGGGGGCACCCCACCTCCGAAGTGGCCCGAGCGAGCCCCAGGCTCCAGGCCCCGATAAGCGGCCGCCAAGGAGTGAGCCGGTGTGTACCTGGACGCCCATCCCCGGACACAAAGAACCACCAACGCACCGATGTCTGAGGGAGTCCGCCACTGGCAGGGGAAGTGGTGGTGGGGGGAGATAGGCCTCCAAACCTTGGAGGGCCTGAGATGTCCCCAGAGAGGTGGCGTCTGACACCCAACCTGACATATAGACACAGAAATACAGGCACACACAGACACAAACATCCATTCCCGCCCTCATGCTCTCATATGCACTTACTCCACACTCAACCAACGTGGAGACAGACATAAAGAGACGCTGTACACACGATCACACTCCCCAAGCGTACTCTACGAACCGGGTCTAGGTACCCTTGCCCCTGGAGGGCGGAACCGCACCCAGACCCAGGTGGTGTTACCCTTTTCCCTGCGGTGGGGGGAGACAGACCGCCCCGACTCCGCAGCAGCAGGAAGGCTCCACACTCCAGACCGCAGTCGGACGGCCAACTCCTCCTCCTAGCCCCCCCGCTCCAGCAGGCCGCAGAGAATGGGGGTGAGAGAAGACTCCAAACCTCCCTCCACCCGCTCATTGTAGTGTTGATGCATGTGTGTTCTAAGGTGCATTTAAAACCCAGGAGGGCATGGAGCTACCTGCCAGAGAGCAGCAGGTAAGCGCATAGTCCCTCCTGCTAGCCCTCAATGTCTACGTGTATTTAAAAATGAGAGGTGGGCAACGACGCCAGGGGTGAGGTGTACACCCTGATGGTAATTTGGATTCCGTGTATCGTGCCCACCCCCAAGATCCTATATGTATGTGTAATGAGAGTGTGAGTAATGTGAATGTCTAAGTTGTGGGATAAAATTGAGGCAGAGGCAGCCAGAAGGGGACGGGGGGGGGGGGGGGGGGGCGGGGGTAGCCTCCTCTGCACCCTGGTGACATACCCCTACTCCAAGGTCCTGCAAGTGTGGGTGGTTGTGGTGGAGCGGGAAGGGGGAGGCAGCTGGAGATGGGGAGGGAAGGAAGGGAGGGGCAAGCGACCCCTCCCTGGGGCCAGCTCCCCCGCTGACCCCAGTAGGCACCCCCATACTCCGCGACCCGCCAGGGAAAGGGGGCCCAGGCCCATCCAGACCGGGGCCCAGTGCAGCAGCGCCTCCCGGCCCTACAGAGCCCGGGACAGTCCACCCAACCCCACCACAGAGAAAACTGCACCCACCCCACCATCCACTCATCTATAGTATGCTACCTGTGCAACTGCCCTTTGTTTTTTTGGTGACTTGCCTGGGTCAAGCAGGTTTTTTTCACAGTATGCAGTCCAGGAGTGAGCTCTATACTGAGTACTTGGTGAGGTTTGACTGAGAAAGTTTCCAGAGCAACCCCAGTTCCAATGAAAACTGAACAAGGTATCACACTACACTGCCCTTCTTGTGTGGGTATATGGAAGAAATATACTTAGAGACTGTTCTAAAAAGGGTCAGGGGAGCCAGTGTGATTTTCTTTTGGTAGTTGTGGGCATGCAAGTGGACATTTGTGCTAGTGAGACATCAGTCATTTTTCAGCTAACCTGGGTTACCCTTGCAACCATATATTTTCTTATTTCAAGAGCCAAGACATTTGACTTGCTGTCTTGCTTTGTGAGTCTGCTTTGCTATTTGTCCATCTGTGGCTATTAAAGCCCAATGCTTATAGGCTATTTAAGCATTGTAGAAACCAATCAAGCACTAGTTTTGAGATTTAGATGATGGATGAGAATGAATTAAACAGATAGCAACTCTGTCTCCTCAGTATCTGTTATCCACCAACTCTTTCACATTTCTTCCCAGATGGATTTCCTATGTTGCCGAGGAGACCATTCATCACTGTGACAACCATGAACACCACCTGTAGTTTTTACTGGAGTCTATTATTATAAGTGGAAATGCTTCTTGATATATTAAACCCTGGAATAATCATATAGCTGTATGGTGTATGCTTGTATACATGTGAGGACTATAGAGAGAGCACTACAAATACATACACTAAATATATTTATACATCTTTTTATACCTCTTTTTACTTCAAGTCTTTCACAGAGATTAACTCTATGTTTTTAAGCATAGGTTACCTTATTGATGTGTTAAAAAGGAGTAACACACACTATACAGATTTTAAATGCCACAATTGTTAAACTTGCAATCAGCTTTTACAAAAAAATGGCAATTTAGAACAATTACAGCATTGTAAAAGCAAAATCTGGGCATCAGCAGAGAAAATTAGTCACACATGAACACTTAGGTATTGAAAGATAATTACATAAGAAAGACATAAATGCTGAAGTAGATATATTCACACACACACACACACACACACACATACACGCACACACACTATGCAGTTTTCTAGCTCATTAAAAGTGGTTTCCATGGCATTCACTGTGGTGACTTGGGTCGTGTTAATGAAAAATCAGAAAATTAGACCGACAAGTTGTTGCAGACTATCTTTAAATGACTCTGTGGAAAACAAACACCTCAAATGAAAAACTTTAAAATAGTTTCTATAATATGTTCGAATGTCTCTATTCATAAAATATATTCTTGCATTCCTGCAAGTAATTTTACTTATGAAACTTTAATGATCACCAAGGGGAATTTTGTATCACTGTGTAGTGTAGTTACAGAGGTATATGGGATACATTATTGCTTCAAACTAGCAAGATATATGATGAAAGAAAAAAAAACATTAAAACATTAGAATTTTCACAGTACAGCATTTTACCAGTAGGAGTATGATCTACAGTTAATTGGCCCTGTGAACCACTGATGTACTGCAGTGAAAATCATGTGTTTTAATTCCTTGGTGACACAGCAGTAGTTCTTAAATGGAAATCATTGCCATTAAAGGCAACTACAATGACTTGACCATTTACAGCAAGTGGCCACATAACTGCATATGGTGCTATTACTTATCTACCTTGCAATATATTCACAAACATCATTAGTGTGTCACTGAAGAAAGAGATATGCCCTTCATTATATCACATTGCGACAGAGAACGAGAGATCATTAGAGCTGAACAGTATCCCACTGGGATTAAAATATTAAAATATCTGACACAGACAGTGACAACTCCTAATTAAGTTTCACTGCCAAAAAGAAAAAGAAAAAAGAAACAACCAAAGTACACTAGTTATCATCAGTTGCATAATTTGAAACAGAGATTTGGACTGTAACTGTGAATCGTGATCTTAAATTTGATGCACAACTTTTATGAGAACAAAGAAAAGTGTCAGTAACCTCTCAGCATGCTGAGCATACTCATTAGTATCAGGCTACGAAGATTTTGCCCTGTCTTAAGTTATTTTGAACAGGAAGGAAGGCAGAATGATCAGGTGATCAATAATTTCTGTTTTCTATTTTTTATGGATAGGGGCCTGTAGATGAGCGGTGAGCGGTAGCTAACATTCTTTAATCAAAACACACAAAGAACAGAGAACCAAGCTTGTGGAGAGCCTAGCATGGCTCTCAGTTAAATACCTTATTCAGGAACAAAAGGCAGTACACAGCTGTTTCACACCTTAAGGTTCACACTCCCTTGCTACCTCCCAGAGTCCTCGAAGAGACAAAAGTTTCTTCCTGTGGAGCTGACACTGGAGAAGACCTTTCCTCTGTATCATTGTTGTTTCCATTTGCATGTGAGAGCTTAGATTGTGGGGATGATTAAAGATGAACAAAGGGTGGTGGGAGAACAGTGAATTGAGGATACACAGTGTGAAACTCCTTTAAGTGAACAATAATGTTGATGTGATATACAGAATGTCAGGAAATAAATTCTGGTATTAATGTGATTCTTGATTTAAGAATCAAAGGTTGGGATTGTATAGGAATTTCTTTTACTTATGTATTAATCACATTATTTTATTGTATGATGCCTTGGTGCCACTGGATTTTTAAGCATGTTTCACACTCATACAGTAAGACAAATGGGGGTGGTCTAGTAAGGAAGTTGGGGGAAGCAGACAGCTCCACAGGAAGAAACTTTTGTCTCTTCGAGGACTCTGGGAGGTAGCAAGCGAGTGTGAACCTTAAGGTGTGAAACAGCTGTGTACTGTTCCTGAAGAAGGTATTTAACTGAGAGCCATGTTAGGCTCAGTGAGACTCTGCTGACCGTCTGCCCCACGGTCGTGTAGGCTCTCCACAAGCTTGGTTGTCTGTTCTTTGTGTGTTTTGATTAAAGAATGTTAG
Organism: Aulonocara stuartgranti; assembly: GCF_965226115.1. Lineage (NCBI taxonomy): Eukaryota > Metazoa > Chordata > Actinopteri > Cichliformes > Cichlidae > Aulonocara > Aulonocara stuartgranti. The sequence goes on from NC_138948.1 coordinate 17,807,223, forward strand.
CTACCGCTCACCGCTCGTCTGCAGGCTTTATTTAAATGGAAAACTTCCACAACAGAATCTAGGGACAAAAAACTGAAGCCTTTTCCACTTTTTTCAGGCAGATTTCAAATAGGAAATAAAAACTTCCAAGAACTTAATTTGATAATATGTAGCCTTAGTATAAGGACATCAGTCCCATTTGCAGACCAGATGTGGGTGCTAACATTGAAAAAAATCGCTTACTTGAGCAACATTTGATTTAAGACAGACAGTTTTATTTCAGAATATTCACTCTGAGGAAAAAAATGTTTATAAAATATATGTGCCCAGTTTCAATTTCCATTTAAAGGTTCAGGAGGTGTTTAGAGGGAATATGATTCTTTTAAAAGACAGTGAAAAGATTTCAAAAAGAACTCATACAGATTCAAATGAAGTCAGAGAAAATGAAAATGTTCTAATATTATTTTAATGATTACCGTTTGAGGCCTTCAGCCTATAAACATATACTAGTGAATAGTTTTGAATGTTCTGTTTCATAGCCATTATCGACCTTCACAGTGATGGTCCATAATTTTTATGTCTGTGCTTTGAGCTTTTGTATTAATAGTTAAATTTTGAAATGGGTTTCACCTTACTTGTAGTTTGAGTTAAATTCAATGCAATTGACAACAACAGTTGCTTCAAGTGGCGTTATATTTTAAGATTTTGATGCTACAATTATATAGAAATTCACGACCCTCTATGAGCAAGCACATGGCAACAGTGGGAAGAAAAAACTCATTTTTAACAGGAATAACCAACATGTCTGTCTTGTCTTAATGTTGGTTTAAAATGGAGCACTGTAACAAAAAATAATTTCCCCCAGGGATCAATAAAGTATTCTGATTCTGATTCTGATTCTGATAAGAACCAGGCTCAGGAGGGGCAGCCATCTGCTGCGACAGGTGGGGTTGAGGGGAGTAACAAAGGACAAAAGGCACACTGTGGAAGAGAGCCAGAGATGAATAAAAACTAATGATTAAATGCTGAGAGGTATATAAACACATAGTGACTGAAGAAGAAATACTCAATGAATCATGGGAATCCCCCAGCAGCCTTCATCTATTACAGTGTAACTTAGGGGGAATAAGGGTCTCTGAAGGTTCCTAGGTCTAAATACCCTTAGGAACCACAATTAAGCCCAGAGTCTAAGAGCAAACTGCTGTATCAGGGTGATATAGCACTATGAGGTCTTTAAGATAAGACTGAGCCTGATTAGATCTTGTATGCAAGCAGATGGATTTTACATTTGATTCTGGATTTTTAAGGACTTAAATTGTGGGCCACTGTTTCCATGTAAACACAATGTAACACCACAGCGACCCATTTAAACTTTAAATATTTGAACGTTTTACCAAAAAACGAAACCTTAAACAACTGTTTCATAGCTTTTGAATGAAATGAGTTACAGCTTAGATTGAGTTACAGTTAAAACTTCTATGGCTCTCACACCAGCATAGCTGAGTAACCAAAAACATATTGAGCAGACTTTTTATGGATAACAGGTAGGAGCAAGAAAACTGTACATGCACAAATGCATATATTGTATAAACTATATTTATTCAGTTGTTGGAGGATGATTTCTATTCCTATATTGTTGGAAAAACAGAATTTTAGCTCTAACTCTCTCTACCTCTACCTGGTAATTAAAAACGCATTTTTTCCTCTTGCACCCACACATTGCTCTTTATGGTGCCCCAGATGCTTAACTAACCACTCTAAGTGGAGAAAGAATATAAATCCAGCTAACATCTGTTTTGCTAAATACACCCCAACAACCATCTAGTAAAAAAGTAGAACAACATGTAATATAATCTAAAGAGGAGACAGCAGTGGAACTAAAGAAGCTGTAAAAACTTAATTTAAAAGAGAATGATGCAAGTGGAATATTTTTGCAAATTATTTCAACATTGCATGTAATTTAAAACCACAGGTTCTTATCTATATAACAGGTTTTCATCTATATAAGCTGTTATGTCATCATGTTGCCTAGCAACTGACTGCAAGCATCTGGGTTGTTTTTTTTTTTTAGCATTTAGGCACCTATAACATCTAATTAGAGCAGCTTTATCATTTATATTTCACAACCATAACATCTATTTTAGATCAACAAAACTGAACGTTAGGTGATATCAGAATCAGAATCAGAATACTTTATTGATCCCTGGGGGAAATTATTTAATAGGATGCATCTACCTAGCAACAGACTAAAATTACATACATAATGTAGAGCTGGATCTGAACATTGCAAGGAACCTATAAAAGTTAGCTAAATGTTATGCAGTCACTCCTGTCCTTTTGCTCAAATTCATTTCTGAGCTACTGTTTGCTGTGTTCCTTTTCCCATCCTATACAAGGCAGGACGAATCTATGATATCATTTTGTTTACACCACATTGCAATGCTATCATCCGATTATTGCAACATTATTGAAGGTAATTGTCATTAACTTACATAATGACCCCTATGTGCCTTTTAATTTGGCACCATATGAGCAGAAAAATGTCAGTGACTTCCAGAGGCAGAGCTGCTTCTTCTTCTTCTTTCTGAAAGCCAATAGAAGAAAAACAACAACAACAACAACAGCAACAATGTGCTTCTCTTTTTTGATGAGCATACTAGTTTTTTTTTTTAGTTTTTAGTTATTTTTATTACTGTCACCAAAATTAAATAGAAAACAATACTTTCCATTGCTCCTTTGTTTCTCCTGGGTCATGTTAAGTTTTCATTAAGTCACCTTCTAAGTGTCATCTGCGGGAGGCAGGCAAGAACTTTTTTCACATTTTGATTAACTTGCAAGACTTGTCACTATGTGTTTCAAGAGTATAATCACTGCTCCTTTTTCACCTCACTTAATTAGAGCAAAAATGAGAGAGAACCAGAACAAAGGCATCAAACAGCAAGAGAAGAAAATGAGAAGTACAGCAGATCACATGACAACCACAGGCTGTGCTCTTCAGATTAGAAAGATTATTTCTCTGTCAAGTGGATCGCCATAGAAATGTAAAATTAATGACCAAGCTTGTGAAGCTGCGTTGAATTGCACTCACAAAAACACAAACTAGTGCTCACTTAAAGCAGTAATATTTAGTTTCATGTAAGCATGAAGGAGAAATGCAACCAGTCATCAATCCTGCAGCATGATCTCAGACATACAGCTGGTCATATCCACAGCAGTAAAACATGACAGTTCAACAACAGGTGCTCAGGTCTGTTTTTCTGTTGCATGTTGAGAAGTTAATTAGAAATCAAATATGATATCCAGAATATTAATTGTGAAATCATCCTCGCTTTATTTTTAACATTTAAAAGTTGTAAAGAAGACACAGTGATCAAAAAATGTGTTATATTCATGAAATAAGAGCATAGCCGTTGAAATAATAACTGGATGCCCTGTGACAGACTGGCGACCTGTCTTGGGTGTACCCAGCCTCTTGCCCTGACAGCTGGGATAGGCTCCAGCTCTTTAAACTGTAAATGCCCCCAATTAAACTTATGAACTGGAACATTGCTCAACCTCTTATTTAAGTGGCGGGAAATGTGACACATGTCAAAAACATTCTTTTATGCCGGTCCCTGGCATAAAAGTAGCTTTTCCAAGCATGATTAGAAAAAGAGGCTTGAGAGAAAGATGAAACACAAATTCAGAGTTGTAAAAAAAAAAAAAAGAAAGAAAGAAAAGAAAAGAGATGAATCTGAAGTGAGAAAGAGGAAAACGTGTTTGTTTTTTGACAGCCCCTTGCTAGCTGACTCATCTACTTCTGACAACATCTGTTTACCCGTTTTTCAGTATTTCAGCTCTCAAGGATGTGTACATATACTATTGCCAATCTATACCTCTTCTCAGCAAGGTCCCGGTGCATTTGTGATTTAACTTCCATTATTTTCTAGGGGTCTAAAGAGAAAATCAAACTATTTTCTCTAGCATATTTGCTCAGTTTGCTATTAAATAGGAACGATTTAGTATTCTCGTATTACTCCCATGCATTTAGGCTGAAATTGTTGTATCTGCATTGTCTTTACAGGCATCTTCTCCAGTGTTATATATGTGGTGTATTGTGAAGGTCGGCATGTACTTACACATAAAACCAGGTTCATTAGAGAAACACCATGCAAGCCTATTAAACCGACAAGCTACTGCTGACTAAATTAGTATTATAAATTAAGTGGCATCGTCATCACCATTTTGCCATCAGAAGTGATGTGTTAACTCCCGTAATGAGGCTGGAGCACAGGACCATATTTTATCCTACTTTTTTATAACTGAAGTGAACAAATATAGAAATGTCCCACTATGAACAGTTGGGAGTATGTTTAGATAAGTATCTGTAAGGAACTTTAGAACAGTTTTTATTTATATTGTTGTCCCCCCAGTAGCTTCAAAACCTAAACAACAGATAGAGGACACAAGTTTTCATGACTTCTGTAAAACTAAGAAAGAAAAAAAAGTGGAAGGCAGTTGTTTCAGCCATGGATAGCAAACTGCCTGTCAGCTGTTGGTAAGATTATATAGTCTGTCTATGCAGTCAGTGACAGGAAATGCAAATATACTATAACACCAAAACAAGCTACAGACCACACTGGAGAAACATGCACATGCTGAGTAAGCGAGGCTGACAGGAAAAATAGTGGAGTATAGTGAAAAGTTAAAAGTAAAGAAAAAAAGCAAGAAAAGTGATGTCAAAAGGTTGTAGAAGGACATTAAAAAGGGAGAAATGAAAATGAGAAATACAAATTTGCATTCTAACAACTAATCTATTATGTAACATTATGTAACGCTGTGATATCAACAGAGTTAACATACAGAGCTACAAAAATAAGTCATGAGAAATTCTACTTAGGGATGGAAATCCAGTAGTAAAATTCCTTGAAATTGTTAGTCTGCTTGCCTATCGATTCCTCTTATCGGTTTCAATTGCACTTGTGCTAAAGTCATTTTATTTCAGTTAGTATGCAAGAGTAGAAAAATAGTGGCGCAGTCAACAGTGTGGACATAGAAATTACTTGTATTTTTATTGCACAAAAGGGCAATGGTAAAGTGCAAACTGCATCCAGGAGAGAAACAACTGCATTATGCTGCTAACACAACTTCGACTCTTAGCACGCACCTGCACAGACAACATGCTAATGCTAAACTAATAAGGAACTCAGAGAGATGTGAACGTTACCCCCAGCCTAGCAGCCAGACCCTGAACTTCAACAGGTAAAAAAGGCAGTAATGAGCAGTCAGCAAACAGCCACCGTTTCTCCCTGTTCATGTTTCTACATTAGAATGTTTGTGGTGATCACTTTAAAGTCTCTTTGTGCTGGTTTTCATCTTTGCTTTGTGCTGTTGGCTTTGTGTTCATAACCAAATACTAAGAGAAAGATCATACATGTGTCCTCATCAAGACAGAGATTTGTGTTGGTGTGCAGGACTGTGGCCTATGGGTTTATATTATTAAATGGTAACTATGAATCAATGTGTTTCAGGTAATTTTATGGAAAAATGCAAGAGTAACATAAGAGTAATGTAAAAAAATACTGGGAGTAATTAAATAATGTACTGCATTACTTTTAAGAAAGGTTCTCTGTGTAATATGTGTAATGTATTACTTTTTTGAGTGACATTTGATCATAGAAATCAGCATGCAATTAAATCTGACATAATGTCTTTGATGTGCTGCTTTGATATGCTGCTTAGCGATGCTTGTGATGTCACGGGACCAAACAGACTTAAGCGCAGACCAAGGTAGTTTCAAAATGAAAGTCAACAATTTATTTATAGAAACACCAAGTGCAATATATACAATCCATCCCACATAGCAGACAGGTCTGGCCCGGCTCTGGTGTCAAGCCGGCACTGCTGGCCGACTTCTGACATGGTAAGTATTACGTGATGGCATGCCACATCTGGCCCGATTGTGGTTTGGTTTACGTGGCCCAGGCTCATAGAAAACCGGTCTGGCCCGCATCCGGCATCAACCTGGCACTTCTGACTGGTGTCATGGCAGGGTGTATGTCAACAAGATTTGGGCCAGGTCTGGCAATGATGGCACTATTTATGTTCTTATTTTACTATTTTAGTTGGTAGACTCAAATGCCATGTTGCAATACTATACTACTATGGTACTCAACACTTCAAATGCAGGTTTGCCAGGTTTGTGAGTGTACACTGTATCCAAAACCTAGTGAGGGTTTACTCATGTTTGCCACTGGGTGGCTATAGCTCAGGAGGTAGAGGACGTCATCTACTGATCGGAAGGTTAGTGGTTCGATCCCTAGATCCTCCATTCTGCATGTCAAGAGTATGAATGTGTATGAAAGTAGTTAGGAAGCACTCAGTCTAGAGAAAGTGTGTGATTGGGTGAATGTGCCATGTTGTACAGAGCACTTTGAGTAATCTGGGAGATTAGAGATTAGAAAAGTGCAATATAACAATCAGTCCGTTCACTGTCCAAGCAGAGTTTTGTCATGTTACGTTTGCACTATTATGTTCCAGCACATGTTGTTATTACATGGCTTGTTTAAGGTACACATTAGGCTGACATCTGGGGCCAGAGCTGAAACTGTTCTGGGTCAGCACACAACTTACACATTATCCCACATACCACAAAGAATGACGGCTCTTGTTGGCCCAGACCAGGTTTGCTAGAGGTAATCCACACATGGGCCACCACAGGACCACCAGTGTGCCTGCAACTGGCCTTATGCTGGCCCATGTGTGGGCCACCTATGGCAAACCAGATCTGGGCCACCAAAAGGGCCGTCATTCTTTGCGGTATGTGGGCCATGTGTAAGCACATTGTGTGGGCTAGATCCGGGCTATACCAATTGTTGCTATGTGGGATGGGGATTGTGTGTGTGTGTATATATATATATATATATATATATATATATATATATATATATATATATATATATATATATATATATATATATATATATATATATATATATATATATACACACACACACACACAGTGTTGGGGAGTAACGGAATACATGTACCGCCGTTACGTATTTAAAATACAAAATATGAGTAACTGTATTCCGTTACAGTTACCGTTTAAAAAGGTGGTATTCAGAATACAGTTACTTTGTTGAAATAAATGGATTACACTGCGGTACTTTCCTGTTTCATTTTGTCGCGGGTCAGGACTGTTTCGGTTTTGTTTGACAGCTAAGCTCTTTGTTCCAGGCAGCAGCGTTACGGTTGCCATGGTTACAGGGCGACGCTCTCTCTCTCTCTCTCTGCGACTGTGTGTTTCCTGGGTGAGAGAGCGCCTTTTCGTTGTTGTTGTGCTAAGCTAACAGGCAGAATGCTACAAGCATAGCTCTAAAGAATGTAGCATCATGGGCAGTGTAGTCCGTGTTGCAGGGAGAATGGACTGCCATACACGTTATGGGTCTGTGAGCGCGAGGAGGGAGAAAAAGGGGAGTGGAAAGGTAGGAGTTGTCATCGAGGAAAAACGGGAGCTGGAAGCATGTAAATATAATAATAACCACTTCAGCCAAGAAGAGTGCCTGACGAGCCCAGTTGTAAGTAAGCTATTAAGACTCGACTGTACACCGTGTTCGTGTTTTCCTCCGAAAACAATAAGTTCCGTTGGAGCAGTCTTTCAACGCCTCTCTCTCTCTTTCGCAAGAAAAGTTGACCCACACAACAAAGTAAAGCTATTTTTCGGCTACGAGCCGACAGGGACCCCGCCGTTTTAGTCAGAGGTCCCTTTACTACAGTTCGGAGTCGCGGACCTTCAGTAACAGTAATAAATCACACAGCAATAGTACATTCACGTTGTTGTAAAAAGCATGATAATATATTAAGTAATCCAAAGTATTCAGAATACGTTACTGTCATTGAGTAACGTAACGGAATACGTTACAGAATACATTTTGGGGCATGTATTCTGTATTCTGTAATGGAATACATTTTAAAAGTAACCTTCCCAACACTGTATATACATATATATCCATGGGAAAGAAGGGAAAAGGTCCACACACACGCAAAACCTTCCTCTTTAGTAACTCACACTCTCGCTCCACACGCACCTCGCCACTCAGCCACTCTCAGATAATCCAGGGACAGGAAACAGGAACAGGTGCAGGGGAATCTATAGGAGAAGCTAGCGATTCACACAGGATAAACAGGTTTTGCCGGGGCTGCACTAACACTGGTTACTCAACAATCCAGTGACAAGAAGCACTGAACCACCATCTTAAATCGTGGCAAGGTAATCAGGCAGATCAGCGGCAGGTGAGTAATCAAGCTAGGCCAATGGGCCAAAGGTGCCGCCCAGGCAGACAGAGGACAGAGGAGAGAGAGAGAAAGAGCACAACAATAACAAAAACATCTGACCAGCTGGGGAGGCACGGAGGCCATGACAGGTGAATCTGAAAGCTGAGCAGATAGGAACCCAATGAGAATCAATAAGAATCAAATGGATAGGTGATATCGATAATGGAATCAGAATCACTGGATTTTTCCTTCCTATTCCAAACAAAGTGGGTAGAGGCTTTCACAAGAACTTTTGTCTACTCTGGTTAGTGAAGTGGTGAACTAATTTGACTTCAGAGAATACTCTGGCTGTATCAACCAGATTTGGATAAAAACATGTTTCACATCATTCCTCAGCAGAAACAAATAGCATATTACATTCAGAGGGATGACAGAAACATGTGGTGAGGAATTAGGGAAAGAATGAAGAGAGCGCATGGATGAAGATTGATAACTAAGTGGGAAAATTAATTAAAACCTACGATATGCAGCTGGCTGAATGCAATTCTGATTCTCTTAGCTCTTTCTTTTTAAAAATGCCTTTTTTCCATTTATTCCATTTATCAATGTACACACACACAAAAAAATCCACACTCGTCCTGGCTGTCTTTTTTTGTCCTTCAAGCTCAAGTCCCTCCCTCGGGCCTTGGACCTTGAGAGTCCTGCACAGTATCTGCGCTGTTCCTGTGACTGCGCTCTTGTGGACAGATATCTCAGTGGTTGCTCCTGGGATCTGCTGGTGCCACTCGCCCAGTTTCGGGGTCGCTGTCCTGAGTGCTCCAGTTACCACAAGGACCACTGTTACCCTTACTCTCTACATCTTCTCAAGCACCTTTCTAGCCCTTGATATTTCTCAAGCTTCTCATTCTTCCTGATGTTGCTATCAATTGGTGTAGCTACAGCTATCTCTACAGGCTTCTTCCTCTGCTATTCCACCACTACTATGTCCGGTTGGTTAGCCATCACCAATTTGTCCATCTATAACTGGAGGTCTCACAGAATTTTAGCTTGGCCATTTAAATAATGGTAATAGCAAAATCTCCGTTAGCGAGTTAGCCCCGCCCCCGTGCATGGGGCTTCAAGGCGTCAACGCATTAGCGTGGTTAGTTCGTTAACATCATTTTAACGAGATTAACGCTGACAGCACTAGTTGGATTAGATATTTGTATTACTGAGCAGTTGAGCTGGTGTACTTAATATAATGGCCAGTGAGTGTAAGTTTTAGTGAAGGTTAAATCATGACATAGAAACTTACTCAAACTCTTGTTGCTATCTTGGAAAATCATAGTCAAAATATTTACATTATGGACACAATTGTAATTAAATCAAGTTCAAATTATAATCCTGATTGTCTGAAAGATAACACCTACAAACACATCTCTCTAAACACAGTAACAATGATCTTTTAACATCATTAACAGGCTCCTTTGAAATACAGGCCCGTTAGTTAATAATATCCAGTCCTCTGTCAACAGTAATTGTTGCACTTGTTAACAGCTACATTAGACACAGGTGTAAATTAAGGTGCAGATGAATACACACACAATACTACATCCACACAATTATATTTAAATCAGGTTCCAGTGTCATTCTCATTAAAACTTTGTAATTAAGAGATGCTAATAAATGCAGAAGGACCTGCAGGTGCACAAACAACTTATAATTCTGCTATGTCACGGAAGCAGGTGCAAAAGTTAAATGCACACACAAATAACAAACATACTGTTCAGTAGTCTTTGTGCACATTCATGGTTTTGTGAGTAAAATGCTAAAACTGTGAGTGTATGTCTGAATACGACAAACCACAAATTCTGCATTTTTATTCTGAACATCAAGCATGCAAGTATGTGCCCATTGTTTTTTTGGGGTTTTTTGTTGTTTTTTTTGGGGGGGGGGTTGAGGGGGGGTAATTTATTGCACTGAATCACAGCCCCAGTGGTGTTCAACCTCAAGCTGAGAGAACAGAGAAAGGGAAGAAGCAGGAAAGCAGTTTGAGCCTCGTGAGCACCTCTCCGCAGGCGGTCCGCATGTCTGCACTCTGCCTGATAAGAGAAAGGAGAGATGCAGGGGTCAAAGACAGAGAGAAGGAGAAACATGCATGAACCCTATGAGGTTCTACCAAACAATGTGCCATTTAGCTCTTCTCACACTATACCCTTTTACTTTTCCTTAAAGAGACAACTGTTTCTGTTATTGTTTGTGTTCCTCTTCGCTCACTTTTCTCAAATTTTTACCAGTTCAAATTGATTCTCACTTTTCTTCTCGCACCAGTTTAGTATTTTAAAGGCATTGTGATGTTTTTTTGTGCTTAAAAAAATCACTGTCTAGTTCTAGCTGAATTACTCATTTTTCTTTAGGTTTCCCTTGGTAATTGGTATACGTTTCAGTTTATTTTCATTATTTATTATAGCTTATTTATTTATCTTTCTTTAAACTGTGATCATGTAGACATTTGTAAAATAAGAATTTTTAGACCTTTTGGATTATAATAGTAATTAAAGCTGCAAGCAGCGTTATGAGGGCCCTCGCACCCCCGGCACGTCGAGCCACTGCCAACACCTCAAACCGGCACGTCCGATGTGATGTCACATTGATGGATTTCATGCTTTTAATCACCAGCTAACATTTCATCTTATTCAACCAGGATTATAGTCATGCCACTAGGTGGCGCTCTAACCATTATTGACAAATAGCTTAACAAACATTTCCAAGCTCGAGTCTCATCACACCTGCGACCTTTGGGAGAGATTGGACATTGTGTTTTTTAGTGACAGCAGATTACTGCTTTTTGCGAGTGATTGAAACTCTACGTGCCGCCATGACCACCCCGTTTCCCTGAACGGAAAAAGCTTCGCAATTTAACATCACAAAGGTCTTTAGATTCTACACACTGAAGAATGCTTCAATATGATGAAATCCCTTGGAGGAGTTCGTCAAAGTATGAGGCCTGAAAAGGGGGGAAAATGTCATCAAAATTACACATTAATTTTAAAATGGCTGACTTCCTGTTGGATTTGGGATATTGCTCCAAGAGACTTTTTTGTACATCTTGATATCTTACACAAGCTTACCAAGTGTCAGACTCATAGATGAAACACAGAGCAGGGGCTGATGTTTTGAAATATTGTAGGGGGCGCTGTGGAGCCATTTTGCGCTATTCAAGGAAAATGGTTACATAACAACAATGCCTTCATCCATTTGGAGGTGTGTGCCAAATTTCAAGCCTCTATAAACTTTCCAAGCCCCTCAAAAGCCACTTCATCTTTCATGATGAACCGCGTTGCCACCAGGGTGCGCCGTTCAGTTTAAAGTCACAATTTTTGCACTGAAGCATCACGAGGGACTGATGGTGATATTCACCGCTTTTGAGGTGGCCACGATCAACCTGTGAAAATCAGTACAACAAAGTTAAAGCCATGACATTTCCTGTTGCCACTAGGTGGCGCTGTCCGTATTTCCGACAATGGGCACATCAATCTGTTCAGGGCGGGTCTGACATCATGCCTGTAAAGTCTGGTACTGATCAGACTGGATTTCATTGAGTTATACTAATTTGTTTCTTCATGGCGTGACATCAAAGTTCGCCATGCTGCTGGGGTCACACCCTTTCGCGAAAACTCACAGTTTTCACTGTAACCCAAGACCAACTCCTTAAGGCTTTCCTGGAGAAATTTGAGGCTGCAGATGTCACCCATCACTATACTGTACCCCAAAGTGTAAAACATGACATTTCCTGTTCCCACTAGGTGGCGCTGTCCTTGATGTCAAATATGGCAGTTGAAATATGTTCAGGGGTGGAGCCTTATCATATGTGTTCACTTTGGTCAAGGTCAGAAAATGTATGACAAAATGAGAGGCAATAAGATTTTCATGGCGAGTCATCGAAATTCGCCATGGCGCCACGGCCTCATAGTATTGTGAAAACTCAAAAGCTCCGCAATTTAACATGGCACAAGGGTGTAGTTGACACTGTCCAAATTTGAAGTTTATAGGACCAAATCCCAAGGAGGAGTTCGTTAAAGTACAAGGCATGGAAACGGTAAAATCAGAGCCAAAATGTCACCTTCAATCCAAAATGGCGGACTTCCTGTTGGGTTTGCGTCAATGGGCCCACAGACTTTTTTGTTCGTCTTGGCATGATACACATGTGTGCCAAATTTCATACATGTAGCTCAAACCGTGTGGTCGTAGGGCTGCATTTAACAAGGCATAGGTGGCGCTCTAGAGCCATTTCCCAGTGCTCATATGTAAAACCATTAAAATACAAAATTTTTCACCAAACCTGGCATGTGTGCAAAATTTCATGAGTTTTTGAGCATGTTTAGGCCCTCAAAAAGGCCCTTGTTTGGGGTGAATAATAATAATAAGAAACGGAGCAGATACAATAGGGCCTTCGCACTCTCGGTGCTCGGGCCCTAATAATATGCAAATAGGAAGATGCCATTTTTAAAGACACAAGTTGGCATCTGCTGGTTTGATTCCACAGGACTGAAAGGCAGGCAAAGTGACTGCTGCTGGCTTTGAACTCATTTCAAAATTAGGAATTAAAACAATTCAGGGATCTTCAAAATTTGTTTATTATTTATTTAAGGGTTGCTCTAAGTCAGCACTATTAAGAACATTTTGAGAAGAATTTGCCCTTTCAAGTTTCATTATTAAAGGAAGATAACTCTCAGGGTTAAACTTCTTCCTCCTCATTCTTATAGTCATTCTTTTTTTAACATGTTCTTATACTTTGATCTTTTGTTCCAGCAAAGACAGGGACCTTGGCTGTCCAATCCCTGGCTGCCCAGACAGGCATTAAGGATGTGGGATGTAACCTCTCTGGGTGGTAAAGAGGCTGACCTTGTGCATGAAGTTGAGAAATACCGACTAGATATAGTTGGGCCTACCACAACTCACGGTATGAGCTCTGAAGGTGGGCTGGACACTAGAGTTGGTTGAGATGTAGGAGTTTCCCCTGTGGGACAGGAGGGTTTCCTCCTTGAGCTTTTGAGCTGGGGAATGACTTTGACTATTTTTTGGGTCTGTGGGGAAAACATCACTTCAGAATACACAGCCTTCCTGCTGTACTTGGATGGGGTGCTGAAAGCTGAACCAGCTGGCGACTCCATTATCCTACTGGGAGACTTCAGTGCACATTTAGGGACAAATCTGATGGGATTTGCAGAAGGAATGGACTACCCAATCTTCTTGTCACAACTTGTCTATAATGAGTCTTATGTTGTGTCAATTTTGTAATCATTCCATCTTATCTGGAGCCTTCAAGCTGAAAAATGAGTCCTGTTGAGCTTTGGTAGCTTGTGGGACTGTTGGAGCAGGTGCCAGTTGTTTGAGTGTGTGTGCGTGTGTGTTATTGTGGAAAGTAAAAATCACAGTGATTTAGTGTTCATTAAAGTTTTGTCAGTATCATGACTCACTGTTTTCATAAATTAAAAGTATTGGTTTTGGTAATTGCTATCAGCAGTACTGGTCTTGTACTTATTTAGTATTAGAGCTATATCAAAACTGTAGTATTGCATACCACTGCCAGGAACTCAAGTGAAGCACTTACCTTCCCACAGTATTTAAACTGCTGCATGATTATGTCCTGCTGCAGTATCTGGAATTATCTACTGAGTGGCTGTTTTTCTTTAAGACATTTTACATCTGTCTATTTGTGTTTGTGTGTCTGTGTGTGTGTCAGTGCATCTACTTCATATTAGTCAGGTCAACAGGAAGCCATTACATATTCATGAAATTACCAAATTATGAAAATGGAACATGAGTCAATGCTGGGATGAAAGAAAGCCAGCCTTCCATGGCTTCAAAGCTCCCATCTGAAACTAGTTATAATCTGAATGAGCGCGCGTGTGTGTGTGTGTGTTTGAGTGTCTGTATGTTCACACTAGATGTGAGAATAGAGAGCAGACAGAAAGAGAGAGATAAGGGCTGACCTTCAGTGAATCACTTCCCTCACTGGACAGACTTTTCTGTCAGAAGCATCATGTTTGGCAACTGTTCTTACAGAGTGAAAAGACAAAGAAGACAGAAAAAGGAGCAGCACAGAGCCAGAGAATTGGAGTCAGAGTTAGAGAAATGCAAGAAAAAAGATGTACAAAGTTAAAGAAAGATGAAAGTAAAATGAGACATAGATGTATTATATAAGAGTAGGAACGAGATAACATTGGGGAGTGGAAAAGGCTTTCCAGGGCTATCTGAGAACATCCCCAGAATTGGCAATAATTCCAAGACTGGCTTGGCACAAATCCTAGTGAGGGAATTCAAAAGTTGTTTTTACAAAGTGTGTTTCAGCATGATAGATAATCAAAGAAGCATCACATTAGCACTTTGACTTCAAAAGCAAATACAAGATTTCATTTTAATACAACTAATAAAAGCAAACTCCCCATGCCTGTCCTTTCTGTGGAAAGTTATATGGTTTTACTTTTTCTCCAACTTCTATTAGCATTGAAAACATCTTTATATGATGTTTTTTATATGTAATCCTAACAGATTGTTTTGGAACATCTTACACCCGACACACAATTTTTTCCTCACACTGCACTTCTACCCTGATCTCAGGGTTCTTCCACATGCCAAATAACACTTAAAACCTGAAGTGTATGTGTACTGTACCCAAAGAGAACATTACAGGTCATTACAGGGCTGATGAATTATTCTGTTGGGTCAATTTACTGTCATGGTTTCAATCTTATTGTTTGGGGCTTCTTTCCCTAAAGAGAAGGGTGTTTGCAACCAGTGCAGCATTTCTGCAGGAAACATTTTCATCCTGGTGAAAGTGCACTTTTTCAACATGAAAATACCACTCTGAATGATTTAATGAGTGTGAAAATTACAGGGCTCATCATCTATAGCAGCTGCCAGATCACACATATGGGAGATTTTAGATTGTAGGAATTCTCCGCAATATTCACAAAACACCAAATGACGGCATATCTTTTTGACTAAGGATATTCCCTCTAGTACAATTCCAGAGTCTTGGAAAAAGTACTTCAAGTTGTTTTTTTCCTATAAGATGACACTTATGTACACTACTAGTCAAAAGTTTAGACACACTTTCTCATTCAATGGTTTTTCTTTATTTTTACTACTTTCTACATTGTAGAAATCAACATCAAATATGTGCCCACAAGGGCAGTTGTAAAAACCATCAAGTGCTATGACAAAACTGGCTCACATGAGGACCGCCCCACGAGAGGAAGACCGGGAGTCACCTCAGCTGCTAAGGCTAAATTCATCCAAGTCACCAGCCTCAGAAATCGCAAGCTAACAGCACCTCAGATTAGAACCCAGATGAATCCCACACAGAGTTCCAATAGCAGACACATCTCTACATCAACTGTTCAGAGAAGACTGTGTGAATCAGTCCTTTATGGTCAAATAGCTGCTAAGAAACCACTACTAAGGAAAAGCAGAAAGCAGAAGAGATTTGTTTGGGCCAAGAAACACAAGGAATAGACATTAGACCAGTGGAAATTTGTACTTTGGTCTGTTGAGTCCAAATTTGAGATCTTTGGTTCCATGTGCCGTGTCTTTGTGAGACGCCAACAAGGTACCAGATGGTCTGGCCTCCACAGTTACCTGATCGAGATGGTATGGGAGGAGAGTGATCGCAAAGGGAAGACAAAAGGGCCAACAAGTTCTCAGCATATCTGGGAATTCCTTCAAGACTACCGGAAAACCATTTCAGGTGACGACCTCATGAAGCTCATCGAGAGAATGCCAAGAGCGTGCAAAGCAGTAATCAAAGCGAAGGGTGGCTAATTTGAAGAGTCTAAAATATAAAACATGTTCTGAGTTATTTCACACTTTTTTGTTTACTACATAATTCTAAATGAGTTCATTCATAGTTTTGATGCCTTCAGTGAGAATCTACAATGTAAATAGTCAAACTTTTGACTGGTAGTGTGTGTGGAACGGTGGGCTTATCTCAGATTGCATAAAAACTATAGTGCCGATATTAACATCCTGCCATAAAATAAGAGCAGGATGTTCCACAAAACATTTGTACTATTATGCTCTTGCTGTGAAGGTGCAGTTTTCTTATTACTGTTACTTTTTGTTAAAAATGGTCACACCATATTTTCACCTATTATTTCATTATGCAGCGATAATTTCTCTGCAGTTTCATCTTCTGTGTTTTTTTACCCAGCTTGGAACGGTGGCATTTCTGACATCAGGAAGTGAATACCACCCTTACACAGTCCCCTTGCTGCGCCTCTCTGGTTATAAATCAAACATGACGCTCTTTAAATAGGGAAATTAATTATTTACACTTCAAGTCAAAATACCTTGAAGAGGGAGAAAAAAATACTGACACATAATAAGTCATTTCCAGAACTGAGAGTCTGGCCACTCTATTACCATAGTCTAAATTTATAATGCTCTCATAAGAATCGAGCCACCAGTGGATGTACTTTGGTCAGGCAGCACTGTGCAATCTGTTCCATTACCTCTTCTCTAAAATGAAAAAGTTGCTATAAGATCCAGTGATTTAGTGAATTTGCCCTCAATTTATGCTGTGGGCGCCATGCTGTTACTTCTTCTGTTGAATAGGAAGTGTTGCAAATATGTAACAATTTCTTCTCAACATCATCCTGCTGAGATGTTGAACAACATTTCAGCTGGCAAGAAACTACACGTTACCTAGCAACGGCAAAGGAGCATTGCTGTGACTGAACTCTTTCTAAAAGTGGTGCAGATAACAGTGTTTCACACAAGTACTGAGCCCCTCCTGAGATAGAAAGCCAGTGGTATGTCCACATAAATGCTGAGGCCTTACAATAACATTCATTGGTTAAGCAGTTCAATTTCAAAAAGTGATATCATTACTTGTAACTGTGGGAGGGGAGCTCTTAGTGAGTAGCAACAGTGCTGACTTTGACTTTTCTTAGATTTGCTTTTTCAGTACCAGAAGCAGTAATAATGGAAGAGAAAAAAAGAGATTGATATAAAAATCCAACAGTAAAGGAGAAAAAAAGTTGCCAAGCAATATTCTTACTGGATTTAGTTTTGACCTTTAGGAACTTTAAAAACATCTCGCAACAATTCAAGTGACTGTGTGGGCAGGGTTTAACTCCTTCACGAAAGCTGCAAATATTTCTCTGTGAAGGTGCTCTCCTATACTTGTGGCTCTCCTGACTCGACTGTGTTCAGCGTAGGGAGGAAGGCAGTTGCACATTTAAGTGACAAATTTGCTGAAAATGCTTGCACGACAAATCTTTAAGCTTCATTATTTATCCAACAAATCACTACATTTGGGAGGGCGATGCAGTGGTTAGCACTGCTGCATCACAGCAAGAGGGTCCTGGGTTTGAATCCACCAGCTGTCTAGTGCCTTTTTGTGTCGAGTTCTTCCTGCACTTGCATGGTTTCACTTCGGCACTATGACAGCTCGGATAATACATTTGTAAGTAAAGAAACTGTAGTAAATTGTTTCTCTGCTGTAAAGATTCTCTATGGCTTTCCTTGCTGACTTCTTGCCCTCATCATCTGTTCTGTGCAGCTTGACATGACTTCTGTGAAAAATAGAGCTGGTATTATTTTAAGCGCAGTGTGGAAAGCAGCTTCTGCGATGCTTTTGAAACATGAGGTAGCACATCTGGTGAAACTGGAAGAATTGTCTTGAGTAGGTGCAAACAACTCCAGGGGCCACATCAAACCATATCTAATGTATCCTGGGCTCACTCTCTATCCCTACATAAAACTAAAAAACTAGTTTACTTTTTGGTGTTAAAGCCTAACCAAACAAACAGGAAAGGGCAAAACAAACAGTGAGTGAATCAGAATCCGTCTAAAGGTTTTCACATGTCACCTTGAAAGGTCTGCTTTTCATTTCACCTCGTTAACAGCCTCCAAGTGATGTTTATAAATGCTCTTTTTAAACCTTTTTAAACCAAGATTTAGAATCTCCATTATAACTTCAAAACAATCATTTATATGGTTTTCTGCAAACCAATCATTAACCATTTAGAATCCATTATTAAAGAGACATTAGATAGCGCTGCTGCTTTAAATCTTATTAAGAAATACCTTGTGTTATTTGTAATAGCCATATAAAAATGACAGTATCACCATTCAGATTGTTTACCCAGAAACATTTCTTTCATAGCTCTGGCTAAGATTTGATTTATGTCAAAGAGGAAGTATGCCGGCAATAGCGCAAAACTAGAAGCACTAGGGTAGTATTAGGCTGCTATGGAGAGAGCTTTGGGGTTTATTGGGCTCCACAACAGACAGCCAGGCTTCATTTCTACTCCATCAGTAAACACAAACTGTCTGCCTGTTATCCAGCTTTACAAGTGTACTAACTTTATAGCTGAAGCACACATAAAGCTATTTTCAAAACTTTTAGGTTTCAGACAGTCATTTTTTTTAAGTATAATTTATGTTTACTTACTTATACTGGTTTGATCTATTTACAGTCCCATTACGCACAGAAAAGTTTAGTATGATGCTTATTTCTTTGAGCTCATTTGGCTACAGTTGTTGATTAACCTAAAAGTACCACTGAGGTATCATTATAAAATGTAGTGGACAAATCATTTTCATGTTCTAAATATGGCATTAACAAAATCAACCACTTCAAGTTTTTAAACCTTTTGTCTTTACATGTCCTACATGAAAAAAAAAAAATAATAATAATAAAAGAAAAATCCAAATGAATAGCTAAACCACTGTAGTTTTAGGGAACAGCGTCATATTTATCAGGTTTAAAAAAAACAAAACAAAAAAAGGATGTGTTAAACTTCTGCCAAGGCTGCTCTGTATTTTCCACTTTCTAAAGGTCAAGAGCTCCACACTTAAATCTGAACTATTTTTTGCTTTGGTAAAAAAAAAAAAGTAAAATTACTGTCAATACAATGGTAAGACATCTACATTCCTACATGTGTGGAGGACTCATTGTTGCAACAGAAATCTGGAAAGGCCCGATTTATTAATCTCTCACGTAGAGCTGGGCGATAGAACGATAACGATATGTATCGCGATATAACTTTTACTCGATAGAGAAACTAAGCTATCGCGATAGACCTCGCCGCTCTTGTCCTCTTAAAATAAAAAAAAATAAATAAAATAAAATAAAAAAAAGGTCAGCCAATCCAAACTAAGTAGCGCAGAGCCGAACCAATCACAGCCGCAGCGTCACGTCGCGTGACTTGTTACGTACAGCACAAGTGCCAAGCCGCACGTGTGTTTGTTTGGGAAGCAGCCAGCGGGTAATGGAGGAAATGAGTGTGCCGACTAGAAAAATCAACCGAGCGTGACCGAAGAGAAAACAGATGACGGTTCCAATGCCGGAGAGATTGTCGAACGGAAGAGCCAAAGAAGTTCCGTAGTGTGAAGGTATTTCGGCTATTTCAAGTCTGACAAAAAACAGAGTAGCGTGCACTGTAAATTGTGCCGAAAGCAAGTCTGGAAATACAATAAACTGGTGCATGCGTCACACTGTGCGCCACGTTATTGTTTTGGTGAAATGAATTTCTACAATACTGTTACTGTTAATTGTACTCTCTGCAGTGTTTAAATGCTTACATATACACACAGTTACTGTCCGTCCACACATACGACTCGGTTCTGCTTCTATGCCGCAGCTTTGTTTACTTTTTCCCACCGAGGCTTCTAGACTTCTGATTGGCCAACATTTCTGCACGGTTAGGAATCTAGCGCCACCTGCTGCTTTGGCATGTTCATAGCAGCGTTTTCCTTCATTTCTGCCTTTATGCGTGGACGGGATTATTTTTTAAAACGAAAACGGAAAATCTCCGTTTTCAAACATACCCGTGTACGTGTGGACGTAGCCTCAGTCTCTGACTGGAAGCGCTAATTCGTCATTCGGCTTTTGTCAGACTAAAGTAACTGTTAAAACTGTTTGAAAAGCTCAGCTATACAACAAGGAGAGATTGAGAATTTCCTTTTAGTTCTCAGTTTATTTGATATTGACAAAAGTTAGTCAGTTTTGTCTGTTATTCTGTAAAACAAACTAAGATTTATTTTTAGAATTAATATTTTGTTTCTAAGTGGAATTGACAATTTAGTAGTCTGTTTCGTTTGTTCTATTTTGAAACTTAAACGCTTTAGCGGCTGCCTTTTGTGTAGTTTGCAATATTTGCCTTTATTTATCTGAAAAAGTCTCATGTTCCTTAAGTACATCTACCCTGTTGAACTTATTATGGGAAATAAATATTTAAATAAAAACAAGCTGCTGATTATTTCACATTTTACTTGTGAGCAACGGCACATTTAAATCTTACAAATATAGTTATTTGGCTTATATGGTGATAGATATCGTTATCGCCTGAAATGAAAAAAACATATCGTGATATGAAAAAATCTCATATCGCCCAGCTCTACTCTCACGTTATTTGACACTTCCGCATGCTCGGGCAAGTTTAGAAATGGTCCCATTGTAAAATTCTGATAACATCCAATTTGCACATTTTCCTACACTTCCGGCATTATTTTAATTCATTTATTTAAACCACAATTAATTTATCTAAACCATAAATAACTGCTTTTGCGATCAGTGATCAGAGATCTAGCATGTTTCTAGCATGCATTGAATAAACTTTATTCCGTAGTACTAATTAACAACAATGTCATTGACTTTGGAAATTATTGTTGACGACAAATGATGCATCATCAAAACCATCAGGCATCTTCGTGAGAAGCGTACCATGAAACACCATAAGAACAATTCCCTATTAGTAATGTCAGATGGCCTGGACACGAATAAGCTCTAGATTCGACAACAATCCAGACCACACCAGGTGAATTTAGGAAAATATGCTTTGCAGGATTTCTGCACTCACTCTAAGCTGATCATTAGTAGAAATATATTCTAAGTTGGATGGATTTAGATTCAGTGCAGATTTCTGTATGGAAAATGCAGTATGAATGATAAAAGACTTGACTGTGGCTTACTTTGCTGTAAAAATTTAAGACATAATTGATTTTAGTGAAAAAGATGAGAACTGGAATGGATTGCTTAGCAGTGATGAGAAAAACCGTGCATGCTTAAACATGACTTTCCTTTGGTAGAATTTAAATGACAACAATGGCTCAAATACCAGATTTGACCATTCTGTTCATTCATGCCCATTATAAAAATGCTGAGATAAGCTGTGCAATAAAAAATATTTTTATATAAAAAGTTAAATAATATCTCAGATGCCCTGAAAGTTTTTATGTGTGAAACTACAATCTGAGAAAATAAAGTATCTTATTGTACCAGTAGGTAGTGTATTAGTATTGTATGTTTGAGGGGGGTGTTTATTTGTATCTTTGAATTTTATGGAGTACAACTTTGAACATACTTCTGTTTATGTTTTAACTATCGGAAAATTAGCAACCACTGTTGCAAATCAAGGAGGGAAAATGATGCACTTTGAGAAAATCCACTAGGGCAGGAAGGACAAAGGCCTTTATAGGATTTTAAACTTAAAATGTTCTTCGTGTAAACCAACAGACAAAACAACCAACTGTCAGAAAGATGTCAAATATATTAAGTGGTTTTCATTTATATTAAAAAAAACTCATAATCCAAAAATATAATTTATATATTTTTTAAAATTTGATTAAAGTTTTTATAGCTTATTTTTGCTGTTCTTGCTGTTTGTAACTAAACACAGCGTGTTCCTGTTTCTGTTCCTGTTTCTATTTGTTATTGCACTGAGCATGTAAAAGAATTTCCCTGGAATAATAAACTTCTTATCTTATCTTAATTAGCAATAGGGTGTACATTCTTGCAGGACCTCTGGGGAATAAGCATTCACTCAGTGGTTGGAGTTTACTGAATAACACCACAACAAAACAAATCACATCTATATTGCCCACAGATTTGAGGACAAAAAAAAAGATGATCAGATACTTGGTTTAACCAAAGCTAGTGTATGCCAACATCAGAATAAAGCTTTAATGTTAATATTCAGTAAACAAGTGACCTCGTAGTGAGTGTGAGCTGTTAACTCAAAAGACACGACGTCGTAGTCTCATTCCAAGCGCTTTATTTGTCACGCCATTTTTTCATCCCCACAACAACACACCGCGGGCAACAGAAAATAACAAGTTAACAAAATAAAAGTATAACCACACCCCTGTAAACATTTGTATACATATATGTATATATTTATATAAACAAAAAAGGTTAAAGGTGAAACTCCCTTCTTTGTCAGACAATCAAAAAGTTGGGATTTTGAATCTGACTAACAAACCTGTCTGATTTTCTTGGCTTGTATGAGCTCTTTAATGCTGCTCATTTCTAGCCTCAGTCTCTTTTCTGTAACCTGCTTAGTAGACTTGAGTGCATCAAACAAGGAATGATTGTCAGTCACACAGATCAAAGGAAGAGCGTTCAGACCAGTGTTACCAGTTGTAAGCTCAGAAAAAAGTGTTGCCAGGAAGACAGCACTGTCTATTCCATCTGACATGGCAAGAGTTTCTCCTGCCAATGTACTTCTGACCACACGCCTGATTTTTTTGGACTGCCAAAAGACAGGACAAAACTTTCCTCCTTTACCCATAAGGACGATTAATGCCCCTCCTTGAGTACCGCCATCAGGAAGGTTGCCAAATGAAGCATCACTGAAAACAACCAATGCCAAATCCTCACTGTTACCCAAGTGCTGAAACTTAAGAGTACTTTCTCTGCCTTAAGTTTACGGACAACTTTGTTCACTTCATGAATAAACTGTACAGTTGCATCTTTGATATTAGATCCAAGGCTGCATGTGTCAAACATCACATCAGGCCTCGTTTATTTGGCAACCCACAAGATCTGTCCTATTTTTGACCTGAGTTGCTCACGTTCTGTTTCACTTGGAAGCATCCCTCTGCACAGCCTGTGCTGCTTGTAACTGAACCGGTTGTAGGTTGTCAATGTAAAGTTGTTGATGCACCTCGATTACATCATTAACTGTACAAATGTCCATACCAACATAAGAAAAGCTGTCATGTTCTTCACGGCCCACAAGGAAGGTAGATTTCAGTACAGGAATGATATGAGTTGCAAAGTGACTTGAACTAACCCAAAGGAAATCATCAACGTGACATGCAAGCACTCCTGTAATCTCAGATTGTTCATTCTGCCAAGAGAACACTGCAGGATCAACCTGTGATCTTTTACCACCAGTTTTGAGCATAATGTCTTTGACCTTATTGTACAATAAAGTGAAGCATCTGCAAGTCCATAAACACACTTTTTCAGTTTCCATAGAACATTGTCCTTGCCAGCTTCAGGTGCGGGACGAAGATAAACTGTCTCTTGACAGTTCCATTCCCTGCAAGAAGGCAGATTTAATGTCCATTGAATTTACTCTCTACTTGTTTTGACATATCACAGCTAGCACCAGTCTGAGGGACTCAGACGCACATGTTGGAGAGTCTGTCTGTAGTTCTTTAATATTTACCTCTTCAAACCCCCGTGCCACAAGTCAAGCCTTTGGGACACCATTAGTAGTTTCTTTGAGTGTACAGACCCATCTAGTAGACACACACTTTTGACCCAGGTCTTTCACTTCATCAAACACATCATTACTTTGCCAGCTCTCAATCTCCTGCTGCTTAGCAGAATCAAAGGAAATATCTTTTGTTATGAGTACATCTGCATCTCTGTTTTCAGCTTCAGTGCAAAGACCATCAACAAGTGACATGTCTACAGCTTTCTTTTCACCTTCACTACCATCACGCTCAAGATATTGCACATTGTACCAGTTTTTGTATTGCCCTTTTGCTTTTCCCGCTCTGCCTAGCACTCTGGCTGTGTGTTGAACACTGTTGTCTCTGTTTGTAAAAGTGATCAGCTGTCCTGCCCTTAACTTTACATTTGCAGAGGAGACATGATCAGTGGGTGTAGAGGGCTCATTTGCAGCTTGTGTGACAGACATGTTTTCTGTAGTGTTAGTTTCTCTGTCAATAATGATGTCTTCTTCCTCACTAATACTCTGTTCACCATCGGGTATGTCAGTGTCATCATTTTCAACTGCGTCTTTGTTGTCATCATCAGTAGTACTGTGTGGTATTTGTTTATCTCCACTCTGTGCATCCACTTTACTCAACCTTGACTGGTGCACTCTTACAAGAGTCCCCCCATGTCTTACAAATACAACAGTTCCATCCTGCCCAATAACTACACCTGGACCCTTCCACTCTGTACAGTCGACTCGTTTGTAGTATACTTTATCTCCTGCCTCATATTTGTCATCTGTAGGCCTAAGTTGCTTGCGTAGTGCTCTCCTGATCCTTTCTGAAGATTCTGCCTCAGTAAATGCTTTCCTGGAAGCATGTAATGCTGATATATGTTCAGCTACTCTTGCACTTACAGTTGTGCCCTCTAAGGCAGGTGGCTTATCCATCAACACAGAAGGAAGGTTGGTGTTTTGGCCAAACACAAGTTGATGTGGACTATAACCATGTACATTAAGCATACTGTTTTTGGCCATAAGGGCCCAGTCTAACACAGTGTGCCAGTCACATCCTCGTTCCTTTTTTACCTTCAGGAGGATTTCTGTAAGTGTCATGTTATGTCTCTCCAGTAGTCCGTTGCTCCAGGGACTATACCCGTTGTTTTTACCTCAGTGTTGAAGTTTTCAGCCATGTCCCGAATCTCTGTGTTGTTTAACTCTCCGCCGTTGTCTGTGCAGAGCCGTCTGGGGGCACCGTGAATGCTTATCCAGGTGTGAATGAAGGAGTTGATGATCTCTGCAGCTTCCTTTGTCTTTACGATGCTGCCGGCTCTGAAGCGTGTGAAGTGGTCGATGATGTGAAGGTACCACACATTGGGCTCCAGCTCATGTAGATCCATTGCTACTGTCTCATTAATCAGAATCAGAATACTTTATTAATCCCGAAGGAAAGTAGGGTTACAGCAGGCAGCACGCTAATGGCGCATGCGCACTTACAAAGGAACCTTCTGACCAACTTTACACAAACATCACAATGGGGAGACATGTCAGAAAGGTAGGCTGATAGGAAAAAAAAACAACGAAAATACATAACATGAGGTAAGAGGAGGAGAAAAAAAACTCCACTCAGACTGAGCTCCTAGTGGGACAGCAGTTTGATAACAGAAAAAACACCTCAGCACAAAAAGCACATGACTATCAATACACCATAGAAACACAAGACAAGCAACAGGGGCGGGTAAAGGGTAAGAGAGAGCTGGTGTAGACAGAGCATCCGGTCCTGCAGCATGTCTGCGCTGGTCCAGTCGACTGCCATCTTCCCCGGTAGGGCACAAGCATCGAAGGCATTTGGAAAGGGATGGGGGATCAGTGTGTGCATATCAGTGTATGTGTTCAGCTGAGACAGTGTCCTTCGCTCCGCCAGGCTAAGTATACAGTCTTCCAGCCAACCCAGGTGGCCTTGCATGAAATGGGAAGGAACAGACTAAACACAGTCGTTATCAGGGTGTTGTTGTTCGGCTCCAGCCTTGCCGCTGGCGCCAAAGGGGTATCCGCATGAAGTGATGGTGCTTTTTACTTTAGTGCGAACAGCTCATATGAATTTCAAAGCAGTTCTACAGTCCAACACTGGTCTCTCAATCTCCCGTTGGAGAGCCGTGAGCTTCGCCATACTTGCGTTCTGTGATGTTGTCATTTCTTGTGCTCAAGGAGCCGTTTTCTGAGAACCCACGGCAGTGTGCCTCCCCGAGATGTCATCCAATTTGCGCCCAGAGATGTTATTCCGAGCTAGCCCTTCCGAGATGTATCCAGTCTGCGGTCAGAGATCTTTTTCTGAGTATTCACAGCAGCCGTAGCCTCTCCAAGATCTTATCCGTGCTGACTCAATGAGCCCATTTTGAGAAACTATACTCAGAAGTCAGGGGTAGACCAACAGCAGGTCTCGGCTTGGTTTTGCAATATCTCTGACAAATGTCACAGTCACGAACTATCTCTTGTAGAATAACTGCACATTGTTTATCTGTATTGCCAGAGCTTTGGATGAGCCTCAATAACCTCTCTGCAGATGCATGACCAAACTGCTTATGAAGCTTCACAAGGTTACCATGAGAACTTCATTTTCATTGCAGCTTTCTGTAGTATTTTCATCTCTAATGTCCACACAATAGTGTCCCGAACTAGTGAGCTCTAGGGGAACAGGCTACTTGAACATGACAACACTGTCATTCTCCATGTCTAGAACAGTCCCTGCTTTCTTGAGAGATGTTTTGCTCAGTAGTAGTGGCATGTCAACAGGAACTACTGTACTTCACTTTCAATGTCACATTTTGTTTGTCCAATTTTGGCTGGAAGTTTAACTTTTCTGCTGGAATACACTACAGTACCATCCCCAAAGCGAAATGGTCTGGAGCTGGGGGTTTCTGATTGTAGGTAGCGTCTTATAAAAAGATCAGTTGTCAGGAGAAAATTATGAAGATTCACATTATACACTTTGTAAAATACAGTGCAATGAATATCGGCCATATGTTTCTTAGATCCTCCGTCTGTTGTTAAAATATCTTGAACATTTTGATGATCTGTGCTTAGAGAGTGTGTTACGATAGAACAGGAAATATTTCCAGAGGAAAATATTGCAGAAAAATCTTAACATCATAAGTTTACATAAGTGTGTCCTCCTGAAATGCTGCAAGAGAAATGGATCAGTAATTCTCGACTACAACATCTTTTCAAGATAATTAGAAAATTCTGTTATCTTTGAGAAGATGTATTCCATTGTACTCTTCTTATGAGTGACTGTGTCACTGGCTAAAGACAATGAGGAAGTGGATTACGTAATTCTAGTGAGAAAGGCTTTCCTCAATATAGAAGAATATTTTCTGCATAAGCAGTGTTTGCTGTAATGCATTACGGTAATCCCATTACCTTTATTTGGTACTACAGTAATGTAATGCATTACAGTACTAAATTTGCATGTCCATATTGTACTTGCGTTAGAAAGGGTAGCTAAAGAAACAAAAACATCAAATATGACTTTTTTTACACTCGGACTACAACCTTTTTTTTTTCAGTTTGTGTGCAGGGAGGAAAATGGGTGAGCTGTCTCTGAGTTTTGCGGATTACTTTTATTTTTTTAATACAAGACTGTAATAAAGTAAAGTGGAGACTGAATCCAAAAAAGAAACAATTGCATTATGATACTAACACAACATCAGCTCTCTGCAAACATCTGCACAGACATGCAGACAGGTTTACAAAGGCAAAACTAACAAAGAACCAAGAGTGATGTTAAAGGTGAGTGTACAGCGCAGCAGCCACAGTCTGATCTTGAACAGGAAAACATCGGCAGTGATGAGCAGTCAGGCTTGTGATGATTCTTCTGAAGTGTTTTTGGGTTGATTTTCAGTTTTTATTTGTGGTGATGGTTTCATGTTCAAACACCAGAATAAAGATCATATGTATATTCTAAGTAGATTGGGGGGTTTATGTCAGTGCATATCAGTAACAGTAATGTAACGGCTAATGCAACTAATTATTTTCTCCAGGGAGTAATTAAGTAATGCATTACTTAAAAAAACACATCCCAGTATGGTTCACATGTAAGTTGTATAATTACTATGTTTTATTATGTTTAAGTCATTTACTATGTTTATTTGGTATCAAGGAGAACTAACACATTTTTAAAGGTTTTATTCTGAGGCTGTCTTCCCACCAGGAGCATTTTGTACTTCAGACTAATATTCTATTAATCCTTTCATCCAAAGTTACTTTCCTACATTTTGCGTACAGCTCAGATTCACACATGGCAGAAAATGCCAGAGAAAGACTTGAAAATCACCAAGCTAGGCAGGCAACAAAGAAAGATTTTGAGGCCACCATCCACTCATCATGTTCTTGAGTCCCTGGGCTTGACCCATTGGGACTTTTCCAATAGAAAAGGACAGACCTTATCTAAAAATTCCCATCAAGTGCATTCCTCTTGGGAGCTGCCTAGAGCTGAAATGGGTGTTGATGCTGTGCTGTGTTTGGCCATAATGCAGGGCTGTGAAAAGAAGCTGGACATTTCTGGTAAATCTTGACTCCTGTCATTTCATATGGTTTTCTGTATTCAGGTGCACCATCCCAATTTTATAATTTGCATTGTGACATTTTTTATGGATACTCTATAAATTTTGTTTCAAAACTAGCAGCGCAGATTTATCTCTAAAGAATCAACATCTAAACGATAACGGTCACTTTTTTGAGGATGCAAGTGTTCACATTTTAGACAGAAAAAACGCATTGTTTGAAAGAGGAGTGAAAAAAGCCATCTGTGTCCGCTGTGAACGACCATCTTTGAACAGAGGGGGTGGCTTACAACATCAACTGTCTGCCACCTATAATCCAGTTTTGAGATCCCTACCCAGACACCTTAATTCCCACTCACATCTTGTATCAGTTGATCTCAATAAGTCACGTGATAGGATGAGGCAGGGTCTCACAATGGTTTCACTCGAAACCTCTGCTGATAATGACCCACACCCTTTTTCACACCTTGGTCCATGTGATGAGGCGCATGATCAATAGTGGGTCGACGACCCTCTTAAGGGACAACTCCCACTAGGGCTTAAAATTTAGTACTCGCCACCACTTGCTCTTAGAACTGAAGAAGCTTCTCAGATGAGAGGTGAAACGTCTTCAAGAAACTTAAAGAAGTCCAGTCGCTTTTCTTTCCAAGCTCCTTAGACTACGGTGGCCCAGAGGACTGACAGTCTACACAAACATATCCCCTAAAATCTTAGTTTTCAAGGCCGCATTAAAT
Organism: Aulonocara stuartgranti; assembly: GCF_965226115.1. Taxonomy (NCBI): domain Eukaryota; kingdom Metazoa; phylum Chordata; class Actinopteri; order Cichliformes; family Cichlidae; genus Aulonocara; species Aulonocara stuartgranti. The sequence continues at coordinate 17,836,194 of NC_138948.1, forward strand.
ATCGTGTAAATGTGTTTCTTATTCAGACAATACTGAATGCTCAACAAAATCAGCCTTTTTCATAACACACAAAACAAGCAATATGTGCCTTTGCCCACTGGATGTTTCTCTGCCTTTAAACACTGTGACATTCTGACAAAAAAATATGAAAGCAGGCATTTGCATATTTTAGCTCTCACTCGTCACTCAACCACTGCAAAACACACGCATTCAAATCCACATAACTATATTACACTAAACATCTCAGCATCCAGCATGATTTTTTTAAACCTACTGGCAAACATGGGGTCAATTTAGCATTTCAAGCCGTAGAAATGGGGTTAGGTATTTTCCAGTTATTTGTGGATGGATAGACTTAAAAAAAAAAAGAAAAAGAAAAAAAAGATTAGACAGGTGAGGTGAGTCACTAGCTCAAAAAGATCAAAACATTTGCTGACAGCATTAAGCGACAGCTTGGAGAAGATGAGTCCCTCTCCCGAAATTACATTTTTTGACAGGTGTTTGCATCAGGTTACACTTTTCCTGCATCTTTCAGTGTACATCCCCATTGTTCATTTAACAGGCAGTTGGTAAATATCAACCATTTCCAGCAATTAGATTGGCTCTACAACATCACAGCAATGCAAATTCATGCATCCATCAAAAAAGCGCTTAGACAAGAACATTCTTAAACAATATTCCTTCCAGCAGTGCCAGATGTAGCGATGCTTGGTCAGCTTAAGTGAACTCCTCTGATTTCACTTTTAATGACGGAACTTTCGGGAGAAGCAACTCATGAAGATGCTTTTGTGATCACAATCTTGTTGTGCTGTTAGCGTACTGTATTTTTTTTCTTTCTTTCTGTGTACTGGTTTCATTCAGCTCTAAATTAATGTACAACTTTTTTTCTGTGCGTACTTATAAAAATGTACAGCTTAAGAGTCAGTCAAAATTATAAACACAGCACTGTTTTTGCAAAAGCCTTTCCAGTCCATTTAAATCCACAAACAAATCATGCTGCAATTTATTTTTACATCTGATTTCACATGTAATGCCTCTGGGAAACATTTATCTCTGTTTCCAATGGAAATATTTGCTTTTTTTTTTTTGTCTCAAAAGCCTTTGCCAAAATACCATGCCATCCCAAACTTCCCTTTTCAAATTGATGGAAATTCATTGTTTTTCTTCTTTTTATTGAAAACAAAAGACAAAAGAAGAAATAGCTTCTTTAATGCAAAACAAAAACACTGCTAAATGTACCCTTGTTCACTTGGAAGCTGTCAAAACAATCAATGCACTTCGAAAAAAAAAATTTTTCCAGTAAGGTTGCTCTTTGCTTTTTAAATTTTTACATACATTCATATGCACACATTTCTCAGGAAACGCTCTGCGTGGCAGGCAGAGTTGTTGACCCAAAGTGCAGACACGCAAGCAGGACTGAGATCGGAAACAGGTTTAGTGCTGGTTTTGCAGAACATAACAACATTAGGAGGCTAACTGGCATAAAGTAATAGTCAGGTTAGAGCAGAGAATTTCCAAGGAGCCAGGACACACAGCAAGAGGAAGATCACAACATTAGACGGCGGGAGACACAGACAATACATACATGAGAGGGATTTAGGGCAGTGAGAAAACACCTGGGGAACACAACTGAACACAATCACCTGATGAAACAAGGGAAGCACAGCTGAACATACAGTAGTACACACAGGACAAGAGACTGTCAAACTAAAACAGGAAGCACAAAACACATGCATGGCGATGTAGACAGATAAACGCAGGAAACACAGGGAGGAGAGAGCAAGGGGTGAGGGAAGGCGAGAGAGCAAGGGGCGAGAGAAACCAGACAGACACACAGAGACATGATTAGGAAAACAGGCAGATAGACAACATGAAGAGAAGACTAACCTCACTGGGGAGGACACACAGAGGCAAGACCAAAACAAGCAGGACACGAAAGGGAACACACTAAATGACCAAGAACGAAACCAAGACTAAGAAACAGATCATCATAACAATAAACAAAGTCCAAAAGTCCATAAACCAAAACACTGGGTCAGTGACCCAGGAACCGTAACAATATTCATTGCAGGCAAATAAGTAAAACGTTAAGTCTGCAGTTCACATATTAGTTTGACTGTATTTCTTTTAATCTTTTAATGAAGGCATGTACAGTAAGATTTTTTTAAATTGCTGATTCTTATTAATTTTATTACATTTCGATATGTATTTTTTGCAAGCATATTATTGGCCTACTGAGACTAATTTAATGTGTTAATATTTCACGAGCTTTGCATTAACTAACTCTAGAAATTGGAGTCAAAATTTGTACAGGAACAAAAGTACTTAATAATTTAACCATCATATATTATGGGTAATTAAATAGTTATTATGTGTTAGCTGTTATATGCGATCTTTTGTTAATTAACTATTCCACTACATTTTATTTAGATATGGTGACCTTATCAACATTAAAAATGAACAGCAATTTTACTATGAGAGCAAAGTATGATTAAAAAAAAGAAGCATGGAACAGGAAATGGAAAGATGTGTACAATAAGTTCTGTTGTACAGAGAAGCACGAGTTTATTTATATCACAGCAGTGATATAACGCTCTCAGTCCAGAAAGCTGTTAGGTGCAATATGTGGAAAATCAAACAGAAGGAGCTGCTAAAATTGGAAGACAGCTGACTGAACTGCTGACATGCAAAAAATCCATACAGGTGGATTGTTCATTGTTCTGGCAGTTAATCAGGAATATAATAGAGCTCAAACTGAACATTAGTGAATATAGGTTAAGCTATTTTGGTTTAAAATGGAGTCTTATCTATTTATTGTCTGTCACAATAGCTGTTAAATGTCGGTGGGAAATCATTCCCTGTATGTACATATATGAAAAATTCTGAATAAAATTCCAGTTTGGTTGAAGCCATACAAATCAGTTTCTTTAGTAAAATCAATTCAGTTTCTTTACAGAGAGAAAGAAAAAACACAAAATCATATTAGATGGACTTGTCAACGTAGCAGGTCTGAGAAACTTTGTAATCAACAAATCTTCTTTCCAAAATAGTAGTAAAGTAGTTCAAAAAGAAATTCAAATATAAAAGATAATCTTACATTGGAGGCATTTTGAAGTTAGTTCACTCTTGGATTAGTTGGAAACATTGCTGTTATGATGACTAATGTGCATTGAACCAAATAAATGAAAACCTAAATACAAATACAAAATGTTAATTGAAATGTTCATCATCATAATTTGTCTTAATTAGTTTGTCAGTCAATATAAGCTGACAGTATAGCTGCGGATCTATGTACATCACTCTTCACATTTACACTCTGGTTTTTGGCCTTTGAGGCTCTAGCAAAAGAGGATTTGAATTGACAACACATGTAATTTGATAATGTACAAAATTCATCATACTGCTAAGAGCTTTTATTCGTTCTCCTTGGATAGACTCATCTATTATGTAAAGATCCATAAGTGTGACGAGAAGGGGGCGGGGGTGCGGTGGGGGTTGGGGGAGTTGGAAGCCCGGCAAGACATGGGAAGAGAGAGGACAAGAAATTGAATGAGAGAGATCAGAAGATATTCTGTGAAATTTGTGGTAATTAGATGGATTAATGAATCAGAGACAATCCCCAAAATGGAGATTAATTCCAGTGACATTGCTATCATGTTATGAATTTATCAATGTCAAGCAAGTATTTTATTAATAAGCAATAGATCTGGCCCTGTCCCTCTGGCTAATAAAGGGATAATACATCTAACTCATAAAGTAAGAGATAATCTGAAGAAGTGATAAGACTTAAAAGAGAAGCCAAAGTAGCAAATATGAGACACAGAAAGAGATTGTTAGCAAGCAGTCACTGGTGTTTGGCAGGATTTTGACCAATATAGAATTTTTGAGATTAATGTCATGACACTATACACACAAGAAATACTCAAGCTGCTACACGTGAAGCTTGAGAAGTACCGAGCTCAGAGAAGAGCTCGACAAGATGTGGAGGGTGAAGGTAACAATGGTCCCAGTAGTAATCGGAGCACTGGGTGCGCTCCAGCAGATCCCAGGAACAACATTAGAGATCTCTGTCCAGAAGAGCGCAGTCCTAGGAACAGCTACTGCACAGGATCCTCAAGCTCCCCGAACTCTGGTAGAGAACCCGAGCTTGAAGGATAGACCGCCGGCAGGGGCGAGAGGGGAATGCAGTCACACATTTAAATTTGGTTAAGAAGGTATGACTTATACAAACTAAATCTGAACTGTCCTTCTTTAAGTCACGGGCCTTTAAATGTAACATTTTTATATAATAAATAAATTAAATAATAAAAATTAAAAGTTTTGTGTGTCTTTTACCGCACGAACCATTCAATGCCATACAAAGCTATGTGATGTCTGTATCAGGATGAAGGCTTGAAGTTATCACGATGACTTATTATTTTGAGTCTGTTGTTTTTTTTTTATATATATAAGATTTTATAACTGAAAAGTTTTGCAGCTGAGCAGATGAAGAATGTGTGCGGTATATGCATTGCTGCTTCTGACACAATGACTGTAGTTTGCTGTTAAAACCATAAAATGCAGCATTAAATCTAAATCTAAATTTAGTATATTTTTTTTACAGAGCACATGTTTGAGTCATTTCTGTTACAACACATGTTGACATACTGCACAATGTGACTTACCACCTGTGATTAATGACAGTTGTTGTGGTTTTTATTCCCCGGGGGTTCACTACATTTTCCGTGATCCCTGAGTCCTGAAAATCTCAATAGTTAACCCTTGACTTTAGGGAATGCTTGTGACAAATAGGAGAGGGCACCACATACCCACATGTATACAGCACTTGCACATAGCACATAGATGTATCACTTGCTTATCTTCTCTAATCACAAAAGGCATTAGGGCAAATGTTTGTCCCAAGCATTCCCAGAAACTCATTACTATTTTTCAAGAAAAAAGGAGAACAAACAAACAAAAAAAAGGAAAAAATCAAAATGTCCCTTCATGTCCTTGAAACCACTCACTGTTTTGCTCCTCTCTGCTGTCTGCCCTTCCATCAGTGCTAATTACTCTAAATGAGTTTTAATGGGGGCTGGTGAAGCCTGCCTGATGTTGGAGATTTAGACTCAATGGGCATGTAATAGCACCCTGTCTTTGTCCATCATTAATCAAGGTTATGTATGGTGTTGCAGCCTAGAAGATCATAACAACATGTGTCAATTACTTCTAAACAAGGATACAGGGTGTTTGGAGAGGTTTAGAAACAACATTAATCTTTGCATTTTGATGGAGCAGGAATAGAGATAGAAAAGAAAGCAATCATTTTTGGATTCAGAAAGAAAGAAATGCAGTTTATTCAGCAAATGTTGAGCCTTTTCTAGGGATGGGTATTGATAAGATTTTCACGATTCCAATTACATTTTTGATTCTGTTTAATGATTCGATTCTCTTATCAATTCTCTTATCGATTCTCTTATCGATTCTCTTATCGATTCTTTTTAAAAAAGGAGAACACTGAGGTCGATTAGCTTAGAACTTTGTTTTATATCTTCTCTTTGAACAAGATAGAAATTTAGGAGTAACATGGCCTCATAAACCCAGCAGTGAGATCTTAAAGAGATCCCCAGGAAAAAAAATTGTAAATGTAAAATAATAAAATAAATATTCTCCTGTAGCAATAACAAAGTATAACATAAATTATTCTGTAGCAATTGCACAAGAATATCCAGTAATGTCCCTGCCTACAACTAAACACATTCACTTACCGATAATCGGGGGCATCTGCTGTGGCAAATGGGAACAAGCCTTTTACCACAAACTGAGTCACTGCTCGGTGACATTCGTCTATCCTGGCCTGAAAGGAGACGCTACCGGTAGACTGCAGCGAGAACTGCCAGCATCTGAGCCAGACTCTGTCTGTCTCATCATGGTCACCTAAATGCACAGTAATGACAGGTTTTGTAATAAGGCAGATCACGCTAACATAATATGCACTGTTAGTTGATTATTTACCTGCCGCATTAACGGGAGAGGACGTGCGAACGTTACCGCTGCTGCTGGGTTGAGATTCACGAATCCGGAGCGAATTAAAAACACGACATTCATTTAAGGTCATCGCGTGTTTTGTGAGAAAATGCTTTTGCATATTTGTAGTGTTTCCTTAAATGAAATATCTACTTTTCAAGTATTGCAAGTTGCCCTGTTGTCATCCGTTCTCGTAAAGTATAACCAAACTTTTGAGCGTTTGAGCCGCTTAGGCGCCGTGTTTTCTGCCAGGTAAATGACACTCCGCAATGTGGTGACGTCATTTGGGGCGACTGGAATCGATAAGAGAATTGTTTGCAAAAATGGCAAACAATTCCAAGGAATTGAAACTGTGGGAACCGGTTCTCAACAAGAACCAGGTTTCGATACCCATCCCTTGCCTTTTCTGCCTTAACATTTTTTACCTTAAGGTACACAAAACCTGTGTTTTAATGGGAATTCTTTGATTAAGTGATAAGACCATGACAAGATACTAAGAGCATTACCATTATAATTGTTTAGCCTTCTTTAAAGTTTTATAAGAATACTCTTTATGAATAAGGTCAGTTTGAACTATAGGGTACAAAAGCATCTTACATTTTTATCAGGTATGAAGACTTAACTAAACTCTGATATTCTACTTATATGAAACTGTCTGTATTCCAAAAAGTTCTGACAACAGCATTTTTAACTGGACCTTATAATACATCTAACAATTTTCCAATTCCAGTTATTTGTGAAATTATGTATAATACTACACTTTTTTTTAAAATTATGCATTTAATAAAATATTTATAAAACAATTAATTAAAAAACAGTCATGTTTGCATGTTAAATTTGATTAAATGTAGCTCCTACTTTAATATCATATTTCTGACATATGTGGGCACAAACACTGCAACTACATGCCACAGTCTGGTTGAAGCAGACTGTGTGGAGTGTGAGTAGTGGACCCAAATGCAGAAGAAATAAAGCGTGGAAACAGACTTAATATTAACCGAAAGTGAGCCGTTTATTGTAGGCTGGTAAATAGTACAAAAACAAAATGCAAAGGCAAAACTAATAATAAACTAAGCTGGGTGAGCTAAATATATATATATATATATATATATATATATATATATATATATATATATAAAAACCTAGAACAGGAACATGGATCTAGAAACCTGAAGACCTGACATGAATTCATAAACCTGGAAGCACAGCATGGCATGGAAACAAAGCAGATGATCAGACAAGGAATGAGTGGGAACACACAGACTAAATGCACACAGGAGGTGATGAGGGGAAGTGGAAACACATGGGGAAACAGCTGATTGGATTGAACATAATGACGTCACAGGGGAAGTGAAACTAAACACAATGAACATGGGACACCAGACCTTTTCAAAATAAAACAGGAAACACAATGAGACACAGACATGACAACACGAGCTTGACAACATGAGACATGCAGACATGAAACACATGAAGGGCAGGGGAGACTTAAACACAGGGGGTGAAGACACAAGGGGAATCTAATAAACAATGAACTATAACGGCATCCTAGGCTTAATAGATATGAATTTAGATAACCTAATGAACTTAAACATAAACCATAAACATCACATAAAGTCACAGATGCCTCAAATCATGTCCACAACAGATATACTCCAAATTTTGCTAAGGTAACATACATTCACTTCTGAAATCTGATGAGATATTGGCCGGTTTTCAAAATGGTACCAGGAATAAATGACTTTGGAATAGCTCTAACATAGACTAACATGAACTGCACTTGAAGCCAGTGTGGACATGCCTTAAACCTGCATTCTGAAGGCCACCAGATGGTGATAGTTGCAGTTTGCAAAAAGATTTCCAGTGCTGTAGATGTGTCTGGGACTTTCTGCCTTGACACAAAAACTTTGCTGCTTTGACATTCACCGTGGCACTAACAAGGAGATGAAAACTGGGTAAAATTGAGCAGAGACTGGCAGTAATTTATCCTGGGTTTTAAATGGGACCCATAGCGACAGATCAACCAAATTTGCACTGTGTCCACAAGGCTAGTGAGATGAACAATGAATAAACCTCACAACAATACTGCCTGTAACCCAATCAGAGCCACCAATGATTCAATACTGATTCTACAGTGAGATTTCTAGGACCAAACATATAAGAGATCAAACTGTGACAACCTGTGTTGGTGTCGCTACACAAGACAAGCACTGCATTACACATTATTCTCATCATTGTCCTTAACAGTAATATAGTACATTACATCATTAAAGATAAAGATTCCTTTTATTCTTTATCTTTGTGTATGTAGAAATGTGTATGTGCAACATGTTACACCCAACATTGGTGACAATTGATAGCTAACGCTTGTTGAATAACACAACAGGAAAACATTAAAGATGTTGACTCTGATTTATTCACTATTGCTGAAGGGGAGAGAAGAGTGACACCTTGGTGAGTTAGCAGATGATTCACAATCCTCTGTGTGCAGAATATCAAAAAAACAAGTGGGAGGTAAACTAGCATATATCTAGTGAGTCAAAAAGGGCTCTTATACGTATAAACATATTGTTCTGTTTCTGACAGAAATAAACGCACAAGGTTTCAGAGAAAGTCATTTGTTTGAAGGGTGTTTTTTATGTTTTGTTTTGAATTGCTTTGTTTGTTAGTTTTTGTAACATTGAGAAATTGTTTAGCATTAGCTCATAAGATCATCTTCGGGATTTAATTTGTTTGATAAGGACTTGTTTTCATTGTCAGCAATGAAATGTTGCTGCTTTGGCACGGAAACACTAATGATAAAGGTGCATAATCATGTGCATTGTTCTAACTGGAGAGGAAATATTGCCCTGTCATAGAGTTATATTTTAATCTCCTTATGGTCTGGCCTTCTAATTTTCATTGTCTATTACCATGCCACTAATGACTTTGACCTTCTCCATTGTTAAACACCAAACCAGCAGTGGAGAAGGCACGATGTGAAGCTCTCGAAAAAGCGAGCAAAAAAAGAGAAGTACAGGATGACAGAGACAAGAAGGAGAACAGATTTTTTAGGGCGTCTGGCATTCACTAAATCCATAAATCTGGGGTTTATGGTGAAATGATGGCAGATAATGTAAGTAAAGGTCAGTGCAGCATGTCAGCCAACAATAGATCAGCGGGACGGATGATTGTGGTCACACAGTGCTTTCCTGAATCCTGCGCACTTGTATTATGCACATCTTATTCCACTCAGCATGCCTTTTCTTCTTTTTTCTGTCTTATCTTATTTGGGGATTTCAGATCTCACATATTGTAACACAGTACCAGAATGTATTATTGTTTTTGATAACAGTTCAGCAGAATGTGTCAACATTGTATTTCACAGTATCATTTCCACGACTGTGGTAACTCAGCCATGAAAATCCTGTATATATTTTTTCAATTGGTTGTTTATTCCTGTAAATAAGGGTGATGATTGGATAATAATTCAGTAATTACAGATCTTGACATGTTTGCATTACATCTGCTATGCCAGACAATGGAAATTGTCATTCCTGCTGCGTACCTGAACTCTAAATTGATTTTCACACTTTTCTGTGTCTTTTAAAATTCAATACCAACTCTTTTAAATCCTTCAGATTTCTCACATAATCCTTGTATGCCAAAGTGTCCCCGAGAGCTTTTATTATTTTTGTCTTTTATATATCATTTATATATTACTGAATAATATTCTATATTAAAAATATATATATTATATGACTGACATTCAGCTACTGTGGCTCTTGAGGATTTTTTTTAATAAACTGGGCACATCAATTTCTTATTGATTTTCTGGGTTTGAGGCTCATACAATTGCACTGATGTCAAGGCCATCACATAGACAAATGCAGTCATTCTCACATTTATATTGTCAGATCTTAACTGCTGTAATTGAAGTCACAGGATGCAGTGTTAGCACAGTGACTAACTCAGGCTTTGTTTCATATAGTCATTGCACATGCAGCCATAACTGACAATTAGCAAATGTCACAAAGAGAATAAAAAGCAGATTTTGAATGGATGGTGAAAAAGTTCACTTACAATAATGCAAAGCCCTTAGCTATCTCAAGATGCTCTATTTTTTGCCTAAATTATGACAATTGTCGAACAAATAACTGTAATTGACAGTAGTTCATGTTCGGTCTGCTCGTGCTCATTCACTCACCTCCTGATGCAACTGCTTTGTGTTAGACTCGGTGCACCAGAAATAATTGTACCTGTTGAATTGCAAGTGACAATTTCTTCCTTTATTGCGCACTCCACATATTTTTATGAAGCCACAAATTAGCAGGTGGCATTACCTGTCATTGAGAGCAGGTTAAAATGATTGTTATAGTGGAAAAAAAATAAAATAGGAGAGAGGCCGGACCTCTAAAAAGACTTTAATGGTTGTTCTGTTGCTAAGACATTTTAAAAGTTTGAATTTTACCCTCCTCTAGGAGCCAGTATGATTTCATATTGATCTACTGTTACATTGATCCACCTACCCACCTATATCTTGAGCATATCCTGAGGTCCAAATGCAGACGAAATTGAGGTGAAGATGAACTTCAATTATACTATTTGGCTTTACATTCATTACCTTTACCAATAAATCAGGATTAACAGATTTACAAGACATATTTTTTCTTTCTTTCTTTTTTGCCTCTATACACCCAAACCAACCAATTCAATATTAGCTGAGCAAATTGCAAGAGTATAAAACTTGTCTCATTACCGATTCACAGGCTTGTCTTATCATGTATAGCCAGACAAGCTGCTTGTTGACTCAACCTTGGCTTCCTCAGAGGCAACATTTTGAAGGGAAAATTATCATTTTGATGGGAATAATGTCTCGGTATGCTGCCGAAGTCACTCTGTCGTCTCCAGTAGATTAAAAAAAACTTTAGTCAGACGCCATCTCTCCTGAGATTGAAAAGGTATGCAGTGATAAAAACATGAGAGGCCTTCTTTGTGTATCTTAAATAATTAATTTATTTACTGAAGAAAAAAAAGGCTAGATAGAAACTCCTCTGCCAAGGCCAATATCCTACTTCACAATCTTAAAAGTGCAAGCCTCACCAAATTGTTATGAATTCAGACTTTACTCATACTACACCATTATGCCAATCTTATGGTATGGCTCAGTAAATTTGTGTGATCTTGCTGGCAGACAAACTGCTGGTTTAGATTTTAAAACATGGAAATCTTTATTAAAATTGGAATACTTTCATTATCTCAGATGATTCTCAGTTTCAATTCTTGGTGGTTTAAAATTCTGTCTCTTGTTAAAATAGGGTTTTGTTTTGTTTTTCAACTTACATGTAATTATCATTGTTATGATTTATCATTGTTTATCTTGATTGATTCTACTGTATATACAGTACTGTGCAAAAGTTTTAAGAAGGTGACCAAAATGCTGTAAACAAAGAACGCTTTCAGAAATATAAATGATTGTTTTTTGGCCCCAAATGTGTTCTGCACCAGGACAACGACCCCAAACATACAGGCAAAGTCATTAAGAACTATCTTCAGTGTAAAGAAGAACAAGAAGTAATGAAGTGATAGTATGGCCCCCACAGAGCCCTGATCTCGACATCATCAAGTGTGTCTGGGATTACATGAAGAGACAGAAGGATGTGAGGAAGCCTGCATAAAAAGATCTGTGGTTAGTTCTTCAAGATGTTTGGAACAACCTACCAGCCGAGTTTCTTCAAAAACTGTGTGCAAATGAACCTAAAAGAACTGATGCTGTTTTGAAAGCAAAGGGTGGTCACACCAAATATTGATTTGATTTAGATTTCTCCTTTGTTCATTCACTGCATTTTGTTGATTGATGATAATAAATAATTAACACTTCCATTTTTGAAAGCATTCTTTGTTTGCAGCATTTTTTCCTCATCTGCCTAAAACTTTTGCACAGTACTGTACTTCTGTGTACTAAGTCATCTCTTGCTTTGTCTTATTTGCATTAATATCAAAAGGTGTTTTTGTAATTAGTTTTTTTTTTTCCTTTTAATTTTTCATCAGAGTTGGTTTGCCTTAAAACAACTGAAGTCATGGTTTTCATTTTCGAAGGTGGTAAGCAGAAGTTTCCAAAACTGCAATAACTATTAGGTATATCTTAATATGTCAAATGTCTAACGGCCCCATTTGGGATTGTGCTGACATTTTTAAAAGTTGTAGAAAACTAATTGACGATCATTTCCTCTAATAATGGCACACAGAACGCTATTGATTGGACTCAAAAGAGAGACAGTATATTGATTTTGTTATCTGCTGAAGGTAAGTGCCTACATTGCTGTTTTCTTATGTTGCCACCAGCAGGAACACTTGAGACTATCCATTACTTGTTTTTCTCCTTCTTCTGTGGTTTTATTTCTTTCATTTCTTTCATTCTCATCTTACCATTTTCTCCCTTATGAATTTCACCTCTGTTGCTGAGTTGGTGGACTGAGATGGAACAAGCTCATATCTCCCTAAGTCTCTCTCATACCCTCTGGGTTTATACCCACCTGTCTTATTGTGCTGCTCTGGTTACTTCTGCTGCATATGAAGTTTGTGTCTTTGTGTGCACGTACAATATGAGCACATTTGGAATTTGGCTGAATACGTGTGTGTGAAATCTTTGTGTTTGCTCCTGCATGGACACCTGTACTAATTTGTTATTGTACGTACAAACGTGTGATACTGAGTGTGCATTTACATATGTCTACTGAGTATGCCTTGATTACTTTGAGCATGGACGCATACAAGCCTCCATGCGTGCAGCAGTAGGTGCGTGTGCACGTGCATGTGTCTGCATTACCTTGTATCAGCTTCTGTGTTGGAATCTCCCAGAGACTATCTTCCCCCAGGTGTCACGGTATCATGATAAATGAGCTCGGCACCACTGAGACAACCACAATACCCCACAGCAATATATTTCCATAACTTCTCACTGCTTAAAGTAATATATGCAATTTCTTGATAATACAGGGGCACCATTATAAGACATTATGGGATAGACCTTTGGCTTCAAACCTTATAAAGATGGCTAGCTAAGTTTGGAACTACCTTCTGAGATATCAAAAAGCTGCTGATATGAAAAAAGAGCCACCAAAAAAATATTACGGCATAGCTCTGTTCAAATAACTGTTCAAATAGCTACTGTGAGGGCCGAGGGGCCACCTTTGGTTTGCTGTAAAATAATATTCATTGCACCAAAACAAAAACAAAATAAGATGTTCACTGTGATACCTTGTTAAGTTAGTAAGTAAGTAATGTCTCTTCTAGTTTTTAGCTTTTTATACTGATATGATTTGAAATGTTATTAATGGTTTTATGATTCAAACCTCAGTGGTAACCTTCGAAAATCAAAACAAACCCATTGTCAGATCCCACAAGGTTGCTTGTGTCAGCTTTTTCATGACATCTATCATTTCCACACTTTTCCTTTGAATGTATTTTGAATGTAATTTATGTAGTCTAAAGCACTGATCATTTAAAAAGCCAACACTTAGCACACAGGCCCCTTTGTTTTAACTGTAAGCAGAATCCTTAAAGTCCCTTGCAAGTGCTGATGACATCACATTTCTTAATCTTGGCTGTATTTGTAAAGCGGGAGCAGCTGTAATCAATTGGCAGGTTGATAAAAACGTATAATGAGGACACAGAGAAAGATGCTTCTAGTGCAACCTCATTATCTCCAAGTTTATGTTTATCTGCCAAGGTGGACTTGCCAAGTTTGCTGGATTTTTTCCAAGCCTTTCTCTTGGGAAAGACAAAGTCACAATCCAGTACATTTGTAAATAAAATTAGGAAGTTATGCAACATTCACAGCTGGGAGCTAAGTATAGGAGTGGGCAGTATGCCAAACTGATCTTAACTTGCACATGAAACAAAACCACTTTCCACATCAGCTGATGAGCCATTTGCTCCCACAGGTTACTTACAGCAACTTTTTTGGTAGCCTGTCTGTCAGGTTCAATGAGAGTGGCAATTTCAGATAAAATATCAAATAGAAAGGTGCTTATTCTTTTATTCAGGATGAGTGGAGTATCTGAACCAACCGCAAAGGAACTGGAGAAAAATCTCTGCTGATAGTGGCTTGTATGTTTTGAAATCAAAGGCTAAACATCACCTTTGGTAGCCTAAAATGAAAGTGGGATACTGTATAGACTTCAGAGATTTTACTTACAAAAGTAGTAATGCCAATATTTAGAAGGCTACACAAAATCCCTTTTTGGCTTTTTATTTACAGATATCCCAAATAATGGGACACTTTGATTTTTAAAGTCTAAAATAAAAAAGGAAGAAGAATTATTTTATAGTTGCTCTTTGCAGTTCTTTGATGTAATATCCAAAGCTTAATAGCTAAAAACTAGAATCTGTCCTGTGAAGATTTTTAAGCAATTTAATAGGTGGGCAACTATGACAAGTGTCACAGATTAAAAATCAATCAAGTGTGAAAAATTGTCACAATCTCCTCTTCTGTCTTCTGAGTAATGGATTTTAATAATGGTCAAAAAAGTGTTTTGCTGAACATTTCAATGAGACATTGGCATTGATATTTGACCTTTTGAGAGCTTAACTCATCAAATGCTTTAGATATTTGATATTTTTGTGAAATTCTGACATAATTAGCACATACTACTTTCTTGAGTTATGGCCAAAATGAGCTCACACTGAGCTTGACCTTTGACCACTAAAATCCAGCCAGTTTCTCCTTGAGTCCACGTGAATCTCTGAGCAGGACTGAACAAATTCTCTCAGAGCATATAAGAGATCCTGTGTTCAAGAAAGATGGATGCACAACCTGAAAATGTCTGCACAAGCATTAAAAATACTACTTTTGCAGACTTTTTAGGTCATTTCATCTACCACTAAGCCATACTGCATGCTCTTTAACATTAAATTCCCTATTTTCCAGTCAAGAAAGAAAAGCACTATAGTTTCAACTGAAATAACTCTTTTTTTCTGCTTCCCTTCCATGTTGAAAAAAGGACATATTACATAACTGCAATGATATTTTAATCTCAAATATGATGATCTGCTTCAAATCCACCTTAAAAGTCTCCATTTGATAAGTGAAAGTTGAAAAGTGCAAGCACAATAAAATGATTTGATAATGTCTTGGCTTTCAATGTAGTAGTGAGCCATCATGGATGAACTTTCTTGAACTTTCATACACACAAACACAAAACAACACTTGTTTTTAGGCTAAAGCAACAACTACTGAAACATATTGCCTGAAGTCCTGTAAATGTTGCATCACATATAATGTCTCGAAGGAGTCCACAGGTGCATATCAAAATTAGTTACAGACCCACTCAAATGTCTCCAAAAAGACAAGGACAATTGCCCCAGAAATCAGAGCACATGAGGATGGTGGGAAACACAGAAGAAGAGATACCTCACCTCAAAGAGAATCAAGAGTTGGCAACAGAATCTGTGTATAACAAAAACCAATACTAATTTCTTAAAGAAGTGAGAAAATATAAGGAAAGTAATGTGTTTTTCATTGTTTCTTCTATACTCAGGTGATTTGAATTTGAAATGAAAAGTTGTCTATGAGCAAACAGTGCTGACTTTCAACTGTAAATATGTTTGCAACTAATCACATCTGTACTAGATAAACAACGCAGTACTCATATCACTTTTTGTGTAGTCCCTTCAAATTCGAGAGAGTGCATCACAATGCTATAAAAACAAGAGCACTCAAAAACTGTGTGTTGGTAAAGCTTTGAAATGTCGTGAAATTACCTTTTTACAGAAAGACTGTGTCTAATTGTGTTTGAGCTGTGAAGGGTTTTCAACTATTGTCACCCAAATATATGTAACACATTTTCTGTCTCTTGGATTGTCTCATGAATCTGACAACTCTTCAGTCATTTTAAGGTATGATGATCAAACAGCGTCTTGAAGAAGTTTAACAGTTAAGGTTAACCAAGGTTAGGCTGCTCAGTAAAGAACAGGATGTTTTTCCTGACTGACTGGTGTGTGGTTCCTGGAGTTTGCTGGTAGTATACTGCCTGAGTGAAAACCTCCCTGTGATTGCTTTGGACACTAGAAGACTGCAATGGCTGCCTGTAGTTTGCATGGAAGAGACAAGCTTGTTTGCAAATACTACTCACCAAACTTTAATGAACTTAAGACAATTGCAACACTGGAAACTCTTTTGCTGTGACACTATTCACACTATTAACCAAAGCAATCACAAACAGGTATGTGTGGTTCCAGTACCCTCTGACACAAGTTTCATCTGGCAACAGCCAGCAACCACTGACCAACCTGCTGAGGAGTACATATTTTTCCGTAGTGACCAGACCACCAACCCATCTCTAGGCCTGTGTGACTGAGGTTTAAGACAGTTCATTTGACTAATCTGACCATCTTAAGTCAGGAAATAGAATTATCAGTGTAACCACAACCTATTCCTCTACACTTAATTGTAATCTTGGACAGATTAAAGTGGGAGTTAATCACAAGTTTGTGAATAACAACTACTCAAGGTTGAAAGTGAGCAGGAGCATCTTTATGCTTCCAAACAGACTTTTTAAAAGTGTTTTCCATCACTGCTGACATAAGCTGGAATAAGAACAACCCTGTCTAATTTTTTCTCACTTGGAGAGCAGGTGCTCTAATGACATATCAGTCTTATAACCATGAATACCTGGACTGTAAAATTGAAGAAAGCAAAGTCACATTTATTTCCCACAGTTTCTTATACAGGCTTCAAGCGTCTGTGTCCCACTGTAGTTAATTGCGGCTCTAAGCCGACGCCATGCCCTCCCTGTCTATTACGTCGCGCCTGGCTATGTCTGAATTGTCTGTGTTGATGTGAGTCACTCTAGGAGAGAAATTCAATTACCTCCCCTCGCTACCCAGTCATGGCTCTGCCCAGCCAAGCTGAAGTATGACTGATATCTGAAGGAGAGGAAATAGAGAGAAAAGGGAGGAACAAAAAGAAAGAAGTGTTGAACTGAATGTGTGTGTATTTGAGAGGAAAAAGAGGAAATAAAAAAAGGCAAATCAGAAAGAAATGGGTTAATGAAAATGACACGATAGAGTTAAAGTTTGAGTGAGAGGAGATAAATGAAGCAAAACAGGAGACTCAGAATATAAAGATGCACTTTCATGAAAACATAATCTGACATTCACCATTCGAGCTATTTGTCCTTGATGGAGGTCTGAAATATATTGGCATCACATCCAGGAAACATGATTATTGGAAGCTGTTTGGTTTTATGGGACATCAAATAAAATTCCAAACAAATAGATCTCCTCAGCATATAACACTGTACGATATTAATGTATAATGTTAAAGTGTATTTGACGCACCGTGTGTGTGTGTGTGTGTGTGTGTGTGTGTGTGTGTGTGTGTGTGTGTGTGTGTGTGTGTGTGTGTAATAATGGCCACTATCTACTGTCTGCTATAAAACTTGGGTATATGAACTAGTAGAGGAAGATGAGATACCTGAACATAACAGTGGTGTCAAATACAACCCAGACCACACGGAGTCATTCTGAGATCATGCAGGTGTATTTGGGGTGAAAAGAGGACACAGAAATGAAAAGATGATCTGGTCCCTTCACAGTATGGTAGTCAGGGCTACATGACAGCTTATAGTAAGATCAAGATGACCTGAGGGCCTGCAAAATTGGCATTTTCCAATAGTCAGGACATTGTTTTGTTTTTTTGTTTTTCTCTTTTCAGCCCACCACTGTGGAAAGTATGTAAAAGTTATGCCAACAGAATGCTGATACACTTGCGCACAATCAGTGTTTAGTACAGACATCCCATGATGGACTGAGAGCGGCACCCTTCGCCCAACCAGACACTCTATCCTACAATCTGTTAAACCAGACCTTCCCAAAGTGTGGGGCCCGCAGAGCCATTGCAGGGCTCTGCGGGATGAAAAGGGGGGAAAATAAAACAAAACGCTTGGACACTGCTAGCATGGGGCGCCCACACAAACGCAAAGCAGGAGATGAAGCATCGCTGAATATGTTTCCAAACCAACTTCATTCTAAGACTAGAAAATATGGTGAAGCATATCTGCCCTTTGGTTTCACCTGCACAAGTGCCAAGGTAGGTCTCCCCTGCAGAATTGGTTTTCCCTGCGTCAGGAGCAGCGCTGGGCTGTTTAAGTCACGGACAAACAGAATTTTTTAGTTCACAAACACTTGTTGTAATGACTAACTACTCCTGACATTTTGGAGATGTTAGCTCTTTATACAAACTTTATGAAATAAAGGTTTATGAAATAAACCACAATGGAGCAAATATGGGTGTGTTTGGTTGGAGGATGTGTTTGTGCATGAGCGCGTGCACGCGCCGGGGGGGGGGGGACACGAACATTTTTCTTGTAAAACAAAGGGGGGCCCAGCAAAAAAAGTTTGGGAACCACTGTGTTAAACAAACCAATGATCCTTTTCATGTCCTAGAGACTAGAGGAGTCCAACTTTCTTTGATCTTCCAACTGTGAGCAGCAAGCAGCCTAAAACAACTCAATTCACAACAACTAATTTTCCCCTGCTATGGGATGTTTCTCTGACAACATACAGTGTTCCACAATAACAAGCTGATATGTTGGACTGTAAAAGACCAATTGAGTCTGCCAAACAGTAAATATGCTATTTTTTTCCTCATCACCCCATGCCCCAGTATGTGCACAGTTTCAGAAAAAGACCTAGAAACATCCTCCTACTCAGCAGAGAAGGGGCAAATGACCCAGGAGAGACAAAATGCAGCCGTATATGACAAGAGGAACTGCGAAATCAGCCATTTGTCTTTACTGTTGCAGCTAACAACAGAGGCAAGGAACATCATGTTACATTCAGTGCCATGCATTTTCATATATACAAACACAATACAATTCATGTTACATACAATTCACAATCCATTATTGCTAAAGCATCAGTAAAGAGCAACGCAAGGACTCTTTCAGTCTAAAGCACCTATTGCTGAAGCACATTGCCTGGAGTACTGTAAGTGAATCATTGCATCACATATGCCTCAACAAAGTTAACAGGCCCTTGTCAGTAATGGTTCAAGTTCCAGTCAGACAAAAGACAAAAATGTGAGTTCACTAAAATGGCAAGAAACTGGAGGAAAGTTAGATAGACCCCACTTCAGAGATCCAAACCAAGGGTTGGCAGTGGGATCTATGTAGAGGAAAGGCCAAGACTAATTTCTTAAAGAAGTCGCAAAATACAAGGAAAGTAATGTTTTTCATTGTTTAGTCTATACCCAGGTGCTTTGGATTTGAAATGAAAAAATGTCTATGAGCTGAAAGTGCTAACTTTCAGTTCTAAATATGTTTGAGGCTAATTGCATCTATAATGGGGGAACAATGTAACACTTACATAAATTCAGGACAGTGCAGCATATGCTTGTGATCAGCAGAGTAGCTTGAAGCCTTCTATTTTTCTGATTTCAAAAATGCAGAAAAAAGACCAGTGACACCCTTGTGAGTCATGATTTTCTATATGTGAAGTGTTTATGTTGATGAGTCAGTGTTTAAAGCCAAAAATAGCATTGGCAGTACTTGATGGCATCTAAAACAATCAAACACTTGTTAAATATTTACAACAAGTGAAGGTTCTGGGCTGTTTTAGAGGCGGTGCAGAGAAAAGCAACAAGCAACATTGCACTGCTTTTTGCAGTCTGATAAAGTGTTAATCTATTTATCTAGAGCTCAAAAATCACAACTTCACACTCACTTCTGTGATAAGGTTTTGATAAGGTCATATTGACAAGAGTGAGAGAAGTCGTTACTGGACAAATGCACAACAGTTACATCTCCTGTGGCTGCCAAAGGGATGTCGCTTGATAGTTTTCATCATATTTCAGAGCTCTTTAGTGGTGAATTTAGATAATCAAAATGGCAGACTGCCAGCTTGTCAAAAGCTTGTCTTGGAGCAGCTTGTCTTTTGCTTTGGCATTTTTATTCATAAGCATTCCCACTAAGTGCTTTTTGTTGTATGACAAAGCTAAGCTGAGGCCTATTTTCACCCTGCTGAGAGAGCAGTTACTGGAATCAAAGCTAGATCACAGTTGTCACAATGCCATTTCATTGTGTATTACCATAGCATACCACCAGCTCCAACAACCACTGCTATGTCAATGAAAAGGGAACAACAGAAGGCACACAATCAACACAAGTGAAGTGATCCATTCGTTTAAGTGGAAGTATGGAAAATCGCCAGGTATGTTTGTATTTTTCTAAAATCTGAGAACGTCCTCTCTTACATAAAAGGGGTTCATAAATTCTGATCGGGTGTGATAATTACACTTTTTATCCCATTCAAATCAGTAGGTTTATACTATCAGGTGTGTTACAGCTGAAGCCTTTGACTTATTAGACTAAGAGCCTCAGTACTCCCTCTAACACATTTCATTAGCATGGAAAATCCACTAGGGATATGAGATTACATTATTAAATGGAAGCTGTGCAAGTGATTGCTGTTGCCATTATGACTATGCAAAGAATCCAATAATTTTTGATATGTCCAGAGTTTGCTGTACAGTAATAGAAAGGGCACAGAGCAGAGGATACAACCTTACAGTCTGGATGTGGTAACCTGCAGTTGTAAGTAATTGCTGGCTACATCACAGGCTACATGTAGATTAAGCTACCACCCTTCTATGGTCATCATTATGAAAATAGTATTAAGAGCTTGTCTGTTATGTAACTCTGTGTGAGTTCAACTCAGCAATAAGCCCCAGAGAATATGGCCTGCTGGATTATTAAAGTCTGGTTCTGTCTATATTGATTGGTCCTGATGCCCTTGAGGGAGGCAGGCTGTTTAGTGGTGTGACGGGCACAGTGAGTCATAAACACAGCGACAGGATGTCAATGAGCCATAAACACTTCTATAAAAACTATCTCTCCCTGGTGCTGCTGAAATTTGTTTCACATCACATAAACATAGAGGTGAATTGACAAGGCGTTTCAGTGCGTGTGTTTTTCCATCATCCCATTTGGCTGTAATAACCCTACTGTATATAGGAAGAGAACAGAAGAATAGAGGATGTTTTTAATGTAACAACATAAATGAGTTGTGAAGTAAAAAATAAAATAATATTAAAATAATAACTACACCATTTTATTTATACTACCCAGCCTTCACAGCAATCAAACATGCTCTGTTACAGTGAAGGACTTCAAGAAAACAAATGTTAAAAAAGATCTAAAGATGTGCAAATCATGCTTTACCCAGGAGGCCCACTTAGTACAACCAGCTTTTATTCATACAGGTTATCTCATTGCATTTCAGTAATGTAAAAGGGCAATCCATAACGTTACAAATGATTTTACATTATATGGTATAGATGTACATTTCTGAAACTCACAAGTAAAATGCACAAGTAACATATCCCTGTGCACTGTGCTGCAAACTCATGTGCCTAACATGAGGCGCACCATTAATATGTTTAAAATTATAGCTCTTTCTGCTGTTGGGCTGAAGTAATAAAGCATTTTTAGTTTTCACACACAGCACTGGCATATTATAATAGGTAAAGGCATAATGGTATTTGACATTTGAATGTGAAAAGTGTCAAAAACCTGTGAAAATACAGCAGCATCTCCAAAACTGATGATCTTATACCATTTGACACATGCTGCTGGGAAAACATTAGCTACATTTTAGTCTTAGTTTCTATGGCACATTTAGAGCTGTGAAGTGTATTACATACTTTAATTACATTTTCAGATGCTATTTCAAGTTAAAACGTTAGCATAAACATTATACAAACATTGTTTATACAAGGGCATATGCTCCATTTTTGTGGAGCTGACGAAGCCTATGCTACTATATATATGACAAGTAGAACTATACCCAGCAACAGAAGCATGTAGACAAACCAATGGAAGTCACTATGGCAATGCCTACCCATCCATAAATATGATTAGTTATGTTCTTTGAAGCATGTAACCTGCCAAGATGCCCTGTGTATGCAGCAGCAGTAGCAGTAAATTAAACATATATTATGCACAGTATCGCATAAATAAATGACTACAGATTTCAATCAGCACTGTACATCCACTTTAAGTAAAACAATAGGCATTATATTTTTGTAGTTAGGTTCATGTGAGTTGTGTTGGTTGTTGACCACTAAACTACCATTCTTTAATGTTTTACCTCCTACTGTACATGTTTAAGAAAGTAAATAATTATATTTTCACTTTTGATATTGGGTGTTTTATGTCAAGTAAGGCTTGAAAATACTTGTCCACATGCATCAGTTAAAGTAGAGTGTACACACACACAAGCAAAAATGTTAACAAGGACAGGACTTTGAAAGAGAAACTACACAAACGTGCCTTACATCTGAACAAACAGTGTCTTCATTTGTAATCAGTGTGCATGCAAAAGTGGAGCCAAGCATCATGCTGAGGGAGCTCCCATAAGGAGAAGGTCTTGGCAGACACAATATACTGGCAGAAGGTGTCCCAGACCTCTGTCTTCTGTAACCCACAAGCCCCCCAAGCCCGCTCTACCCCCTAACCAACCAATCTCTTTCTGACTCAGAGACTAACTGACAAGAGACAAAAGACAATGTCTGTCATTGCTAACGGCGAGGATTGTGTCATGAATGAATATCATGTGGGTGACGAGGGATTTTGGTTCAAACTCTATGGCTAAGACTATAAAAATCTCTGAATACATAATCTATTATTGCTCAACAATAGTGGCAATCATGAGTCACAAAACAGATCAAGTACTGACTAGGGACATTCATTAAAGGATCATCAGGCAGTACAGTAATTAGTACAGACCCAATTCTCAAGAATATCAATTTTTGCACTCATATCTTTTTGACAGAAATCCTGCTGTTTCTAGATTAAGTACAAAAAAGTTGTGAAGCAATCTCTGTAAACAATTATCTGCATAGAAATATAAACTCTGTACACAAGAGGCAAGCAGAGACTGTATCCATCAGATAGATACCCGAGTCATTCCTTAGTACTACTCTTCTAAGTTAGTTGCTTTGCTGTCTTATGACTCTTATGTCTTATAACAAAGGAATTTCTCAATCTTTGTTTCAAATCTATGTGCTTCTAGCTAGATCGGATATAAGCAGTGCAAGTAGTGAACTTCTATGTATGTAGAAAGCATATGTTAACCAAGTGATAAGCTGAACCTTGGTAGTTTACTACTGCTGGATGATATAACTGTCACCATGTAAACCATGAAATTATTGTGAAATATTTTGAAAAAGATAAAAGTACATATCCTCACTGAGCTGATCTGAGAAAGTTAAAAAACAATTTTCTAAGATAGAAGTGAAAAACAAAGGCCAGGTCAGAAAATCAAGCTGCCCTGTCCCACAATGATAGCTGCATATCAAAGGTACTCTGACAGCATTAGAATGGACACTGAAAAAGACACAAGCATAGAACAAAGCAGGAGAGACATAATGAGGCAAAAAGGTGGGACACTAGCCAGAGCACCCGTGTCATCTGCTGGCTGTGATCACTGCATGAAACACTGAAAAAAGAGAGGACAAAAAGAGGCAGTCTGTAATAATAGGGATGCCATAATATTGAAAACCCAAATAAGCTGGCTATTGCTGTCTAAACCATTCAGATACCAAGCTTTTTATTATATCTATAAGACATTTCTTAATTCCTTAAAGAAAAACGCTGGAAGAGTAATAACTTTGAACTATGTCTGCAAAATTTAACAGAAATTTTAAGAAATGTAAAAAAAATTATTAACAATTTCCTGCCTGTAGAAAGTGGCTAATCGAATGCAATGATGGAACTACATATTATGTATGCACTCTGTTTGTGTGTGTGTTGTCTATGATACAGCACAGTTTGCATTATAATAAGAGTATTTAAAGTGGGAGCATAAATGACTTGCATGATAATTTTCTATTTAGATGATAGAGCCATCGTGTTATTTGTCTTCTAATGAGCTCAATGGACTTCTAGGAATTCTGTTTGATTGGTAGCAAGATTGACAAAATGCACCTAGCTAGCTGCTTCAGCATTGCTATTAAGTTACTTGTAAGTTAGGTTAAGTAATGAAAGACTGAAATGACTTGTACAAATGAGTAGAATTGTAGATATGGCCCTTATGTATACACACCTGTCACGCTGAAATTGTATAAGTACATATACAGGCAAATAAGTTTATCATGATTTTTACTGCTTTTGTCTGAAAACACCATTCTGTCACGGAGCTTCTCATCTGTTTGTATCATTCTTCAAATTACTCCCATTTTGTGGAACGAGTTGGTTATTGTCTCTGGAAGCAGCCTTAACTTTTCTTGACTGCTCTTCAGTTAGAATCTATGGCACATGTTGTTTCAATGGGCATGTCGGTGTCACGTTAACAATGGCTGGAGCTGGACAAGATGAGAAGTCAACAGTTTTCTCTGCTTGTTTGCACATGCACAGTATCCAGGAGCTACAGTATCCAGAGTCATACGCAGTGAAGCTAAAGTATGTAAAAAGTATTTAAACTAAGCTCAACCTTATACATCAGTAGTGTTATTATATATATAATACTTTCCCACAGAATAATTACTTTTACTTTTAATATTTTAAGTACAATTTGCCATAATACAATTTAATATGTGGTGAAGTGTTCTAAAAATCCCAGTGAACATTGATGGTTACGACAAATATTCTGATACCTTTACAAATGATACATTTTACATTTCTTCAGTCAGGAAGGAGTGCAGAAATGTGAAGGTGTCCAGGAGGAGTGCAACAAGATATGCAAGGCTTATATATTTAAAAAAACAAAACAAAAAAACAAGCTGCACTAAATCATTAAATATTTCTATAGTTTCTTCTTATCGTTCTGCAAAATCACTGCAGAGATTGTGCGTGTATGTGTTTTGTGAATGACAGTAATACATCCATACAGAAAGTTGTATTTGTGCATAAGCGTTGCACTTGCCCTCAGTGGGGGAGAAATGCTCCTTAATGGATCCCTGTAATGTTCCAGCCACAGTCATTAGGGACTCAGACAGGCAACATATATTCAGAGGAAATCTTTGAGTAATTAAAGGAACCGTCTGCTATTGTGAGAAGGGGGCTGGCTTTAATAGGAAGTTCTATTAGTCTGTCATGGTGAAGCCTAATGGCTGACCACAATACTATCATTAGAAACTCTATCTGTTTGTGTGTGTGTTGGCTAATCGCATAATTAAATGGACTATGATTCATCACAGACAAGTAATGGGAATACAAACCTTTCTCCTCGTTATCTGTCTCTGTCCTTTTGTGTTTCTATTTCATCTGAGCTTAGTTACAATTTGATTAACGTACTGAGTATCTTTCTTTAAAGCTTTTTGTTACTTAACGCAGAACTGTAATTCCTAATTTCTTTGTTTCTATTTTAGTTTTAAGCCATGTTTCCCTCGCCCCTCTTTTATTCAGTGTCATTTTTGCTCCTCTTCTTTACTGTCTTGTCCTTTTCTATAACCTCCCATCATCATTATCCTAATGCTTTCATCTTTCCTTCTCTGTTTGGATTCATTCAATTTGTCTTTCCTGTCTCTGTCAGCGTTTTCTCTTTTCCCATCACTCCGACTCCAATTTCCCTTTCTCCTTTTTCAGGCGCTCTCTTTTCATTATTATGTTACAGTAAAGCTATAGTATTTGCCAAGAGTGCTGCTTTCTGTTAGCATATGGTGAAGTATCTTGTCTCCGCAGAAGTCATCAGTGTTTGCACTGCCCCGTCAATCCTGTAAAATCTAAGCAGATGGTTTCTTACTATTAACTGCTGATGAAAGTGTTCTTGCTCAAATGGAGGATCATAATGCGTTAGATAGATTTAACTCTTTTCTTCCTGGAAACAACAAAACAGAACATCTTATTTTTAGCTTTGAGGGGGTTTTGTCAGGTGCTGCGTTTTCACAACTGTTTCTCCTAAACAACACTCCCACAATATTTTTCTGGTTTGTTTTGCAAACTACATATATTCCAGGATGTGTGACCTCCCTGTGCTGCTCACAAGCTGTGGATGAGTGTGAAGCAAAAAGGAAAAATCTTTCAGTTAAATAGATTTGTGTATGGTTCTTTACTTGGCGAAGCACTGCTATAAATTTATCAAATTTATCATATTTGAGCTGCTATTTAAGCTGATATTGCAAGAATGAAATGCGTTGGGAAAAAATTACCTGATGCCATCACGTTAGCCAAATATACAGCTTAAAAATCTGCAGTGCTTTTATTTTATTTCATTTTAATTTATAATTTTACACATCGTGTTTTGTTTTATAGAGCCAGTTTCACACAAAAGTAAAAGTTAGGCACAATTAAGCCAAAATTTTGAGATCCATGATTTAATAGGATCCTGTCAGCATCCTTCCCTTGAGAGTGTTCAGTATCATCCCACAGCCATCTTGTAAGATCTATCTGAGCAGATGGTCACTCCTCATGAAACTCTGATGACAGCACAGTAATCTGACTCAACAGAGAAAAAGGCTGTTGGATTAACACTAACTCCAGTCAAGTGGAATACCTACACAGGTGCTCAGCGCTGAGCTGGAATGTCCTACCCATGACAGTTACTGGGTAAAACAACGGCTGTCTAGAACTACACCTCTCAGTGATTTTCGAAATTAAAAACCCTTTATTTTACATCTAATTTATTTTTATGTATTTGGTTTGCCAGTGAAGACACTGAAGTTGCCAGTGTAGAGGTCTGAAACTTTGTTAGTGACCAAGAACATGCATCGGCCTATGCAAACATGTTCATCTGGCTGAAATGACTGGCTGATTGGTCTGCTGACAAATCGGTTGCCATGGATGTTATGAGATCACTGGGCAGAGGTGATTGGGTCACAGTTTCTGTAGTGACTGTGGTCGAGAGTTACACTGAGGGGCCAGATGGGGCAGCAGCAGGGTGTGATAGCTGCTATCCTCAGTACTTCATCACCTTAAAACTAGAACAGAGAAACAATGTGATGATGTGAAATGAGCTCAGTAAAACCATTTTTACAGGTTGTGGAGATAACAAAAAATTCTAAATATCACATTTACTTACTTGTATTTGTCGTTTTGTGTTGTGTAACCATCTAACTGACAATTGTGTGCTATTTTACTCTTGCCATTTTGATGTAAGTATAGGGACAATGCCAATCCTTGGATTGAAGGCAAACATCTTAAAGCTCAGACGTTGAAATGGTATCATGTTAATCTAAAGGCTGGGGCATTTACATATTTTCTTGTCAACAGTGGAGCAAGATCTATGGTAAAAACTGGCAATTAATAATAACTCGTTTGATTATTTCCTCGAGCATTTACTTATCTTTAAAATTTTGCCAAAATTTCATACAATTTGAAATTTCTTCTGCACTGCAAACCTCACTGTTACCGAGGGCTGCAGAGAGCCATGTGTTACTTCCACAAATGTAACATTATGTCGGCATCCGCTTTTTCCCACCAGACAGCCTGTTCCACCACTCACTCCACGGATGACTCAACCAACCAGTTGGGTTAATTTAGAAATAGCAAAGCTTCCCCTTCTTTGAGTATCGCATCTTATGTCACAGGAGTTCTAAAACAACAATATGCAATAAAAGCTCAAATACATAAATGTACATGAAAAAGTAGAAATATAAATGAGGCCCCTCACACACAAGTTAACCAATAGTCTGTTGTTTTAACTGTTTTAATAGTGAGTTGTTGCCTCTTTGTCACTACAATACCAAAATAACTCCATTTACACAACAGTGTAAATGGACTGTACAATTGAGAATAGTACACTCAGTCAGTTGTACACAACCAAGCCTAAAAGAGGTATTGTGAACTTTTTCCTAATGATAAAATGATTTTGCAGTCTCTTTTTAAATCACAGCTTACACTTTAGCACAGGTTTTAAACAGTTTATCATTCCTAAAATAAAACTAAAAAATAAATGGATATATACAGTTTTTTTTTAAGTCAAGAGAAATCACTCTTTACAGGTGATGCTTAAGAGGCATGTAAAAAGTGTATAATAAACTGTATAATGTTAAAGTGTATTTGACGCGCCGTGTGTGTGTTTCTGTGTGTGTGCGCGTGTATTTCAGCATGTGAGACTGTCCCAGTGTGTCCTCAGCAGGCCTGTCAGTCCAAGTCATCTTTACCTGAATGATGCCACCATGACTCCATCTGTCACCAGAAGCCCAGGCCAGAAGATAAAAAATGAAAAAGATATTCAGAGTGAACACGGAGAACGAAAACAATGGTGTGATGAGATCGAAGGCGAAGGCATAAATACCTGGGATTCTAGATAAAATTAATAAAACTAAAAGGATGTAGAAAGAAATCCGGATTGTGAACACACAAAGACAAAAATGAATATCACAAAGGAAAAGGATTTACAAACAAGCAGACATATTAAAAGAAAGGCATGAGAGACAAAAGAAGAAATGTACACAGACAAAACCATTGTCTACTCATACAAAGAGAAATATTAAATTTTGCTGCAATATCATCCATAGGCATGAGTTGTTTATTGACATATATCTATAAAGTGTCTTTGAACTCTATTCTAAGGCAGAGAGACCGATTTCAAAGGATCTAATTTCGGATATTGAAACGGCAATGAACAGATCTCTGGATATACCTGAGGAAAAATACTTTTGAAATTTTCTTGTCATACTATCTGCTTTTGATGTTTTTAACTTCATACCAGTGAATAGGTATGCCCTGCCTTCTAACATCTTGCACCCTGTGGTTAAGCCTGGTTCTGCTGGAGGTTTCTTCCTGTTAAAAGGGAGTTTTTCCTTCCCACTATCGCCAAAGTGCTTTATAGGGTGTTATGACCCAGGGTCATTATTTGCAGTACGGTGTTGTTATTGTTTGTATTTGTATTCAGTGTTGCTTGTTTCCAGGTGGAGGCCACCCATTGGTGGAGGAAGGAAAGAGGCCAGCTACAAAAGGGGTTGGACTGGGTCAGCGAGCAGACTTCCTGGTTTCCCGTGAGCTGTGTGTCTGGGGACCGTCGTGGTGTGTGACTGCACGGGGCTGCAATATTAATGCTGAAAAAGGGGTTGTACCTGGGCTTGGTAGCTGTAGGGGTGGGAAGCCGTTTTCTTTTATTCCCCTCTTTTCTCCTGTTTCGGGTAGGGAGACAGGTTAGAGAATTGTATTTTGTTTTGGGATCGTGGGAGGTAAGTTAGCTCTGTTTTTCTTTCTAGTGTGTTTTGTTTGTTGTTTTGGCATCGCCCACCCTGAAGCTTGCTACCTGTTCAGTAAATAAATTAACCAACTCTCGTCATTCTGCCGTGGTGTGATTTTTTTTGTCGTTATTATGTATCGGGTTTATCTTTTTGTTGTGTTGCACCCCGGCTTCGGGCCGGTGTGTAACATAAATGGGGGCTCGTCCGTTTGAGGGATTTCGGGGTCGTTTGTGTGTAGTGGGGTTCGTGTGGGTGTGTGGGGGTTTTTTTGTGTTTTTGGGGGTTGTTTGTGTGGGTGGCCGCGGATGGAGTTTGATGTGGATAAGTTTGCCGAGGCGCCTTCCTTGCAGCAGTTGAGTCGGTGTCGGAGGGAGGATTTGCTGCTTATTGCGGGCCGTTTTGATGTGCGAGCGCCGGCGGGGGTGAAAAAGGATGATTTGCGACAGCTTGTCACGGTGGCTTTGAGCGAGCGGGGTTTGCTGTCGAGCGTGCCGCTTGTTGGTGGGACGGGCGGGGCGGCTATGGAGCCGTTGGCTCCGTTGTCTGTTCCTCCTGTGGCCGCCCCCTCTGTGGCTCCTCCTGCTCCGGTGGTGGGGTCGTCGGCAGAGGAGCTCCAGTTGTTGCTCCGCATTAAGGAGGTGGAGTTGACTAGTCACCGGTTGGAGGTAGAAGCGATGCATTTGAGGGTGAGGGCGTTGGAGTTGGAGCGCGGACCTCCACCGTGTGCCCCTGACTCTACGCCGCCCACGCCTGCGCCCTCTGTGCTCCCTGCGCCGCCGGCGCCTGGTCCCGCCCCGGCTCTCCGTCAGGATTTTGATGTTGGGAGGCACATTAAATTGGTGCCGCCCTTTTGTGAATCAGAGGTGGAGTCGTTTTTTCCTGCTTTTGAGCGTGTGGCTGCCGCGTTAAAGTGGCCGGAGGAGGTCTGGGTTTTGCTGTTGCAGTGTCGGCTGGTGGGTAGGGCTCAGGAGGTGTGGGCTAGCCTGTCAGCATCTGAGAGCTTAGATTATGGTGTGGTTAAGGCTGCCGTATTGCGTGCTTTTGAGTTGGTGCCTGAAGCGTACCGTCAGAAGTTTCGGCAGTGTGTGAGGGGGGGGGATCAGACTTATGTGGCGTTTGCGCGCGAGAAGGGTTTGCTCTTTGATCGGTGGTGCCAGGCTAGTGAGGTTAAGGAGTTTGCACAGTTGAAGGAGTTGATGTTATTGGAGGATTTCAAGGGGTGTCTGCCGGAGCGGGTGGTTGTTTATTTGAACGAGCAGAAGGTCGTTTCCCTCGCGAAAGCGGCGGTTCTGGCAGATGAGTTTGCTTTGACGCACAAGAGGGGTTTTTCCCCTCCGTTACGTCGGGGTTCTAGAGTTTTGCTGGAGGTGGGGGGGGGGCGTTCTCCCCCGCTCTCGCGGCGTAGCCCTACGGTGGCCGCTGGGGACCGCCGATGTTTTTTTTGTCATGAGCTCGGTCATCTCGTTGCTTCTTGTCCCGTGCTGAGGGCGAGGGAGGGGGCGCGGGCCGACATTTCGGGGGGGGCCGTGCAGTGTTGCTCCGCGGTAACCCGCCCTAGCTTAATGCTGGTTGGCGTCGTTCCGCGGGGGATAGATGAGGTGTTTCGACCGTTTGTTTCGACGGGGTTTTTATCGTTGTCTGGTGATGCGGGGGACCGGGTTCCGATCACCATCTTGAGGGATACAGGGGCGAAGCATTCGGTGGCGCGACATGGAGTCGTGCCTTTCTCTCAGCAGTCGTACTGTGGTTCTGATTTGCTGGTGTGGGGTATCAAGGTGAGTCTTTTACGCATGCCTCTCCATACGGTTACTTTGACCTCGTCCTTCGTATCGGGCGCTGTGCGGGTGGGGGTTCGAGATCAGCTGCCAATTGAAGGCATTGATCTTGTTTTGGGAAATGACTTGGCCGGGGGAAAAGTGTTTCCGGCTATGCCGGAAGTTATTGAGTGTCCTACTTCGGATCGGTTATGCCAATTCCCGTCGGAGCTGGGTGACCCCACAGTTTATCCGGCATGTGTGGTTACTCGTGCTCAAGCTCGTCGCTTGGGTGGTGAGGTGGACATATCCGAAATGTTTCCGGACGGCTCTGAGCCGCATGATAGTTCTGTTCCGGGGGTAGATGGTGGGACGGCGAAGGTTTTTAGTATGGTGTCGGAGAAGGAGGCAGCAGGTATCCGCAGGTTTGTGTGTGGTCAACTCCGTGACGAGGCAGACCTGAGCACGCTGACCTTGGGAATTTTAAAAAAGAGATATCAGACACACAACAAATGTGACTCATTAAGGCCAGAAGTAAAAACTTTCATGAAACAGGTGGTGCAAGAGGAACTGATGAAAATGCAGGATAATGATGAAAGTGAAAGTGACTCAGAGACTAAGAAGCTCCAGAACACAAGGAAAAGAGAAAATGGAAATGACGAGGTCATGAGTGAGAGTGAAGATGAATCCTGGGCAAAGAAATCACAAAATAATCATTCAAGCTCATCATCAGAATCTGAGGTTCAAGAGGACAACAAAACAGAAAGTAAAGAAAGCAGCAATGATGAAGAAAATGCCAAATCTCAAGCTGATGGTGAAGAGCCAGAGGTGAAAAAATCACAACAAAAGAGAAATGAAAATCGTCAAATTGACAGTGACGAGTCTTCTGATGAGGAACTCAGTGAGGAAAGCAACTGCAGTGACAGTCCAAAGAAAATGGTGAGAATGAACGTCGAGACAGTAACCAGCAGTAAAGATGAAGGAAGGAGAACACCACTGAGTGATGCAGGAAACGAATCAGATGGAGACTGCAAGTCAGAAACGAGTGACAAAATTAGGAGCGACGAGTCTTCTGACAGTGAAAAAGAAGATACAAAAGTGGAAGAGAAAACCAGTGACCCAGACTCAGTTTCATCACTACCTTCTTTGGAAGATGAAAAAGAAAATAAGACTGTTAAAACAAATGATAAAAAGATGAAGAAGAGTGTGAAGAAAGATGAGAGCACCAGAAAACCAAAGTCTGATGACAAATCGGTGGCGAGGCTTGAACGTTATATTGCCCTCTGCGGCGTGAGGAGAAATTACAAGAAGCTGCTGGAGGACTGCCGCTCCCAGGTGGCTGTTCTGAAGAAGGAGCTTGAAGAGCTTGGTGTACATGGTCAGCCAACTATTCAGAAATGGAAAAAGGTCAGAATGAAGAGAGAGCAAGCTCAAGAACTGGCTGCTCTTGATGTCAACAACATCATTACCACACAAGGTCGACCTACACGCAGGGGTGCCTCAGCAAGTCAGAAACAACAGGACTGTCCGTCCTCTGAATATCAGCGCACTCTAAACTCGGAATCAGACAGCGATCAGGAAAACAATACCCACAGAGGTCGCAGGAAAATGTCCGAATGGGCCAACCTGCAGGGGATCATCAGTGATGACACAGACAGTGACTGATGAGTCTGGTTTCCCCCTAGGTGTCACGGTGTGGCATGGCACACCGTGGAAAGAGTGGGGAAGGAGGACCCAGGCGCGGTGCTCTACGTATAGACAGTGTTTATTTACAGAGGGTGATATCAAACAACAATAAATCCCCGTGTTTCTCCCCAGACTCCCGTGTCGTGTCCTCCAAGTGCTCTCTGCTCCCGTGTCTGCACTCCCGGTGCTCGCTGCTCCTTAAGCCCTCCACGCTCCTCCTGCGGGAAACAATAGCGGCAGCAGTCAGGACACTGAACAATGGCAGGCATACACTACACGACCAAAACCTAAACTGGGTAACTAACGTGGAGTCCCAAGCAATGATCCCGCGTCGGTGGGAGCTCCAAGACTCTCCTAAGTAGCTCCCCCGACGAGCCCTGATCAGCGGCAGGTGTGTGGCTTCGGGTGTGGCCAGTCCTTCCGCAGGGCCACACCCCTCAGGCCTGCAGGTGGCTGAGCTCCATCCTCCAAGCATCCCCACAGACATAAACACACACACTCACATCTACAATCATGGAGGAGAGCAGCAGCAATACCAAAATACATATAATAATAATAATAATAATATAATACATAACTGCTCAGGGATCCTGGGTCGCCCAGTCCCAGGACCCTGACAGTACCCCCCCCTCTAAGGGTCGGCTCCCGACGACCCCAAAACCAAAACAAAAAACAGCACAACCAACCCAGGGCGGGCGGCTGGGGGAACCAGGACGGAGGGCCAGAACCAAAACAAGCAAAAACAACAAAACAACAAACCGACCCAGTCCACAGTCTCAGAGTCAGACCACGCATCCCGCAGCGGTGCAAAAAGAAAACGAAAAGACGCCACAAACAGTCACAGGCTGCCCATCAACACAACAAGAGAGTTCAGGGGGCCTACCTCGAGCCCAACGGCGGCGACGTAGCAGTTCAGGGGGCCTGCCACGGGTCCGGTGGCGGCGGCGCTGCTCCTCCGGCGGCCAGCCACGGGTCCGGTGGCGGCAGAACGGTTCTGGTGGCCTGCCACGGGTCTGGTGGCGGCAGAACGGTTCTGGTGGCCTGCCACGGGTCCGGTGGCAGCAGAACGGTTCTGGTAGCCTGCCACGGGTCCGGTGGCGGCGGCGCTGCTCCTCCGGCGGCCTGCCACGGGTCCGATGGCAACGTCGCTGCTCCGGTGAGCAAAAAGCTCCACAGCTGGCAGAGCGGGCTCCTCCAGCTCGCTGAGCTCCTGCTCGGGCATGCTGAGCTCCTCCGGCTCGCTGAGCTCCTCAGCTGGCGGTGCGGGCTCCTCCGGCTCGCTGAGCTCCTGCTCGGGCATGCTGAGCTCCACAGCTGGCGATGCGGGCTCCTCCGGCTCACTGAGCTCCTGCTCGGGCATGCCGAGCTCCTCCGGCTCGCTGAGCTCCTCAGCTGGCGGTGCGGGCTCCTCCGGCTCGCTGAGCTCCTGCTCGGGCATGCTGAGCTCCTCCGGCTCGCTGAGCGCCTCAGCTGGCGGTGCGGGCTCCTCCGGCTCACTGAGCTCCTGCTCGGGCATGCTGAGCTCCTGCTGCAGCTGGACGAAGTCTGAGGTTTCCCGAGCTTGCACTACCCCCCGGGCTTTACGCAGGGTGCAAAGGCAGGCGGAAACTCCCTTGAGCTGGCCGAGGTAGGGGTTTCCCTCCAGGATTGCCTCGATGGCGTTTAACCCCACCACTCTTGCCCTTGTGTTGGTGGTGTGAGTTACCCAGTCCATCAGGCGTTGGACGCGGGTGAGGTCGCTCTCTCCGGACAAGGCCGCTGGAGTGGGCAGTGGAATGGAGGCTGCTGCTGGTGGAGAAGATGGCTGAGCGTGTGATGTGGATGGTGAACAGGATGAAACGGTAAGCGGTGAGGTAGCAGGTGACGGCTGGATCACTAGCCGGGCGATAGGCTGAGGTACAGCGACCAGCTGGGCCGCGGGCTGCGCTTTGGCTACCGGCTGGGCAGCTGACCGTATAAACATAGCCCCAGAGTAAACAGTTGAGGTGAGTGACGATGAATTGTCCATATGACTCACCACAGCCGGCTGTTGAGATGTCTGTGGATTTAGCTGCGGTGAGGAACGCTGGCGGCGCGAACGTCGTTTCCGTGTCGGCGTCGGGGCCGGCGTCTCAGGCAGTGAATCCACCAGCTGTCCGAGCTGGTGGGCAGCCTGAGGAGGAGAGTGGAGGTGGAGGGTGGAAAGTAGGAAGTCCAGGACCACCGCATTAAGGGAGTCCACCAGCCAGGGGAATTTAAAAAGCATCTCCTGCAGCCGCCTCTCCACGGCGTGACGCAAACCTTCCGCAGGCTTCTCCCACCATAATTCACACATGCGGTACACTTTGTCCATAATTTCCCTCCTGAGCCTCTCCTCGGAGACCGCTGGGTCCATAAGTGGCGGGATCATTCTGTCACGGTGTGGCATGGCACACCGTGGAAGGAGTGGGGAAGGAGGACCCAGGCGCGGTGCTCTACGTATAGACAGTGTTTATTTACAGAGGGTGATATCAAACAACAATAAATCCCCGTGTTTCTCCCCAGACTCCCGTGTCGTGTCCTCCAAGTGCTCTCTGCTCCCGTGTCTGCACTCCCGGTGCTCGCTGCTCCTTAAGCCCTCCACGCTCCTCCTGCGGGAAACAATAGCGGCAGCAGTCAGGACACTGAACAATGGCAGGCATACACTACACGACCAAAACCTAAACTGGGTAACTAACGTGGAGTCCCAAGCAATGATCCCGCGTCGGTGGGAGCTCCAAGACTCTCCTAAGTAGCTCCCCCGACGAGCCCTGATCAGCGGCAGGTGTGTGGCTTCGGGTGTGGCCAGTCCTTCCGCAGGGCCACACCCCTCAGGCCTGCAGGTGGCTGAGCTCCATCCTCCAAGCATCCCCACAGACATAAACACACACACTCACATCTACAATCATGGAGGAGAGCAGCAGCAATACCAAAATACATATAATAATAATAATAATAATATAATACATAACTGCTCAGGGATCCTGGGTCGCCCAGTCCCAGGACCCTGAAAGTAGGAAGTGTTCGATTTGTTTGTTTGTTTTAATGTTTTTGATACTAGGTCTAGCATCTCTCTAATGAGATGCTTGATTTTAGGTGGGGGGGTGTTATGACCCAGGGTCATTATTTGCAGTACGGTGTTGTTATTGTTTGTATTTGTATTCAGTGTTGCTTGTTTCCAGGTGGAGGCCACCCATTGGTGGAGGAAGGAAAGAGGCCAGCTACAAAAGGGGTTGGACTGGGTCGGCGAGCAGACTTCCTGGTTTCCCGTGAGCTGTGTGTCTGGGGACCGTCGTGGTGTGTGACTGCACGGGGCTGCAATATTAATGCTGAAAAAGGGGTTGTACCTGGGCTTGGTAGCTGTAGGGGTGGGAAGCCGTTTTCTTTTATTCCCCTCTTTTCTCCTGTTTCGGGTAGGGAGACAGGTTAGAGAATTGTATTTTGTTTTGGGATCGTGGGAGGTAAGTTAGCTCTGTTTTTCTTTCTAGTGTGTTTTGTTTGTTGTTTTGGCATCGCCCACCCTGAAGCTCGCTACCTGTTCAGTAAATAAATTAACCAACTCTCGTCATTCTGCCGTGGTGTGATTTTTTTTGTCGTTATTATGTATCGGGTTTATCTTTTTGTTGTGTTGCACCCCGGCTTCGGGCCGGTGTGTAACATAGGGGTCATATGATTGTTGGGCTTTTCTCTGTATATATTATTGTAGGGTCTACCTTACAATATAATATAGGCCCCATCTTATCTTAATGACCTTGTAGTACCATATCACCCTATTAGAGCACTTCGCTCTCACTCTGCAGGCCTACTTGTTGTTCCTAGAGTATTTAAAAGTAGAATGGGAGGGAGAGCCTTCAGTTTTCAGGCCCCTCTTCTGTGGAACCAGCTTCCAGTTTGGATTCGGGAGACAGACACTATCTCTACTTTCAAGATTAGGCTTAAAACTTTCCTTTTTGCTAAAGCATATAGCTAGGGCTGGACCAGATGACCCTGAATCCTCCCTTAGTTATGCTGCAATAGACATAGGCTGCCGGGGGATTCCCATGATGCATTGAGTTTTTCCTTTCCAGTCACCTTTCTCACTCACTATGTGTTAATATACCTCTCTGCATTGAATCATATCTGTTATTAACCTCTGTCTCTCTTCCACAGCATGTCTTTTATCCTGTCTTCCTTCTCTCACCCCAACCGGTCGCAGCAGATGGCCCCGCCCCTCCCTGAGCCTGGTTCTGCCGGAGGTTTCTTCCTGTTAAAAGGGAGTTTTTCCTTCCCACTGTTGCCAAAGTGCTTGCTCATAGGGGGTCATATGATTGTTGGGTTTTTCTCTGTATCTATGAAGCGCCTTGAGGCGACTTATGTTGTGATTTGGCGCTATATAAATAAAATTGAATTGAATTGAATTGAATATAAAACACCTTGAGGCGACTCTTGCTGTGGTTTGGCGCTGAATAAATAAAATTGGATTACTTGAATTGTTTTATCATGGATAGTGCTTCTGACACTCACTAGTCATTGGCCTCCTTCCTTGCACTTAGCACAAGGGCTCAGGGTGCTGGTGTCAGAGATGTGAAAGTAGGACCCAAATGCAAGACATCCTGTGTAGAATACAGTGGGTTTTATTTACAGTGAAACAATGACAAGTGCAAACAATCCTGTGTGTGTGTGATTTTCTTCATGTGCTCACTCCCTGCTCCCGTGCTGTGACTTCTCCAGTGTCTGTGGTGATTATTCTTATCCTTTCGGTGCCTATGTACAAAACACGCTCCACTCCCTCCACTCGTTTCCCCAACACTCTGGAAACAATGTCAAGCTGCAGTTAGTGTACACAGTTGACTCAAACCAAGACATTGTCACACACAAGCTGGAAATTGACTGATTTCTCACAACAATCCAGCTTTGACTGAAGCTCGGCTCCTCTGTTAAGTGGCTCTTCTGATGTAGCTGATCAATCAGCAACAGGTGAGTGTGATTAACCTTCAGGTGTGGCTGGCTTAACGGTGGGGAACTCTCTGGGCCTGACATCTCTGGAAACCCCAGACACTGCCACACACACACACACACAGGCAGAAACAAGGTACGGAGAGAAAACACAACAAACATGCATGGCAGGTCTCCTGGCAGGGACTGTGGACAGTTGGACTTGGGGTAAGGAACTTCCTTGTCTTGATTTCAGTGTAGGTGTTGATTTCCCAGATCTTCTGGCTCCTCAGGACTTGCCTATCTCTCTGCAGGTATTTGGAACTTTCTGCTTTCCTAGCGGCCTCTTCATAGTTCCCATTTGCTTGTTAGATTCCTAGGTACTTGTAGCTGACCTATTTATATGTAATTTTGCCTTTTGGTAGCGCAATCTCAGTTCTGACTGCCTATTCTGTCCTTGTTACTATCTGACAACACCACTTGGAACATTTGGACATACACCTTACAATATAAAGTGCCTTGAGGCGACTGTTGTTGTGATTTAGCGCTGTATAAATAAAAGTGAATTGAATTCTGAAATCACTGATGTAGATCTTAGTGACATGGATCAGTGAATCAATGTCTCATTCACGCATGACATACAACATGATGTCATCTATGTAGAGGAGGTGGCTAATGATCGCTTCCATAGTCAGTATCCGTAGCCAGTCTTGTTAATGATCTGGCTGAGGGGGTTCAGGCGTATGCAGAACAGCGGCGGGGACAGAACATCTCCTTGGTAAATCCCATGCTTGATGGCAACTAGTGCTATTGGCTTGGAGTGCGTTGTCCACGGCAACTAGGTGACAAGAGACAGGTGAAAACATTCAGGGATAAAACGACAGGGGGAGTTAAACTCTAAAAAATGCACAGAAGAAACAGAGCTGCCAAAATAAAACAGTAAAGCATTCACTACACACAAAGACAAGACCCTAATAAGCTTGACACAGAGGGACATAAGATGGAAAGCTACGAAAATAACAAGCAACTATAAAAAATAAACCCTACATCAACAGGAACTGAACCAAAGAATTATAGTGAAAATCAAATGTAAACAAACAAACCATCAAATAAGAACTGAAAGGCCTAAAACTCTGGGTTTAGGGGCCATGACCACAAGAGCAATTGCTCCTCTAACATTGCTGATGCTTTTCCTCATTTGGAATGTTTTAACACACATCTGAGTGCACCAGACCAACAGATTTGTAAGACCTGATGACATAATTTAAAAACCTGCGGACCAGATGATTTTTCAATACATCCTGGCATGTAAAACTTTAAAACTGGGTGTACCTTCCTTCTCATATGACTGTATCTCCACAAAAGTTCACATGATAATGTGACCTCACTAGTGATCCTGAGTGAGTCCCTTAGTTCTTAGAAGCTTTGCACACACAGACCCAGATTTTCTGTGCTGCCTAAATCCTGCCTAGGCTCTCAGTCTGTAGGTCTTAGCATTTCAAGGATCTGGCTGTGAAGCTCAAAAGCTGAGCTTACTGATGTGAATCAGCACCATCTGGATAATGTGGGTCACAGCATTTTCAGGAGACACAATGTTTCTCTAGTCGGTAATGTAGTCAGGTCAAATCTGACTGTGTCAAGTGTCAGTGTCTATGTAAATAAAACATTTACTTATGCATTTATGCTGCATGTGCAAAAATTCCCTGAGCTACTTCCCATAATGTAGAGCAGAACATTTCCAAAAAAAAAATCCCTTTTCACATTCACACTCTCCATCAAACGCACACATACATTTTAGGAGAGTGCAAAAATGATATAGCTGGGTTATTGACAGAAAGAGCTGAGAGGTCATTTGACCTCAGCAGATTTTCCCTCATTCTCAGCATCAATGACAGTTAGTAATGAGAGAAGGGAAAAAATGTCACCGCTACAACTAGAACCTGAAAAAAAGGAAAGGAGGTAAAAACATAGGGGTATATGCACAGCAGCAGAAAAATGAGCATTTGTATCATTGTTTGTGTCCTTTCTGCATTGGTCAACCTCCAGTCTTGAAGTCAGCTTAGTTTTGTTCAAAGAATAAAGACTCAAACTGTCAATCACTGGCCCACAGACTGAATAATATTCAGTTCATAAAAGATGCAATAACTATTAGAAACACAGAATAATTAGAGGAGCAATTGTGTCAATCATTGA
Source organism: Aulonocara stuartgranti (assembly GCF_965226115.1). Classification (NCBI taxonomy): domain Eukaryota; kingdom Metazoa; phylum Chordata; class Actinopteri; order Cichliformes; family Cichlidae; genus Aulonocara; species Aulonocara stuartgranti. The sequence goes on from NC_138948.1 coordinate 17,875,866, forward strand.
GCGAAGTCTGTCTTGCGCCATCTCAAAGCTGTAAATGGCACCATTTTCTTGATACTTAAAATGAAAGGGAACAGAAAGGTCAGCGTCATTTTCTGTGTCGTTCATCCATCCTTCTTTTCTCTTCTTGCTGCCTCATAAACAGAAAACAAGTCTAACACTTGATAAAAGAGGAGCTGAATAGAATACCAGTAAGTTTCTAAACACCACAAAGACAACTGATATGAGTAATGAGTGTGTGTGTTTGTTTGTTTTTAAGGGACAGTTTGCTCCAAAATCAAATTCTTTTTTTATTCTCCTGGTTTGTAGTTCTATTTATCGATTTGTGGTGACCTGACATGTCTGACTTATTTGGACTCAAAGGAATCAAAGTAACTAAAAACTACTGAGAAACTGTCTTTTTCTACAAACTTTGGCATGTGGTTACTCAAAAAAAAAAAAAAAATCAGAAATACTGAATATCGGAAGCACATAATGTGCCGATTTTTACCCCAAATAAGGTAAAGTTGTTTCTGTTGACAAACAGATTTACGGCATCTCTCACTATTGTCTATATCTTTAGTACAGTTGATTACATTTGCAATGGTCTGGTTGATTTTCTAAAGAATAATTTTCTGGTTTGTTTTGAAATCTCAACCACATCATATTCCCTTTGTTTTATTGAGACTTCCATTCGGAGGTCTGCTTCCTCACAAAAGACACTTTCAGAAGAAATAGTGGGTAAACACAGGTTATATGGATCACCATAATTAAGGTTCCCCATATAAATTCGAGCAGAAGCTTCATTCATGTTGTTAGAAGACCAGGACATATGTCAGAATATGTATTTGAGTCAGCTTTTGTTCAAGTTGCATGTTTTAGGATTAAGTAATGGTAAATGCAGTAATGAGAACAGGAAGTGTTTAAGTTTATAGACTTTGTAAACTGATTTGAAAAAAACTGCACATAGGCATCATTTTCTTTTCTTCAGATCACTTCCTGACTGCAAAAATATGTCTCCTGACATCAGTTCAGTGGTGTTTTTCAAAAGAAAAATTTAGTAAATGTTCTGTTTACACTGCAAATTAAAATTTTCAGACATTAAAACTTTATTCCAAATCATTCTTAAATAAGCATTCCTGAAAATGCCATTTTTAGATTTTTAACACAGACTATTGTGTTTAAAAAGCTATTATTCTATGTTGTGTATATGTGTGTGTATGTATGTGTATATATATATATATATATATATATATATATATATATATATATATATATATCATGTCAAAGTATAACTCGGTTTAGACTTATTACAGTGTGTGTTATTTGTCCTCCAGAAAACTGTGATGTCAAAGTGACGTCTCTTTTTAAACATTTGACACTGATGCTGAAATATATTAATCAATCATTTTAAATATATTCAATATATTAACTGATAATGAGATCATTATAGGCGTAGTTACTGCAAAAGCAGTTCAACTACTCCTCCACAATTTCGTTCATGTACTCTCAGTGTGCTAGTCTCCACTTTCAGGTCCAAAAGGGTTTCTCTCTCACACTTGTTTCCCTCTCTCATAGCTACTGTATAGATCACAATAATGTTAGTGGTGACACTCCCTTCCATGGTCATTCATCTGAAACAGAATTACATAAGCCATTTACCACCCGGTCTCCATGATGGATGGCAGGGCCTCCAGCCAAAGCACCCAGGCCTGATCGCTCCGCTTTTCTCAGTGACAAATGTCACGAAAAAGACATATGACACCTCTCGATTTCCTGCAGTTTTAAATGAGAATATGTTTGTGATAGGAAAAAGGAGATAAAAAAAACCAAACAAACAAAAAAAAACACATGGGGTTTTGTCATACAAAGAATTGCAAGAAGCAATATAGCAGTATCTTTTGTTTTTTAGCTCCTATCTTATTCGTGGTCTGTGTTGAAGTAATTTTGCCAGTCCTCCAGAGATCTGTGCAATTATCACATTTTGATTGATTTATCATAGAGAGAGAGAGGCAGAGAGAGAGAGAATAAAGGCGAGTGCACAAATTGCATGAATCAAGTGCTTCTCGTATTTCAGCTTTTACATTCAATGCACACCCACAAAAAAGTCAGCATGATGTCAATACAGTTGGTTTGTACAATACAGCTGCAAAGATGACAAGCAGTTCAGCAGGTTCTCAGTCATCATGGCAGCTTAACCTGGTCGTTTTAAAAGCAAGTCCATAACCATGGAAAGTCTCTTCGTGGTCAAATGATTGTTTCTGTTTTTGCTTGTTTGTTTTTTATAACCTCAGTGCCTATACACCAAGTTGCTAAGATTTTTTTAATATATGTCACAGTTTATGTATATGTGGAAATATTAAACATCCAGAGAAATATCATGTCGTATCAATTATTTTGTCATGACACACTTACATTTTCTGACATCCTCTCCCACAGTACTACCGGGCGACCGTGGCTCAGGGGGTTGGGAAGCGTATCTGTAACCGGAAGGTCGCCGGTTCGATCCCTGGGCTCTCTGTCCTGGTCGTTGTGTCCTTGGGCAAGACACTTTACCCTACTTGCCTACTGGTGCTGGCCAGAGGGGCCGATGGCGCGAAATGGCAGCCTCGCTTCTGTCAGTCTGCCCCAGGGCAGCTGTGGCTACAACCGTAGCTTGCCTCCACCAGTGTATGAATGCGAGAGTGAATGAATAGTGGCATTGTAAAGCGCTTTGGGTGCCTTGAAAAGCACTATATATATATATAAGATCTCAGCCTGGGCGTTTACTGTCTTATGTAGTCTGGAAGATGAGTGGATGGTGGGGTGGGTGCAGTTTTCTCTGTGGTGGGGTTGGGTGGACTGTCCCGGGCTCTGTGGGGCCGGGGGGCGCTGCTGCACTGGGCCCCGGTCTGGATGGGCCTGGGCCCCCTTTCCCTGGCGGGTCGCGGAGTATAGGAGTGCCTACTGGGGTCAGCGGGGGAGCTGGCCCCAGGGAGGGGTTACCTGCCCCTCCCTTCCTTCCCTCCCCATCACCAGCTGCCTCCCTCTTCCCGCTCCACCACAACCACCCACACATGCAGGGCCTTGGAGTAGGGGTATGTCACCAGGGTGCAGAGGAGGCTACCCCCCCCCCCCCCCTCTGTCCCCTTCTAGCTGCCTCTGCCTCAATTTTATCCCACAACTTAGACATTCACATTATTCACACTCTCATTACACATACATATAGGATCTTGGGGGTGGGCACAATCACGGAGTTCAAATTACCATCAGGGTGTACACCTCACCCCTGGCGTCGTTGCCCACCTCTCAATTTTAAATACACTTAGACATTGAGGGCTAGCAGGAGGGACTATGCGCTTACCTGCTGCTCCTTGGCAGGTAGCTCCATGCCCTCCTGGGTTTTAATTGCACCTTAGAACACACATGCATCAACACTACAATGAGCGGGTGGAGTGAGGTTTGGAGTCTTCTGCCACCCCCGTTCTCTGCGGCCTGCTGGAGCGGGAGGGCTAGGAGGAGTTGGCCGTCCGACTGCGGTCTGGGGTGTGGGGCCTCCCTGCTGCTACGGAGTCGGGGTGGTCTGCCTCTCCCCACCGCAGGGAAAAGGGTAACACCACCTGGGTCTGGGTGCAGTTCCCCCCTCCAGGGGCAAGGGTACCTAGACCCGGTTTGTAGAGTACGCTTGGGGAGTGTGATCGTGTGTACAGCGTCTCTTTATGTCTGTCTCCACGTTGGTTGAGTGTGGAGTGAGTGCATATGAGAGCTGTGTGTCTGTGTGTGCCTGTATGTCTGTGTCTACATGTCAGGTTGGGTATCAGACGCCACCTCTCTGGGGACACCTCAGGCCCACCACCACTTCCCCTGCCAGTGGCGGACTCCCTCAGGTGTCGGTGCGTTGGTGGTTCTTTGTGTCTGGGGGTGGGCGTCCAGGTACACACCGGCTCACTCCTTGGCGGTCGCTTATCGGGGCCTGGAGCCTAGGGCTCGCTTGGGCCCCTTCGGAGGTTGGGTGCCCCCGGCCTCTCGGCCTGGGGCTCGGTCACTCAGGCACAGCTGGGGGCCGGCGGAGCTCATGGGCGCGTCACTGCAACTCCCCCTGGCTTCTGCTCCGCGGCTGCTGAGTGAGCCCTCATCTGGGACTCTCCTCAGCTCTTACTGGAACAGTGGCACGGCTGCCCCTCTGTTGGTCTTCCATGGTCTCTTGTGTTCTGGGGGCCTCTGGATGTCTGGAGTTTTGATCTCCTCCATACCCGCTTCACACCCCGGAGGACGGGGCTGTGGCCCCCCCACACACTCCCTAGCAGATCATTACATGGAGAAACCTTTGGAATGCAAGCGCGCGGATCCACACAGGTATGCACACGGGTGTTCACTGCTCGTAGACCCAAATTACACCTTTCTTGGCTGCTACTTCGAAGCACATCTGTCCTGCGTGCTGCACAACAACATTGAATATTTAGTATTTACTGCTGTTTACACTTAGCTAGATTAATGCGATGGTGTTGTGTTTAGTATGTTGCTTTGTTTTTTTTTTCTGCTTGTTTTCTATTCTTCTCTCAACAGGTGATCCAGGAGATTTTTATTTTTTTTCTCCCCCCCTTTCTCACTGTCCCTCTCCCCTTCTGTTTTTCCTTTCCTTCCTCTTTCTTTCTCCCTTTCCTATCCCTCATTCATGTCTGTCCCGTCTGTAACATCTGAAAATAAAATATAATAAATAATAAAAACAAAGATCGACCAAATGGACCAATACGGCAATGCCACGATGATCCATTTGGCAAAGTAAATCCATTGGGTATCCTTGTTGGTCTTCAGACAACAATTCTGATGGCTAAAGAACCAAATGGGACAGGCAAAAAAAAAAAAAAAAAAAAAGCGCTATATAAATCCAATCCATTATTATTATTATTATTATTATTATTACCCAACCCGATATCACGGCCAAGTGTGTAATAGACACATTGGTCCACTGTGACCACTGGAAATGGACACACATGCAGAAATTGTATCATCAGAAAGGGGACATGATTTAGTTAAAGCCAAGAAGTCAGTAGTTAGCAAAAAAGGTATGAATTACATCGCCAGAAACACTTAAGTTAATCTGCACATATAATTGTGGTAAAAATGTCTGTTTAAACATTTTCCCATGATTACTTTCAAATTGTATTGAATTAAAATATTGTCGTCTGCTGTTACTGCAGCTTACTGCAACTTCTGCATGCGTGTCCATTTCACACTCTGGAGAGGCAAAGCGTGAAATGGACACTTTGGATGGGCGTGCCTATTACACGTTTTACTGTGATAGTGGGTTGCATTACCATTTACACTGTAGGGTTGTAGCTACTGGAGGATTCAGTGACAGGAAAACATGAAGACCGTAGAAAAAAATGTAGCTTGTAATATAAAATGGTTTGTTTGGATCAATGTGACAAGGATGCAGAGACAAAAGGTACTTTTTTTTTCTTATATAGCACTCACAAATTTTAACTATGATAAGCAAGAAATCAAGCTCATAGGGTGCTTTAATTCAGAGGCATGTCAGGAATCCATTGACAACTTGTCATAAAAAAAGTTTACATCGTGCAGCACATGTTCCAAAAGCTGCTTGCCCAAAAACATGTTGACATTACATGAAAACTGATGAGAAGAATATTAGACTGTGTCCAATCAAAGCACCCAGTTTAGGTCTAAAGGAGAATAAAACGCAAAAGAAGAAACTGTGTGTAAAGCTGTGGGTGTACACAGTTTTTGTGCTGGGCACTACTGATTTACTATTTACTGCAATGGTCTCTATTATGCACATCACAACAACCCTCACCCCTCATAAAATCATAGAACAACGTAATAATTAAAACTCTCCTCCAAGACAAAGGAATGAGTATGTAATGTGAGCAAGTAATGATGACTGCTGATATTCTGTGAAAAAATAATCCACACAATAGGCTATTGCTCATCTACAGATATTGATCACTGACAGACACCTCAAATCTTTATATTCACTTTTGTTCTTTTCTTACCAGATCCCTGTTTTTGGCAAAATAACTATGCTATTTGACAAACGGCACAATGTGCTATGTGTCACTTTTTTGTGCAGTCACAAGTCAGCCTCTATCGCAATTAAAATGTTATGCTTGGGGTGTTAAACAGATGATTGGTCAGAAGTTGTCTGGAGGGGTTTCAAGAGGAGAGGGAAGTTTTAATTATGTTCTGACATTTCATCAAACTCAGTGAAATATTTGTCCAAAGTGTCCTCAGGACAATCCAGAAGTTTTCAACATCCATGATGATTTTTAACTCCACAGCTGAAGACTGTGTAGAATACCAAGTTTCATCCCAGTAGTCTGTCCATAACATCCTAAACATTTATTTTGGTTGCTTTTATGGCATCCTGCGAAAGATTTAATGTCTACATCAACTGATGTTTGGACTTTAATGGGTTAGAAAGAAGGACCTCTGTGCCTCTCCTGTTGGTGCTTAGAGTAAAAATACAATCTTCACTTCCATCATTAAGTCTGTTGGTTTCTTGTCAGTTAGATGTGTCTACTAGCTGAAGAATATGTACTTTTTAAACCCAAAACTACTGTTGAGTCTTATTTTTTGGTGCTACATGAAAGTAACAACAAAAAGAAGAATGAATATATTGCTGCTACCCAGTACAATGGAAATCAAAAAAATACAGCAGTGTATGTCTCCAATGCCTCCAAGCACAACAGAAGAAAACAGTTAAGTCAAGTCATAAAAGGGAAATGAATGTGTGGCACGTTTTTGACCTGGTCAGGACAAGGCCCCATCATATAAAAGTCTGTGAATTTTGTTATACCCCCTATTGTGCCAAATGCTTAACAGCCACTATTCTGCAGCTTTGTGCCTGCTTAAAAATGGAGCCTTCCGTTTATGTGTTTATGAGAGGGAATTTGTCAGGTTAGTAGTTGCAGTATTGTTGGCAGATCCATCCATATATATAAATATATATATATATATATATATATATATATATATGCGAGTGTGTGCGTGTGGCTTTGGGGACAAATTTGAGTGCATGTATGGATGGCAGATAGAATTTAGACCAGTCTGACACATGATTTATAGGAGCAATTTTACCCAGCTGTCATTGCACTTTATTCAGTTTGACATGATGTTTGTGCAGTGTGTGTGTGTGTGTGTGTGTGTGTGTGTGTGTGTGTGTGTGTGTGTGTGTGTGTTTGTGTGCACGAGCATGCGACCGTGCCAGAGTGCATGCGTGGACACGCGTGTGTGTTTCCGTGCATGCATGTCACCTAAGCGAGCTAGCAGAAAAGTGATATGAGCAGAAGAACATTTACTAAACTGATCACTGCTTTATTTTAATGGACAGAAACGACTTGTGTCACGTAGAGCAGATCTCTATTAAATCATACATCACACTTTATCCATTTTTCTTCCACACTGTGTAACCATTCTTGTCATGAAAATCTCATTCACCTCACTTAATGTGGTGCTGTTACGTACAATTTCAATTCTCATCACCCGTTTTTGCTTTCTCGCTAACTGTTAATGACCGTGAATAGACAGAGCCTGGAGACAGCAAAGTAAATTAGTAGGATAAATTAAATAAGGTCATTTATTAAATCATAAATACTTGCTGGTTACACATGTTTCCATAAAAATATAAAGTTGCAACTGTTTTGTAAATATATTTGGAGAAATAAAAATGTAGTAATTCTAATGTAGAAATGTAAGTGCAACAAAGCTTCTGCAAAAGAGATGTCAATGTAAGGGAAAAATAACAAGAATAAAGTAAAAGACACATTTCCTTATTGTAAAAGACAAAGAGATTAATGAGGTGCTGCCTCACTTTCACCATTTTTAACATGAGAACCTTTGAAGGTGAAGCATTACTGCATGTTGTGTTCCTTCTTTACTGAACTGATCATGTCTTAAGCTTACTCTCAAACAAGAACCAGATACTAATGCTTTTGCTGAATATATAAATACCTTTGAATTATTGAATCATATATTGCCGTTGGCATATACTCAACTGTTTCTCATCTTTGAGACATTCTCTGATGAGGAAGGAAATCATCTTATTTTGTATTCACATTACATATGTAGGCAGTATTTAACTATAATAGACCAACTCTAGGCCTGTCTGTTTCTTTCTTTCTGTGCAAACTCTTCCTGCACAATCAAGAGTTGTGCAACCAAATGGCACAGGCAGACATCTTATCCAGTTGTTAAGAGATGGCGTATGAACCCTGCTTCCAGGTCCAAACTACTCTGTGTTTATTAAGGCTGCTTTGCTTTTAACATGTTTTAATGCTTTGTATCTTGTTCTGTTTAATCTGAACAAGCCCCTAAAAACAGTCAGTGATCACTATCGGCCTCTATCGGTTTTTATTACCGCTATTCATCAGCAGCATGTTTTAAAGCTCAGTTTTAAAACCTTATGATGTAACTACAGCCCAGACCATGCAGCAGTAAATTAATGACTAGCCTCATATTTTGGATGGATTATCTCAGTTGTTCTCCTGACTGAAGTTTGGTCCATTTACAGCATCCTGCCATGCAATTGCATTTGTCCCCAACCATCGGGAACACTTGTGTTAACTTTTATTGAGTGGAAAAACGTTAGCATTCCTCTTCCAGCTTCACTGTGCAAACGTGTTTATATTATGCTAACCATAGCTGTGTAGCTAGCCACATTGTTATATACTAGCTAGTCCAACTTCAGTGACCCTACAAACATTACTACTGATTAGTTTTCTGTCTTCATTTATGCAGGAAGTGTTGGCAGAGCTGTACGTTAAACTCAATTGTTACCCCTGGTAGAGCAGCCACACTGATCATTTTTTTTAAAGATGAAAGAATTTAGACAGTTTGTAACTCTCGGTAATGCCACAGTGTTTGTTTGACTCTGGGACCTGAAGAAGAGTTTGGACCTGGACTTACATTACGTCGGACTTAAAGACCGGATACCCCCTAAAGGTTTATATCTATATTAGATATTGTGTTGTCATCATGTTGCCTAGCAACCACCAAGGGCTAAAATGATACGTTTTAAACATTTATGCACCTATAGCACCTTAACAAAAAAACATTATATAATGTACAATACATGGCAATAACATCTAATTTATGCTGATACAACTTTGGTAATAAAAGATATATTATAACATCATCAGGTTGCCTGGCAACCACCTACCAAAAGACTAACAAGAGACATTTTTGGCAATTATGAACCTACAACAATATATGAAAGCCATGTATCATTTTCATCCCTTGGCAACAATACTGTAAAATGCACACATATTAGTATGTAGAAATGTCACGGCACTCTTAGTGTTACACAACAGTGCTGTGACACTCCTGACTGTCACAGCACTCAGGAAATTGTGCAGTCGTTATCACTTAGGTAAAAAGCAAACATTTATTAGTGCAAAATATGTGTTGTTTCACAGAATAACTGAGTTGTTCCACCTCACCATTTTCCACTGTATTCTAAAATTTACAGTTTGTAACAAACTAAATTAATCCTGTTAATAAAGTACTCTGATTCTGATGATTCCAGTACTGACTAAGTAGATTATCTAAATAATAAGAATACACTTTTTTTCCTGTTAAGACTTATGTACACTGCATTTTGACCTGCACTTTCTGGTTTGTACACAGATGCTCTTACATCCACTCTGCACAATATTCACAGTTTTTCTGAAGTTACTCCTTCTTTTTCTTGGTAGTTTGCTTTGAACGTTGTCATGGTGAAATATAAACCTTCACCTGAGATGCTCCACAGGGAAGTATTCACCACAATAGGAGTATTCACTTCTATTGTACTTCTAGGTGCTGACTAATATTAGCCTTGTTCACTTCTTTAAGACAATGACTGTATGAGATGGCAGCAGTGCTTGATCATCGAGTTGTGTAAGATTGTATTTTGCACTGTCTTTAAAGACAGAGTGATGAAGAATAATCTACAGTTCGGACAGAAAAGAGAAATAAAACAATAAACAACATAAAATAATAAATAAAAAACATTAGCATCAGCTATCAGCCAGACTCTTCTATTGCACAGTAGTGGCTCAGAATATCAAGACAGTGCATCTCTATGCTTTATATTTAACACTGAAAATTCAACCCTATAGGTGCAACCTTTATCCAATAAAACTGAATACACGTGTCACCAGTGCAACAAAAGTCTGAACCTGAACAAGTAAAAACTAGACAAACATAAAGATCAAAGGGTACAAGAGTCTTAGTGAGCTTTTGAACATAAGCTGAAACATTTGGAGCAGTGTTGAGGATGCTCCAATGAGATACAATGCTAACAATTTAAATAAATAAATGGAACTAGAGATGTGGAGCTTGTTCGTTTTGTATGTAAGAACTATGGAAGAAATATAGTATCATCAGAATTCAAGTATTTTTAGACATTGAATTTATGACACTGAATTTTTATCCTCCAAATTTCCCTGCAAAAATATTCACCTGCAAAAATTCACCTGCAAAAATTCACCTGCAAAAATTCACCTGAAAAAAATTCACCTGCAAAAAATTCACCTGCAAAAAATTCACCTGCAAAAATTCACCTGAAAAAAATTCACCTGCAAAAATTCACCTGCAAAAGTGATGAACTTTAATGACCCAAGCCAGAGCAATCAGCACCAGATCGAGTCGAGTGGCTCTCAGCCAATTAAATTACGCTGTTTGATCACATGACACCGTTAGCCAGCAGTGTGTCTCCTAAAAGAGAGCTGTTTAAAGGTGAGTGATTAAGTTTTTCTCCTAAATAGAGATCATTACAGAACGCCTAGTCCTACTTAAAATCCCATTTATTATTATTATTTTTTATCATCTACTCGAACTAAGGAAAACGTTTGACTAACTCAAAGACAATTTCCACGCCTCCCCTGCCTGACTGCAGAGGCAGTTTTGAATTTAGGAGCGCCAAGATGGCAGCGGCAAACCCTGGTGGCTCTCCGGTGAGTATATATATTTTTTTATCTTCAAGTTTGTCTTTTGAAACCTTAATTTTATTTAAATCCGTTGCTCACGTATAAAGTACACAGACGGGGTCTTTGCTCAACTCGTCTGAGGCGTGTCTCACTAAGCGCTACATGCTAGCATCCTGCTAACCGAGCTACCCTTTACATGCTGTGCTTTAGAAAATGGGATACTCGTTAAAAAAAATACTCCGCAGATATTGATAGATAGACGAACACTGCAAATATAATGTTGGAAACGAGAACGGCCTTTGGTGAAGGGGTAAAATACACCATGAATAGAGCCATAGAGTGAATGGCTGCCATGGTTGCAGAACAGCCTGATTTAATGACAAGAATGGGGAAGAGTGAGGTGAAGTGAACCAAAGCCACAAAACACGGTCAGACAAGGCGGCAAAAGGGCAGTGATCTGTCCGTCAGTATGAAGTTGGTGTGTGCTTTGGTGAACAAAAACTCCAGACCGGTAGCAGGAAGATGGGAGACTCGTGTTTCACTGGAATAGTGGTGAATTAAAACATCCTTTGTTGGGGACATTTCGGTGTAAATGCATCCATACAGGCAAGACAGAGGCAGACTAGACAGTGAAGAAAACAAGGCAAACATTAGAAATATAAAAACGGAAATATAGGATGAGTCGGGGATGAGTTCCTGCCCCAAGTGGAGGAGTTCAAGTATCTCGGGGTCTTGTTCGCGAGTGATGGGAGAAGGGAGCCGGAGATCGACAGACGGATTGGGGCTGCAGCTGCAGTAATGCGGACGCTGCACCGGTCCGTCGTGGTGAAGAGGGAGCTGAGTGTAAAAGTGAAGCTCTCAATTTACCGGTCGATCTACGTCCCTACCCTCACCTATGGCCACGAGCTGTGGGTAGTGACCAAAAGAACGAGATCGCGGATACAAGCGGCAGAAATGAGCTTCCTCCGAAGGGTGGCTGGCCTCTCCCTTAGAGATAGGGTGAGAAGGTCGGCCATCCGGGAGGGGCTCAGAGTAGAGCAGCTGCTGCTCCACATCGAAAGGAGCCAGCTGAGGTGGTTCGGGCATCTGACAAGGATGCCCCCTGGGCGCCTCCTGGGTGAGGTGTTCTAGGCATGTCCCACCGGGAGGAGGCCCCGGGGCAGACCCAGGACACGCTGGAGAGATTATATCTCTCGGCTGGCCTGGGAACGCCTTGGTATTCCCCCGGATAAGCTGGAGGAGGTGGCTGGGCAGAGGGAGGTCTGGGCCCCCGCGACCCGGCCTCGGATAAAGCGGATGAAGATGGATGGATGGAAATATAGGATTAATATAACATACAATTAGGGAAAATGTAAGGAACACAATGTAAATGATATTGTAAAGTCATTAAAACAGCATACTCTGATTAAAAGAAACACATAATTGGGTAGGATAATAATAATAATAATAACAAAAATAATAATTAAAAAAAACTAAAAAAAAAACATGTACAAGATGGGTATGTATACTTGTAGCCAGAATACTATAAAGTTGTAGCATGCCAGACCATCTTGATTGAATGTAACTTCGCTCCACACAAGTTTTATGGTAGACATATTCATATTGGTATCTAATAAATGATTAATTCTTAGATTTTATCGAACGTTAATTTATAAATTGTTTCTGTCTTTATGTGTTTGTTTCAGATTATGCAAGATGAAATTATTCAGTCAGCAAGACACTTGCTGCAGTTGCTGACATCATCCAACTGAACTGCTGCTGTGATGAATCAGAATACAAGGTTTACTTTAGCAAGACTTATGAGTTAATGCTACATTTAACTAAATTGTTATATATTTTTTGTGTCCAATATTGTCTCCATATGATTTTGTTTTTTGCAACATCTTGCAGAGAACAGAGTCAAGGTACCAGCTTGGTCAACCCTAAAAGACCATCTGTTCAATGACCAGGTGAAAAAGTCATAAACTAAACACTCTGCATGAGCATGGAATTTAGGATGCAACTTTATATCTTACCTGCTCTACACTCAGGGCTTGAATTACAACAACAGTCAATCACATAAAAAAATATACTTTTGGTAGTTCTGTGTCTGTCTCTCTCCTCCAAACCCAGATGGCTGCTGGTACTGAACCGGGTTCTGGTTCTGCTGGAGGTTTCTTCTTGTTAAAGGGGAGTTTTTCCTCTGCACTGTCACTTCATGCTGCTCAGTGTGAGGGATTGTTGAGGTTGAGTCCATATGTCCTGCGAACAACTGCTGGGCAATGACACCATGCAATCTTCTGGGATTCCTTGGATAAAAAACCTGTGAACTGCACTTGTCCTTGGTCTTCACAGCTCACCTTTTTACTGTTTATTGAATCAAAATGCTCCAGTGACATGGATTCTACATTGTAACTGATGTGATGTTCTATAAAGTGGTTTTAATAAAAAAAGGCAAAAATTAGTTTGTTTCTTTATTCAATTTTTGAACAGTGATACTCATTCAGTAAATGCAAATTATTTACATGGCAGTGCACTATAGGCATAAATCTAGACCCCTAGATAAAACATGATGGCATTATAGCAGTGACAACTCCTCCACAGTAGCAGGTGGGATTTCTTTTTTGAGGACGGCTCCTTTTACCTGTCACTACAGATGGTCTGTTTATGTTTTGATCAAGAGCCTTTTTTGGGCAGCTGAAGAGGAGAAGTCTATCTTATGGCCAACCTCTGACTGTATCTTGGTCACATTACCCAGCAAAACCCAGTATGCAGGTTCACCTGTAACAGTCCTTGTGCCACAGATCAACACTGTTGCTTCTACATTAAACAGAAGAGCAGTGACGTGGGTGCAGGTCTCCGTGACTCCGGCCTTACAGCTGCAGTGGGCGGCTTCAACCTTCCCTGTGATGCTCACGGTGACCCATGGCTGCAATGCTGGTTCATTCAGTCTTTGAGAGTGCAGGACCTGAAACACACACAAAGTTCTTGTCTTTAAATGAACTATGAGCCAAGGCTGACATAAATGTTTTATCTACTTAATCATTAATGTAACAGTGTTTAGAAAGTTAGCACATACATGTAATTTTTCATTTCTTTATGTGTCCATCTATAGAACGCTGCATGTTATATTCTAAATCTGCCTGTTCTGTCAGAAACCTGCCTGCAGAAAATGAACCTAAAGGATGTAATCACTTTCAAGATGGAGAAAGCATAAAGTGACAATTATGAATCACTTAATATGATAAGGAGATTCTGCAGGTCATTAATCAATGTGTAAAATTAAAATAAAATGCATTTTTAGTGACACAAGATACAAATATGGAAGCAAGATGTATAATCGCTCAGTTTGGGGAAATTGTGGGTAGCCTGCAAGAGCCTCAACTTCTCCATACCCACAATGTGCAACAAATGGGAACAGCTGATCTTCAACAGTGGAACATCAGCCAGTTACTTCCAACTTTAACACAGCTTGTAGTCTTGGAGAGCAGCACACCAAAACTGCATGCACAACTTCTGCTAACAGTGGAAACGGATTAAGAAATCCATGCAAACAGATTCATAAACCGAAAGAATATTATTTTACAGGATTAATGATCATATCAGCCGCTGGCTGATCACAAACCCTGAGGGTGTATACGAGAAGCAGAAGAAGCAGAGGGAATATCCCGTTTAAGTTTAGATAGTATTTGTAAAGATATTGACCATGTCCTTTTCTGAAAGTGTGGATATAATGGATGGGGTAAGGTACTGACATGCTACAACTTTATAGTTGTTAAATTCTGGCTACAAGTATACATACCCATCTTGTACATGTTTTTTTTTAGTTTTTTTTAATTATTATTATTGTTATTATTATTATTATTATTATCCTACCCAATTATGTGTTTCTTTTAATCAGAGTATGCCGTTTTAATGACTTTACAATATCATTTACATTGTGTTCCTTACATTTTCCCTAATTGTATGTTATATTAATCCTATATTTCCATCCATCCATCTTCATCCGCTTTATCCGAGGCCGGGTCGCGGGGGCCCAGACCTCCCTCTGCCCAGCCACCTCCTCCAGCTTATCCGGGGGAATACCAAGGCGTTCCCAGGCCAGCCGAGAGATATAATCTCTCCAGCGTGTCCTGGGTCTGCCCCGGGGCCTCCTCCCGGTGGGACATGCCTGGAACACCTCACCCAGAAGGCGCCCAGGGGGCATCCTTGTCAGATGCCCGAACCACCTCAGCTGGCTCCTTTCGATGTGGAGCAGCAGCTGCTCTACTCTGAGCCCCTCCCGGATGGCCGACCTTCTCACCCTATCTCTAAGGGAGAGGCCAGCCACCCTTCGGAGGAAGCTCATTTCTGCCGCTTGTATCCGCGATCTCGTTCTTTTGGTCACTACCCACAGCTCGTGGCCATAGGTGAGGGTAGGGACGTAGATCGACCGGTAAATTGAGAGCTTCACTTTTACACTCAGCTCCCTCTTCACCACGACGGACCGGTGCAGCGTCCGCATTACTGCAGCTGCAGCCCCAATCCGTCTGTCGATCTCCGGCTCCCTTCTCCCATCACTCGCGAACAAGACCCCGAGATACTTGAACTCCTCCACTTGGGGCAGGAACTCATCCCCGACTCATCCTATATTTCCGTTTTTATATTTCTAATGTTTGCCTTGTTTTCTTCACTGTCTAGTCTGCCTCTGTCTTGCCTGTATGGATGCATTTACACCGAAATGTCCCCAACAAAGGATGTTTTAATTCACCACTATTCCAGTGAAACACGAGTCTCCCATCTTCCTGCTACCGGTCTGGAGTTTTTGTTCACCAAAGCACACACCAACTTCATACTGACGGACAGATCACTGCCCTTTTGCCGCCTTGTCTGACCGTGTTTTGTGGCTTTGGTTCACTTCACCTCACTCTTCCCCATTCTTGTCATTAAATCAGGCTGTTCTGCAACCATGGCAGCCATTCACTCTATGGCTCTATTCATGGTGTATTTTACCCCTTCACCAAAGGCCGTTCTCGTTTCCAACATTATATTTGCAGTGTTCGTCTATCTATCAATATCTGCGGAGTATTTTTTTTAACGAGTATCCCATTTTCTAAAGCACAGCATGTAAAGGGTAGCTCGGTTAGCAGGATGCTAGCATGTAGCGCTTAGTGAGACACGCCTCAGACGAGTTGAGCAAAGACCCCGTCTGTGTACTTTATACGTGAGCAACGGATTTAAATAAAATTAAGGTTTCAAAAGACAAACTTGAAGATAAAAAAATATATATACTCACCGGAGAGCCGCCAGGGTTTGCCGCTGCCATCTTGGCGCTCCTAAATTCAAAACTGCCTCTGCAGTCAGGCAGGGGAGGCGTGGAAATTGTCTTTGAGTTAGTCAAACGTTTTCCTTAGTTCGAGTAGATGATAAAAAATAATAATAATAAATGGGATTTTAAGTAGGACTAGGCGTTCTGTAATGATCTCTATTTAGGAGAAAAACTTAATCACTCACCTTTAAACAGCTCTCTTTTAGGAGACACACTGCTGGCTAACGGTGTCATGTGATCAAACAGCGTAATTTAATTGGCTGAGAGCTACTCGACTCGATCTGGTGCTGATTGCTCTGGCTTGGGTCATTAAAGTTCATCACTTTTGCAGTTGAATTTTTGCAGGTGAATTTTTGCAGGTGAATTTTTTTCAGGTGAATTTTTGCAGGTGAATTTTTTTCAGGTGAATTTTTTGCAGGTGAATTTTTGCAGGTGAATTTTTGCAGGTGAATATTTTTGCAGGGAAATTTGGAGGATAAAAATTCAGTGTCATAAATTCAATGTCTAAAAATACTTGAATTCTGATGATACTATATTTCTTCCATAAAGAACGGGCAAATAAATGTCATCTTATTTTCTTTCAACCACTGGAGATTGTCATGGTTGCCTAGTTTGAATATTCCTTTGTACTAATCCCCATGGCCAAGGCTGGACTGGGACAAAAAATCGGCCCGGGCATTTTGACTAGAGACCGGCCCACCAGGATAAATGTGACGTCATTCAGGGGTAAAACCACAAAGGATTCTGGGAACTTGTGGCAAGCAGTAGTAGCGCACGCAGGCTTTCAATTGAACTCAGTTACACAGCGATAAAAAGAAACCCAAAAAATGGCAAGAAGCTCTTGTATTATTAACTGCAATAGCCGGTCGCATGACAGCCACGGGAAGCCGACGGGTAAAGAGATCGTTTTTTGTTTTTTTATCGGATTATGTCGTTGAAGAGAAATTTTTTAAGCCATGTTTCCGAAGTAAGAGCCGACGGATGGTCTGGATATACCAAATATAACGTCTCAGAACACTGCAGCTCACATGTTAGTCTGCTCCAAGCATTCCCACAAAGGTCAGAGTTTTGTACACCCCACACATACAAACACACAAATGTGCACTGCTATAGGACAGTAATCTCTGTGAAGCCCAGCTGGTGAAACTGATGTGGCTGTAGGCAAGGACATAAACACAAGGCTAGCAAATGGTGATGGGCAAGAGGTCCCTTTGTGTGTGTGTGTGTGTGTGTGTGTGTGTGTGTGTGTGTTACTTGGGGTGTGTATGTCATGTGGTATACATTGCAGTTCTTTTTTTTTTTTTTGCAAATTATTTTAATTATTTGTTCAGTTTTACATTTTAAAAAGAACACAATGTTTCTCTAAACGAGATAGATAGATAGATAGATAGATAGATAGATAGATAGATAGATAGATAGATAGATAGATAGATAGATAGATAGATAGATAGATAGATAGGTATCTTTCTATCTTCAACCACTGCTAGAGACCACCCTGAGAGTCATTCCACCTTCATTCACTGTTTCTTTACAGCAATGATCATGGAGCATCATACAATATAATATCAGCACACATGAATTAAATTTATTTGTGCATTAAAACACGTTTGTGAACACTCCACCAATGAAAATCATAAATGCACATGAATCAGCAAAACAGCTACGTATATTTTTTATACAGGGCTATAAATAGAGTCACGGCATATTTGAGAAGTCCTAAAATAATTTTTAGGGCCTTGTGGTCCTTTTGACTGTTACTACCTCTCTCTCAGCACAGGAAGATTCATCCTGAAGACTCACTGCATTGACCTCGAGATGTATCCAGTTTTTCAAGATGTGCCCACTTTCTTTATTTAATGATCAAAACATTTTTTTTCCCATTGGTCTGGTCTTTATTACAAGAAGAAAAATTTGGTGCAAATTTTGGTGCAAAATTTGGTTGAAATTTGGTGCATTTATTTGAGTGCTTTGCGTATTTATTGTTGTTTTTTAATCCATAGCTAAGATTTTTTTCTTAAGCTCTCTGTACATGTACACTCCTTTTCTCTGTGTGATTGGAGCATCCCCATGCAGCACAACAGAAGAGCCTGTGTACAAGAATAATAGTGAGGAAAGGACACAAACTGTGTGACATGTTATTGATTTTTCATAGTTTATTACAGATTAACATCATGAATTTATTGTGGTAATGAAATGCAAGGTTGCAAGGTAAAAGATAAAGCATAAATAAGAAATGTGTTTATATGTCTTTAATTGTGAAAAAACATAAATATGTTAAACATGTAAATAATACCACTAGCAAGCATCTTATAAAACGTAGTGAAAACATGCCTTGTGACACATGATACACAGTAAGATGAGCTTTACTGCAACCTGCTAATGTGTTCTAAAGCCAGATTTCTCTAAATGCATGTAACACAGAAAGTGAACAATGGTAACACATTTATGTATTGAGCAATACATTTCCTAAGCAGGACACTCAACTCATGCTAATATGCTGTTAGCTGACAGCTTCACTATATTGTTAGTAACCCCACAGTCTCCTTCTGTCCTATCTGAAAGACTTCAAAGTAATTTGTCATTAAGATTAGTGTCAGGTATCTTGGATTACTGAAATCACAATGAGAAAAAAAACAAGCTGAAATTAAATATTTACTCTATTTCTTCAAAATATACAAAGCAATTATTAAATAAGCATACAATTTTAAAAAACAAATTAGCCACAGCAGCGTGGTCTGACTTTGTAATGTAAGGTTACAATGGGTCACGAAAGCAGGTAAGGCTTGCTAACATTTGCAGTTAACACAAATCCTTGAATGTTTTACTTATATATATATATATACACGCGCGCGCACACACACACGCGCGCACACACACACACACACACACACACACAAAGATTAAACTACATGGACTTCACTGTGGTTTAAATGCTTTTGTACATCAATGTAAATATTGAATATTAATTAGCAAAAATGAAAGCAGAGCTCTGTCTGTCTATGGACACAATTACCCACTAAACACTTCTGGGAACAAGATGAAGTATATATGAGCCAGGGGATGATGTCATATCCTGGACCGGTTGAGGGCTCTGGCCACTGCATACCTGTGTTACATTTGAGCGGGGTGGGGTTATTTTGTTTGTTTTTTGT
Source organism: Aulonocara stuartgranti (assembly GCF_965226115.1). Classification (NCBI taxonomy): domain Eukaryota; kingdom Metazoa; phylum Chordata; class Actinopteri; order Cichliformes; family Cichlidae; genus Aulonocara; species Aulonocara stuartgranti. The sequence continues at coordinate 17,895,191 of NC_138948.1, forward strand.
TTTTTTCTAAACAGTCTTTTCTGTCCTGACGTGTCATTTCATAACGGTGTGCTTTGCCTGAATCAGCAGCAAACCATTCATGCGCATTTCAGAGCACAGCAGTACCATTGTTGCATTCACTGTGAAGGGCCCTTCTGGTACAATTCAAACAGTGTCTTGAGTGCAGTCAATCAACTCTAGCAGTCGATTTGGAGTCACAAAACGATGTAGATGTACTGTATCTATTTAAGCCCTTAGAATTTCACTCTATTTGGCTCCGGGTATCTGAACATATTGCTGTCTAGAATAAGATATTAAATGTTTACATTCCAGCATGCCTTGTCCAGAGCAGTACAATATACTTTATCATAGCTGAAATCAAAATATTTAAGTTTAATGTCAGCTGCATAGGGATCTTCAACTTTACCTTTACTTGATTAACTCTGAAAACTATTACACCCACAAAGAAGAGTCGTAGCGATGATGCATCAGTTATTTATTTGAATGATACTTAAAGTTCACCAGCAGCTGCTGTTTTCTGTAAGAATGTTTTGGTGAGATGCCTCAAGCCCTTAAATACTTCTCCGTTTTCAGACAGCTTCAAAGAAACAAATTAGTTAACAGAATGAGTCTTTCGATTTGAGGTCTTGCAGGCAAAATTAGGGAGCTGAACCAATATGTCTTTACTTCTGCCTCTGTGTGTGTGTGTGTGTGTGTGTGGGGGGGGGGGGGTTGGTGTGTGTGTGTGCATGCACATGTCTGAGAATGGATGTGCCCTTTGAGCTCAGCTCTGCTGGTTGAGTGGACATTGTCCAGGATGATGAATTGAAAGTTCAGAAAAATATCTGTTAGAATTTAAAAGCCATCAAAGTAGAAAATTGGCAATATTGTCTACGGCAGAATCCTCCACGCCCTCCATTTATCATTTAGAGATAAAAGGTTAGCGCGGTAGCTATGGCCTGTTTGTGTGTGCATGTGTGAGGCGGGTTACATTGGAAGTGGACAGACATTTGCTCATATCAGGTTATTCTAGGGTAATTTTTTTGCCTTGGCGGTGTATGTGCATATACAGCCTACAGTGTGTTTGTGTGCTTCTAAATCAAAATGAAATGCACTGATGTGTCAGTCGGCACCAAAAACAGAAACGTTGTGTTATTACCGATCACAGCGGGGACACTGAAAAGCATTTGTTCTCCCGTTAGCCTTAGTTTATTTTGGGGGAAATTTGTGTTCAGCCTACTCTGCATGCATGTCAGGCTGTTTATGCAGACTGGGGTTTTCTATAGTGTGGAGGTCTTAAAATTCTCGCTGAGTGTGAGTGTAATTTGTAGGGAGTGGGATTTGTGTGTGAGTGGGGACACTGTTTGTGCGTGTACAATATGAGTACACAGCATTTCTGGCCCACTTCATTCAGCGACATAGTCTCACAGCAGGTGGTTCATTACACGGCCTGTAATTAGGTGGACTTGACTTTCTTCTGCTCCTGATTACAGATACATATTGGTTCCAGTGGAGCATGGAAACACAACTTTTTAATTATTTTTATTTCAGTAAATTATTTGTTGCTTTAGTCTACTGGGGTGCGTTTGTGAGTTGAGTCTGCAGTGTTGTGTTTTGTATGAGTCTACTGTGATTATAGTTCACTGAGCCAGAGGTGTGTCAAAATATTATTTTAAAGGTTTTCTGAAATTTGTATGCTAATGCAGATATATGCAGAGTGCGCCTTTCTGTTCTGCTCCTTTTGTATTAAAGACAAAAGTATATGCTTCCGAATGCCCCTTTTTTTATTATATGGCTTATGATTAGATCATTTAGAAACTGATTTAAGACAAATATCCCTGCTTCTCACTGCTGAACTGTAAAGTGTTCTTCTGTGTCTGTGTTAACTTCCCACAAACAACAATATTAATTCTGTGTCAACTGTTATTAGCCTTAACAAGCTGTATATACTGTATTATTAAAGGCTCTGAAGAGTTTCTAAGTCTCATGTGGTTTAACATTAGTCAGAAAATGTTGACATGATAAATGTGTCTTGCAACAGCCAAAGTAAAGAAAAAAGAGGGGTTTCCTTTCAGTTCGTCCATGATTCAGATTTTTATTTGCCTTTTGCGCATAGGACCAGCAGTCCATGCACATTGGAATTTCAGGTGAAGTTACATTTTTGAGAGGTATAAAGACAAAGAAAAATAAAGCAGAGAATGCAGCAATCTACTAATAATACTTACTATATGAAAACACTGTCCAGAGAGAGTTATATTACACTCTGGAAAGAATCTAAATGACATTCCAGGTATTGCACACATAGTATGTCTGCTTCGCAAATCTGTTTCAGTAAGTATATTGGACACTAAACAGACAGTGATCCACATATATGCTTTTCCATGTTTCTCCGTGAAAAGCCAAGAAGAGTGAATTTAAATCATAACCGTTGATATAAAATTACTAAAATATTATGCATGCAGTAATGAACTAGTACATTTAAATGTGGCTTCTAACTGAAAATCCATCTGGCTCCTGAGTTTTCCAAATAAGTTAATATTTCTCTTGAGCATGACTTTCTCCCATCAGCTCTGATTTTTCCATGTGATGGGTTGAGGGGAATGAGGATGGTGATCAGGTAACCTTTCTCCTCTGGCAATCACAGTCACGAGGTGACTCACTAAGTGCCGCCTGACCTAGATACAGTTATAGGCAAGAGCAGCTGGAGATAGAACAGTGAAGCGGATTAAGGGTATTTTGTGGAGAAGCTACACAAACTAATTTAGTAATGTGTGTGTTTTACTAGTAAAAAACAGTGTTGGATATACTCGTACAAATTTCAAAAATACAAATAAAAATACAATGTGACCAGATCTAGCTGAACCCACACTTTTGATTTGTGGCTGGAATTGATTTAATCAGCAGTGAAACTGGAAGCGTTCAGCACCTTGGACAGCGACATCACCCACCAACACCCACACGCTCAGACTGTTTCTCTCTAAGGACAGAGTCCCTGGGACAATTGTTCTCTCTGCAATTATCCTAGACTAGATCTATGATTACACAACAGTTCTCTTTCACCTTTTACCTTTGTTTGCATTTTTTTAAACCCCATCACACCTAAAAATTTTAATTACCCAAACTTTAGTTCTATTACATTACATGCATCTATTACATTACCTGTATCTCAGCCTTTGACTTAAACTGAGTGGTGTTTCAGGATTTGGTTGCTGAGTACAAGATGAAGAAACTGAGCTCTGAAGGAATCACACAGGGTTGTGCAAAACTCTTGAGCCACTGATTTATTGAAATGTGCAAATATACATGGAAATATTTTATATAAGCTAAAAACAGTGTACAGTTCTAACAAGCTTTAAAGTCCATATTTAGTATGACCAGCTTTAGTCTTCAACACAGTCTGAACTCTCTTAGACGAGCTTTCTTGTCATTTGTTTAAGTAGTCTCCAGGAATAGTTCTCCAGGCTTCTTGAAGAAAATTCAAAGGTTTTCTTTGGATATTTGCTGCCTTTTGTTCCATTCTCTGTCAAGATGATCCTACACTGATACAAGAATGTTGGAGTCTGGTCTCTGGAGAGGCCAATCTGACTGATAATTCTGTCCAGGTATGCTTTTGTTGCATTTGCAGTGTGCTGTGTTTGAAGCTATAGCCAATCAGACACTTTCCAGATGGTATTGCATGGTGGATTACCTTCCTGCATTCATAATTCCATCAATTTTGACAAGACCTGTGTCATGGTTTGAGGCTGTTGAAATAACCGGCACCATGTTTTTGGCTGAAGACACTCACTGTGTCACATGATCATATTTTTTAACTTCAATTTGAAGCAAAAATGCCAAATTTAGATCCATCACTCCATAAGACTTGTTGCCACTTTTAGTGCAGTTCTTGTGTAATTTTACAAACCCGAGCCTTCTCTCGGTGATTGTCTTCCTTAAAATGAGTTGATAGCCATTCTTCCACTGAGACCATTTCTGAGATCTGTGCCAGATCCTTGACAAATCTTTTCCAATTTCTTAAGGACATGATGTTCAGATACTGTTCATCTGCTGTAAATTGTTTTTCTAGACTTGCCTCTTCTTTTGTCCTCAGCTTGCCAGTTTCCCCAAATTAAAAATGCTATGCTGGTCACTATGCGGAAATGCACACATTTTCAGCTAAAAGCTCTTTGAGAATCAAGTCTCCAATCAGTTTTACCAAGCAAATGCTCAAAGTTTTGGAACAACGGAGACTAAGCTAAGAAGAAACATTGTTAAAATTCCCTTTTAATTAAAAATAGTTTTGCTTTTTCATGTTTGAACCTTGCCACACAGAGAGAGATGTGTGTGTGTGTGTGAAGTTTTTGCTCACCCAAAAAACAGAGCTTAAGTTTTGTCTGTGGGTAGGATTTATTTACATCCAGCTATAATTTGGAAGCCAGTCCTGATTTTATACATAAACTTTCTAAATGTGGAAACTTTAAGCAATCAAGAATGGTATTTTCAGCAAGAGTCATCTTTTGTTGAGTGGTAGAATTTTCAAAATTAAAGATTTTTGTATATTCAGAGTCTCGATTTTAAAGGTCACTTTAGGAATTTCAACAAGGTTTCAGAAACACATTGTTTCTGACTGTCTTATATGTTTTATACATCCTCTAACATACCAGGAGGGAATCTTAAAGTGGAAAGTGAGTTTTTATAACTATACAAAGGTATACTTGACACCAAGAATCTTACATGTTATTTCAAAAGAGAGTGGAAGGGTTTAGAAGAAAAATGCCACTGAAATTGTTAAAGCTGAATGACTGAGAAAACAGTGATGAAACAAGGCATAGCAGCATGGCAATATATTATATATATTTTTCATGTTTCTTTAGGGCTGATTTTACCTCTTGCTTGCTTTGGAGATTACTTCATTCAATTACGTGTAACTGATTAATTTGCTGCTGCTGTAAATATTTACATGACATACAAATATAAAAATGAAAATCAATATGAATCCAGTTATTTAAAAGTTATTTAATATGGTATTTTGAAAAGTACTGAACAATTTTCACACTGATTTTAAAACATTATAGGTTACGCTTACTCCTATATGCACAAAAGCAGCACCCTGTTCTCTTTAGGTTGCTGTTTTTCTCCATTTACTCTCACTGCAGTTTTTCCACAGTCTTGACATTTAAGGCATTGGGCACATAAGGCACATAAGGCTGATTATGTACTTGCAGCATTTTGCTTAAACCGTGGCCTTTAATGATTTTGTTTCCTCTTACCGGTCGATGAAGCTCAGAAAAAAAGCAGGCATATTGTGGATTAGTGGCTAGACAGACGGGGGGGAGAGAGAGAGAATAAGGCAGACCAAAAAAAGATTGAGTGACAGAGAAAGGAGTGTGAGTCAGAAGCAGTGAATCAGGAATTTAATGATACCAGATAATGCTGGGATGAGATATTCTGGGAACCGTAGCATAGATACCCACGAGAAACATCCACATTATAACAGTGAGAAGGGAGGAAGTCTGATTTGGCCAAAAATATGCTCTAACAGAATGATAAAAACTTTGTATGCAGTGAGTAAACTAGAATTAACTTAGTGAATTAAAATAAAGTGAATTTAAAAAAAAGAACCTTTTCCTAATCTGTCTATATATTTTTTTCTTCATTTACAAGGTGTAAGGACTAACTTTGTTGACATTTCTCAGAAAGACATCTCAACTGCTTTTTCTCCAAGTGTGACAAAAAGATGGCATTTCTGGATATGCTTAATATGCAGTCTGGATAATATTCACAGTTCTTTTGTGTTGCATTTTTTAAAACCAACCATTACAACCATTGCTCCCTACTTTGTTGAAGATCTTTTGGCAGCAATTACAGTCTCAAGTCTTTTGGAGTATGATGGTTTAAGCTTGGTACACCTATTTTCGGGCGGTTTCTCCCATTGTGTTTTGTGTTTGGTAACTTCTCAAGCCCCATCAAGTTGGATGGGAAGCGCCGGTACACGGTACAGATCTCTGCAGAGGTATTTACTTGGATTCAAGTCTGCGCTCTTGCTGGGTCACTTGAAGACAAAGCAGTCTCAAAGTCAGTCCTTCTTAATTTTGGCTGTGTGTTTAGGGTCATTGTCCTGTTGGAAGATAAACCTCTATCCCAGTCTAGGGTCCAAAGTGCTCTTGAGGAGGTTATCATCAAGGTACATTATGGATTTCATCTTTCCCTCAACCCTGACTACTCTCCCAGGTCCTGCTACTAAAAAACGTCCTCACAGCATGATACTACCAACAACATGGCACCCCTCGTTGGGGGCATTTCACATCGGGGACAAATGGTTAACCTTAATTTTCAGTGAAAGCCTAACAAAAGCCCGTCAAGATTTCTCTTTACAGCCAAACTTATAATTCACGACGCTGGAATTTTAAACTATGAGTTACTCAGTGTATCTGCTTCTCTTTCGTTCTCTTCTTCAAAAGCCTCCTGTCCCCTGAAAAGACACCAGCACTTACAAAAGGAAACACCTACGGACATGAAAAATGTTACCCCTGAAAGTGAGAAACATAAAACCTGAATTTAAAGAAAAGGGAAGGAGATGAGGCCAGAGGAGACATGTGAACACAAACACACGCACACATAAACATGCACGCAGGGGGGAGAAAGCAGAGATAGTGTTGCATGATATCACAGAGAATCATCCACTCATATGCGTCTTTTCTATCTTCACTCTGACTATGCCACAACTCAAGCTGATTTTCATGGTGGACAGGATTTGATTTTCCCTAACCAATCACTGGAGACCAAAGTGTCTGCCTGAATCTAAATTACTTTTCAGATCAACACTGATGCTTAGCCATGCAAACATGATGGTTTTGCTGGGGATTTGGGAGCAGAGTAAAGTCAAAACAAGCTACAAGTTCGGGGCAATAGTCAGGATACAGGTTGGCCATGTTTTGATTTCCAAAAAAGAGGACTCTTGGCCCACTCATGAAGAACTTTAATAATACTGTTTGCTTAAAGAAAATGTTAACATATTTAAACGATGCCTTCTCTGTGCGGTTAATGAATGGTGAAATAAAAAAAAATGTGATATAGGCTTTTACAAGTCAACAAGGGCAAAAAAATAACTTAAAAACCTCTGGAATTAAATAATGGTACAGAAATAAGGCCTCATCTGTATAAGAAAAATTCCCAGTTCGGGACGGTACGAGGGACTTTTTTTTTTGCAGTTTGTTTGAAAAGCTGCAGTTGCGCTTTGGCATCTTTTAAACATCACTAGGCGCTGCTGCGCGCTGTTTGTCCCGTCTATGAGCGCAGAACAACCGCTCACAAAGCAGCTGCTCAGGGATGAAGTCACACATATGGGTCCTCTGTAGAAAAATCCGGACATTTTCATTAATCTCGAAAATCCCCCCCCCCCCCGGATGCACCGGACAGAATGTGAAAAGTGGACATGTCCGGGGAAAAGAGGATGGTTGGTCACCCTACCCTGCGCATATACTGTAGTCCACATTGTTTTTGCTCTTTTGTGATATGAACAGCTTAACAACACTTGGCAACAGCTTGAAGGTGCTGTTAGTTCCACCCATCCTGCTGATTGGCTAATTATTAGGCCTCCTGTGGAGCTTATTGGACAGATTTCCAACAAAGACAGTGCTAGTTTATGTTTAGATGCCCCACAAATCAGTCACTGGATGGAGGGAACGGATTCAAAGGTCTGGCCCCGTGGCATGAGATGGTGGCTGTAAATGTGTCTTCCAGCATAAAATGCCACCAAATACAATGAGCTCTCTCTAGATGAGCAGTGTCAAAGGTTCCACTCCACTGAAGAAATGTACAATGCATTCAAAGCTTGGAACAGTACTCAACCATTATCAAGAGCCGCAGCACAATATGAACTCCGTATATCAGCACACCTCGTTAAGCTGTCATAAGCATGAGTTATAACAGTGCAGCAGACATGACAGAGGTCGTAAAGCTGTCTGCTAGTATAACTAGTATGTCATAAACTGTACTAGCCACTTAAGCTTGGCTGCTTCAATAGTAACATACGTCAGGGTAGCTGTACCACAAAATGTCAAGTGTGGGTAATGACCTCCCTCACAGTATAAAACAGGATTTAGCCTTTAAAATTGCAAGAATCAGTCAGCAGTTTTCTGATTTGTTCTCTGTAGCAGCTAATATTAGATCCAAGATCCAAAATCACAATGCTTCATTTATATTTGTGTATAATTTGAACGATATTTGAATTTAAAAACTGCGGTTCTGTTTGTTTGTATAGCTGCTGCGCCACGATTTGTTGAAAAGATCAGTGTAACAGTCTGCAGATATCACACCAGACTAGCACACAGCAGAAATGTGTTGTTGGTTTTAATTGAATTTGCCTTCATTTTAATGACTCAGCAGATGTTTCACTGCAGGTGAAATAGACAGTGTTATGTTGATTTAGAGACACACTGTGACAGGCTAACCTGACAAGTGAATGCAATACACGGGGGGGGGGGGAAACGTGGCTTTTTCACAAAACATTGATTTTTTTTACATTTTTTACATTCCAATGTCCTTGGAAAAAAATCAGTGTTAGTTTTAAAATATTTCTTAAAGGAGGTATAAAAAGTAATACCACAGATTTTTGGGAGGATTATCTGAAGTGCTTTTGTCTTGTTCTTTAATTTTGCTGTTTGAAATTTGAAGTTTCTGACTGAGCTGATGTACTGAAAAACTTCAAACTTCATTCCCTTTTTGAACTTCAAAATCTCAGTGTGAGTCCAGGGTACAATTACAGGTGATCAAATATCATTTTAATAATTAGCTTTAGTCAATACCTTTTTGATTGTTCATGCTCAAATGGCTTTTTTTTGGTTAAAGGTTAAGTGTGCGCCAGTTTGACTTTTGTATTGATATGCATGAGCTACTTAATGATAACAGTCCAGTTCAAACATGAGAGCCTACTTCTGCTCATTGAGAAACCGTAGCAAAGTATGTGTTGTTCCTTGCTGCAGTCTTTTTCTAGTCTGCTTGAACTGCACCCGAATCTAGCCAGAGGTAGGCTAATGCATAATGTTTAAAAATGTCCAATTATTTTTTTGTCTGACTGTCACTGCATCAGCAACACTTCTCTGAGCAGAAAGACCCCCTCTAACAGCCAGCAGGAGGGTGTAAGTGACAAACAGCAGCGTAGGGGGTCCAGTATCACTCATGGCCAAGATCATGATTTTTGCATTGAATCACAACATGAGCACAACAGTTCAGAATGGCCTGTGTGTGAAGCATCTCATCATGTTCGCCTGCTATTGCTGGACTTGTGTGTAGAGTGACTTTCTACAGAGTAAAAACCTCCCAGTTGAAACTGTGAAAAAGTTGATCTTGGCTGTGTGTCTCAAAAGTTGTACGGCTTTGTTGTCTGTAATTGTGTTTCTGTAGTGATGGCTGGAAATATCACTCTTGGGCTTCTATTAAAAAACTGACACCGGCTGGTCATTTGGTAAGAGCTTCTGTTATTTTTACAGACCATGAGATGTCTCTGGATGTTTTCTAACTCTGCTCTAATGTTAGTGCTGTTAAGGTGTTTGTTCAGTTTCCCCCTGCTTGCATTTGCAAACTCCTTAAAATCCCCTGCTGCTCTGATATTTACCATAGCTTATCAGCATTCTGTGTCTAAAAAAAAAACCATTTTTCACAAATTAAGGTCCAGTAAGCTATAAGACAACAGACTTTTATTTCTATTGATTTTCATAACAAATTCAAGTAGCAGTTCTAACAATTGATACAATTCTGCTTTTGCTGATGGCAGAAAACCTAAGACGGTAAGACTAGTTTGGATATGAATCATTACATAATTTTATCATGTCTTACTTCATTAAGTAACAGTCGCGTTTCAAAATAATTGGTGTTTATTCGATTCCAGCTGTTGCTAAGACACATCGAATGCAGAATTATGGTCTGTCTCCTCACCATTAACAGAGATTTCCATATGCTTGCTCCAGATGCCCAGTGTCTCTACTTCTCGCTCATTATCTGCTCTCTGTTTACAAGCTGGCAGAGAGGAAATCATATCTCATTCCAAGTGCAGCTGGAAACATTTTGATATTCAGCTGTCCATTTATTTTAAGTGTATGCTTTGCTCATTACAAACACCTCTTATTCTTTCATTATAGGTAATAAGATGTTATCAGATATTATCTGTGCAGAATACCAATGTACTCAATAAATGGATATCTGTTTCTCAGAGTTCTTCCATATTTCCATGTCAAACAGCAGCAATAATGAATAGGAAATGGGAAAAATTTACACTTAAATCACCCTTCGGATCGGCAGGAACAAAATATCCAAGTTGTAAATCTTTACAGATATACACTCTGTAATTTATTAAAGGAAAATGGCATAACAACAGTCACTGGAAACCAAAATCACCAAACCTTTGAAGGCCGGATTGAAAAACACACCAAAAATCAAAGCTGAAAACAGAATAAATTTCATAGTGTGGCTCAGTAATGTGTATGGCCTCCATTTGCACTTCCGACAGCATTTGGGCTTGCTCCTAATGTGATGGTATCGTGAAGGATCTCCTAGGCCTGGGTCAGTGCTAGGGATATTTCAATCTGATATTTGGATCAGCCATCAGTCAGATACTGACTCAAAAAGCTGCATTAAATATAAATATGACAACAAGCCAATCCACAGTCTGACACGTTCTCCATGGTTCTGTATACCTCTCGGTTTACTTTGAGCTACACCAGCATCAAGTGGCAGATGATCAGTTGATGCTAACAGCATGAAGCTAACAGCAATAATACAGCAGGGTGGGGGCTGTATTATTGCTGTTTAAACAGCTTCCATTTGTATGTTTTTGTGCAGGTTTTTTACTTACCTGCAACTTGTGGTCAAAGTGAGCGAACCAGAGTGAAAAGAACTGACAACAATGATGCTTTCTCTCACTCACTAGCTTGCATTAGCGCATTACTGCAAACAAGTTTAATGAAAAACACCAGTACATGTTTTATTTTTTAACTGCATTAATTCTTCCCTTTTTTTCATATATTATTTAACAAATACATATGAAAAAATTAAATATAATTTGATGTAGTTATTTATTACATTTTATTTTGTAAGTTAGAAACGTCATTTCAGGTGGAGTGTCAAGTTTCCTTACACATAAAATTATTAAATTAATAAATATAAAATTATTATTACTTGCGGCAACTAGTAAAATTTGGAATGGGATGTCCCTCGTTGGTGCTTCAGTGAGCTCCTGGACAGTCTGAACAATCAGCAGATGTACAAATCCATAACACAGCCGAGGTTATCAGGGTGGGTGAGTGCCATCAATATCTTTGTCATCCGGAAACTGCCAACAGACTTTGGCAACCCAGAACCCACTGCACCAGGTGTGACAGTGGGTCTGAGGATTTCATCCGTATACCTAAAAGCAATCATGGTTTTACAAGCTAGCACATGGAGACCTGTGTGGCCTTGAAGGATATGCCCCCGAGGCTTTTGCTGACCCACTGCCAAACTGGCCATGTTGGTTGCCACAGTGTCTCAAGAGTCGTTCAGGTCTTTAACATGCTTTCCTTCTGAACCTGCATTTATCTGTGGAAAGAACATGGGACCAGTGGTAGACATGCCAGTTCTGTGTTCTTGGACAAACACTGATCAAGCCATTCCTGGTGCTAGGCTGTGACCACAGATTCCAATAAATGATCGGTTACACACACCATACTCAATCTATTTCTGATAGTCTGGTCAGAAACAGATGCCATAAGTACTCTGCTGGAGGTCCTTTTGTAGGGTTCTGGTTGTGGCTGTTCTCCCTTGCACAAAGGAGCAGATAGTGTTCGTGTTGCAGGGTTCATGCCCTTCTGCTGGCCTGCATGTGTTAGGTAGTCATGTGATGGCAGATGACTGCCTGCCAGTACTGACAAAGATCCCAACAAAAACCAAAAACTAGAGAAAAATAAACTACTACCTCTTTTACGCTATGTCCACACCTACACGGGTATTTTTGAAAACGCAGCTTTTTCTATGGGTTTGGACATTTCGTTCACACGTAAACGGCATTTCGAATCACTGAAAACAGAGATTTTTTTAAAAACTCCTGTCAGGTTGGAGATTTTCAAAAACTCAGTTTACATGTGGACGAGGAATACGGAGCCTTTTTTCACGTCACGCTCTAAAGAGCTAACATCTGCAAAATGTCAGGAGTAGTTAGTCATTGTAAGAAGTGTTTGTAAACTAAAAATTAAAAATGTGGGATACTGTTTGTGCATGATTTTTTTTCTTATTCATACCACTGTGTGAAATTTGCTGAAAATTTGTAGTTGGAAGAAAAAGCCTATCAAACCTGCGAGAACTGGAGCTGAAGTTTGGTCAAGAGCAGTAAGAATACCTGCAGAGGTGCAGCCATCCCATTGATACATTCCAAATGTGATAACAGTGGATTATGATTATTCTAATAACTACTTAGATTTAACTTATTCAAGAGACCTATTTTTCCGTCATGACAAACCTGTTGGTTCAGCAAACAAAGGTGTTGATTTATTGTGCATAGTGAAAAGAACTTGGTTTACTGAGGAAGGCTAGTGCGTGCACACACACACACACGCACATGCAAAGGAAATTTTATCAATTAATTTGCAAGTTGAGGGGACTCTGACTAAAACATTTCATCAGATAATGATGGAACAACAATTAATATCTGCTGAATGTTTTTATTCTTTTCCCAAAATATTTTTTCCAATTACAGCCTGGAAACAGATTGGCATCTTTATCTACTTTAAAAAGTAACTGCGGAAAGTAAATTTATTAAAAGTTATGTTGTTGCTGAAGTTTAGATTTGTGACGAACAAATACAAATAAAATAAAAAAATCAGCGGGCAATTTTAAAGACTATCAAATTCTGGAGCTTCTCAGTTTTTTACCCTAAATAACCATGGACACAAAGCAACATTCATCAAACTGTCATTTTACAGTTACCTGCAATTTAATACATTTAAACCAATAAGACACCAAAGAAAAAATATAATCATTGTGTTTTAAAATAAATTCATGACATTTCTGCATGCATATTTTACAAATTTGTCATATTTGAAGCAATTGGACCTGTTTTTCATAATGGCTCCATTCTTCTTCCTTTTTTGTAAAAGCCTGCAAAGCCCATCATCAGTCCATTGCTTTTAAAGAGCATGTGACCAATAACAGGTCTGAGCTCTCTCTCTTTCTCCAAGCGAGGTGGATAAGTTTGACCCTGCTGTGAGCGAAATTAAAGGCCAGGGCTGTTAGTTTCCACTGCATTCGCTTCTTCATTGTATCCTTTGTTCGTGCATCCTTTTCTGCAGTAAGGAAAAGGATGCAGTATGCATTGCCTCGTTTCCCTCTATTTTTTATGCCTTTATCATTACTTTTTCTGCTCTTGTGCTTTATTTCATACTCTTCCATCCCTCCATCTCCCCTCCTCTTGCTTTTTTACCACTGCCTTTGTTTTGTTTTGCCTTTGAAATTTGCGCCTTAGAGTGTGATAATAAGCTGTCTGTCTAAGGGTGCAATGGCACCCAAGAGTCACTTTCGGTGCTTGTGCGCCTGTATGTGTGAGCTTGGGTATGTGCGACAAAAAAAGACAGCTGAGTATTTGTACGAAAGTGCCACAGTCCCTTTCTGTTTGTGCGTGTGAGTGTTTGTGTGAATGCAGACATATAATTGTCTGCAAATGTGTGTTGTGTGTGGACGTGAAGGAAAGTGACAATCAGCAAGTGTGAGCGTGTGTGTGTTTGCGTGGCATCTGTCAGTTTCCCTCAGACTGTGAAGGCAACCCACAGAGCAGGAAGCAGGGAAAGCGCCACACCCCCCGCTGGAGAAATAGAGAATGAGCAGGGCAGATAATGCCCTCTTATCTTCCCCACCAACCCCCTCACCTCCCTTTTCTCACTCTAACCCACCTCCCCCAACTCCCCAATACAGACACACACAAACTCCCCCTTCCTCTCCCAGCACACTCTCAGCAGGGGGAAAAGCTTTAAGTTGGATTTGGTAGTGGCAGCGGGAAGAGGAGGGGTACTCACGTTGCAAAGACGCCAACCTCATAACTCACACAAACAAGCATTCACATTTTAGCCAATTTGCACAAGAAATAAACCCGAGTGTACAGAAACATGCACACCATCTCAAATTTTAACTTGTGATAAAACTGCCTGTAGGAATCTTTATGTTTAATTTAAGCAGGCAACTTAATTAAGTGTAAAGTCTGTGTTTGTGTGTGTTCAGTTTGCATTCACTCAGCATTCATTTGTGTCAGTCAGGATTGACAGAATCTGAGGAATGTGCAGAAATTTGTCAGGATGATAGCAGACGTGGCACGAGGATTCATTCAGAATCTACGCAGGCAACACGAAAATCTTCCACTAAATGAGCAACTTGTTACAGATTTGAGAATTTGTTTGTGCTCGTCAGAAAGTTTTTTGTTTTCTGCATCTGAGGTTGTCATGGTAACAGTATGTACATAGTAATAGCGCTAACCATGCCCAAATGATCAAACTTGAGTCTTATGCAACTGTAAGCAATCACTGACATTGGTGATATCAGATTTAAAGCCTGGGGTTGGATTTTTTTGTGTTTAATTTGTTCAAAATTGATTAGATGATTGTTAGTATCACAAAAGTTTATTTTCCTTTTGTGATACTCCTCCTTTCTTTTTATGTCCATACATGTCTTCCTTTGACCACAAGGATCCATATGCATTAAGATAGCTGTCTATTAGCCTTGGCTTTCTGAACACGTTCAGATTGTTCCATCACTCACACTGGCTGATGCACTCACGCTTGCCTTATTTTACTTTGGGTTTCTATCTTAGACCTCCACTGGCTTTCAGATACCTAGACCCAGACCAAGTACCGGTATGTGGGATTCCACCATCCCCCATCTGCCCAACTACCAAAGCGTACCCTGGACTCTTGGCTGTACATCCAACGAAACCCACCCATGAAGCATACCTTTACTCCCTCTCAGTCCAGGCAGTTATTATCTTGTCAACTTGCAACCACTTTCAAGTTTGTAGTTAAATCTTACATCTTTTCTCTGAGTTACACTGTGGGCTCTGTGGTTAAAAGCTACCCTGGTGATACATTTCCCCTCTTTAAAAAAATCTTTACTTTTACCTTCCCTTTCAGATGATTTGTGACAGAAGTGTAGCAGCAAGAGTGAAAGGTAAAGGTGATAAGATGGTAGTTAGACCTGCTATGATGCTATGATGTATGGTTTGGAGATAGTTGCACTGACAAAAAGACAGGAGGTAGAGCTGGAGGAGATGGAGCTGAAGGTGCTAAAACTTTCACTGAGAGTGATGAGGATGGACAAGATTAGAAATGAGTACATTAGAGGGACAGCTCAGGCTGGGCTGTTTGGAGACAGAGTTAGGTTGAGAAGATTTAGGCATGTGCGGAGGGCAGTGGATGTAGTGAACCAATGATATGAAAGCTGGAGTTACTAGGCAGGAGGAAAAGAGGAAGAGCACAGAAGAAGGTTCATGGATGTAGTGAAGGAGGATATGTAGCTGGTGTGACAGAGGACAGGGTAAGATGGAGGCATTTGATTTTTCTATGGCGACCCCAAAAGGGAGCAGCCAAAAGAAACAGAAGAAGAATTGTTGGGTTGTATACATCTAGTATAATAGTTTCAATTTCCTGAATGATATGAATTATTCCATACCTGTGCAAGAAACGGATTCCTCCTCAACAAGCAGAGAGTGCCACATCGAGACAGCACCCATTATACTTGTGTTACAGCAATAAACTTCTGCACAACAACTGATAAGACACAACCAACTGTGCTTCACAATGCAAACTCTGTAGCATGCAAACAGGAATAAATACATTTAGACAGTTAAATTGCAAAAGCCCATAGTGGGGACCACTAGTTAGCCAGTTAGCACAACAATCTGTGAGTAGACAGGAAAGGCTCTGCCACTAACAACAGAAATGACGGAGGAGGAAAAAGAGAGGTCAAAGACACATCTAAAGAACCTGTGCAGGTCCTCCACACCCAGACAGGGGAGCATGCCATATTTAAGGCCAATAAGTGTTTTCCTGAGGGCTGCATATTTTCTGCCATGGGAACATTTTGAGTTTAAGCTGAGTGACAGATAAGATCCCATCAAGAGAATAAGCCACTAAGATGACTTGGTTTAAAAACAGTGGCAATTTTTGCCATTTCAGTCAGTCTGACAAAGTCAACAATTTTCCACTAAAATTTCTCCAGAAATGTCACTAGTTTATATAATTTAAGTACAGTTTGCTATAATACTAAAGTCAGAGAACCCATTTTATTTAATGTTTTGGATATGTGGTTCTATTTTATCTCTGTTTTGTTTATTTCATTAAGAGGGACTCTGTATTCTGGTGGCAAGTAGAAAAGCCACCAGAATGTTTAAAAATATCCCAGTTCAAATTTGTGGTGATACCACCCAGCGCTAATAGATACTGAACACCTTATCTTATTGTGTGCACTCTCTAATCTTTGGTAAATCCTTTATTGTTCTAATTTAGCTTGAGAAAGTCACAGATGATATGATTCTGATTCAGTTTTTGTTCCTGGAGCTACTGGCCATGAAACGTACCACAGACTGGTTTATAGTTCATCTAAGGTGATTGTCATCGTTAGTTGCAAACAAAAAGGCAAAGGCTTTTGATAATGTATCAAACTAATATCAGGCTTAATACAATCTCTCAGACATCAGTCACATACAATGGAACTGCACAGTATCAAATCAGGCAATCTGTGGATAAAATTAATAGCTTCAAGTCTGCTGATGATTATAATCTTCTGATTGTATTATCTTCACAAGCCCCCAGTGGGATTCTACGTGTATTATAACAGTCATTATTATGTTTATAACTGTAGTTGGGGGAGAGGTGTGTGTGTGTGTGTGTGTGTGTGTGTGTGTGTGTGTGTGTGTGTGTGTGTGTGTGTGTGTGTGTGTGTGTGTGTGTGTGTTTTTGCGTCTGTATCCCATTATCTCTGTCGTTAAGCACAATAATGGCACTCACTGTGGGCACCTCAGGCTATGTTTTGAAGATCTCTTGTGCACACACACCGAAGCTGTCTTCAGGCCTGCATCTCTGCCTAATTGGAAAGGGAATAGTTGCGGTGTGGGCGATCACACCAAAGCCCCTAGCTCATTGACACAAGGTTAAAGACCCATTAACTTGACCAGTAGAAAAATTGAGGAGAGGACAAAAGGGAGACCGGGTAGACGAGAGATAGCAAAAAGGAGAAAGAAACATGCAGAGAATCTCCAAGGCGGGCCTCTGCAAGCTCATTAATGTGAGCACCTGCAAGCCCGCCCAAAGCTTTGAAAACACCATCACGCAGCATGGAAGCCAGAGTAATGCTGTTTACAGGCCTGCTCATATTTGAGGTCTTTTCATAAAAGATCATGTTCGAGTTTTTGTCACAACACAATGTAGAACCGGGCCTGTGAAGAGGCAGTCTCCTAGTGTTTGCAATTACTATTAAAGAGGTTAGGTGCTACGGTTGCTAGAGTTTGGATGATTGCATTCATTATGTAACTAATAAGTAGTTTCCTTTAAGGAGACTCTGCAAAAGTCAAAAATACATATCACCTGGTTGACAGAGCACTTTATTTGCAAAAGCAAAGAAGAAGCAGTAACCACATAATAAGTTCACCACACATTATTTATTGAGTAAAATGGGGACTGCAGTGATCTGTTGAGGTTTTTCACTTTGTGTGTGTGTGTCTTTGTTTTCATGTGCGTTTGTAAATCAGTGGGCACATAGGGGTGTGTGTGTGTGTGTGTGTGTGTGTGTGTGTGTGTGTGTGTGTGTGTGTGTGTGTGTGTGTGTTATCATTCAGGGCACCACATCAATCTAAAAGTGTCGAGAATGGAACATCCTCTTTCCTGTTTTTGATTTTCTGAGAAGCACGGTGCTGAAAGTAGTGAAGTCCAGAGGGTGAAGGGCTGGGCAAATCAATTCTTTTTGAGCTGAGCTTTTGTCTGAACTCTAACGCGTGTTTTGCTTCTGAAATCGAATGAGAAGTCTTGTAAAAGGAATATTCATGTAAAGAGAATAATTAAGAAGGAAAAACAGTTTCTGGAATCTTAATATGGCCTTGCCAGCGTGGTGCCTTGACTTGATACACGTAGAGGTCGGCTGATGTTGAGTCAGTTTGATTATTATCACAAAATATTTGCACACATTTTCACTGAAATCACATGCCCTGCAACCTAGCAAGTGGATAAAAAAAATCTAGGGGGCAAGTTAAACTTGCCCACTCAATTTCTGTTTTTCCTTTGTACTTCTCACCTCACAGCTCCTATTTTTTACTTTTGAATCTGCCATCTTTTATTCTTTTTGATAATCCTCCTCCTCGCTCATTTGTTTCCCTACTTTTTTCTTTCACTTTTTTCGTTGAAACTATTTTACTGTGCGCATCTCATTATAGTGTACTTTTTTTCATGTCTTGTGCATGTCGATGGAGCATTCATTACTTCTTCCTAGCCCCACCTACCCTAACCTAAAACAAAGACTTGTCCTGATAATGAAAGAAATAGCAGTAAAACAGCACAGACAACACAGGAATAACACCTGTCCTGATCGTTTAGTCCTTATGTTGTCCTTGTAGAAAGTGGCATGTGTTGGTGTTTTGTCCCTGCACTCAGCACTGAGGTGCTAAACTCCCACTTAGCTCTCAAACACACAAGTCTTCCCTTCAGCTCGTTTGCATCATTTGAAGTGACAACATCCCATTGCAGCCATGCATACGGGCCAAAGTCTGTTAACCCAGCACACACCCTAATGTATGCAATCACAGATACACACACAAAACAATGAGTGCCAAGAAACAGCAAGTGTATCTGACATGAATGTTCGTAGTCTCTCGCCTCTTTCACAGGAAACAACTGTACCGCAACAGAGCGGTGACTCATAATACAAATAGCCTTCGTGTATTGTAAAGCCTCAAAAAAGACTATGACAGAAATAAAGAAAGAAATCAAGAACCTAAAAAAGGGAGAGGAAATGAGAACACGAAAGGAGATGAAGAGATTGACAATGAGTCTATGACTCTCTGCTCTGACACTTACTGCACACAGCATGTTGCACTGCCAAGCATTCTTTTGTTTGTAACGTGATTGTTCTTAGCTTGCTCTTCAGAAACAAATTACCTGAGGTTGAAAAAAACACAGAATTATTTCAGCTCAGTTTTATGGCGCTGCGATAGTGTATAGATACCAGGTGTTTGTTTTGTCACAGTCAGAGTGACTTTACAAGTAACATATTTCAGCCGAAAGCTGTTTAATTCCATCTATTCATTCATTAATTTCCAGCTGCTTACCTGAGTGTGTGTCGGGGGAGGAGCAATCTCTCCAGCCTGTCCTGGGTCTGCCCTGAGGCCTCCTTCCAGTAGACCATGCTTTCAGCCCCTCACTTAGGAGGTGCCCAGGAGGCATCCTGGTCAGTTGCCCGAACCACTTTAACTGACACAGAGTTATGGTTCTACTCTGAGACCTTTCCAAATGGCCAAGCACCTTATCCTATCTGTATGGAAGAGTCCAGTCACAGTCACGCTCATTTCCATCACTTGTATCCATAGTTTCATTCTTTTGGTTCCTATCCAGAGCTTGTGGCCATAGATGAGGGCAGGAATGTAGATTGACTGGTTAATCTCTCTTCACCACAACAGACCTGTACTGTATCCACATTATTGCAGGCGTTGCATCAATCTGTCTTTTAATCTCACTCTACCCTTAATACTTAAACATACAACAACAACTTATCCCCAACCTGGAGTTCATATCACCTTAGACCAGGGGTCGGCAACCTGCAGCTCTTTAGTCCTTTTAGTGCGGCTCCACGTGGTTTGGGAAAATAATTTGGGGGTTTTTAACCCTCAACGCAGGCGTTGCCGATCTGCAACAGTTAAAAACCAACAACCTGATTACCCCACATGCATATTTTATGAGTTTTTTTTACTCAGAAGTACCACTGCAGGACTTGGTTGTGCATTAGCAACAAAAAGTTTAATTTGAGCCTGAGAGGGTTAAGTAATTAGCTGAAGTGTATTTTATTTATGTTAGTTCTTTTTTTTAAACGTGTAGTTCTAAATTGGCCTTAGACCCATGTCTTCAGCTTTGGAGACGTTAGTTATCATTCCTCCTGCTTGACACTTACCTATGAACTGCTCCAGTCCGAGATGGAGGCTGTCCACTGATGAAGCAAAAAGAACTACATCATCTGCAAAAGAAGGAAAAAAAAGCAGAAAGGTGATCCTGGAGTCACCAAACGAGAGACACTCTGCTACTTGAGAAATTTTGTCCAGAAAAGTCATGAACAGAGTGGGTGACAAATGCTACACTACATATTTTTTGAGACGATACGTCAGAACTTGGTATCAAGGAAAACTAGAAATTTGATCAAATGTGATAAAAGACTAGAACTATGACTTTGTAAACCTTGCCATGTAGTTTTGCTGCATATACCTAAAAGAAGTGTAAAAATAATACAAAGGAAAATAAAATAAAAGTGTTATTTCCAATGCTTCATTCAAAATCCAGTCTCCTCTGAAAGTCCACCGACTTGTACTCTGCCGCTGCCTCCTTCCCTTTCAAGTGGATTTCGCAGCTTATTCAACCTGGAAGCCGCCAATTCATTCATGAACATGAATTGGAAGAAATAAGTTTTCCATTAACTGCTAAAACTAACTAACTCATAATACATCATAGGAGAAAAACTAAAAGAGAGGTATAGGGTGACTAGCAGAACATAGAGTCTGCGTGTTAATGAAACATTCACAAAATGTAGTCTATCATTCCTGGATGCAAATTTCATTTTCATTTTCATGAACAATTTTTTAATAGAAGGACTCACATGCATTGATTTTGTCCATGTTTTAAAGGGACAAAAAAGTAAGAATTTGGATGTTGGAGAAGTCATTACACCTTTTGTATCTGACACCACATTTTTCTTCTACTGTCATTTTCACTCATTATCCAGTAAAGTTTAGAACCAAAACTACTTGGTAATAGTCAGAAAAAGATGAAACTGAAACGTCTGGGGGGGGGGCATAACAATCCTTTTCTTTATATTCTTTGAAAGATATTTTCTAAGGGTGTTACTAGTCACAAGGGGATGCTCATAATCAAAACGCAGAAGCTAAGGCAAGCAGAAGAGCACAGCGAAAATAAGAGAGATATAATACTGGAAGATGTTAGGCAGAGTAAGAAATGCACTGAGCAGATGGTGGTGTGCTCTCAGGTGTATAAAGACCTGCAGAGAAAGATCTGTTGCACAGAGGGAAGGCGGTAGAGATCCAGAGATAGGTGAATGATGGGAGGTGCTGAACAGGAACGGAAGGTTGTGCGAAAGCTACAGAACATGGAAGTAAACTGAAAAAAAGAGCTTAGAGGAACTGGTTAACGGAGGCTGGCGTTCAAGATCGGAAGAGAGGATGAAGAGAACAGAAGCTGGGTGCAGTAAAGGCACGGATGGAGGCATGGTGAGCAGGTTAGAAGTTGAGGTGAGAGCCAGCAGGATACGAGGTGACCAAAGAGATGAAAGACAGGGTTAGAGGCAGTGAAAGTTAGAACAACTCAGATATGCTTCATAGGTGGAAAGAAGGGTGGATGGAGAGGAAGGAGAGTAATAAAGGATCAAAGAAAGATGTTTTACAGAGCAAATAGATGAAAAGGGGCAAAGATGGAGGGATGGAGAGACAGACCAATAAAAGGAAGAACGTATGGATGAAAGGGAAATAGATCACTTACAAAGTATAGAATGGAAGGAAATGAAAAGGGGGGGCAGGCAGATAAACGGAGAGAGAAAAATCTGCAGATATAGACAGATTACTTATGGAAAAGATAACAAAAGGCAAAATTTGGCTGTAAGGATGGAGAAACAGGATTCAGAAAATGCCAAGATATCAAGCCCTTCCTACTTGATCTTACATATATTGTTTTCTTATGTTTTTAAGCTTAGAAGGTGTTTTCTTTCTCCCTCATCTCTTTAACTCAACGGCCACTTTTCTTTTCTTACTCATACTTTTCTTATTTCTGTCTCAACATGTTAACATCAAGGGTGACCCTTTTAATTAATGAGCTCTTGAGCTGCTGGAGAGGTTACCTTATGACCGAGTAGGGCTTGATGTTCCCTTCTGCTCCCAGTCATTAAGGTTAAGTTAACTTAACCAGCTCTACTTCACACTTGCAATAAAGATATGTGAGTGGTTTAATTCCTCTCATTTGGCTTTTGGCAGGATAGCAATAAGAGTATGTTAAAGTATCTATCAAGCATGAGCTTTCCTTATCTTTAGCCAAGTGCTTTTCCTTGCGTTAAAGGAATAGCTAATAGTAGAAATATGCTTGCTTGGTTGCTTTCTTACCAAGATTGATTTCCCATCTTCAGGTAAAAGATTAAGCCTAGCTGCCTGTAGCCTTAACAATCTGTCTGGAGGCAACACAATGCTGCTACCTTTGTTTCTTTGTAAGCCACACTGATTTTATGAGGTCGCTTTTTTTTTTATTCTCAATTTCTCGGTGAAAACAAGACATCAGCATTGCTCAACCTAACCAAAGCTTCAATTTTACATGCCCTTGGTAATATATGCAAGAAATCTAGACTAATAATCTCCTCAAATGCCCAGAAAATTGCAAACCAAAATGTCTGACACACACACACAAACACACCAGTTGCAGCTTGTACATCACGTCTCCACCTTTTGTTCCCTCTTTCTCATCTACTCTCTTTCCCCCCCTCTCTTTTCGTTTTATACACATGATGACCTTATCAATGCAGCTGTCATAAATCCCTTCTACATGCTTGTTTTGTGTGTCATCGAGTTGAGGAAGAGTATGAGAGAGAAGGTTAGAGACAGACTGACAGAGAAATCCCATTCTGTGTTCAGCGTGAGTGCACCTTTTATCTTGTTCCCTCTCATTTGTGAGGGTTTGATCAAAACATTTACCGACGTGCCGATTGGTACAAAGACTAATCAAATTCGCACATAAAATTATGTCATAAAACTGGACTTCACAGACTGATAAACACACACTCAAACACCAAGCCTGTCCCACATGAAGTCTGTCTTTGAGCGTGAGGACATGCTGATTGATTGGTGCCTTGGGGGAGCTGTCCCTTCCCATTAACATCTATGTGACTGTGGGATTGTGTGGATTGTGTGGATTTTCTGCTAGCAGGGTCTGTGTGAGCATTTCTTTTGTGTTAGATGTTAGAATTTTAAAGGTTTTCCATTAACAGAAATATAAATCAAAGCAATGTCACCCCAAGATCCATTTATTAGCTGTTCTGGAAATTTTAATCAGATAACATGATGATGATGTTTGCTGAGAAATTAATGGATCTGTAAACAGATATATAGTACTATATTTGCCTATCAAATACAATATACATTATATTCGTACATGTACAGTCATTGTACACCCTCTTTCAGTTTTAAAGTTTTATGTATCAGGAAAAAAAACATCCCTAGCTGGTTTAAAAATGAGGTAAATACAACAATGTTACATGACATAATACATCGTCTCATTGTATTTTTATCAAAAATTAAGCCAAAACACAGAAGTGGTGTGCAGGAAAACTAAGTACAGCTTACTGCTTGCATTGGAATGAAGAGTGTAAGCAGAAGCCAGGTGCTGCTAATCAAATGCACTTGATTAAATGATCATCAGCAAGTGTGAGCCCCTCTATTAAGGCAGCAGTGTTGGCAGTTTGCTGGTCTAGAGTATTTAGGTGAGGAGAGACATCAGTAATGATCTCAGAGAAAGAACTGTTGCTGCCCATCAGTCTGGGGAGGGTCATAAGGGCATTTCCAAATAATTTAAAGTCCATCATTCTACAGTAAAAAGGATTATTTACAAGTTGAAAACATTCAACAGTGGCCAGTCTTCCCGGGACTAGATGTTCCAACAAATTCACCCCAATCAAGGTTATTATCATTAACGAAAACTAGCGAAATAACGAAAACTAGAAGTGAAAAAACATTTTCGTTAACGGAATTAAAAATAAAAACAACAAAAGGAAAACTAACTGAAACTGTAATGAGTGTTCACAAAACTAACTAAAATTACCTGAATTTATAGCAAAAATGTGTTTCGTTTTCGTTGATGTGTGCGTGTCCTACAATAGTCAAGAGTGAAAATGAAGTTTAGTTTCCAGATTTTTTTCTTGCTGTGTCTAATTATGCCAGCAGGTGGCAGTACGTTAGTCGAGTCGTCTGTGTTGTTGCTCCGTCCACGCGCAGAATCTTGTTGTCAGGAAAAGTCGGGAGAAAGCGCCAGAGTCCAATTTGGGATTACTTTGAATATGACTGTGTTTTGGATAAAGCAAGTGTCTTGTAGTGGAAAGAGACAAATTATGAGGGACATTTATAAAGGGAAAAAAAATCCCACAAACCTTAAAGTGCGCTTGAAAAGCTCACACAAGAAGGCTAACCTAGCTTACCTTGAGAAGGGAGCACACTCAACCCTCATCCCCAGAAAACAGAAGCTAACCCCAGGCAAGGCAGCGTGATGCATCCCGAGACAACAGGACGGGGACATCTACATAACTGTGTGAGTCAATTGCCTTCAAATAGTTTATCAATTCACTTGAACCAAAATTACAAACACCCGGTGCTGCAAGAGTTAATAGTCTCATTGGGGCCAAGTATATACATTTTATAGTTGCCTGGTATCAATGGTTGTTCATCTCCCTTTATTTATTTATTTATTTATTTATTTATTTAAAGAACCCATAGGTGGGAATGTGAGTTGTCTGTCTCTACGTGTTAGCCCTGCGACAGACAGGCGACCTGTCCAGGGTGCAGGGTATGGTAGCTGGAATAGCAACATACCCAAGGATAAGCAGAAGAGAATGACTGATATGATGAAACTGGGATTTTGTTACACTTAATTATTGCAAACACAACTAAAACTATAACTGAAACTAATCAAAACTAAACTGAAACTAAGGATTTTCAAAAAAATAAAAACTAAACTAAACTAGCAAACAATTGGTAAAAACTAATTAAAACTGAAATAAAATTGAAAATCTGAAGTCAAAACTAAATAAAAATAAAAACTAATGAAAATTGCAAAACTATTAAAACCCTGACCCCAATGTCAGGCCATGCACTGCTCAGAGAAACTGCAAAAAAAAACAAAAAACCAAGAGCTACATTTGAGATTCTACAGGCCTCAGCTGGCATGATAAATTTTAAAGTTCGTGACAGTACATTTAGAAAAAGACTGAACAAGTATGGCGTGTTTGGAGGGTCTAGCACAGTGGTGCAGGGGTGATGATTTAGGCTTTTTTTCTTTTGTTTGAACAACCATTCTACAGAGTGGCTAAAAAGAAAAGAGTCAAGGTGTTGAACACTTTAACCTGACTGAAATGCTCTGGTGGTAACTCAGCAGAGCTGTGCATAAACATATGTCTACCAACATCACTGACCAAAAACAATGTTGTGAAAACAAATCTCTCTGGTGAAAGCCATCTAGACAGACAGGCAGACAGACCAGGCTCTGTTTATGCATTAATATTTGACCTTGGAAACAGTGCTGTACTTGATGAACAATTTCACTGAAAGGCTTCAGAACACCTCCACCTACGTCAACTTTTTGGTTAAGTTGTTATGTCAACTTTTGTTTCCGAGGTCAAGAATGAACTGAAATCATAATCGTGTACTGAGCCAGTTAGATAAATCATCCTCCACTAAAGTACACTTTTGGCTTGAGTTCAAATTTGGTGCCTTTCGCCCATAAACAAACAAAAAAAAACCCATCTGCCATGCTCTAAAAGTATTTTTAGCAAAATCCTACAATCGTAAATTTCTTACACATTTGACATGTGGAATTATTTTGAGCCTGATAGTTAATGATAAATGACTTGTGCTCATATATAAGCAATTTATATATAAGCAATTTGTCCTCAAAGCATTAGCTGCAGTTGCATTTTAGCATAGCGCTGCTTTCTTATTATAAATGGATCTCTTAGATATAATAAGATTACCTCATTCCTTACTTTTGTTCTTCTCACCTCATCTTTCCTTTTCAGAGTTTGTATGCTACGCTGAATGCTAATTAAGTCTTCTTTGATTATCTTTGTTTACAAATGAAATAATTACAGGGTATGGATTACAAATTCATGCAATCAAATTGCTAATTACTTTGTTCTATATTTAAGAACTAATATTTAGTAACAAACAGCATGTCTTGTACTTCTTCTTCTTCTTCTCTAAACATGCTATGATCAAAACAACTTTCCCCAGAAAGCAAGGCTCCATTACTTTCTAAGTAACATCCACCAGACTATACCAAATGTATATAGCTTGCTTTCACTATATGACAGAAAATACTGCACACAACACTCTGCCCCGTGTAATGTGCAGAACTGTAGGAAAGAACACCCACACCCCCAGAAGCTAAACAAGCCCTTCCAATCTAGTTGTCAAAATTATATTGCTTTGACCTTTTCCCTTAGGTCTACCTATTTCCCAGTAGCTATATGCAGAGATTCACTGAACTGCTGATGTCTGCACCACCTTCCCTCTTTCTACACATTTGGATAAAAAGGTGATGTGGGGGGAGAAAATATCTACACCTGCAATTTCAGCTCTTAATTTATACAGACAGGACACACGAATGGCAAACTGAATTCCCTGGAGCGTTTTTCTTTACCACTCAGCTGTTCCAGTAAACAAATGGAAAAATATATGTGCTTTGAAAATTGACTCGCTGGTTTTTTTTAATGTTTGTGTGCTTACCATGTGGCTTTCCCCACATCAAGTAAATTTGTGTGAAGGACTTCAAAAAGGGCAGCTACAGAGAGCAGATACTTGTTTACCCTCTGTTATTATTTGTGAGGATGATGTTGTTGGTAGCAGGTCAAAGAAAATTACAGTTATCTAGCCGTGACCTTAAACAACATTGTACCAACGTTTCAAAGGTACCTTGTAAACAAGGTCAACAGATTTTAAGCTAAGTTGGTCATAACTTGTTTTTCAAAATGCAGTGTAATAATTGTACCGGTTTTACCATCTACACTTTGCCTTGCTGTTCATGATTGACATAACTCTTTATACTGAAAAGCTGTGACTGGGTTTGCAGTACATAGTCAGCTGCTTAGTACCAGCACTTTCCACACAGACCAAACCAAAGCAGGGGAATCTGCTTGTAAAACATCAATAATTACATGTATGCACTCTATAATCTATATGTACCTTTCAAAATTATGCAAGCTGCCAATTCCATTTCTATGTACCCCTATACCATCAGAGTCCAGAAGATGCAGGGTCATTGTTTTTCAAAAATTTCAACTTGTCTGACCACAGATCAGTTTGCCACTTTGCCTCGGTCCATGTTAGCTTAGCTTTGGCCCAGAGAAGACAGATACATTTCTCAATCATGTCTTCTTATTTCCATGGCAGCACTTTAGCCTGTATTTGAGGACAGCACCACAAGCTGTGTTTACAGACAATGATTTCTGGAAGTGTTCAGCTCATGCCGTGATTTCCACAATAGACTAATGCCTGTTTTTAATGCAGTGCTCCCTGAGGCCCTGAAGATGACGGGCATCTAATCCTGATTTTTGCGTACAGAGATTTCACCAGATCTGATGTTTTGATGATATTATGCACTGTAGATGATAAGATATTCAAAGTCTTTGCAATTATATTATTGTTTTACAATTTAAAGACACATTTGTCTGCTGATTAATTTCTGTGCCCATTGTTACTTCTGAGATGCTCTGCCATTCTTAGAAACTCTTTTTATTTGCAGATGCGTTTTTGACCTTCCACCAAATAATCTAATTAGTTTCACAATGTTCCAGCTGTTTCTTTTTAGTACCATGTACTTTCGCAGCCTTTTGTTGCCCTCATTCCAACGTTTTTGAGACAGACATGAAATTTAAAATGAGCAAATAATTTCTTTATGAAATTGAAAAATGTTGCAGGTTTTCTGTGTTCTGTTGTGAAGATAATATGGGTTTATTAGGTTTGCAAATCATTGTATTCTGTTTGGATTTACATTGTATACTTCATGATTGTAGCTCAGGGGTGGGCAACTCCAGGGCCGGTGTCCTGCAGGTTTTAGACGTGTCCTTGATTCAACACAGCTGATTCAAATGGTTAAATGACCTCCTCAACGTGTCCTGAAGTCCTCCAGAGGCTTGGTAACGAACTAATCACGTGTTTCAGGTGTGTTGACCCAGGGTAATACCTAAAACCTGCAGGACAGCGGCCCTCGAGGCCTGGAGTTGCCCACCCCTGTTGTAGTTGTATATTTTGTCCCTCCTGACAATGGGTTGTCACTACTTTACAGAAGCCTTGCCAGTTGTGACCCAAGCAAATTTTTTTCACCAGCAAGTTTTTTTTTTCACACTCTGAGCACTGTTAAAAGATCATCAGATACTTCAACTGTGAGCAGTGTAATGTTTGTGTATATGCAGCCTAACATCCGAAGCAGTGTAACACAAAGGTTATCCATTGTGTCACTAATTCATTTAAAACGAAGAGGATGGAAAGCAGGGTTGTCTGAGTCAATCTATGTCATAGATGACTGTTTCCCAGTGTCCTTTGATTCACTGTCCTCTTGTCACACCCTAAGGAACAAGTTAGCACTTTTATGCGTATGCATTTGTGTGTGTTTGAGTGTAACCCGAGGCAAGTGCCAGCTTCTACGACCAGATTCCCCCACCTCCAAGCGTGACACATTAGCTAGTGGCAGCTGAGGGCAAGGACATGATGTGAGGGTTAGATAAAGGTGTGTGTGTGTGTGTGTGTGTGTGTGTGTGTGTGTGTGCGCGCACTATTATTCACTTGCACTACTGCATATGCACTTTTACCTCTGTGTGCAAACAGTATACATCAGTAGTACATGACATAAAATCATTGACCATGATTTTTAAAACTTCCCTCATGCTGGAGTGATCGCTCAGGCTCTTGGCCAAACAGTCATAAAGTATGATTGACTTCCACCACTGAAGCTTTTATTTAAATGTGAAAAATCTCATGAAATTGTATAGCACTCCCCAGACTTGTTAGTCTGGATGATATCAAGTTGACATCACGTTACACATGAATTTAGCACTCATGTTTACTGTAATAATTTAGCGTATTGACAAGAAAGTATTTCAATAACTTAGTGCTTGCCCAAATGTGTTCAAAAGCATGTCTGTCTTCTATTCACAAAAAAGTCTTTCTTCAAATTAGTGCATAAAAAGTCAGCATTATAAAGGTACAATCTTCAGCTGACAGGTATTTATCATATTGGCATGTTTCAGCAAGACAGATTCAGATAATATAAATCCATATCTTAGAACAACTTAAACATGGAAGGAAGACATTAACAAATTTTTGGAGAAGCATTTAACAATACATAAAAGCTACACAAGTATTTTTCTTTTTTACTCCAAGCCTTTCATGATGACACATGTGATTCACTAAACATGAGGAAATTTTTAGCCAAGCTAAATCTGTGCTGAACAGGGATCACTTAAGCTGAAAAGGGGTCATTTGTTTGCCCTCTTTGGAGTACACTAAAGCCCACTCCACTTTACATTAATAATCCTCATTCCACCTGTTAAAAACTGCCGATCTGAATTTAAAGAGAGTGTTGGCTGACATTGACCACTGAGGACAAATACAGCCACTTTACCATATTTATTCACCTTCAAATAAAGAGACCTCTCTGCTGCAAACACTTCAAGTTTGCACAAAACAGCAGAAACAGCACAAAACAACTAAGTGCTGAAAGCTAGCCTAGTTCTAAATTATCGAACAACAAACATCCTCACTGCGTGGGAAAGAATTGATTTTATAAGTCCACACACACACACACACACACACACACACACACACACACACACACACACACACACACACACACACACACACACACACACACACACACACACACACACACACACACACACACACACACACACACACACACACACACACACACACACACGATGGTATAACAGTATATGTATTCCTGCCAGGTTTGACTCGTGCTTATATAGAAACTGCGATAGCTGCGAGTGTAAGTAGCATAAATGCTTGCTTGAAATGAAAAGATCAAAGTAAGTCGGTCTCAGCGATACCTATTTTGATCTATTGTTGTAATGAAACAACTTGCGAATACACGTTGAGGGCTGCTCAAAGACAAGCAAAGAGGAAGCAAAGGGCAAAGAAATATCCACAGAAAAGCTGCTGGAAAAAAGAAGTGAGGAGTGGAGAGAAGAGGATAAGGAAAGGGATATGCTGGGCAGGTTAAATGTGGTGTGGGGATACGGCGTGATAAAGACATCTTGCCTCGGAAGCTTTAGTGTTCTTGTGAGAGCTGCAGACACAAACAGCAGAGGGATTAAATACAAACCTTAGACCCTCCTTCTCCTCTCTGTTGTTGGTTTTATCACTTTATGGCTCTCAAATCCCTAGACGCACACTTGATACATGCTGTTTTTAAACGCCTTCTTCAAAATAAAACTAAGCTGTTATTTTTTGCCTCTAATTTGTGTTCTGGTATTTTTTTTATTTATTTTTTTCATTTTTCTTTCAGTATCCTTATACAGCCATACTCACTCACTCACTCCACTGAAGTTGAAGAAATGGCCATAAACATGAATGATCTACAGTCATTACAAAGTTTTCATCATTCCAAAAATGAATTTAGCCTCACAGACCTTAACAGTCATGTGATTACGTACACAAGCATCAAGGTGCACTGGTCACTTGGTCCAGACCAAAAAAAAACTACTCGGAGGAGCATTTACATTAGATTTATGATCTCTTACTCCTGAACCACTCTGATTTTTACAGATAAAGAGAAATTGAACTTCCCCTTCTGATGACTTGCAGTAAATGTCACACCATGTCACTCCTAAGACTACAGAGACTACAAAGCCGTGAATCTTTGTAGAGCTTACAACACTGTTTTGTTTTTGTTGTTGTCTTTTTCCTGTGTTTTACCACTGTTTTGTACTTTCCCTCACATCCACTCTGAGAGATTTTGCAGTCTCCCTACGGGAATTTGCCAACACGTGTCCTTATATTCTCAGTGAATATTATTCTCTCAAGTGAGTTTATCCTGAGTTTATCCAAGCACTTGATGTTGTCAAGTGCTTGCTCGTGGGAGTGGTTTAATTGTTGGAGTTTTCTCTGTATTATTGTAGGGTCTTTGCCTTACAGTATAAAGCACGACACAAGTCGAACTGATAAATTCAAAACCTTTGATGACAAACTAGCCAGAAATGCACAGAAGGAATCAAGGGCACTGAACAGGCCAATCACAACAGTTGTGGGCTGCACCAATGCAACAAGTATTATATTATGATGCAGGATTTAAGAGGGGTTCATACTTACAGCATAGATTTAACATAGAAGTATTAAGTCTGTGCTCAGTTAGTCTCAGCTATGTTTTGCTTGAGTAAAATTAGCAGTTGTTTCATTGTTTCATGCTAACGATAATATGAGAATCATAAAAGGTCCATTATACAACATAAAAAAACAGAAGTACAGAGTCTCATTATTAGCTGAAATATAACATGCACATAAAT
Source organism: Aulonocara stuartgranti (assembly GCF_965226115.1). Taxonomy (NCBI): domain Eukaryota; kingdom Metazoa; phylum Chordata; class Actinopteri; order Cichliformes; family Cichlidae; genus Aulonocara; species Aulonocara stuartgranti. The sequence goes on from NC_138948.1 coordinate 17,926,694, forward strand.
GTTTTTATTTCTTTGGATTTTTAATGGCACCAGCTCTAGACTGCTTCTCACCTTTTCAATGCAGTGTTAGATGTTGCTCTTTTTGTCACGGTCCGCTGTGACAGACCGTGTGGAGAGTGCGTGGAGGACTCAGGTGCGGACACGAGTGACACGGGAGTAAACTTTAAACAAAAGCGAGCCTTTTATTGTGGCTGGTAACGCAAGAGAAACAAACAAGAATAAGGGCAGCTCAAAAGCAATAACTAAACAGAAACCTAAACTGGGAATGAACTAAGGTAAGGCTATGAATACAACAGACCGGGCATGGAAACAGGGAGGGTGGGAACACAGACGACGCGACACAGACTGTATGAAACACAGAGACTAAATACACATGAGGGATGATCAGGGGAAGTGGATGCACACGGGGAACACAGGTGACACTGATAATCATAACAAGACACGGCAGGAGTGAACGTAACACTGATGGGAGACGGGCAAAGTAAAGCAGGAAGTACACAGAGGTTCAAACAGGAGGAGAGAGAGCACGGGGAGAACGCAGACATAACGGGCTGGGGAAAACATAGAATAAAACACAAAGAGAGACGAGGGCTCATAAATACACAGAGGGGCACACAGGGGGTAAGAGTCACGAAGGGAAAACACATAAGGAACAACGTAACAGATCAACCCAGGAAGCATGGCCTAAATAAAGAACAAAATACAAAAATACATGAAAACTAAGAATACTGGGCCCACATGGCCCAGGACCATGACACTTTTGGTCTATTTATAAACATGGGGAGCTCTGTTTTGTTTCAAAGGTAGGGAAATACACAGTCTGAATGCACAGTCAGTGTGGCTTGAATAGAGAACCTTGGATTACCACACACACACACACACACACACACACACACAGGGATGAGCAAAGGACAATGTTACAACACAGTATCTGTACATGGAAAACTGATTTTTGCTGTAATCTTCATGATTATAGGAGATTTAAAAAGAAAGTTATGCAACTCTGCACATAAAAAAGTCAAGGCCATGGCTGATTTAAATTTGAACGCTTTCTTCTTTCGTGGGGTGATCGTGGCTCAAGAGTTGGGAGTTCGCCTTGTAATCAGAAGGTTGCCGGTTCGAGCCCCGGCTTGGACAGTCTCGGTCGTTGTGTCCTTGGGCAAGACACTTCACCCGTTGCCTACTGGTGGTGGTCAGAGGGCCCGGTGGCGCCAGTGTCTGGCAGCCTCGCCTCTGTCAGTGCGCCCCAGGGTGGCTGTGGCTACAATGTAGCTTGCCATCACCAGTGTGTGAATGTGTGTGTGAATGGGTGGATGACTGGATATGTAAAGCGCTTTGGGGTCCTTAGGGACTAGTAAAAGCGCTATACAAATACAGGCCATTTACCATTTACCATTCTTTAAAGTAGTCTCCTTGTGCATCTCTGGACTGCTTCCAAAGTTGTTGTTGTGTGTATATCGATGGCATCAGCAAACTTAACTATAAAGGAAACATCGGTTTTGTGTCAAACTGACCCAGCCTTGATGTATAGGTCATCACAGAAGCAAGCTAGCTCCAACCACAAACAGGTTTTCGGTGGAAGAAGAGTGACCAGGAGCTTACTCGACAATATTATTTCATTGAACAGAATGAATTTGTACCCCAGGATGAGTCTGACAAAACTGAATTCTACTAGAACATCCTGAGATGTCTGTGGTGCATACCATTTTGTGATCCAATTTTCACTCTACCCCTGCTCTGCTTGTCAGATCTGACTCCCTGCAGCAGCTTTGTCCTCTTCTCCAAAATGAAATCTAGCATGCATGGCAGCTGCAAGTTCAACTGGTCAGAACAGCACTCTGGGGAGCAGTCTGAAAATAACAGAGGGACTGGAAGTGGTACAGTGGCACAGGAGGAAATATAGCGAGCCAATTTAAATAAGGTGAGGTTGGCTTTTAATGAGAAGAGTATCAGACAACAGCCTGTATATAGGTTGTGATCATCATGTAGCTATTATGAGTACTAGAGGCCACGGTCATTTAATATGGTCAGCTTGTTAACAGTACAATGCAAAAATTGCAATTTCATTTCATTTTTAGGAAGCACTCATTTAAGAACACATGCTTAGATGTGAAACTAACTGTAAGATATAGAGCATGCCAGCTTCATATTACAGAAAGCTTTTGCTTTCGTTGTTAATCTAGTAATTCAATAAAAACTAGTCTTTTTTTCCCCAGTCCCTGCCTAAAACATGAATTCATGAACCGCAACAGACATGAATCATAACAAATTAGCAATCAAAATCAGTTCATTATACCTTACTCCAGGAAAGCCCCTTAATTATCCACAGTGTCCCATCATCTTCACACCTCAGCACCTGGATTCTGGAAGAAAAGAGGAAGTACGACTGCACAGCAGACCGGCATTAAGAGGAACACCCAAAGTTAGCAAAGAAAGTTACTCCACTTTTCAACCAGATGGTTGATTAACAGGCTTACATGAACCTGGAGTAGGCTTAATGTTCTGGTTTGAATTACACAAGTATGATGTGTGTGTAATATGAGCAGCTCCATCATGCCCTAAAAAAAATGCTTTAATATTGTCCCCACATGCCAGAAAGTCCAGCTTGATCATAAGACAGATCAAAACCATATCACATAACCTAGTCAGCACCGACACTTGAGCAGTTGTGACAGCTCTGTTGGCCAAATTTACTCATGAGTAACTTTCACCGATGGAAATGTCTGTCATTAGGAGTTTCTGCTCGCTTACCAGAAAAAAAATGTAAAATGTAAACAATAAATAAAAAATAAACCTTGGACAAAAATGGTTCCACATGTCGCTCCTCCCTTATCTCAGATGGAGTAAAAATAAGACAGAGAAGCTACGTGCGTCTGGGACACGCCTGTGGTTGCTTGGCTGCATTGCTGTCCCAGCATCACAGTGACTCCAGGAGGGGTTGGTTCATCAGATCAAACTTTATTGCCAGCCAGATCATTACCCGAGGTTACAGATACCCTTAAACAGGGAGTGGAGGACACACCTCGCACATCTTCAGTAATACTTTTTATGTGTCAAAACATAATCATCTGTTTCCAGAATGCCTGTAATTTTACGCTCACTCACATAAGTGGCAACCTGATGGTTCCCGCTTCTCTAGGCTTGATGCATAATGGGCATTTGGCCAGTGAGACACAGAAAACGAAGCGATCCGTGTGATAACACTCACACACACTTTTTTTTTTTTTGATCAGAACAGCTTGTCTTAGTGACTAATACACAAGTCTTCACGGACCATTAACTTGCTCCAATTAAAACATGAAGCAATATGTTGTTTTCCTAGCGAGAGTTTTTAGATACTCCTTCATCAGCCCTCGGGGACGACACCTTGAGTCTATTTCTGCGTCTTATCCCTGTGGTCATTCACATATGGTTGTTTGAGGCTTCTGGGTACTTACAATATGGTCAAGGAAAAAGTGGTTACTTTGAAACATTTTTTTCTTGTGAGATACTTGTACATACATAATACTAACTTGAGAAAGAACTCTTTCTCCCAAATTTCTTTGCAGTGTCTAAGGATGAAAAAGGAACTTAGCATATAGCTAACTGTGACAAAATAACTCATTGCTATTGGTTCAAATTCCTTTGGAAATCTCTTTTAGACCTTTTGTCAGGGGCTGGGTTTGTGACCCAGCATTTTGAGTTCACTTTGTATTTTTTGATTTCTTATATGATATTGAATATATGCTTAGTTCTGGTGTTGCCATTATTAGTTAGGATTTAATTGAGTTTTATTCTAGTTTAGGTTTCCATCTATGTGAGTCTGTTCTTGTCTTCTGTGCTAGTTGTCATGTCTACGTCTCTCAGTGTTTCCTGTTTTATTTTGAAAGTCTTGTTTCTATGTTCATTGTGCTTAATGTACCTTTCCCTGTGGTGTCATGATGTTCATTTGTGTCAGCTGTTTTCCCCATACGTTTCCACTTCCCCTAATCACCTCTGTGTGTATTTAGTCTGTGTTTTCTTTTAGTCGCCGTCAGGTCGTCAAGTTTCACGTATTCTGCTCGGGTTATGTTCAGGTTTCATGTTCTTGTACATCATAGTTTCTCGCACGTCCCTGGTCAGGATAATGCTCATGTCGGTTATCATAGTTATCACAGTGTGGTCAAAGTAACAACAAAGTAACAATTGGAACTTTAAGAGAAAGGAAAAAATACATTTATTTCTGTACCTACAGGGTACAGTAATGGTAAACACAGCTAAACTCCTACAACATTTTGCACTACCTCCTACGTAAATATGGCAGCATATAACATATTTCTCACACAGCATATAAAAAATAAAGTGCAAGTACAACTGCTTTAGCCTTGGCAGTTGTGACAGCCACTTTTACAGCTTTTGATTCAACTCAAATGTTCATTTTAGGTTCTAGTTTATGTTGCTGTATTAGAGTGAAAAGTTGTTTTTTCCCACTGCAACTTAGGTGTTTTCCCCCTGCAGACATAGCAGCTTTGATAACTATTACTGTTCTAATTCTTTTGCAATATGAAATAACATGTGCATGGCAATAACGACAGTGCCTTACACCAGTACCTACCTCTTTATCAGAAATATTTATCTAGAAAATATAAATACTTAATCAGCCTTGGTGCATATTTGTGTTAACAAACAATCCTATAGCTATTTGACACAATGGATTCAAATTAAATTTCTCAAACTGATTTGAGATAAATATGGGAAACAAATTATAATATGTCAACTTTAAAATGACTAAAGCTGATCTAAAAGAGGTATTGGGGGAAAATAACAAATTAAACATTTTTAAACAATATAAATTAACTGAAATGTAAAACTTCACTCTTGTAACAAACTGACACTATACTGAACTTAAAATTTAAAATATATATATACGAAACTATCATAACAATGACATCCTTGTGGGTAATTCTAGACACAAAGCACAGGGTAGTTTCCATCTTTTCTATGTTGGGTGAAGTTTTATATTGTTTAAACTTATAACTGTTTATTTGAAAAACAAGTTTAATTTATTGATGACAGTTAATTCAGCAAAAGAAATTCATCTAAAATGTACAATTGTGTATAAGTGGTGATGCATTAAAACCTAGTCTGCTTTGTTTTTTATTGCTTTTCTGTATGGCTGTTTGTTGCATTTTATAGCTCATTAGTCATTATTGAGGCAACATTAAATCTCTTAGCCAACGACTGACTTGGGAACAATGCGTGGGTGTGTGAGCGTGGCTCCTTAGCCACATTAGACTGCTGTCTATCAGTGTGGGAATGCAGACAAGCTGAAGAGATTTAATGCATATACAGGAAACTCACTGCTGTCAGTGTGCATTAATTACTGTAATATTGAAGTTATGAGACAGATGCAGCCACCTAGGTACAGTTGTGTACTTATTAGATATGTTGCTAACTTTCAACTAGCACTTCTTCTTTCAGCTGCTTACTTTTAATTGGTTGTACCAGTGGATAACCTGCTTCCACCTCACCCTCTCCCTAGCATGCTCCTCAGTCACCAACCCTCTACCTCTCCTCCTTCACTACATCCATAATTCTTCTTTATAGTCTTCCTCTTTTCCTCCTGCCTGCCTGCTCCATAATCAAATTTTTTTTGTCCACCATATCCTCTATCCCTCCTCTGCACATGTCCAAAAAATTTCAGTCTTTGCTGTCCCATGATATAGTCACCTCTTACTGGACATCATTATAGGGTGACCACACAAAGCCCAGCTGGAATGAGGAGACATTCCTCATTTCATTTAATTACATATTTAAATGTTGATTTCAGTTCTGCTTGTTTAGGAAAAATAGTTATATATATATATATATATATATATATATATATATATATATATATATATATATATATATATATATATATATATTTATTTATTTTTTACAGCTCATTATATTTTAATAGCTGTATTACTTCAATGCAAAACTGTACATGCCATGGCCAGAAAAATAATTTTGTCTTATCAAATCAAATCTGAGATCTTTGTGACTCACCCAGGATGCCCCCTACCATGAAGTAAGCAAATGGCACACATTTAGTTCACTCTTCTTGCTCTCTTAGCTACAAGCCAGGTTAGCTTATCTCAGCTCTCTTCCATTTTTATTAACATGAGCTTTAACACTTTATGGCTGACTCAAGTAAGGTGACTACTGTTACTTTTCTGTGGTACTGGCAGCGCTGGTAGCTACTTCTCACACACCGGGGGAGACTCGCTGCCTACAACAAACCTGGCCGCTGAGTGAAGCACAGAAGGTGAGGACTTAATTTAGCAACCTATTTGTTGTCTGCTCTCTGCTGCTCTGGGCACTGTGAACTCCTGCTGGAGTTCCCCGTTAAACTGCTCCACTGTACACTGTGCTGTGATTCTCAATTTTTTCTATAGTTTCTGGATAGCCTGTAAAACTGAGTCACTGCATTTTGGCTCTCTAATTTAGCTTTGTGAACGAGCTGAGTACCGCATGTATGACGTCTGTGGATGTGGTGTATCCTGGTTTAGTCTAGACATTTTTTTCCCCCACTGAGCTGCCTGATTGGAAACACTGATGAATAACAAGGTATGCCTCTTTGGATGCACTCATTTCATTACATGGGTTTGTTTCATGTCTTGGGATTGATTTTTGTCAGATGACAGTGCCTAAATGTTGCATAAATTAATAAAAAAGGCAGTTTTCAGTTGTTCAAATAAAGAAACAATGAGTGATATGATGGCTATGACCTAAAAACATTGTTTTTGTTTGTACAATAAATGAATTGTCTCCCCAGCTCATCTACATATGCAATGGGAATCATATGCATGGGCATTAAATGGCATGAATCTGCAAGGATGTTTAAAGAATATGGAACAGAGCACAGCATGTAGTCCAAAGCTCTGTGTGTGTGTGTGTGTGTGTGTGTGTGTGTGTGTGTGTGTGTGTGTGTGTGTGTGAGAGAGAGAGAGAGAGAGAGAGTGTGAGAGAGAGTGTGAGAGAGAGAGAGAGAGAGAGAGAGATCATGTGTAGCATAATCTGTTTGAGAGAGCCAGGTCTGGGGATTTATTCCACACGAAACTTAGCCCTGCAGGGGTTTAGAGGGTGTATAGACACACTCCCTGCAGCATCACTGGTCATGATGAAGGAGGCAATTTGAAGTTATGCTCCTATTTTCCTGTATAATAGCTCAATATACAGAGCAAAACTGGACAGTCTAAAATATGCATAAATTGGGGTGTTATAGAGGCAGAAAGAAAAACAGGAATAGCAAAGGAGAGATATAAATCTTACTTAAAATGTTTTTCTTTTTTTTTTTTTTAATTTCTCCTTCACCTCTCACACTTTAGTGGTTCACACAAAACTACTTCAAGAAATAAAGCTCCACAAATTGTAAAATATTTCTCTCTGTAACTTCATCAAGCTACTTAATCATGGTAACCTTGCGTGGATCTTTTACTTCACTACTTTTATTTTTACTCAGTTGTATATAGTATTTGTATTTGTATTCTATTTTTATCTTATTGTATATTTATTTTATTTTATTCTACTGTATATAGTATTTTATTTTATTCTATTCTGTACAGTTGTGTACTGTATTTATTCTTATTGTATTCAAATTTTTGCCTCATAACTTTTGCACTGTCCACTTCCTGCTGTGACAAAACAAATTTCCCACGTGTGGGACTAATAAAGGTTATCTTATCTTATCTACATTACATTTTCAGAACGGCAGTGAACTAAAGGGACACTATTAGAGTCTTTAAGTGTCCTTATAGTGATATATATGGAAAAAGAGCAGCATAAAAGCCTCCCAGCCATTTCACAGTCGCGTAATCTCCGGTAAAACAAATATAATATCACAGTCTTGCATATAGACAAACAAGCCAATGGGCAGGAAGCACATAGAGTAAGATACAGCTATATTAATATGGAGCTTATGTGACAGCGATTTATTTTTGTCTATCTTTAAGCCTGTGTTCACAAAGTGATCATAATTAGCAGAGCGGTTATTAGCTGAAGAAATGTAATGTAAATTTGAGGCACACCAAAAGGCATCCAGCATGAATAGCAGTGACTGTTGTAATTGTATATTGCCTTTTAATTTCACAAAGCTGTAGGTTTGTTTATACTTACAGGTGTAAATGTAATAGGCTAAGGCAGAAAATGAAATTTTGAAACAGTACTGATAAGAGCAAAATTGGCTGCAGCTTTAGTAACGGAAAAAAACGCAGAGGTCACTGCACCAAACTATATCTGAAACAAAATATCATTATATTAGGTCCATTTATCAAATGTCAGCTAAAGCCAACACTGCTCGTTATCGCAGTTTCAAAATGGTCTTATGTATCCGCCTCTGTCAAACCTAAGGAATGTGGTTTGTATGTGGTGTATTGTTTACAATGCCTCTCGTACCACAATCTGTGACACAGTAGTGTTAAAATAGTCATATGTCGAAGTGTCAAAGGGTCGCTTCCCCGGTCAGATCATTAAATTTCCAGGTGCCCAAAAACACCTGGCTGGGGTTGAACAATGGGTGGCCCCACATCAGCTATTATTATTGCAAATGCTGTGTTACAGCTGGTTGGGGTAGTAAAGGGCAGATCCCATATCAGATCATTAATGCCTCCTGCAGAGCTGAAACTGAGAGAGGAGGGAGAGGCTGAGGAAGAGAAACGGAAAGAGTTAGTGAGGCAGATAGATAAGATGATGCCTCATGAAGTGTATTATCTCTAATCTAATTTTTTCTCCTCAACTCCACAACCAGTGTTGGGGAGTAACGGAATACATGTACCGCCGTTACGTATTTAAAATACAAAATATGAGTAACTGTATTCGTTACAGTTACCGTTTAAAAAGGTGGTATTTAGAATACAGTTACTTTGTTGAAATAAATGGATTACACGGCGGTACTTTCCCGTTTCATATTGTCGCGGACTGTTTGGGTTTTGTTTGACAGCTATGTTCTGTTGTTCCAGGCGGCAGCGTTACAGTTGCCATGGTTACAGGGTGATGCTCTCTCTGCGACTGTGTGTTTCCTAGGTGAGAGAGCGCCTTTTTGTTGTTGTTGTTGTTGTGCTAAGCTAATAGGCAGAATGCTACAGGCATAGCCCTAAAGAATGTAGCCTCATGGGCAGTGTAGTCCGTGCTGCAGGGAGAATGGACTGCCATACCGGTGATGTGTCTGTGAGCGCGAGGAGGGAGAAAAAGGAGAGTTGAAAAGTACGACTTGTCACCGAGCAGAAACGGGAGCTGGAAGCATGTAAATATAATAATAACCACTTCAGCCTGACGAGCCCAGTTGTAAGTACGCTATTAAGACTCGACTGTACACCGTGTTCATGTTTTCCTCCGAAACAATAAGTTCCGTTGCAGCAGCCTTTCAATGCCTCTCTCTGTCTCTCGCAAGCAAAGTTGACCCACACAACAAAGTAAAGCTAGTTTTCAGCTACGAGCCCGACACGGAACCCGACGTATTAGTCAGAGGTCCCTTTACTACCATTCGGAGCCGCGGACCTTCAGTAATAGTAACAAATCACATTCATGTAGTTGTAAACAGCATGATAATATATTAAGTAATCCAAAGTATTCAGAATACATTACTCTCATTTAGTAACGTAACAGAATACGTTACAAAATACATTTTGGGGCATGTATTCTGTAATCTGTAGTGGAATACATTTTAAAAGTAACCTTCCCAACACTGTCCACAACATAGCCGCAAAAAACTTGTTACCTGTGTAGCCATCAGACTAATTAAGAATGACCACCATTCTGAGATCCTACACAAAGATGGAACCACTGCATAAAATTAGAGTCACAGTTGACAAGAAGACTGGAAAGAACATGTGAACCTAGCTTGTGAACAACCAGGTGGTAGCCTTTGTGGTGTCCTCCTATTAAAACATTCTTATCAAGTGTTTATCTGTTTATTGACCGTACACAGCAGTGTCCAAATGAGAGTCCATTTACGATGGCATCTTTATGTTATCTAAAACTTGTGTTTCCACCGGTAAGAAACCTAATTTACGTGTAAGACTGAAAACTGTTCAGCTGTACATCGTAGCTACATAATTTACATGCCTGCCTTCCTACCTGACTTGCGCTCAAGTGCAACTACAAAAAGCCCTTCCAGTGATCACTTGGGGTCAATGAGCGTCTGCGTGTGGAAGTGTGAAAGATGAAAATGCAGAGGGAAAATGAGAGAAAGAAAAGGGAGTTGTGAAAGAGAGAGACATCAATCTTCCCTGTGCCCCCTGTGGTCCAAGGTACCTGTCCTGTTTCTGACATCAACAAAGCCAAGCCTTCTGGGTAGTAATCAATCAGTCACACTCCGACAAGCTGGCGGAACTGAATGGTCTGTTAGTGCGAATGTGTGTGTGTGCGCGCGTGTGTATGTGAGTATTCAAGTGTATGAATGAGTGAAGGGAGCACATTAGCCAGGCTAAAGATGTGTAGAAGGAGAGAGATAATGGAGTGTGGACGGTGTGGAGAGAAAAAAAACACAAGTGAGACCTGTGTGTGAAGGAAGAGCAATGAGGAAAAATTACAGTACAGAAAGCATGAATTTAACAAGATTATATAGAGAGTAAATGGCTGAGAAATGGAAAGGAATAAAGGGGGCTGGGCAGAACAAAAAGACTGAGACAAGCTATTTTTCATAAAATCACACAACCTTTCCTGTCTTTCACTATATGTAACTGGCCCACAAAATGAGAATGGCTGCATAAGCATGCAACTGTCTCTAACGCTAACAAAAATAAAAAGTCCTCTGTGAGAAGTCTCTATTTCTGTTGCCACATATGGATGCTAGGGTCAAAAGTTTGCAAAAACAACATGAAAGCATGGATCCATCCTTCCTTGTATTGATAATTTAGGCCCATGCTGCTGGTGATGTAACGGCATGGGCATTAGTTTCTTGGTGTACTTTGGGCCCTTTAGTGGTTGATTTCAGCAGTATAACACCATGTCACAAAGCTCACAGCATCTGTGTTTGTGAGCATGTGTGTGTAAGAAATAAAGGTAAGAAAACAGTGACTGCTGTTGGCTCTGATATGCTTGTGTTCCAATCAACCATGGCCAAGCATGCAAAATACCAGGATTCTGACACCAAAGCATCATCATTAATATTATGATTTAAACCGTTTTCATGCTGTGATATGTCAAAATGTTTCCCATGAACCATGGTGGGCTTGCAATTCCCAGCATGACTCCACTACAAAAGTAATAAACACCTACTGACCACAAGAAATTCTCACAATCGCAGTTTTAAGTTGAGAAGCATCATCAAGATGCTTAATCATGGTAACCTTCACATTATTTACTTCACAGAATTTAATTTAAATATATTTCTATTTGAAATTCTTATTATGAAGTATCAGGTGATGATGCTAACTATATTCCATAATATTTCTTTTACTTTACAGCCAAAAGTATCCTTTGAAATAAATGTCAATATAATTTATAACACTGGCTTTCTTACTTATTCCAGTACCACTGGAAGAGTTGCACGTGGCCATTGCTCACGGTCATTTGGTGGAAAACTAATTACAATGTACTGTACTAATCAACTCTACTGGAAAAAGAATAGAAAAGCATTTTTATTAGACAATCGTTTTATTTTATTTGGGGTTTCTTTCCTACAACCTTGTCTTTTTACAGAATGTCTTCTGAATGTGATCAATGAGTCCCTGCTTTAAAAGTCCAATAAAAGAAAACTATAAATGTCACTGTAAAAGTTTGTTTAAAGTTAAAAAGATTTTTGAAGGTTGTCAGGGGATTTTTAAAGCCTCATTCTGCTGAAAGATGTCAGTTTACATGTTTTCTGAGATCTCCTTAATGCCTCTTAGTTATCTCGCAATGGGATGTCAGACCACCAATCCGGCACTACAATAAACTGGCCCTCGTAAATCACTAAGGATCTCTATTGAATTAGCCCTACAGTCAGATCAAATCTAGCATAATTGGTTAAATGCATTATGCTGATTAATTGGTTCTGCAAGCTGTAATAAAGTCACAAGCAGCTCATGGAGAGCAGATCTTTGTTTTGTCTTTTTTTTTTCATCTTTTTTTCCTTCACTAAGAAGTCTTTACGAATGACTAGGCAAATGAAAGTAAGTATCCTCCTCCTTCTTTACTGTCAGTCTCCCACTCAATTCTCCTTTTTGATTGTTCTTCCATTCTGTATCTTAGGCTTCCAGTAAAAGCTCTTTTTGCCGCCACCCCCTTTCTATCTCGTTATCTTCCTCCCTATCTTCTGATGCATAGGCTTTTAGGAATGAAAAACTTTGCAAAGCAACAAAACTGCCCATTCTAACAAAGAAAATCCCATTCTTCTTCTCTCTAATCACAGCCCCTTCATCAGTAAAAGCCCGAAACATGCTGCCTGTATTTAAAGGACTGCTTTTGTGCTCTGAATAATGCTATAATTGCTGCACACATTTTGGAGAAAGAGCCACAAATCCAATAGATGTTCCAAGAGGAGAACTATTTACACTTATCAAGTACTTCTTCACCAAAATCCAACTTCTCAGAAATTGACAAAACCCAGTCTTCTTTGCACTCATTAGGTGCTGAGCATAATCATCTGCATATTAAACCTATGTTTCATACAGAAATCCTCAAAACCTCTGCTAAGCTGCCGTGTTTTTGTAGTAAAGTGACTCAGTGTGCGATCATGGGGTGTAAAAGAGTAAAGTAGTAAAGGGAACCGCCTGATTTGCTCTATAATGTTATGCTCTTCGTGCAAACCAAAATTTTCCTATTCTTGTTTCATATTAAAAGATTTCCACCTTTAATCTTCTGGAAGGCTTTGCCTGTGGAACACATGCACAAACTCCTAATTGCTTCTTATAAAAATGAATCTCTAATATTTGGATAGCTTGGACTTTTAAGCCTAATCTGACTTTTATATATTGGAATAAATGAACACCAGCTTAAATTTTTAAACGTCTCTCTTTTGGGTGTTTCCCCAGTAATAATGATGGGAGTTAAGGATATTGAGTCCAGACTGGATAAGCTAATAGGTGCAGGAACCATTACCAATGTGAATAGTCTAAGTTTAAGTCTAAGGTTCTGTCTTACAGCTTGAGATTGATAAACAAAACTGGATAGATGGTTAGTCATGAGACAATCTGGGAGCCCATCTGTTACCCTGCTGTCTTAGTCTTTGGTATAAACAGCCAATATTTCAGGCTTTCTGCTAAAGCCAAGCTGAGGCGTAAAATAAGGAGGCAAAAAAACCTGATACATGACTATAGCTAGTGGACGGCATATGAGCACATGTGTTCCCTCCTTAGCTACCTGCTTATAATTTTACCCAAAACTTTTGCCTTTGTATTCTGTATATTTAGAAGCAAATATTGGTTTATCTAGATTAATTATATGAAAGCACATTCTGCCATGGTGAAACCATAAAACTGAGTATGCAGAGAAGCACAATGTTTCTGACAGGTTTGTGTCTCTTTTTGAAGTTATGAGATAAGCATTTGTGATTTTGCCATCTTTGCGTTTCAAAACCTGATGTCATGATAAGGCGCAGATGTGACTGTGAAGCCACACGCTTATTGGCTTACAGCTTGTCTATCACAAGTCATTATCCAGTGACAACATACTAGGTAAAACTCTCCTTTCTGACACTTGTACTGCATCATAAATGCAGCAGAAAAATGTTTAGCCCCCAGCAGAGGGCTGTTCTTCCAACAGACTTCTATCGAACTAGAACTCTTTTTGCAACCACAGGTATCGCCCTCTGGTGCCCTTTAAAAAGAATGCACAAGTTTGAGGCAATAAGTTGCAGAAACATTTGTAAAATATCTTTTGGGGCGTGGTTTCAATTGTTTTGATATATGTACAATCACCATTTAGTGTGGTTAAGCGTATAAATGTTCATTAGGTTTTATTTACTGAAGCTATATTTACCCTAAAACAATAACAGGCTACAGCTAATGTGACCTGATCTTTTGCCTCAAAAGTATGCTTTTCATATTATGGGAAATTAGAATAAATATTTATCACGTATGTGGAACATGTCCCTCGTCAACAGAGATGTTACACAGTCTGTTCCTACAGCAATCTGGCCGCCAAGCATCAAGGCTATCATCCAACATCCATCCAAAATATCAATCTCTCAACTGACCCAGAGCTACAGCGTTATTGCAATGAGCATGTCATGCTTTGACACAACTATAAGAAGGAGGCCCTTCTCCGTCCGCATCGTCGCCCGGCAGTGATCCTGTTTGACAGATTAAGCTTTTACCAGAGTTCTCTGGCAAGATACCAGGAAGGATCTTTTCTGTGAATGAAAGCTTCTCATGTGTCCTTCTTCACTTGAGACCATATGCTGCTACTGAGTAAGGCTACATCCATTCTGTCCTCTTTGCTGCTTTTTGCTTTTCATTTTGCAAGAGAGTACAAAATGGGCTGTTTTAATTAGCTGAGATGGAACATATTTGGGCCTCATGTGTTCCTAGTTTATCCCATTGTGTAGAAAAGAGTCTCTCTACACTATGTTTTTTTTTTGTTTTGTTTTTTTGAATGTGCATCATACAAGGTTGAGAACTAAGGGAGACAGAGCTGTTACAACAGTGGCCCCCAGACTCTGGAAGTGTCTCCCTCTGAGCCGGAGATCTGTGGACTCAGTGATCTCTTTTAGAAAACAGCTTGAAACTCATCCTTTAAAACTTGCTTTTGAGAAACTTTTGTTTTGATGTTCTAGCATTTTTTTGTGACGCATTTTGTGATATTTATCTCAAAAGGTACTATATAAAAATTTTCCTTCTTTACTTTTTCATCTTAGATTGCTTCAGCAGTCAGAAAACCTTTACAACATGAATGTCACCATCATGCGACGGTGCTGGTGCTCAACTGTAGATACGAAAAGCTTTTCCACTGCATCGCTCTATGAATGCAAGACTAATTACTGGTCATTTTTGATCATTATTAGTGTTTTAAAATATATTTGTTTTAAATGCTTCCTTTTTCCACTTGAAATACAAGAGAATTTATAGATTTTAACAGCTAAGGCATATCTATTTTCAGAGACTTTTTGCAAGTCTCTGAAAATAGATATGCCTAGAAACAATACAGATTCGTCTGTTAATACAACAACAACTAACGTGTTATGAGATTCCAAAAACTATCATCCTTAAAAATGTGTTTCATACAGGAAAAGAGGAATGCTTTTCACAGATTACAGTATGTGTGTGATTTATTAGCAATACGCATGGAGTTATATTCCTGAAACCACTGTCATTCTAAAGTTAAACAGGAGATTAGACAAAAGTTAGAGTTGTGTGCTCATCAGCCCTGGGTAAAAGTAATTTGCAAAGTAATTATCCTCAACTGGAGTTTCTATTACCCAGGGACAGCATTAGTCGATGGAAACCGCACACAGTGTATCTTGTCATTTTATGCAATTCTTTCATTCTTGCATGATCTTGTTGCTCCTCTGTCATAACACACACTGGATGCAAAGATATCCTACATTGCAAAACATAGTGCCTAGATAGTTATGCAATTATTCCTGTAAAAATTGTGTTTATATGGAAATCTCTTGGTGGGTTATAATGTTTGCACCTGTACACACTGTTTTTCAGGAGTGTTTAGTTTAATAAATCTCTACAGTGGAGATGGAAAATAGAAAATTCAGAGAGCTCGCACACCCACAGTAGCCAAGTGTGCACATTGCCCATTTTGCATTTTGTCATGTCTCCTTTTTCGAAGAATACAGCAGGACAGTGCACACCCCCACACACACATATACACACGCCTTGTGCCTGTCCACGATCCTAAGTCTTAAGGATTATATATGAGCTGTCAATACTCGATCAATACCTTGTCTTGTTAGCTAAATGAATGTTGTAGTCAGCCAAAACGGTGACTGCAGTTGTAATAAAAGCTGATCATTTCTAATCCATAAAGTCAAAAACAAGTTGTCTTTTAATTAAACCCTATTTAGTCATTACTCATAAAAAAAACAAAAAAACATTGCTCTGTGTTTGTCTCAGCAGACAAACACTAGTGTGCCAAAATTTTAATTGACATCTGTTGTTTGTTTCTCTTTTAGGTTTATTCTCTCTTTTTTTTGTGCGTCATTTCCCTTGATTATTCCTCCTCTGTTTTTTTATTTTAAACTGCTGTTTTTCTGCTAGATCAACTGATTACAACAGCAGCACAAACATTTAAACCAAAAACAAACTTTATAGTTTTAGTTTCAAGGCATCATTATTCAGTGTACTGGCTGATTTTACAAATTAAGCTAAAGTTAATTCAGTTGTATCTTGTGCGCTAAACTGCAGAGAAGGTTTGTTTTACAGACGCTGAAGCAGTGATCCTTTTCCTTGTGTGAGAAAAGTTAAAGCACTGCACCTCACAATTTTTATCAATGATTGACAAGAAAAAAAGGATCCGTGTTTAATTTTGGTTAAATGAAGGTCAGCGTGATAGCTTCAGAAAACCCTTTTATGTTTTTCACAACAAAGTCATATTCATTCACTTTTATTTGCACCGCAACTAGTAGCTGAGTATTTCATATTATCACGTATCTTTATGTTATACCTTTGGATAATTTCTTTTTTTTTTAAAAAAACAATGCCGCTGTCAAGTAATGTTGTCTGTCACAGGGCAGAATCACAGACAACCAACCAGTCTATGGGCCGGGCTTGTTTATACTGTCATCGGTCTTTGCCAGATGTGGAGAAGACTGAATTAATAACATACAGAGAGCCGAATTGAAACCAATTATTAAAAACAATGAAAAGTGTCCACAGCTGCATTTCTCCCATTTGTGGCGAAGGTCGTTGTCACTCCCTTTCCTATTGTGGCCCACTTTTCAACCAGTCAGCATTAGACCTACACTTTCATCATTCAGGTTGTGTAACATGCTGTAGGGTTTTTGGAGGACTGCAATGCAAGCATATTTGCATACGTTGGATACCCCTCTCCATAGCCTCTGCACAGACAAACAATTACCCAAACAGAGCAGATCTCTGCCATAAATTAAACATCAAAGTTTGTTTGTTTGTTTTTTACCAAAAAATGAGTTTAAGTCACAATTATCAGGTGACCACAAATCTTAAAAAAATTGCTAACCTGTGTCAGCTGAATGCATTTCTGGGTTGAGCAGTCTAAGCAGACAAGTCCAGACCAACCTCTCTCTGGCTACTTCTTGCAGCTCGTCCAGCGAGACACCGTGGTGTTTCCAGTATGTCACAAAACTCTTCCCCCAGGAGGCATCCAGGAGAGATCCTGATCAGAAATCAAGACCACTTGAACTTGAGCCAAGACCAATGTTAAGAAGAAGCAGCTCTACACGAGCTTCTTCTGAATGACTGTGCTCCTCACAATCTCTAAAGGACTGCCTTGCCACCTGTCGGGGGAAGCTAATTTCTACCACTCTTATCTATAATCTCATTGTTTCGGTCACTATTCACCAAGCCGGTGGGATGAGGGTTAAAAGGTGACGTAAGTCTTCTCACAGTTTTCAGATTTGCCACATTGCTGCACTGCATAAAGCATATGCATGGCCTCTTTGTTATTAATGGAGCTTGCATACAGGTTCACTGAAAATATTAAGTTTCTGTCATGTTAACAAATGATGCAGCATGCTCATAATCAGGCAATCTAAAGAAGTGTGCATCTTTTTCTAAAGTGTAGCTGTGTTGCCATTAACAGAGAGAAAGGAGAAGTATGAATACACAGACACAGCAAGGAAAGGGTGGTAGCTCAGACAGCCCTGCTAGCTGGTCTGTTTTGCTGGGCCATCAGGTGGGCAAGCGTGACTAAAAAACTCTAGTAATGTCCACAGCTCTTACAAAGACACAAATATATTTTAAAAAAATAGAGTTATAGGAATTCAACAAGAGGTTGGATCACAAAATCTGCATGAAACTTTGTCCCTGTTATTATTTAATGCTTTCATTATTTTATTTTGTTCAGTTCTATTCATTTATTTATTGGTTTAAGATGAAAGCCAACATTCATCTCATCCCCAGCACAACAGCAGCAGCCAAGAATCACTGGGTGGTGGAATATCAATTTTGGATACAGAGTGGAGGAAATGAAAAACATTTCAAACAGAAACACCATCTGCAAAAATTCAAGGTTTGGAGGGTGCATTGTTGTGACACTGATGTAAATTATGTAGCAGTTCATGTCAGTACTTCTGGCTTGATAATTACTGCCGCAAAGGCAGTAAAATATAAGTGCAGCTGGGAGAGGGGGGGCTGATTGCTGACAGAAAAATTAAATAATCAGAAAGGTTGAAATGAAAATCACATCTTCCACATTGCTTGGATGTGAAATAACAAAATCCACTTGATGTTCAATCTGTTTGGTGCCTTCCAGCCCTTCATGCCATCTTTGTCCATCAATCTCACATGAGGAGAAAGATTGGATTAACTTCATTTTTTTTTCCAAGTAGTGTTGCTTTTTTTAAAAAAAAAAAAAAAGTAAAATTATTTGGCAATCTGCCTCTGGCTTCAGAAAATAGCAGTAACCTCGTTTTGGATGCAATATCACAACTAGATGAATATGCAGCTGGCAGTGGAATCATCCCTCCTCATTCAAGTCCAAATAATGTCTTTCAAACCAGAAAGGCACTTTCAAATGCCATCCTCTGCAGATGTCACTGACCTACTTCATAGTTTAAAAGAAAGTGATTCTAACGTATACTGAAAAATCCTTTCTTGGCCCATGCACCACTTCTCCAAGTTTTATGAAATTCAGCTTGCGAGTTGCATGATCCTGCTGACAGACATCTAAACAGATAAGACAGTTGGTAATGATCGCATGCCTCCACCTCGGCACGTGCTCCGGCAAAGGATTAAATCTATGAGTTTTCTCTGCTGAATGTTTTCCTTTTGTCTTCACAGTTCATGCCTACAAAGCACACTTTTATTCACTGGCTCAATCCCATTATCTCAGAGGCTAAAAGAGTTGCTTTTCTTCCTATCCATCTACAGATTCAACTGACCTGACTTTGCAAATATTTTTTGTAATCCTTTACCCTTGTGCATTTGCCCTCGATGTTCCTGCTAACGCCTACTCGCATTCATTTCCTTTCCATAAAAGTCTTCCTTGCCCTATGATCTGAAATCAAACAATGATTCAGTTCCTTTTACTGATGAATACAGGCTATGCTGACACATGCTCACCTCTCTGCTGTTTATCATTAATTAATATGATTTGTTCTCCCACCATCGTTTTTATTATTCAGATACTTCTGAGCATCCTTCGGTGAACTTGCATGCCTGTTGTCTGTTCTTTGTACTCCAACTGTGAACTAAAATGAACTTTGATTCTCACTGAAGACTCCCATCTGTCATCAAAGCTGAAAGTCTAAAATGAGCTTTTTATCTGGATGGAGGATGGGAGTTGTCCTGAAAGGGAAATCAATATAGCTTTAAAACATCAAAATGCACAGACATGTTTAAAAATGGCTTCTCCCAGCATGTCCTAAAATAAAAGACACACTTACACAGGACAGGAGGGTGCAGCAAAACCGAAGGTATAGTGACAGCTCTTGTTTTTGTGGAGATTCTGGTACCAGTTTTTTAACACATTCAAAGCAACTGCTGATTGGGATATGCTAATCAGGATACTGTTTTTGCTCATCTTTGTGGCAACGCAACCCTGGTAAAAAATCTGTTTGAAAGGGCGCTTTGATAATGATACTGAAATGAACACAGATGACTGTGCAAATGAAATCGAACCCCTATTCTTTAACTGTAGTCTCCTGATGAAGAAGGAGAGTGGAAAAACAAAAAAGCTCACATTGGAAAGCTAAGCAGCAACAAACATTGATTGAAATTAAACCTAATCCCCAAGCGTAAAATAAATGGGAGTGGAAAAAAATGTGCGGCTCCAACATAAACAAAAAAAGTCAGCTGAGACTGAAGAAGTCACTTGGATGAGTGATGAAACGTTTCTCCCACTGAAAACGCTACATTCAGATGAACACGATAAACTTTTGGACATTTACTTACCTGGATGGATATCTTAACTCTACTCTAGACTAAATCTAGGGTGGAAAAGGTTAAGAACACACATGTACCCTGTTTCAAAGTCAAATGACAACAACCCAGGAGTCCTTAATTTATTGCATTGGTCTTTGGTTGTTCATTTATCCATTAATCGTTTTTCGTTTGGTTAATTTTCTATGTCTTCTCTTTCTTTTTTTAAAACTATTTTAAAGGAACCTATTGGTCTTTAGCAATAGTTCTGTAGACTTTCTGTAGGTCTTTCCATGTTTTTCCTTTGACATTGGTTGCTTTTTCAGTCCAGTCCTGATCTTTTCGGATGAATTTTTGTTTTTGTTTAAGTCACTATGAATCATTCAGTGCAAGCATAAAAAGGCATCTCTGTTTCTAGCAGCTAGTTGCAAAAACAGATAATTTGTTTCCATTTCTTTAACAGAATCTATGAAAAATATTAAAAATAACACGTTTTGATGGACATAAGACACCTACAAGGTGTTTACAAAGACCTGGTAGCCAAGACCTTCCATCCTTGGCCACGGTGTGCCGTGTGTACTTAAGTAATAAGAAAAAAACAGTGACCTGACACAGGACCTGAGAGATCCATGTGGCCTTACAGCTAATCTAGCTGCTATTTGCTGAGGCTTCGTCAGTGTCTATGGAAGAGTGGCTGTGAACGAGTCATTTTTAAGGAAGAAAACCAACAAGGAAATAGAATAGAGATATGTTACATTTCACAAGGACTGAACTCAGAATTAGTCACAAGAGGTCTTATCCAATCCAACTTTTACATTTGCGTTCAAATTGTTATACGCGTGGAGGAAAGGGATAAAATAGTGAATGTCAGCAACCATCTCTAAATTATGGTGGAGGCTACATCATGGTTTGGGCCTGTATTTTAGCCAGTGGTGTTCGGGATTTTTCCATTGGTCCTGAGTGCTGGTCACATCTTGACATAGGTCCCAAGTACAAAAGTCAGTGTTGCCCAAGAAATCATTTCCTAGTTTTCAGCTCCAGTGCAAACTGCTTATGAGTATCTTTCAATCCAGTCAATGTGAGTAGCATATGCAAGAAAAGGTTCACTGCACAAGAAAGTACAAACAGATAAAATACAGATACTAAGCAACTTATTATAGTGAGAATAACTGCAAAAAACAACCGGGCAAAAGAACCGCCTCTTACAAATTGTATAAGAAACAAACTAGGGGTTAAGTAGTTAATTGGAGAACTAGAAAATATATACAAAGAATATTTTTCTGTCTCAATGCAGGCTGTCAAATGTAAGGATTTGCAGCTTTTCTTCATTTACATCTTTTGAAAGTGAGCCACTTTGGGTTACTACTGACGACGACTAGAAAGGAAAACTAAAGCAATCAAAGGCGCAACTGGAGATTAGAGAAGCTTTTTTCCCCCACACTATAGACGATCATCCAACTCATAGAAATTTAATGAAGGGATTAATGAAAATGATCATTAGTTGCAGCATTAAAATGAAATATTATGTGAGACGTATATAATTAAAAGCAAAGTTTAACCTGCTTTTGGCACAGCAAACAGTTCTGGTAATCGGTTGGTATTTTTCAGGCATAAACAATATTCACCGGTTTCATCTTCTGTGTTTTGGACTTGTCAGCACAACAAGTTAATTAAAGTTGTAAACTAAACCCTGCTAAGCAGCTTTTCTGTGTGTTTTCTTTCCATTTTCAGACAAAGAATTGGTTATTTTTAATGATAAAATCAATTGTAAAAATACTTGCAGCCCTGCTCAATTATGCTTTTCCTGTGCTTGCTTGCTTTCAGTTTCACTCAGTCTTTGCAAAAATTACTTGATCACTTACTTTTAACCAGGCTGTTAGGCACCATTTAACCAGTAAATAGCTTGTTTCTAATGAGACTCTGCATTTAGATGATGCATGTCAAAGTCTACAGCACAGTCAGAGAAATGACAATGCAAAGGGAGCGAAATACTTGACAACATAGAACAGCTTATTGTATCATATATTCTAAAAAATAATACATAATGATGAGAAGAGCCGCGGTTTTAATAATCACGCAGATTTGTTTGTGTGCTGTTATATTTATGATTCTCTACTTTGCATGATTTGCCATGAGACAACGTTCCAAACAAATCTGTTCAAGAATGAACCTTGATAATGGCACTGAGATGAACGCAGCAAAATGTGGAAATGAAATCAGACATCTATTCTTGAACTACAATGCCCTGATGGGGAGAGACAAAGGAGGAGGAGGGAAGGGCGTACAGGTAAATTAGATTGAAAGGGAGAGAGAAGGACCAGTCAGCCGAATGTCGAGGAAATGGAAATAAATCAAAAAGCCTGAAAAAGAAATGATATACTGTGGTAAGATGGAAAAGAAGCGAGTAGCAGGAGGGAGGAAAGAGAGAGCAATGTCAGTGAGGAACTCTGAGGAGGAAATCAGCTGCTTTCTAATGGGCGCTGATTGCATCTCCTCCTAAATGTCAAGTACATTTCCATTTAAAGTGCCCCACTACTTAAAAAGGCATGATGAGAGGCACACCCAGACCACACACACACTCACACACACCCCCACACATACGTACGTGGGCTAATACACGCAGTCACACAGTTCACAGATTCACAAACACAAACAGGAAGGTAAACACATGTAAGCAAATGGCACAAAAATGCACACAAGAACATTTGTCATTTCTTCAAACATCTCTAAGTTCATGAATCATGCCAAAGTGACACATCAGCCAGGATACACTTCAGTCTCATCAATAACATCCTCACACACACTCACACACTTCTTTAGCCTTCATTTTCAACCCACCCTCAAATCTGCTCTGAACCAATGAGGCATGTGCTCCCACCGGGGTTTGGTAATGAGTGCCAATCAGGATCACCGTAGCCAACAGCGAAGACCAGGAAGATAGATGAGTGGCCAACAGGCCCCACTGCGCTGGAGTGAACAGAGCTCAGGGATACATTCAATATGTCACAATAACACACACATGGTCTACCACCCCAACAGCCCCATACACACACACACACACACACTGAAAAAGCTTGGTGCGTGACAAGAACACATTTTCCCAGCATCTGCCAACACGCAGAAACGGAGGCAGCCGTTCTTTATTATCTTCTCTGTCACATATGCACAACAAAGGAAGCTCACAGGCATTCATGAAGTAGTCACAAAAAGCTTGCACAAACACAATATGTGCGCATGCAATTTCACACTCTCGCTTTCTTTATTTTCAATCAGCTCAGCGACCGCAATTCTCACGTCCAAAGTGCTCTAATGCAAACAAAGCACTTACATATAACAACATCTCAGCATTACTTTCACAACTTCATGAAATGAACTAATGTAATAGGAAACTAAAGTCCACCTTGTGATAGTCTCACACTATCCACAACACCACTAAGTTTCTGAACCACACCAATATTCAAACTCACTGTGATGTTAAACACAGAGCGGAAAAGTGTTATGACTGAAAAAAAAACCTGTCCGTAGACACATAAATGCCTGCCAAAACCTTCTGTGTGGTAGTCTCATCTACAGTCGATGACTTCTACTGCATTGTGCATTAATATGCTGGGCATAGCAGCAGGAGGTTACAGGAGATGGGGTACACCTGGGGTCCAGCTCAGGATGTGGCAAGGGTTAAATGGAGGGAACTTGTTGTGACCTTATATTCCACTCCAGGATGAAGAGATAAGAAGAATAAACAACATGATTTTTATTTGTATGCTGTTCCTAGTAAGGTGCTCTGAGCTCTCTGTGCATCAAGAATGCTAAAATCTTCCTTTTTAAGTGTATTGCAAGAGAGGACATAAGGTGTGACTTTTTGTACTTACACATCCTTATCCGATACTACACGAGTATGTATGGTGAATATTATACCATAGTGTGTGTGTGTGTGTGTGTGTGTGTGTGTGTGCAGAATTGGATATTAGCAGCATCAGCATCAGTGCGCATCTGACATGCACCGATCAGGTACAATATTATGACCACTTGTGTGATATTGTGTTGGTCCCCTTTTGCTGCCAAAACAGCCCTTACCAGTTGAGGCATAGACTATCTTAGACCCCTGAAGGTTTTCTGTAGTTTCTGGCATCAACATGTTAGCAACAGATCCTTTAAGTTCTGTAAGTTTGGCCTGATCCTCCATGGATCAGGCTTGTTTGTCCAGCAAATCCCACAGATGCTTGATTTTATTGAAATCTGGGAATTTGGAGGTCAAATCAACACCACAAACTCATTGTTGTGCTAATCAAACCATTCTTGAACCTTTTTTGCTTTGTGGCAGGGTGCCTTGTCCTGCTGAAAGAGGCCACAGCCATCAGGGAATACCGTTTCCATGAAAGAGTGTACGTAGTCTGTAACAATGCTTGGGTAGGCGATACCTGTCAAAGTAATATCCACATGGATGGCAGAACCCAAGGTTTCCCAGCAGAACATTGCCCAAAGCATCACACTGCTTTCTTCCCATCCGTGCATCCTGGTGCCAGGTGTTCCCCAGGTAAGCAATTCAGATACACCCAGCCGTCCATGTGATGTAAAAGTAAACATGATTCACCAGACAAGGCCAACTTCATGGGCTTCATGGTATCATGGGCCCACTGTTGGTACTTTAGGCGATGGACGGGGGTTTTCACATACGCATGAAACTGTGATGCACTGACTATTCTGACACTTTTCTATCAGAACCAACATGACGTTTTCCAGAAATTTGACCTACAGCAGCTCATCTGTTGGATCGGATCACATGGCCTTCACTCCCTAAGGGCATCAGTGAGCCTTGGCTGCCTATGACCTTGTCGCTGGGTTACCACTGTTCCTTCCTTAGACCACTTTTGATAGATTCTGACCACCACACCTTAATATACCACCACTAACAGGTGCCACGATAAAGAGATTATAAGTGTTATTCACTTCACCTGTCAGTGATCATAATGTTATACCAGTTTGCTGTATCTGTAATCTGTAATTATGTGTCCCTGAGAAGAGAAAGTGAGGCTGTTTGAGAGTCCTACCCAGTATTTAGCATGGTTTTATATAATGAGCAGTAAGTTAAATAAATATCTCTCTGACAGTCTCAGTAAAGACTGAAAGTTATCTTTGTAAAGATATAAATTATGAACAAGCTATTGCACTGATTGCATTAGAATTGCTATACACTTCATATACTCATTGCAAACATTCACACAAAAATATACTCTGCTACACAGCTCAGACTCTTAGGGTATGAATCAGTGCTCAAAGGCAAATCATACATCTAAATGCGAACATTAGAAAAATGTCCACAATTGTATTAAGAACATGCTAGCACACACAGCCATATAACATACTCTTCAAACACAGATAACCTTTAAAGCCCACATACTGCACAGCTTGGAATTTTTCACAAGCAGCAAGTGGACCTGTGTAGTAACAGTGTTAACATACGTAGTCAATAACAGCTCAGCGACATGTGCTGTACAGAATATCAATAAGAATATTTTGATATTATATTATATTATATATCATACCACTTACTCTCAGTCAAATGTTAACTAATGCTCCACACACATGGTAATGTGGCCAGAGAACTTAAAAGCTGTGCAACAGTGAATCAGTGCATCAGGAGAAGTAACCTAATGTAATACTGTCTTGATAATGATTAAAATAATTACACAGCTGGAGAAAAGGCTTAATGTAGTGTCACATCAACATAAGCTAATCTGACCCAACTTCAATATTGCAATATTCCTTGATGTTATTTAAAAAATAAGGAAAATAACAGGAGAAGAAATGGCCATGCATTTAAATCCCACTTATTTTGTCATTAAATAAAATGGTCTGTTGCATTTATGCCAACACCATAAATAGCCCAAATAATATTGTAGCATCAACATATACTAGTTTAACCCGCTGCTAGATGGTTGCCAGGTGGCCAATGGTATCATAATACATTAAGTATAAATGAAGTTTTGTGGAGCTAAATTACTGCGGTGAAATTAAGCTGATATAATGCTTTTATAAGCTGTTATAGTCACATAAATGTTAAAAACTGGTCATGTTAGCCCGTTGCTACAGAGTGATGATGATGACATCTTAATATCTGCTACAGATAAGAACCTTCAGTCTCTTATGATGAACTTGTGTGTCAAGTTTGGCTGCTTTGCTCCTGATGATGTAGTTGGCATACAAATAAACAAAAAAAGGCAGTTTTCATGTATTACAGTTATTAAATAACTTCTGGAATCATCATTACAACAAAACTATGTAAGGCTAGTTTCTTCTATTGTTTTTAAAAGCCTAAACATGTAAATAAGTGAAATAACCTTCATCATGCAATCAACTAAAGCTAAGATTCTGAGTATTTAGCAGCTGAGTTTAAATATGTTGTGTGTTAAGTGTACAGTTCTTTACATCAGTGAAGGAGTGTGATATGTAAAGTCTCCTGAAGAAAACGTGCTAATGAAAAAGTACTGCTAATACACCAGGAACAAGCACTCACTGATGCTGATGAGTGTATCAGTGTTAGTGGTGTAGATACAGTATAATAGTGTTAAAGTATGAGCAGCCAAGTGTTAAAAAAACAGAGTTGACAACTTCAGCAAATAAGGGAGACAGTTCTCAGACACAAATGTATTAATTAGTGATATGCAAGTGATGAGACAGAGTGAGAGGCGCTGGAGAAGTTGATGATATGACTCAGAAATTACGTCAGCATGAAGTACTGAGGAAAGGAGCTGCAGAGATTTGGGAAATATATTTTGATTGAAGCTGTTGATGTTTGGAGGGGGGCAGCTAGTTTTTAGTACTGTGTGAATCACATTTGCATTTTTTATTAATCTGAAGGAAGCTCCACGCACCTGCAAAAACACTGGGAGACCATGAGAGTTTTTTATATTCAGTGGATGATGGCAAAGACAGAAAGAAACGCTAAAGGCATTAAAAAGCTTTACAGAGGATAGTGTACCAGAATACTTATAGCCACAGAAGCGCAGTCAAGACCAAGACAGTATTTTCCATGTAATCCAAGTACAATAAGCAAGTTTTTACTCTTGAGAGAATTTAATTGTTTGGTAAACTTAATTTCTTAAGCTTGACAGCTCATAAAAAATTAAAGAAGTAAATAAAAAATCAAATATCCATCATTTGCCAATTTGTGCTACTTTAAGGCAAGAATCACCCACAGCAGGTGGAGGAAAGAGAGAGTAGTTCAGAAGTGATGACCACAGAACGTAACCCTGGCTCGTTCTTCTCACTGTATCTTAATAAAGCCTCACAGTCTATTCTGCCCTTGTCAGCGCTTGTTAACCTGCAGATTGATTCTTCTGGACTACTGTACATCTTCTTTAATTAAAGTCACCGGCTAATCTGGCTTTCTACCAAGCTGTGTAGCTGTCATCACACGACGATTGCAGTTGAGTATATCCCATTAGATTTGCATGCATTGAAAAAAGGAGAGGTAAAGTGATCTGAATATTTTAACGTGCATCAAAAAGCATCAAAACAGAATGTAACCCTGTCTAGTTCTTCTCACTGTTCTTCTCACTGTATCACAATGGAGCCAGTACACTATACTTTCAATATAATTCAATATATGATTGTGTTAAAACCCAGTGACACGTGTGGATGAGATGGAAAGCCCCTAAGATCATAAAAAATGTGTGTTTACATCAAAGCAATAAAATTTTAAAGGATTTGTTAATTAACCTAAATGGCGTTTAATGGTACACAAAAGCTTACAAGCACTTAAACACATTGAAATAAACATTTTGTAAGTTACAATTAATAATATGGTGAATGCTAGTTTCACTATGAATAATCCAGTGAAATCCTTTTACTGGGAAAAACTTTATTTTCACCGTTACCCTGTGAAGAGAAAGAGAAAAACATATATTCAAACCATCACGATGACAGGCTTATTTAGTAATTTGTGCAGTTTTGTCTTTTTTAAAACGTTGATATGCCTTCACTAAATAACAGTGTTTATCACACAATATGAATGTTAATTTTATGCTTGGTTTGGCCAAAAAATTATACATTTGCTAACATATTTGGACAACATATGCCCAAACATTTATTTCCCTGAAGCAGTTATTTCTGGGAAAGAAAGCTTTAGCAGCTGTTAGTTTTTTCGTGTCTTTTTTTTCCACCCATGCATTTCATGTACAAAAGTAACCAGTAAAAGCACCCATTAACTTACCCCCATTTTACAATTATCAAGAGATCTGTCAGGGACAGTTTCAAGGTTTGGCAGAGTTAATTATATTTAATAAGGGCTCACAAGGAGAGACGGTGCTTTAGTAAATGAGGTAGTAAAACTCCATTTATCTCCCAAAGACAATAAATAGCCACCATCAGGACACAGCATAAGGACACAATACAATATTTCTCCATCCCACACAAGACATGTGTAAGTGACGGTGCTTGGTGCTGTGTGAGAGATGAGAACTGAAGAGAAAAAAGAACCCATTTGTGCATCGATCACTTTTATGCCCCTGGTCTGTTTGCATATTTTAGACCTATAAACAACATGAATGATGTGCCGTGTAATGCACCATAATCGAGATTTATTCGGAGGGTGTATGGGAAGGAGATGTTCATGATCTGAGAATCAGGAGGGGCAGTTGCAGCTGTGTGTGCGTGCTTGTGTATGTGTGTGTGTGCTGTGATTTATTTGATTTAATTAGATCGCCGATGTAAAACAGCTCGCAGGGGGGGGAAAGGTAAAAACGAGTGCCGAGGGAGGCATAAATAACACCACGCTCTTTCCTTCCTCTCTGGCTTTTTTCTTCCTCTGGCTCTCCTTTTCTCTCTGATCTTCCCTCTGCCTGTATACAATCTCTCTTTTTTTTCCCTTTTTTTCCCCCCCATGTTCCACTGGACTCCTTTTCTTCAACCCTATCCTCTTTTATGCTTCCCTCTGTCTTGGTTTTACTTCACATCTCACCTCCCTCTCTCTACCTTCTCCTCCCTCTGCTCCGCTCCCAGCTGAATAATGATAGGGGGTAAACACCTCATTAGGCTAAAAGGCCCACAGGAACAATCAGAGACATGGTACTCAGTCCAACCTGTTACTCTGAATGTTCAGAGAAGCATTTTGAACACGGCAGGGCAAAGAGACATCCCACACAGTAAAGGGGGAGTGGGTGGTTTGAGTCATTTGATGGAACGGTTTTTATTTTTGTTTTAAATAGATGGCCAAACTGCATCCTGGCAACAAGATGTGCACGCAAAGTGTCACCTGTGCTTCTACAGCAGGTTATTAAAACACTTGTTGTTGTTAACTTTGTCTGAAAGTGAGGAAGAACTCACACAACCATAAGTAGCTGATTTATGCCGAGCAATCAGCGGAGGTAAGAGACATAAATCTACACTCTCCGGTAGTAACTGCCAGTAAAAGTAGTTCATCCAGCATCACAAACTTCTATCACCTCATCACATCCACCCATCTTACCTACACAAGGTCAGGAACTTTTGAGCAGGCTTGAATTTCCTAACATGTCGAGTGAAAAAAACATCCTTGATTTGAGAAAGTATTCTCAGACTGCTGCTGAAGATTTCAGCAGTCTGAATCAGAAGACACTCCCAGCAGAGTGAAAAGTGGCCGGTCAGCTGAAGCCCCATATTTCACAGACATATGAAAGTCTTTCCATTCCCTCTGCAAACGCACAACGGCAAATAAGTGCTCTCCAGCAACATCAAACTATTTCTTTAAGGTTAACTATTTCTTTCTTTTTTTTTTCCCATCACGGTGCCACACAGCTTTACTATAAAACCTCTTCTCGACTCTTCAGCCCGTCTCCACTTTTAGGTATATCAAAGCCCAACAGCGAGTACACTTAATATTTCATACCGCAGTCAAACCTCAGCTCTGTGCATGATTAGTAAAACTGAGTGTACAGCACCAGGTAATTCCACAGTAGATAAGCTGTAGCGTTGTTTTTACAAGGAGAATATAGTTCTACAGGCTGCTGCTGTTGGTTTAGATGTATATGTTGTGCAGCATGTGTATGTGTGCATCAATGCGAGGACATACAACACTTCTATGTGACTTCCACACTTGTTTCTTTGGCAGTCATTGCAAATATACATAATACTTGCTTCATGACTTATGCATGTTAAGCACTAATGTGTGGCAACAAATTTATATGAATTCTAAAAATGTGCTGGTTTACTGGCATTAACTAAGGAGTAGCTTCTCATGACCTTAAGATGCATCATGTGTGAGTTCAAAGATTAATCATATATGAAGCAGTTTGCTTGCCAAGCACTTTAACTGTGGGTCAGCTTCTGGTTTAGTAGGCAACTCTCTTGTGTATTTCCCACACCGCCGTACATCAGTCAGCAGTATCCTCCACTCCCATTGATTGCTCCAATCACTCGCCTCAAAGTCCAGATTAGTTTTACTCAGGACCCGCCCATTTAGGGTCACCAACAGTTGCATTGACTGTCATCTACACAAGTCATTAGATTTTATTGGCGTTTCTCTAGCTGCTACATTGCCATTTGTCTCTTCCTGTGTGTACGCCCCATCAGGGCTGTGATCTGTGCTAGCATTCATCCAGCTTTACTGTTATTAACTATAACAAGAAAAAAAAGTACTGTAGCAAAACCTTCACAACATTTTTAATATTTGACTCATTTATGCCAGATTGGATCTTTCGATGCTTGACTTAAGACAACAACATGGCCTATGGAATAATAACAAGTTAACAAATCATTTCAAGCATTATTCATATGAATGCCTTTATCAATGTTACTGATATACAAAGTGGTTTATACAGGGGGAAATAATCCACAACAGCCAACTTCAGATGAAATGTTCTTAGTAGGTATACAGTATCACTCTGTGACAATAATGCAAAGTCATCTTCTTCCAAAGTGCTGCCTAAAACATTAAGGAAAAACAAATATGTTAATCAGTCAGCATTATGCACTGTAAACTTGATGTTTAAAAAGATACTGGCTGTTATAATTAGCTTAAATGAACTGTAATTTACTCTGAGGGCAATTTCTAGCACTTGAAAAACTGAAACCTATTACCAGAACAACAGCTCTAGGGAACTTCTCTGTTATTTGATAGCCCATTCTGGGCTCAGACACACACTCAGACACAAATATCACACACAGTAAAACAAACAGCTTGGACAGATTGCAGACATAAGCTTTCAAAAAGTGGCTGGGAGTAAAAACTACGGCAAATGCATAATGAAATGCACTCATACAACATATAAAAATATTACTGTCATTCTCACAATTAGTCTAAAAACCTCCTAAAGCCTGATATTGAATTACAATACATATTGTAATTGCACATTTCTGTTATTACATGAACAAACTTACCTTGTTTTCAGTTATTAAACTGTAACTTTACTCACTTATTATCTGCTATATATTCAAACAGAATGAACATGACATCAATATTCATGAAAACTCAACTTTTCTCAGAATATGAATTTAAATGTAATGACCTGAGGACTGATCTTTTCCCCCCACTAACCTTTCATCTTTAAACTCTGACCCACAAAGAACTCTATGAACTGCTGGTGGCGATAAAGGTGTTGGGTGTGCTTGCTTTAATGGCCTTGTGGGCTGTTAAAGGCCCATCAGCCACGCGGGGGGAGCAGCTGGGACTCAGAGGGTTGTTGAGCGTCGCGTTGAAGGTGCCCTTCAGTAGTGTGTTCATAATACTTGGACTCAACTGTAGAGACATAAACAAAACAGAGATGAGGGACAATGAAGGATGATGAAAAGTTAAATGGGTGTTCTCGGCCACCCCTCATTTCTTCACATGTTGCTTGGAACATATGCAAGCATACCTGGAAATACAGGTTATAAAGCAAAACGTTTGTATAATTCTAATGAGCTTGATGAAAGTCAATATTTGGTATGGCCACTATTATTCTCATAGCCTGATCTATCTATTACTTTTGCAAAAAAAGTAATTAGATTACTGTTACTTTCCCGTAAGCAGGTTCGTTCCTGCGTTACTAAACTGTGATTTTGTTTGTGAGAGTGTCTCATGAAAATGAGCAGTAACAGATGTGTGTAGATCAACAATGAATAATAGTGCGGGACAGAGTACGACCATGTAGCGTTTAAAGGTTGGAAGTACTTGCATTACTTTAAGTTGGATTCTGTAAAAAGTGACAAAAACATTAGCGTCCGCTGTACACTCTGCGTGGGAAGAAAACTTCTTTCTACAGTGAAAAATTTAAGTTCAAATCTTAGCAAGCAGCGAGCACGCTGCCACAGGAATGTGAAATTCAGAGAAAAAACCCCGGATCCCCCCACTGACATGAGCGCTGTGGCTACCACATCCAATTCGGCTGGGGAAACTTCCACCGGCCCCACTCCTGCTAAACAGGTGAAAATAGACTTGAGAGCGACAGGACTTGGTGCTGCTGAACCTTTGTTTTTATTTATTTATTTTTTTGCTGTGTTTTACTTGCATCTATTTGAAAGAGTGAGTGTAAACACAAAATATAATTTTATTTTATGTGCTGGAATATGCAGAAAATAGGTTTAAATGTTAAACAAATTTCTTCATGTCAAAGACTGTTGCATATAATTTAATTTCTGCTTGATGCAATGTGCATAAAGTTAAAAGATTAAAACTAATAAAAAAATTTAAAATGACACTTTTTCATTTAATTAAATTTTATATGATGGATTATGCATAAAAAATAGAATTGGGCTGAAAGGTCTATTGCTTTATTATGTATTCAGGTTGTGTATCGTGTTTTTTTTAAAAGGAAACTAAGTAATACGGTAACTAATTACTTTTGAAAATAAGTAATCAGTAAAGTAACTGGATTACTTTCTCGGAGAAGTAATTAGTAACTAATTACTATTTTCAACTAACTTGACTAACACTGGTGGTGAAGATGCATGTCTCAGGTCCTGTGTCAGGTCTTTGTTGGATTCTTTTCAGATTCTTTCAGGCAATTTTCGTCTGCTATATATAGTTTTTTAGGTCTGTCACTTTTCACACTGACACCATTTTCAGATATGTCCTTTTATCCATTTGGCTAATGCCTCTTTAGGTAGAAATGGAAACTAACTATGTGTTTTTGCAAAAGGCCGCTATTAACGAAGTACCAAAAGATATAAATTAACATTGGTTCTTTGCTACGTTTGTCTGTTATGTGTAGACACACCACTGGTTCACTTAAGTTAGGTGGCTTTTTATGCTTGAATGATTCATAGGTCAGTGTTAAGTGGCTTAACAAAGGAGAAAAAAAACATTCTTCTCAAAAAACACAGAACTGAACTAAAAATGAGTGAAAACGCAGCCAGTGTCAAAAAATCTTTAAAAAGACCTTCAAGCCTAGGTTATTGCTGAAGATCACTTTAAAATCTGGCTCTTTCCAAAGAAAATCGTAAAGAATGATATGAGGCTCAAGACTTTTGCACATTACTGTATATTTTTAAAAAGCGAAAGAGAAGAAATAGAAAATTAACCAAATAAACCCCAAAACAATTAATGCATAAATGAATAACTGGAGGCCAATGCAATAAATTCAGGACTCATGGGTGGTTGTCATTTGACTTTAAAACAGCAGTAATGAAGTGTTCTTAACATTTAGGGATTTAATCTAGATAAACTTCAGTGAATTCACTCACAGTGTATGATCCTGCTGACAAAGGTTTTGTATTGTCTTTTAACACACATGGTCTGCACACTTACTAATTTCTTGACGAAGCTTAAGAAATTAGTAAGTGTGCAAATTTATACTAAATTTCTTCAAATTTATACTAAATAACATATATTATATTATGGTCAAACATTTTGTTCAGTCCTACCATAGACTGGTAACAGATCCAATGATATAAAGCCCAAATAATTTAAAATTAAATAATTATCTGAAGAGCTTAATTATTTCCAATATGCTTTTAGAGCGAGGGGTCATTAAGGTTAAAATCACAAACATGACTCCAAAAACCCTTACAAATACTGAGTCTGTTAGTCCATGCTGGAGGGGGAGTCTTACAGAGGAAAAAACTAAACAAAACACCACGTTCACTTCAAAGTCTGCCCCCTAAAATCACCTCCCAAAAAACCCACAGACATACACACATATATATGCTCTATGTACTCACACACTTCATCAGCTGTCCTACTCAGGTACTGCTGAGCCTTTTCTGCAAAGCTCTATCTCCCTCTCTCTCACTCGCTCTCTCTCTCACCCCCCACTACCTCCATATAACCTCTGAGCACGTACGTGCACACACAGACACGCACACATCAGTATGCCAGAGGTGCTGCAGCAGGATTTGAGAACACTGGCGGCACGGCTCAGATCTCAGTATTGATCCTAATGGGAAAAGGGTTGCAGGTTCAACTCCAGGTCACCCTCGGGGTTACTGGGTAGGTCGAGGAGATAGGGGAAGAGCCCTTGGAAGTGACGACACCATTGGAATGGCAATGATGAGGGAGATTATGGGATGCTTGAGTAGGTCAAAGAGGGGAGAAGGTAAAGGGGAAAATTGCAGGTTGGTAATTGGTGGTGGTGATTATGTTACTTGGTATGTATGAAGACATATTCAACCGCGCCCATGAGCACAGACGAAGGAGTGCAGGATGCACAGTCGTCCCTATAACACACACACACACACACACACACACACACAGCACCTGCCACACACAGTGAAGGAACGCAAGCATTTGCTACCCACAATCCAGCAAAACAAGAGACGCAAGAGAATCAAATTACTTTTCATGAGCAGCTTGTATTTACCAGTACTTCAGTCGGCCAAAGAACAGATTATACACCTTTTGAGTCCGTCCGTCAGTTTGACACAAAGTGTAGATGGAACAGCCACAAGGTCTGTACATAACAACCCTGCGAGATCTATTCAGGAAAACTTTACAAGACTGAGAACAAAATGAATGCCAGGTACCAAAATAGATTCTGATCCAGCCAAAGAGTGAGACAAATATGGAGACAAGGACCCAAGACCCTAATCAGGCTTTAGAAGTTTGTGAGCTCAACAATTTTTCTCTATTTAAGGCATAGCACTTGTGCTCCACTGACCAGCAGAAAAGGCTAGAGAAGGTCCTAGAGGTACATGCCAGCAAAACCAGGTATTTTGAAAACTATGAAGGACTTTATTTTGTACAGCTTGCTTCTTTTTTGCAGGAGCAACACTATATATGAAAATATGGAAGATGAATGCTGTGTGTATAAACCACAACTTCACAGAATCCCTTTAGTCTTAAATAAATAAATAAAAACAAAATAAGACAACAAAGATCTAGTGTGTAACACACTGATTCGTGCTATTTTTCTTGCCAAAACTCCAGACTTCATAGCTGGTTAAAGCCATGCAAGGACCTTCCTTTTTAAATGTATTTGTAACTCCCACAGTGAAGTATATTCAACAGATTAACAGTCAATTAAACTGTACTGTAGTTTCCAGCTCTTTTAAAACACACATTTTCCAAAGTCAACAAGAATTAAAAGTAGGAACATGAAAACTCACACACAGTGAGAGCCCTTACAAGCCGCAGGCATCACACTGAGAAGCATATCATAATATGTCAACTGCGTCAAGAAAACCTTATGTTCTAAATCATAGTGACTAAGAGCCTGAGTAATAGTAGATTTTTATGAAGGGTGCCAATAAATACATACAGTATATATACTTGTACAGCAGAGTGATATTGAAATTTCAAATCTAAAGGGTTACCACTGTCTGCTGAGCTTTGTGCAGCACATGAAATAGAGTAAAGTGCTGAGAGTATTGTCAAAAATATACTCTTTAATTATTAAACTATCACTTATTTCTTTTTTATTTCAAATGAAAAAACTTACGTTTCTTCTTTTCTTGCCTCATTATGTGTTTTGTACTCATCTAGCATATATATACCATTAAAGAGTACAGCATTTAATTAATATTTGTTTCTGCTCAACATCCGTTCCCCGAATCGTTTTACATTTCCATATTCCAGCCACACTTTTCTCTCTGTTAAATGAAGCTCAGCCACTAAGAACAGTGTTACTGTATGAGTGAGAAAGGTAATCAAGCCTGCTCAAGCAGGTACCTCACATAGTGCATTTAATGGAAACTCTAAATGAACCTTCACAGTGGACAAATGCTGCTCAAGTAGATAGCGTTGTGACATTATGCACATGTATGGACGAATGATCATGCGCACACTTATGCTGAAATAGCTACTGTTCCATTACATGAAAAGTCTGCTTCAGATTTCAGACGCTCAGAACACATTTCCAGCTGTTGAATTTAACTACCCTCTTCAGCAGCTCAATTTTCTGCTTTCTGTCTCTCTGCTTCTCTTCCTCCACGCATTTTCACCACCTTTTCAGCACCAACTCACCTCTACTGCCGTTTCCCCTTCTCTCTCTCCCCCCTGCCTCCTTCTCATTACTACCATGCTACACTCTGCCTGCTCATCTTCTACAAGCACTTATTTATCTCCCTCTCTGCTCCA
The DNA here is from genome assembly GCF_965226115.1 of Aulonocara stuartgranti. Lineage (NCBI taxonomy): Eukaryota > Metazoa > Chordata > Actinopteri > Cichliformes > Cichlidae > Aulonocara > Aulonocara stuartgranti. The sequence goes on from NC_138948.1 coordinate 17,963,096, forward strand.
CTTCATACTATATTTAACGCTGCATGGCCCGTGGTGTCATATAGAATCACAGTCACACAGCTAATTACTGAGCAGCGAGCTTAAACTTGCATTTCGCTATTAAAAAGGAACTTGACTTCCTCCAGCTAAATGGAGCCATATGATTATGTACAATGCAATAGAATCAGTCTATAACCCATGAATGAAATCTTTTTTTATGTTCTTGTATGGGGCCTTTACTTCATTATACATATGTATGAATACCAGATGGACATCTAAAATTATTTAGATCACATGAAGGTTGAAAATAAAAAAGTACTTACAAAACAGTGTGCAGTGCTTCTGGTAAGAGGCATCATGAGTAATCTGAAATGCCAAATCTAGTTTACCAAATTGTATTAGCTCATCTTAGAAGTGACTGGCAGGTTTGCAACATATGTTCTTCTGCTGCTTATGGTGGGATTGAGCCTCTTGAAGCCTCTAACACATTGCAAGAGAAAGTCATTTACACCTACAAAAAAAATTCCAACTGACCTATCATGCCTCCTCCAGAGGCATTCATGAGAAACTGGTGCACCCAAATGAAGTATATACTTGGACAGAAGAAAGATACAAATTATGCTGTCGGAGCTCTTGGGAAGCCAGTGGAGCAGAACTTAGGGCCTAATTTACTCATCTGCAGCTCACTTCTACAGAGAGCATTATTAGCTGATATTGAAGATCTAATCATGTAACTACACTGCTACAAAGTTTAGCAAAACCAATTTACTCTTACTTTGAGACAATTATCTACCATCTTTAAAGCTCTCTGTGATGGTTAAAGTAGCTGCAGACAAACACTCGATGTGGATCTCAGTTCAATACAACTTTTACCACCCAACCGCTTGGGGGAGAAAGGATGGAGATAGGACAGGTTGAGGTGGGAGCAGGATCATATCAGATTTTTCAACAGTTTTACTAGCTACAGTAGAAATTCCCACAGCTACAGGTGTATTTACAGCGTCCTCCGTCTTGTGTGATACTTACAAATAAATGTAGAAAATGTATCAGCTCATAACAACCAAAAAGAAAAGGCACATAATCTTAACAATGCAACCTCTAACATCTAAATGACTATATAGTATGAATTTACACACAGTTAACGTAGCTAGTGCCAACAACTAGGGCTGGGTATCGTCACTGATTTCTAGAATCGATTCGATTTCGATTCACAAGGTCCTGAATCGATTTGATCCCCGATTCGATTCAATCTGATTCGATTCGATTTGAATCAGGTAAATTTTGCCTCAGACAGTCAGAAATATTATAATTCTGATCACGTATCAGTACATTTCCATATTTTTATTTCTATAAAAGGAAAGCTGACACTTGCGAGACTTTATCAAAGGTGTGAGCATCACAGCAGATGCCTTTGTGTCAAAGTAACTGAGGATAAAACAGAAAAGCATGAAGGCGACTTTCCTGGCCTGGGATTTTATAGCAGATGACCTTAAAAATATTCTGCAGTAGATCAAAAACGAAAGAAAACCATTAATCAACACATGAACATTACCCGATGCTGCTGAAGTGAAGCAGAGCAAAGTTACAGAGGTTTTAAGAGACACAGCTAAGCCTTTTGCAATTTTGCATAATTTTAAAAAGTTTACATTTGGTCAGTAGCCTATTGAACAGCAGAAATTAGGTTTTCTTTTCGGAAGTAAGTAAAAGGAAAACAGGGGCCAACAGCGCTCTAAACAACGGTAGACTTATACATAACAAGCAAGCGAATAATGAAGAAAACTGATTTTTAGACGGGAAATTGTTCTGGAAGTACAGAGAGAGAGAGAGAGAGAGAGAGAGAGAGAGAGAGCTGTGCATGAAGTGTGATTTTATCGTGGTGGAAGCAAAACAGCAAAAGTCAGAGGGAATTCATGACGATGTACGTGAAGCGAAGTTTGGATCTTCTTTTGCATCTGGTTCGGTCAATATTGTTTGGAGAGAGATAAAAACCCGCAGCTTCAGAATCTAGCGCAAAAAGGGCGTAAACACAAAGCGCGGACCCGCCGAAACATCAGAATCAGCGAGCTGTCAGCTTTCAGCCCCGACCGTGTCTGTGCCGTCGGGTGAGAAAGGCGACATCTCACGATTCTGATCTGTCGGCAGGTCCATGCTTTGTGTTTACGTCTTTGTGCAGAATGGTGGTTATTGAAATTTTGTGAGGTTTAACCTGATATTCTGGCATTTCGGGCAAAGTACATTTATATTTAAAAATCGATATCGCGTTATCCAAGCCAGAATCTATTTTAATCGATAAATCGATAATCAAAACCCACCCCTACCAGCAACCCAAGGCAGTAAAGTTATAGATGCAGACAAATTTGTTTGTACCATCCCACAAAAAAAAAACAACAACAACTTTACAACCAATTAGCAGTCGCACTCATCAGGGCAGACTGATTCAGTCTGAACATTCAGACTGAAAATAGAAGGCGATTATTTAACAACTTTTGCCCATCTGAGAGCAACCGAAGTCAATTTGAATTGGGCTAAAATTGTTTGGAGACTGGCCACCTTCTACCAGGCAGCCAGTGCAATTTCCTTGCAGTGAAAAGCGGCCACCACAATTGCTTGTAATCGGTTGTCAAATGCAAAAAAAAAAACCCCAAAAAAACAAGACCTAGTCATAATGAGGTTGCCATCCTATTTTAACCCTAATATGACTGATCTATTGTCAAGGCCTCTGAGTCTGACCTAATTCTTCATGCAAAAGTTTTTTTTTGTTTTTTTTTAAAAAGCACATTAATGCATATCAAACCTTTGTATAAAGTCTTATGGGAAAACGTGCATGTTTAGAAATCCTGTGAGGAAACAAATTCTCACATGCCAAGACTGACTTACAAAAAGATACTTTGCTGAACTTGTGATGTAAACTGCACAGAGGAGGGGAGAAACTCTAATTATGCTGGAGACAAAGGAAAAACAGACTGAAGACTCTAGAGATACATCTGATATATTAGAATACAAAAGTAGAGTTGAGCCTCTATTGGTTATCTCTCTGTGCTGAACCCTGACTGAGCCCTGTGGTGTTATATCATAAACAAACTAAAGGTATGACTACAATAAGTATTGTTTATCAAATGCACTGTGACTACCCTGAGGTCTGACAAACATGGAATGATCGTCGTTTTTCATCAAGCATGTGCAAAGTATATTCTTTTGAAGTTTACACTCGCTTTGTTATCCATTGTTTACTTGGAACAAGTCTTCCCCTTGCTATTGCCGTTTCTGCTCTTCTGGCACATTACACAGTGTGCATTTACCAGTTACTTTTAATTTGTGTTTTGCTGCCTGATTGGCAATATCAGTCAGGTGGATAATTTCACCAGTGCCGGTCATATTCAATTAAGCCTGCAATGTTGCTTTAATTATCTGAGACATCTCACCACTACTGTGCTGATACATTTATCACATTTTACTAATGTGCTAAAATTTGATGGTGTTAATTAAACTAAAATTGTGTCCGTGTCAGTGTCTCGAAACACCTTTTGAGGCAAATTTCCCTATGCTTTTGAAGGGCAAAGCTTCTGGAGAAAAAGTCTTCATATTACAGATACAGGTAAAACTAGAAAACAGGTAAAGCAGGGAGAGAAGAGACACAGACTGTAGACTACAGAAGAGAAGACAGTAGAAAGCTGAGAGCTAAAACTACACAGAGGCAGCAGGCAGACTGGGACACAGGCAGACGGAGAAAAAAAAGAGCTCTGTGATAACATCGCACCCATGGACATGAACATGATGATGAACTGTGTAGTGAGATTTGAATCAAACCTCGGGTTTTGTCTTTGATGTTCGCCATTCAAAATCAGCGGGGACTGGCGAACAACATTAGCACTTTCTTCTCACTCACACACATTCACCATCAGTGGAAACCCAAAGCTGTAATCTCTATTAAAATGCACTAAAACAAAGCAGAGAAAGATTATGCTCTGGTTAAGTTTCATTACAGCTACATTATGCTTCAGTCATGAAGTGCATTTGTCTCTGTCAGTCCTCTGTGGTGGCTGCATTAAACGACATTACACTTAATAAAAGGCATCTATTTTTACCCACTTTAATTCAACCAGGTAGGTCAATTAAGAATAAAGTCTCCCACAAACTGAAAACCTGCCCTGTGCAAAAAAGCACATCAGCCCAGGAAAGATAATGAAGTTTGGATTTGTTTTTCTTTTTTCTATTAAGCAATCAATTTCTTCCGCACAGCTCAAGGTCACTGGGAGAAATGTGATAGATTCTGCGGGGATTGCAACTCAAGTAGTGTCAGACATTCTGGGTATTACATCTCAGGTGTACACGACACACACAAAGAGCAACCGCTGTGTCCATATATGCTAAAAACTCAGCATGCATCTGCACACTTAAACTTAGGTCTGTAATGTTTCAGAAGGTGAGCCTGGTTAACTTATGATTTCATAACAAATGAAGCAGATAGAATATTTGAAATTGATTCAACTGTGGAATTTGTATTTCAAAGACATGCTAGTGAGAGATGCCATTGTTAGGCGGAAAAACCAAAATAAACTTATCAGAGAGAGCAAAATCTTTAGTCGTGGCTAAATTACCAGTCTGGTACAAAAGGAGTGCACCTAGCAGCTCAGCAACACCAAAAGACCCAAAATACCACACAAATAAAGTGTATTAAGACAGAGTTATTTCCGGGGTTAAGAAAAACAACTTTACAACACCCGGAACAAGTCAAGAACACTGTTAAGGAGATAAGAGTATCACTGTCAAAGTCTACAATCAAGAGATGCCTTCATGAATTCATAAAATGTATAATGTGTATAAAATGTCTGTAATGTAACTTTGTTAAACCCTTGAACGTCAGTCATATAATTGTTTGATTGTAAATCCACTGTGGGGGTATACAGAGGCAAAACTGTACAAACTGCATCAAATTGTGGACATAAATGCACTTTAGTTCAGTCAAGCGCACTGGGAGTATGGTACAAAGTGAGGATGTTTTACAATAGATCTTTTTGTACTGTTACCCAATAAGTGTCAGGTCCTGGGCTGATGTTCTTGGGAACTTTGAATCGATCTTCTCTGGAGGACATCAGTGCCAACTTTGGAGCAGATTTTACACTTGGGTTGTACTGGCCGGGGCCTGATGAACACAAACACACTTAAAAGCCAGTAAACATACAAAGAACATTCTTTTTACCTTACCGGACTTAGTATAGTTTTGTATTTCCTGATTAGTTTTTATTTTTATTTATTTTTTACGTTTTGGTTTTAATTTGATTGTAGTTATAGTTAGTTTCCTTTTCATTGTTTGAAAATGTTTATTTTTAGTCTAGTTTCTATTAGTTTTCGTCTTAGTTCTAATCTTTATTAATTATTATTGTATGACAGGCATGTGTCAGAGGCAACATTTAGCAAAATCACTACAAGTATTACAATAAAAACACAGAACCTTTTCAAAACAGCTCACTCACAGTCTTGTGGAAATCTAAAGTCTCAAGAAATATTTCTATGAAAGCCTCATAAGGCAAAGTGGGATAACATTTTTACCAAACTAACAAATACAATATGTTTATTTTATTTTCATTAGTGTTCCAAGTTCAAAAAATCATTTCAGTTAGTTTAAATTCTTTCTAAAAGTCTAGATTTAAATTTAATTTTAGTTAACTAAATCTTTTTTCACCTTTAGTTTTTCATTTAGTTTTAGTTAACTATAATAACCTGGCCACATACTATCACTTTCAGGCTAAGCAATCATAAGATCTGAGCCAAAAAAATCCCATCATAATCTTAAATTGTTAGTACAAATCTATATTTCTGTTGATTATCAAATTCTATACAAGTTTTAGCACAATTAAAACTAAAAGAAGTAACTGCCATGTGACTCTCTGGATAAAAGGTCTACAGCAAAGCTGTGGCAGATAAGAATTGTAATTGTTTTTTGTAATCTCTGGAAAATGATATACCTGCATAATACTGGACTCTGATGTGAATCAGAGGATGGACAGAGGATGGACACAATCCAATAAAACTTCAAAGCTAAGGTTACAAGAATAATGCTAACACCCAACTTTTAAGGAGTTATGATAAGAACTTTTACAATTGATTTTTAAATGGTTTAATGGACCCCTGGGCAAGATATTATATTCACTGCATTTAGAATTGTGATGAGGGGACATAAAATATATAAAGAATTCATCATTGGTCTAACAGCTTTAAAGTAAGACAACAGTAGGTGCTATTCAGCCCCAGTGGCTAAATGCAATCAACTTATGACTACACACATGGTTAAAAACACCTTGAGCAACTGCTAATGTCACAGATCATTATGAGCACCACAGTCATTAATTTTTGCTCAGAAATAATGCATAGCTAAACGCTCGGTCCTACCATTATCAGAAATATGATCACGTTAGACCCAGCATGATAAGTAATATAATGTTCCATATATTATAGACCTATTCATAAATGCAAATTCAACTATGGGGGGGAAAAAAAGCATGTGCATATCAGTGTGCTTATTGTGTGTCTCTAAGTTCACGTTAAGTGTCCATATACGCGTGTCCACATAAGTGCTTCAGGGTGGAGATGTATAAGTGTGTGCGTGTTTGCGTTCTAAGCAGAAACAATTCTGCAAACAGTTCAAATCTATTTATATGCAAATTGAATTTTGGTTAAACGGTTTGAGGTTTCTCCTGGGTTGAGTCCCTTGGTGAAAGGGGGCTAGTCATAAATTATCCAAGTAAGTCATGAATCTATCAATTTTCTAACAACATTTTTCAATGGGGGTGTAACTCAGGTAAATATTAGGTTTGAGGCCCATAGAGATGAAACTAATTGGACTGTATGATAGCAAAGGGAGGCACAGTACAGTTTGTGAATATTTAGCTCTGAAAAGAAAGGAAGGACCGACCCACACATAGACCAAGCCGTTTCTCTTTACATAATGTCCTTGTGGGTCTTTATTATAATGTGTTTTGAGGGGGGCCACTGAACCTGTGGAGCCCAACAACATAGAAGACCAAAATGCTGGACGCAACAAAGCTAACACTTAAAATTGGGTTTAACGCTTTGTTTAGTGTTTAGGTATTCAGTTAGGCATTCAGCTGTGGAAGTAAGGGTTATGGTATGGGGCAGGGAAATGCATTATTTTGATTGACAGACCAAACATAAAATCGAGTGCTACACCTGGCACGCTGGAGTTACTGTGTAGGAAGAAATCATTTCTCGGTGCAGCAGACAGGAAGCAGCTTTGCCGTTTCTTAGCGTCTTCACTTCGGGGTTCTAAGTAAGAGTGGCCATTAACCTTCTCAAATGTCTGACTCACATTGTATCTGCTGGGTGCAGGGGAATCCTACAAGAAGAGAAAAGCAGAGCATAGGAGAGTAATGATATATTAGAAAAAACTGACACTAACATTTATGCAACAAAATGAAATGCACAAATGTGCAGTTTCCACTTTTAACATTTCACAGCTGCAAGGTCAGCCATCTGTTATTAGAACACACTCACATGATCCCATTTATTATAGTGTCACTCATGTATGCATGAATATTGGCGTGCAAATGCAAGGTAATCCAAACAGTGTCAAATCATCTTCGTCGGGGCTATTGTTTTTATCTAGAAATAAAACAAGCAGTGAAAAACTACTTTAGTTAATTGATGTCAAAATGCAAACTAGAATTTAAAAAACTGAACAATTTAACAAACTCAAACAATATTGTGAACTTACAAAACAAGTTGCTTAAAAGAAAAATGCACCAATAATGATAAACACATGCACAGTGTCTTCAGTTGTAGTGTTTGTCATTTTGGTCAAATTTGTCAACACATGTTTGTGAAGAATGAAATATCTGCATAAGATTTACAGTTATGTTTAATATGGCTACTGGTTTTTAGGCGGATAGTGTGCAGTTTGAACTGCGATACCTGTGTGACCGCACATATTCCCCCCCAGGGAGGCGTCTGAGGACATCACCTTGGGAAAAGGTGGGCCCCTGTTGAGGGGCCCTAGTGTAGCACACAACTCAGGCTCCCTTCAAGTACCTAACGGTTATCGCAAGTCTACTTCGGAAGTGACGTGATGCACACAGACATCATCTTTAAAAGCCTGAATGGCACAATGGCAATCATAAATGCCATCATGTCCCGTAATTGTAAAACGGTGTGAAAATGGAGTTGGCGTACAAAGTGAAATTCAGCAAAGCCACCCTGTGCTCTGACAGACATGCACAGCTGGAAACTGAGAATATTTCGAGCCTGAAAAATGAGATCTGCTGATTCAGAGTTTGCACGCTTTTTTGTGGAAAAAAAAAAGTTTAGAGAGAAACTCAGAGTTTGAATGTGTGACAGAATGACCAGCAGCTAAATTGCCAACTGCTTTCTGCAGCCCAATCAACCAGGCAGGCTAAGATGCCCCGATATGTTTGGAGTTCATGGTCACAGAGTTCGCGGCAGGGGCAGTACCTGCCTGAGCCAGTAAATTTGGTCCAGCTGAGAAGGAGAAAATTAGAAAATTTGTAGAAAATTTGCAGAGGTTAGACAGAAGAGCTGCGAAGGCAACCCACACCATGGTTGCCGGACAAGACTAGATAAGACACTGACATTGACGGCTCCACAGGTGGTGGATTAAGCAAGCCGCTATTTTCCGCATTGTTCAGATCCAAAGATAATTCATAGCTGTGCACAGTGATGCAAATAGACAGGGGTTGGCTCCATGTCGAGGTGAACTCGGATATCTGAAAACAGGGACAGGTGTTTCTTTTTTTTTACCCTTGTCACCTCTGAGTGTATTATGAACTGCACAGCTTTAAAGAACTTTCTCCTCAAACGTTAGCTCCGGGATACCTTTCAGGAACGTTGTTGTGCAAAACAAGCTGCACCCCTGAGAAATTAAATTAGTTAAATTAGCACACCCCAGGCAATCTGCTCACTAAAGGGAGCACTGCTAGCACCAACAAGAGGAGTTAAACTAATGTTAAACTGGCAGCTGACAACAACGCCAACTAGTAATAGTTAACTATGATGACAGAGCATTGTATGTATGTATGTGTGCTGATATGTGGGCCTCATATGTGATCACATCTATCTTCAAAACTGTGACTATAAGTGTCTTTAACTATGGGCTCAAAATGTGGTCATAAATATTTTGTACTTGTAAAAAAGATTTGTATGTGTAAAAAAGATTTGTGTGTGCGTAAAAAAGATTTGTATGTGTAAAAAGAATTTGCGTGTGCGTAAAAAAGATTTGTATGTGTAAAAAAGATTTGTGTGTGCGTAAAAAAGATTTGTGTGTGTAAAAAAGATTTGTGTGTGCGTAAAAAAGATTTGTGTGTGGACTTAGAAAAAAAAAACCTGCAAGTTACAAGTATGGATTTTTGACCCTATTTTTCTTCCCTTCATCTGATTGGTCAATGTCATGTCAATCACAAATGTAACAATCCAATCAGAGAACAGATGGGTTTGGCTGTCGAGGGGCGCTTTTTTTGAACTGCAGGTCTTTGAAGGGAATAAATGCCCTTTTACATGCCAACCCAGCGTTTTCCTTCATCACCACGAAGGAAAACAGTCTGTGGTCGTCCGAGTTTGGTGATTTTTATGTCACAGGTCTACGTGTTTAATACAGGGACTTCCACAGCCTTTTCAACAGCGCTGCGGACCGCGGGGTGGGGGCGGGCAGTGTTTTGGAAATGACAGTCTTCATTACAAAGCTTTCTTCGTTATGAATTAGCATACATGTTTTTATTGAACATTTGAAGAACTAGCAAAAAAAACAAACTCTTGTAGAGGACATAAAGTCAGAGATAGAAAAGACAAGGAGCAGGTGCATCTAGTACAGGTAGAGCAGCTGCAAAAACCCACAGAGCCCAGCAGCCAGCGTAACAAATTCTGGATCCTTTGCTTTTAGTTAGCAGTTAGCATTAGCAGCGTATCCTGCATCCGATGTGAAAGGACTTTTATGCTGCGCACTGTCACTCACAGCAATGGTCCTGGGTCAGCCCTGACTTTGTGTTAAACTAATCCTAAAGTAATAATGTTATTTCTAACCACTGATATACCACAACTTTTTCCTTTCAACAGCTACTGAAAGTTAGGGGACCTAGCTGCTATCGGATATTTATATAGCGATCCTCCAGCTTCAAACGGTATCACCCTTCAAGGACCTGCAGTTCAAAAAAGCGCCCCTCTGACAGCCTAACCCATCTGTTCTCTGATTGGATTGTTACATGTGTGATTGACATGACATTGACCAATCAGATGAAGGGTAGAAAAATAGGGTCAAAAATCCGTACTTGTAACTTGCAGGGGTTTTTTTTCTAAGTCCACACACAAATCTTTTTTACACATACAAATCTTTTTTACGCACACACAAATTCTTTTTACACATACAAATCTTTTTTACACATACAAATCTTTTTTACGCACACACAAATTCTTTTTACACATACAAATCTTTTTTACGCACACACAAATCTTTTTTACACATACAAATCTTTTTTACAAGTACAAAATATTTATGACCACATTTTGAGCCCATATTTAACCAGGACATGAAACTGCATGAAATCTATCTGTTGTACCAACCAAATCAACCTAAATGTGCACATACACTGAAAGTTTGTAGATACTACACTCCTACAAAAAGCAATGTCAGAAACAGATTGCAACTCCAACATGTCACAAGTAATTTCTTGCACATAGACTACATATCAGATTATTATAACCTTAGTGTTTATAATAAATATTAATACATAGCTAATTCACAGAGGTACCCTTGGTGATACCAGTGATAGAATTTTAAATCTGAAATGGAGAATGGGTGAATCGCGGGTGAAACTCGCACTTCGACTGCTGCAGAGGAACCTCAGTTACTGGGGATTTGTCAGTGGGTCTCTGAATAATTGATGCTGAATGCTGAATATAGCGGCACTATCCACTTATCCTAAACATAGGAAGGCTGTCATTTACCTCACGCTGTCATTTCCCAACTGCTGCATTCTCCCTCTCCTCCTAGTGAGCCGTCCATCTTTAATCACTTTTAACTGCGGCCATTTAGCTTTTCATTATAGACACAGCAGGGGGACAAGGTGGCAAGCACAACATGTGTACAACAATATAACCGTACACAAAACATGGAAACATTCAATTTGAAGATGCACATAGAAAAAAATCATTTCTATGTAAATGTAAAACTGAAATTGAAAGAAGGTGAAGAAAACAGTGACACAGTCTCCTGTAGTTTGCCTGGTTTGGTTGGTGTCATAGTTGATTTAATACAACTGACACCTGTAGGCACATCTGTGGAGCCCTATGGTCTATAATTATACCGGAATATGGAACAAACCATGTTCCCAGTAGTAGTCATCAACTATTGACAGCACTCAGGTTGACTTTAATTACACACCCTTGACATTTAGACAGCTCGATACTTGCCTTCTACACACACACACACACACACAGACACACTTTTCTTAATGATTCTGTCACATTGCCCTTGTCTGTCTGAAAGTGACTGAGTGAATAAATACAGTAGATGCTAGATACATGTTTGTGACAGCCAATGGTACAGAACAACATAAATTAAATATTTTTATGTTGGTATTTTTATAATGCAAGTCTATCAGAAATTAACAGAATATAACTATAAGTATTAATAAGATATTAATTAATGGTATTTTTCTAATGCATGCTCTCACTGAAGGATTAAAAAAAAAACTACAAAAACTGAATATGTGTGCATCTCCACATCAGTTGTTAGACCTCACATTGCTGTGTCAAGTGGCTGGTGCTATTTGAAGAAAACAAATCTGTTCTCAAGAGGGCTGCTGCACAATTTCACATTATAGTGAGGGTCTCTGTGGAGCATTCGGGTTATTCATGAAAAATGTTTGGAGCACACCTCTCAGAACTGTTACCTTGATCAAGAAAAATGAAGTTGTGGGAACAATTTTTCCTTGTACAAAATTTTATGTTTATTATGGTTATTTCTAACTATTTTATTCAAAATTTTTACAATTTCAGCCATCATATACATGTATATGTATAAATGTTGGTTATTTTTTACTTTTTCATGCACATACGTAAAGTATCATTTCTACAAGAACAGCCAGAATACTATCCTTTAGTATTCTCACGCATCGTCATTCACAGCTTTAGAAGAGTTTCACCATGGCTAAATCCAAACACAAAGTGAGATGTTTCATATTATCTTTTTACAGTATAGCCTTTCTTCCGCACCATCTCCTCTCATACTAATGACTCAAGCACACTTGACAGTGGCTGTATTAATGATCTGGCGGTACGCGCAGTGACAGCTTTGAATAATGGTCAGGCATAACATATGAGGTGTATGTGTGTCTCTGTCCATGTGCACATCCACGTGTGTGTGTGTGTGTGTGTGTGTGTGTGTGTGTGTGTGTGTGTGTGTGTGTGTGTGTGTGTGTGTGTGTGTGTGTGGGTACATCCCATTCTTCATCATCTCATTACTCTTAAAGCCTTTCACTCTTCTTTTCAGAGTGGAATGCTATTTTCAGACTTTCAGACTGTACTTCCATGCTGGATATAATATATTTTGACTTTCTACCTCTCTCTTGCATATATGTATGTATGTGTATGTATATATAGATAGATGGATGGATGGATAGATAGATAGATAGATAGATAGATAGATAGATAGATAGATAGATAGATAGATAGATAGATAGATAGATAGATGTGTGTGTATGTATGTACGTATGTATATATATATATATATATATATATACATATATATATATATACATACACAGTCTGCATGTGTCTTCGGAATAATATTACCTGTTTCCAGTGCAAAGACTTTCGAATCCTTAAATTCTCTGTTTAATTTGCTCTCAAGTGTAGGCAATTAAGACAGTTAAGTCCATGCAACACTCTACTTACTTTTCAAAAGTGCTTAGACATCTGGGGCTGTGATCAACACCCAACAAGAGTACTGTTGGCCTAAATACTAAATAATTCTAGCAAAGAATTTTCCTTCAGCAAAGAAAAAACAGTGGGAGATTGTGTGGTTCACCCAGCTGCTATATAAAGGGTGTTACTGGTTGAATTAGAAGAAAAATAAATTAATGGATTGTAAATCTATAGACACAATAATATAATTTGTTTATATGACAAGCACTGCACCATTTTTTTGTTTAATCAGCAGCATTTGTTTTATTTTCTTTTGTGTGTGTTGTTTTGCTTTGTGTAACAAAATGGAGTGATGACATTTAAATGAAAGGAGAACACCCAGAAAGCACTGTCTATCAGTGTGTCATAGGCACAGCTGGTGTCTCATCACAGAGCCTGATAACCATCTGTCTGATTTTAGTAGTGGAGGTATGGTTGGTGTCGTAAGGCCTTAATGAGGTTTTAGACAGGTCTTCAATATAGATGCAGTGACAGAAGGAAACCATATGGGTCCCATTTGCTTCCTACTCACACTTTATGGGCAGCAGTTATTCTAACAATTTGCTGACAGCTACAGTTTTCTGCTGTGTTTTGTAGTCTTGTAATCTTGCTTTCTCCTTAATTTATTTTTATCCTTGTCTTTCCTTGCATATTTACTATTACCTTATTGCCTTGCCTTTCTCTTTCTTGAGTTTCTTTTTGTGCTGATTTTTGCTAGCTCGGTCTCCATCACTCATTCTTTTGCAAAAGTGCTCAACTTCCTGCTTTAACAAACTTAAATGTACACATCCATAGCTGGTTGGATTCTGAGGAACAATTGTATGGAAGTTTTACATTTCTGTCTTGATGAACCACAGTGAACCGAGACCTAACACACTTTTCTTTTTTTCAGTCACATTTACTGTTATAATCAGGGATGCTCATATTAAATATTGCCTGTAATCCTTGTAGGCCAAAGCTCAGGCTTCAGACAGCTTCCGACAGTGTTTTATAATGTCATTTGGAAGAAATATAATCACCTCATTGATTAAAAAGAATGCTTTTATGAATGGAGGGAGGAATTGGCTTCAGTAACATCAGGGGCAGAACGGTGGTACAGTGGTTAGAACTGTATTGTTGCCTCAGAGCTTAAAAGTCCTGGGTTTGAATCCACCAACCACCCAGGGCTGAAGCAAATTAATGGATGTAACTTGTTTCAGACAAAGGATGAACTGACGCTCTGCACCAAGGCTGAGTAAAACCCAACAAAGTTCTTCTAGTGGTGTCCAAGAATACAAATCTGAAGCTCAAAATGTGAGCATAATAAGTTCCCTTTAAGTGACTCCTTCTGACTGATTTATGCAGCAATCACAGACCAATCTATAGAGTGGGGCAGGTTAATAATCCTGTATAAAGTCTGACACCCACAGCTGGGGCCTTGATGATCTATGATAGATCCAGCAGTGTTCCAGAAGTGCCCAATTGAGTATAACACCCACGCCAGGCCTTACACCTTACTGGGCTTTACTTTTCCTGCTGTCCCCTGGCCGCCTGCCTAGATGACAGTGCACTTGGCTCCTAAAATCATCACCTCCTACTAAACAGCTGTCCATAGCCAAATACACACAAAACACACAGCTGCTGCATAAAACGGATACATGCCCACACCTGCATATGGCAGCGCACACACACACGCACTCAAAAAAAAGGCACTAAACACACAGCTGCTGGCCACAGCTGGTGCCCATACTTTGGACAGAGAAATACACGTGTACATAGGCATGCACATACACAGAGTGGACACAGCTGCTTAACACATGCGTCTCCTTCATCAACTCGAAGAGTGAGACAAAGAGAGAGAAACATCGAGAAACCGATTAACCGTCAGAGAAAAAAAGGTAATGCGAGGGGAGAAAAATATCTAGAGATGGTCAAACCAAAAGATAAATGGTATACAAGCAAAAAGAAATCTGTAAAGATTAGAACAAACAACTCAAGCTGAGAAAACTGGTGGCATAAGTGAAATGCAGTCCTCTTAATAGACAAAGACAAGATCAAATTAAAGAACCAGGCCTGCTACATCTCACTTCTCCTAATCCAATCTATACGTGGAAAATAAGTTTTTAATTTGTTTAAATACTGATCTCTATTCTGGGCAGTGTCACAGGTCTGCAGGTATCTGCTGACGATTCCATTATTCTCAAATAAATAAATACAAATGGGACCCAATCTCTCGCTACTTTCAAAAGCAGGTCGATACAAATAAGATTTGACAGAGCATCGTCCTGACGCTAGAAAGAAAAGATGCATCTGAAAGGCTTCATTTATCAAAATCGCAGCATTTTACATCTGGCTTTGTATTAATGCTGCTAGCTGACAATATTTCTTATTTGACTCACTCTAAGCAACTGATTTGAAAGAAACAGTGGACACGTGAAAGGAATCATTACCTACTTTATTAAAGACTTTCCTCACCAGAAAGCAGACGGCAGACTGGTGGATGTTACAGTTTTTTCTGAATGCTTAAACCCTAACTGTGATTCCTGTAGCACAATCTCTAAAACTATTCAGACTTATAGCAAAACCACTCACTGAGTTTGCAAAACTAAAAGCACAAAAACTGCTTTGCACTCAGTTTGCAATTTTGTAACACACACTTTGCACAACTGTAGGCACAATTCACTGCACAACACTCAATTACCAAATTTCCAACACACTCCTAGCAAAAGTATACACATGTATAGCTATCATTAACACTAATTTGCCAACTGTCTGGCACACTTTCACATGTGAAAGCTTTTTTAGATAATTCGTTCACTTTGCAATCAGCCTAAGCACTATAATACAGGTAAGCTGTGTGTGCGGAGTACAATGGAGGGAGCAGAAAGAGTGAGAAGTAGAGGAGGCCGAGGAAGAGGACGTGGAGGTGAAGAAGTAGGATGAAGAGGACGACAAGGACAAGGAGGAGGAAGAGGAAGATGAGGAGGGGGGAGAGGAAGATGAGGAGGGGGGAGAGGAAGGGTAGGAAGAGTAAGAAATAGAATTGCTGATGACATCAGAGCTACAATAGTGGACCATGTAATCAACCGTGGAATGACCCTGAGGGTAGCTGGCCAACGGGTCCAGCCTAACTCGAGCCGCTACACTGTAGCAAGTACCATAAGGACATCTTGAAATGAGAATCGGTTAGTACAGTCACTTCGCACAAAGATTTGTAGCACTGCCATATGCCAATGAGAAACACACCAATACCATTGATGTAAAAATACTGAAATTGTTACTTTACAGAATTGCTAGATGACCAGATGCTGGGGGCAGAGGAAGCATGTTCACTGCAGACCAAGTAACCCATATAGTCATTATGGCGATTGCAAATAATCCTATACTTGGAAATAAACACTTGTGTTTGTTTTGATGTGTTTGAATAAACACCAGTACTTGAAGTTTGGATCCCTCTATGCTTATGGATCTATGACAGAAGTATGAGCTCAAACTGACATAGCCTACCTTGTGCACAGAGAAAGCAAAAGCCAGATGTGTTTTGTATTCATACCATCAGTGTGCAGTTGGCGCATTGTGTGCTTAGTAGATGATGGCTTGTGTGTACTGTTTGATACGGAAACACCATTTTTACGAAGGTGTGAAGAGTTAATCTAGCTGTGTTCGCTTTTGCAAGAGAACTACAATGTTTTGATGATTGGGTGACAGGTTTTCTTATTTGTGTGAAGAGTTTTGCAAAATTAGCCAATAGTTACAAAAAATGTGCTTAAGCAATCAGAAAAAACTGTAAACTGAAATGTTGTTTCAGTGCTTGGCACCAAACATTTAATTTAATCCTAGAAAAGCAAGCTGACCAGAGAAACTTTTAATGAAGTTTCTGAATATGCTTCTAAATGATGCTTCGATATTTTGGCATAGAGCATGTTACAGTAATGGGTAAACTTTAACAAATCAAGCAGATGACAGACAACCTTATTTTTTGCCTTATTTACAGTTTTTTACAGTCGCTAACAAGCGTTTGTCCAAACAGTTGTCACATTTGCAAAACTCTAAACACAATTAGCACAGGATCGGTCTGTTGTGGCCATACCATTCACACATTTCATGTCGTGTTCACCCAATATGCAGTCAGTGAACACATTTCCACAATGCTTACATTTTCTTAACAGACAAGTTATACCTCCCAACAAAACTATGGACTGTTCTTGTAGTATCTACGAATGTTAACACACAACATCCCACAATAGCAAAAACAATATTCCAAACCGTAGATACAGTATAAAAACCTCTGCCCCTGCAATGATATCAGTACAAAAACAATATCAATATCAAAAATATATCTCAGCTGTAAACAAACAAACAACTGAATAATTGAGACACAGCTTATTTATGTTGGGTAAATTGGGCCAACCACAGCTTCTTCCATTCTGGCTTAGACTCAGTGGGGTTTATAAGGCAAGACCTTGAGGAGTGATGTTTTTGGAAACAAAAAAAAGACAAACACTGTAATGTCTGGTCGAGGAAGAGTAAGAGCAAGGGGCCCAGGGAGAAGAGCAGGCCCAAGGAGAGGGCAAGGTAGAGGTGTAAGAATGCGTGGTGGTGGCATTCCAAGGGCTGCAAGAACAGTAGTCAGTGATGAAATCCGTGCCACTATCATTGACCATGTAATCAACCATGGTCTTTCACTAAGAGAGGCTGGTGAAAGAGTGCAGCCCAATTTGAGGCGGTCAACGGTTGCCTCCATTATACGCACCTTTCAACAAACCAACAGGTAAGTATTGCATTTTACATGGATTGTTCCTATTCTCACTTGACATGTCAATATGGTCATACAGTAATGCATATGTTGAATTGTCTGTCTTTCTAAAGAATGCAACGTCTTCCACCCTCTGGGGGAAGAGGAAAGCTCCTCAGTAATGATCAGGAGCTTGCCATTGTGGAAATGGTTACTGCAAATAATGCAATAAAACTGCGTGAAATACAAACCAGAATTGTGGCGGACCATGAGATATTCGACAATATCGATAGAATCAGCCTCACAACCATTTCGCGGACATTGTCCAAACATAGAGTGCGGATGAAGCAGCTCTACACTGTTCCCTTTGAGAGGAACAGTGAGAGGGTCAAGGAGCTACGACGACAATATGTCCAGGTACAGTGTATATTCAATCCAATGTCCAGTTCTATAAGCTTTGCACTTTGCAAGTAGGTAACCTACACAATACTAGGTTACAGTACAGTATGGTATACAGTACTAACATGACTTACATAAACTTTGTTTCAGAGAGTTATGGAATTGGAGGCCAACCAGGCCCCTCATGAATTCATATACATCGATGAGGCAGGATTCAATCTGGCCAAAAGGCGTCGACGTGGACGGAATGTAATTGGAAAAAGGGCCACAGTTGATGTGCCAGGACAGAGAGGGGCAAACATTACCATGTGTGCAGCAATTGCAAATGCAGGATTACTCCTTCACAAATGTCAGGTTGGACCCTATAATACAGAGCGCTTGCTTGCCTTTCTCAATGATCTCCACCAGCGCCTGGTTCCAGAGCAGGGTCAGGAGGGTGAAAACATGAGGACCTTTGTAATTACCTGGGACAATGTGGCTTTCCATCACTCGCAAGCAATAACAACATGGTTTGAAGTCCACCCAAGACTGGTGAGTCTCTTCCTTCCACCCTATTCACCTTTCCTCAACCCCATAGAGGAGTTCTTTTCTGCATGGCGGTGGAAGGTTTATGACCATCAGCCACATGACCAGATGTCCCTCCTTGAAGCCATGGATGCTGGCTCCAGGGACATCACAGTTGACGATTGCCAAGGGTGGATCCGACATACCAGGCGGTTTTATCCCAGGTGCATCGACTTGGCTGACATCAGATGTGATGTTGATGAAAACATGTGGCCTAACCCTGAAGATCGCAGAGATTAGATGCAACTTTTTTGCCTTTTTTTAGCCCCCCTCCCCCCCTTTTTATCTTGGCTTTTTGCTGTTGTTTTTTTGTTCAGAATGCTCTTGTGTGTTTCATGGATATTTTGTTCACTGTAAGCAATACTGTAAAACTTTCTCTGTCCTATCATACCGTGTTTCTACTGTACCTCCTGTGGTAAACAGTAAAGAAACAGAAACTTGTTTGCTTTTTACTGGAATGCTTTTGAATGTGAACATTACTGTACATGTGGACATACAGTTACCAACCAAGACATTTCTGGTGTCAATATGGTGGATTGCATGTTTCGCATGCAAATACCTGTGAAACTGAAACATAAAAGTCTATGCAGTTTTTGTAATGTCAATAATAGCCAGTATTTTGAAACCTGGTGTACTTTGATTGACTGCATGTACCTTGTGAAGTGAAAACAAGTGTTATTCTTTGACAGACTAATTTCATTTTGAGTCAGATTTATAGTGTTTTTGTACAGTTAGTGTGTGCAGAGAAAGATGTGTTCTAATTTTGAAATGAGGAGTTAGTATATATTTAACAAAGTGTATTTTTGGGAAGGATATTATCCATTTGGCCAATTGTGTTTTGTAGGTGTGGGTCTGTGTTAAGAGTTTAGAAAAAGTATCTGAAGTATGGGTAGGCGCTTGTTAGCGACTGTAAAAAACTGTAATTGGCAAAATAAACAGTTTCCTTTTAAGTAGCATTTTAGTGTAAGAAAGGTTGTTTACATTGATGATTCTGATCAAAATACAATCTGTTTGTTATATGTCTTATAGTACAGTGTAAAGATGTGAAATCAATGGAAAATATCTGCTAATTAACTCATTCACTGCCAGCCATTGGCAGTGAATGAGTTAAACCCATTGACTCATTCACTGCCATTGACGGCTATAGACGTCAATGGCAGTGAATGAGTTAATTAAGAAAATGTAAAACAAATGATTTTTTTTGTCTGTACATGATACAGATATGAGTATTTAATGACAACAGCCCAAACACCATACCAGCAATGCACATGATGGGTGTGGCCTCTGCAAACGCTTGTTGTACTTTTATGAATTTGCCAGAAGTCATGTTGTGTTTATCCACCTTCTTTCGTAAAACGTCTTTTATTCCGAGTCACAGACTGAGGAGGGGCTGTTTTTCAGTTGACTTGTTTTATAACAGCGAGACAGCAGGGAGGTAACAATAACCAGGACTTCACAGCAAGAGGGGAAGAGTAGGGGGGAAACGCCAGAAAAAGAATTCCACCAAGCGTATGTGATCTTTTTTCTTCAAGCAATAACTTAGATAGCATCCACACATCATCAAATCTGAAAGTGCAACACAGACAAGTTCCCCATCTGTGCCCTATCACACATTTTAAGACGTACTTGTGTTTCTCTCTCATTTCTTTGTCTTTCCTCTGTTGCTCGTGCATCCAGCCGCATTTCCCACATTTATTCCTGTGCCTCTGACACATTCCTTTTACTGTCTCTGTGGTCTCCATTATCTCTAATCTTTTACGTCTCCCCACCCCCTCTACAACCCACAATACGCTGTCTTTGTACACTGAAAAAGATTTGCAACAATGTGCTATAGTGTTACTAAACATCTACATTTTCATCAGTTATGAATCAATGAATATGTAGCCGTCTCACTCAAGGGAAATTAAGCTTACCACGCCTTAATTAGAGGACAGGTGGGATCAGAAAAAGACATTTTTGCATTAAGCAAGTAGCTATTAAAAGAAGTACCCTTCAACAAGTACCCGTTGTTTACTCTTAACCAATATTGACAGCAGGGATGACATTTGGGGTGGCTGTAGCTCAGGTGGCAGAGCAGGTCAGCCACTAATCTGAAGGTCGGTGGTTCGATCCCAGGCTGCCTCCTGGCTGCATGTCAAATATCCTTGGGCAAGATACTAACCCCATGTTTGCCTACTGGTGGTGGTCAGAGGGCCCGGTGGCGCCTGTGTCCGGCAGCCTCGCCTCTGTCAGTGCGCCCCAGGGCAGCTGTGGCTACAATGTAGCTTGCCATCGCCAGTGTGTGAATGGGTGAATGACTGAATGTAGTGTAAAGCGCTTTGGGGTCCTATGGACTAGAAAAGTGCTATACAAATGCAGGCCATTTACCATTTTACAATAACATGTTTCAGTGAAGGTTGGAACTATAATGTTGTCAAGTTTATTAGCATTTTGGCACAGCAGACATGTAGACCTGTGCTGCACAACAATCAATAAAACAATGGAGAAAACCAAAAAAGTAAGAGAACATAATTACAAGCATAATTAAAACATTAAAACTATGAGCCTGAGAGCTTCAATCAATTCTCTCTAGAAGCCAATCTAGTGCTTAGAACTATCAGAGCTACCAGTCAGCTGAAATAAGAATATAACAAGGGGTATAAAACTGTAATTTCTGTGACTGATATTTTGGTACAAGCCCATGTAAGAATTTATAAGTGAAGAAAGGGTTTTAAAAATGAATCCTAAACTCCACAGGTGGTTAAATATGTTCATGTTTCCATTTACCAGCCAGGAATCTAGCAGCAGCATTTTGTCCTAACAGCGCCTTGCCTACTCTAAATAAAGAATATCAGTCTGGATGTGATAATCACCCTCTCATTGTTTTTAAAAGAAAGCAAAGGTTTGACTTTACCTAAAAGTCTTAATTGAAATAAGCTATTTGATGACAGGTTTAATCTGCAACTCTAATTTCAGGGTGGAAAAAGATTAACAATTATACAGAAATTGACATGATACATGATTCTTTATATGAAGGTTACAGAATGAAGTGATATTTGTGAACTGAGCTTTCTGGCATCAAGCGAGATTAAAAACCAGGATTTCATTTTTATTCTCATTGAGGGCGAGGACGTTCAGCAAAAGCCGCATTTTAACCACAGCTAAATACAATTTTCTTTATCGCATCTTCTATGGCACCTTTATCAGTTAAAGTATCTGTCAATAGGCTCTGAATATTAATCTTTTATGTGAGGACTGACAGGAGCCTAACTGAGAACATGTATGTACTCCTGAAGATAATCACTCTTTATTTTGGACACTACGAGCTTTTGGCACATGAGGTACAGGATGCTGTGATGCAACAGACAAAATGTGACTGATTTAAATGAGAGCGCATCCTTTGCCCTCTCAAGCAACACAAAGAAATGTTCCCTAATCTGACACCTCCAACAGCAGCATGACATTATCTATAATAGCTCCCCAAACTGCCAACCTTTTTTCATATCGTATCACTGCTACTGTTAAAGTTTGTTAGGGTTAGGTAAGGTAGCAAAGTTCCTTGATCCAACTTAAGACAACATAGTTTAGTTTAAGGCATTAATTAAAGGCAGTAATTTTGGTTATTGTCACAACCAGTGGTGATAACGGTCAAAAGAAATCAGCATTTCTAGCACAAAGTAAAGTTCAACACAGTCAGGCTTTCTTCACAGTTTGCACTCTATTCAGTGGCTTTAGTGAGATACGACTTAACAAGCTGCACATATAATACGTATTCCCCCAGCAGAGACTATATATTGTGCCTACACTAGCTGTAAATGAAATAATTGTTGGAAAACAGGCACTTCCAGCAATTTTAAACCAAAATTCAGAATGTAATTCCCTCCGTTTTGTTTTTGATTCTCTCAGCTGTCGACTCAGCTTCTGTTTAAGGCTTTGAGAGTAAGGATTAAATATAAAAATAGAATTCAAACATAGGATCACTCTCTGGACAAATGTCATCTGCAACAGTGCAGATGTCCTGTTTTAGGATCACATATTAATGCTATGTTATAGAAAAATAAAACTGTTATAAATTGTTTGATGTCAATAGATAAAAAAGAAAACCAATGAATAAAGTTCCATCTAAGAAGCTGTATGTCTTACTGATCCTCATCAGGGAATTATGAAGACTAGATGCTAATGAAAAACTTTAGATCCACCAACTGTCTGTGCACAGAGGTCCGATGGGTGTTCCAGGAAGTGGGTTAGTGACACTATTTTATGGAAAATCAATTGGTCCGTAGGCAATGGTTTCCTGCCTGCTGATCTCTAATCTGGAACATAAATTGTCCCGGAGCAGGTTAGGATTACAGCATAAGTTACCAGGGCGATTTACTCCAGTGAGAAGGGAAAAACCCTTAACACTTAAATTACCTGGATAAAACAAGACCTCAGGACAAAAAACTGTGGTTAAAGTGGTGCTAAAGTCTGCTAAAGTCGTTCCTGTGCTAAAGGATTTTACCACAGGAACGTAAACATATGTTGTTTTTGGACATTATACTCACTTGGGAGACTCTCCAAAATGCTGTGTAATTTTTGGTGTATATTCATGGTCTGAATAATCTAATCTGGTTTTAATGAAGCCCAGGCACTGCCTTTAATAGCAATCTCACCACAAAGAGCAGTGAAAGTTTTGTTGTTTACTACAGTTAATTAATATTGTAAGAGGTCATGGAAATCCCAACCTCTAAAAGACACCAGCAGAACCTTTAGCTTTGTCATTATATGCATTTATAAAGCAGCTTTACCTTCTCCTCTCCCTCTCTGTCTCTCACACACACACACACACACGCACACATACACACATACACTCAAAACATGTCACAACATCAGACCTGCATGAGTACATATAGTCCCACTCATCTTCATCCAACATCTGGCTCCAGTCAGTGAAGTGTCAGTACTGTTTTGGTCAAACAGGCAAAAAAACACATTTATTTTTTTCTGAATAAATTTCTAGGCAACACTCAATCTGACAGTTCAAACAGTTTCTGACATGATAACTCTTAAGTGCTATAAAATACCTACTTGATGTATTATATGTGGCTACCTTGTTGTAGCTCCTAATAAGCCTTAAAACTTGTGGATCCACTAACAAATCAGTGTTTGCCCCACCCCAATGAAAACTGTCACTTGTGGAATTTCAAGTTATCACTTTGTTGCACTTTATTGCTTTTTACTTTTAAATATGGGAATCCCACTGTATCTTGTTTAAATGTTATCCTAAATAGTGTATATATCTTTATAATGATTCACCATCAATGTTTGAAGTATGATTAGATTTCTCTCCCTAGGATCGTATGAATTGTTTTAAAATTTTCAAGGGAGGTGATGCTGAAAAAGGCTATTTTACTAGCAGTATTAAATACAGGACAATATACTTTAACCTGTACATTCATTTTGAAAGTCTTATTATATTGCAAACCTTAACCAAATATAGACATATAGCTGACGAGTATTCATTATGTATTATACAGACAGTTTCTATCCATAGATTTTCTTAAGCACCTATCAAATTCAGAGTCACAGGTGAGAGGTGGCGTACACCCTGGACAGCTTGCCAGTCTATTACACTCACACCTACAACGAATTTAAAACACAACATGCATCCATGTCTGTAGACTGTTAGAGGAAGATTACCTGGACAGAAAAAACATAGCCACAGGGAGAACAAGCAAACTACATTTGGATTTGAGTGCCAACGTTTTTTGCTGTGAGATATTCAGCGCTGACCACTGTGCCGCCCGCATTTTTACTTCAATCTTAATAGAATGTCTTTCTATAAAGTAACATTTATTCCTATAAAGTTTGAGCAAGCAACCTGTTGATTCCTGTTTCTTTAACAGTAGCCAGTACATTTCCAGAGGCTGCATTCATAGCTGTGGCTAAATAAGCATTTGCATGCAGAGTTCGCATATAGTGATCAATTTCAGCCAGTGGATCCAAACAGAGCAGCAACAATCACATGATACCTGGGAAACAAACAGGGTACACTTCACTGAGCACAGAAAGTTTTTGTATGCATCAAGTATTAGTATCCATGAGGACTGGTATTCAATATATGCCAGCCGGGGTTTGACTTTGTGTCGGATCTGAAAGGAAATAAGTGGTATCACAAGGAGGAGGGTAAATCAGCTCGCACAACAGCACATAGCCATAGGTCATTTCCTTTCTTATTTTGTTTATTGCTGCAAGCAAACAGAGGAGAGTGAGCAAGTATAGAAAACACAAAAAGATAGAAAAAGGGAGTCAAATCTCTCACCTGAAAAAAAACCAGTCAATACCGCTACAAAATGCAGCAGCAGGAGTCGTTCCACCCCCTGTTTCCTCTTCACTTTTTACTTTGCTATCTATCACATTTATGAAATGTTCTCAAGATATTCAAAGCATGATGGAAGTGTTACTGTCTGATGCCTCAGGGTAGAAGTGTCACTAAGCGCTCATTCAATCACTTAATTGTGCGTGTGTGTGTGTTGATCTCCTGTGTGTGAACCACTACAAATTGTGTGTGCATTAATAAGAGTTTGCAAATGGACCTATCTAGACATGTTTCTACATTCCAGGTGATATCGGAGTAATATGTATGTATTTATGTGTTTATGGGTGCATTTCAAATGAGTCGCGTTCACAGTAACAGCACTGTGTGTCAGTGTGTGTGAGCTTGCTTAAATTCTCACAGGGATTCCCATCATCATCATTACCCAGACAGCTGACAGTAAAATCCATATCAAATCTATAAGTCTATTTTCCTGTTTTTGTTCCTTTCTTTCATCACCCGACTCCCTTGTCTCCCATAAATAGAGGCTGCACCATGACATGCCATTAGCTGTCCATGGATATATCATAAAAATGCAATGAAACACAGAGACAAAAAGTCAATAAGTGACAAACCCTGGCCCACTGCATATTTTGCAACTCAACCATATCTCGCCCATGGCATATGCAACTGTCACACTCTCTGACTGAGTCCCGCTGCTTTTATTTATCATCTTTAATTTTTCACCACTTGTCCTCCCATCTTTCTCCCTTCATTTGAACTCTTTTTTTCCCTCTTCCATCAAACCCCACCACCAACTTTCTACCCAGTTCCTTAATCTCACCCCCTTCATTCTCTGTGTAATTTCGCCACATGGGTTTCCACATTTCGGTTCATTCTGCAGCGCAGAGCAAGCGTTGATGCTCTTCAGCTGGATAAATGTATGTTTAGCAAACACTCTAATTATCTCAACCAGAGCTAATAGGATAGATAATTACACAATATACACAGAGGTTCTCTTTCGCGTTCTCTTTGTCTCTCCTTCAATCCCTCCTACTGTTTTTTCCATTTAGTTTCATCTCTCCTTTAATTTTTCTGTCTCTCTCAAATCCATTATGTGTGGTATCTTTTTCTGAGAGCAGTATATTGTTTTTTGCACTTGTCATCCACATTAATGAGGTTTTTCTTCACTGTGTCAGCCCTTGTCAATGATGTCTCTCTGTGTCACTACACACAGCATCGACTGAATAAGAATTTTATGCTGTATATGGCCAACAAAAGGGATAGGAGGGAAGCACAGCAATTTAGAATCCACATACCTCCCCTTGACAATATATTTTGACTTGGTGTGCATCAATACTGGCAGGACACTCTGGAGCTGCCTCACACACTGTAGGTACAGTAACACCTAGCACAGTTACATATTTTAGCATTTAGCGTTAACTATGTTTTATGAGTGAATTAACTTCATTTCAGTACATGGCCCTTATTACCCATCATTCACAGGAACAAAAGCAAAATTATAATATATGAGTAAGTGTAAAATGCACACAGCCTGTGTATTATCTTAACAAGCAACAGAAGGAGCTGCCAAGCGGAGGATGGAAATGTCTCCAGCTGAGAAGTGCTCCCTTTTTTCTATTTGTTTTCATTATTATTTTGGCACCATTGATATATTATGAATCTTGCTTCCAATCAATGTCAGCGGTACATGTAATAAAAAACATGTTTAATATCGTCTCTCACTGATTCAGTTTCTCTGAGAGAGAATTATGAAGTCTTCTTCATTGTCAGTAAAAGATATTAGTACAGATAAAGTGAAGTGTGTTTGACTGACAGAGACATTATTGCTTGGTTCCAGTTTCTTCCATGAGGCAAAGAAAATTGCAACAAAAATCTTCATATTGTTGAATATTTAAATTGGGGGGGGGGGGGGGGGGGTCACTGGCCAGCTGGGGCCCTGCATGTGTTCACTCTGATACCAGGACTGTAGGGTTCCCCCCATAATCCAAAGATATTTTTGTTTAAGATATTGGTGATGTACCTGTGTCAGAGCTCACATTTATATGAGAGTTTCCTGTGTTAGCCTTGTGTTAGACTGGTGACCTGTTCAAGGTATACAAAACCTGCTCTAGTTAATAACTTATTGTGCTCACTGAATTTTGAGCTTCTAGAACAGGGGTGTCAAACTCAAATACACAGTGGGCCAAAATTCAAAACTGGAACAAAGTCGCGGGCTAACGTTAATATTTATTGAAATATATTTATTCCTCCAGATATAAGAATGAATCTTTTCTTATGGACTCAAACACGTTTAGCTGAAAAACTGAATATGGAACAAGCAAAGCTTAATACTAAACAATATATATATTAGCTGTATAATACCAGTAGGCCAGCTCTAACAGTAATTTGGTATGGCTTCGCGGGCCAAATGTAATTAGGCTGCGGGCCAAATTTGGCCCGCAGGCCAGAGTTTGACACCTATGTTCTAGAAGGTAGGGGAGGCCAGTGAGGATACCAAAGCTATGCTATGTTTATGCTGTCTTTTCATCTTGGTGTTACAATTAAACTATTTTCATATAATAGTAGATGTCGATATGACCATAGCTGAGGGAAGGGGCGTAGATCAACCGGTATATCGAACTCTTCGCTTTTACTCAGCTGTCTTTTCAACACACCAAACCACTACAATCAACCATCTATTGATCTCCCACTTCCCTCTATCCTCACTCGTAAACAAGACCCTGAGATACTTAAACTCGTCCCTGACCCATAGTGGGCATTCCACCCTTTTCCAGTTTGTCAAATGTCTGAGTTAGATGTTTTTCTTTCATCGCACTAAAATACATACATCTTGAGGACTATTTTTAAATGAGGCAAAACATCTGAAGATCTCAACTTGGACCACTTTTACATGTTGTCATATCGTAAGTCACAAATGCCCCCAAACTGCACAGATGAACAGATTTTAATCACATTACATTTATTGAGTTGCCATGGAGCGTTCCCTTTTTCTTATGTTTTTGAAATAGTTTTTGTATTAACTTGTGTATATCTGCCATAATTCACACCTGTTCATTAACAACAATAGCATACAGTCAGTATTTAGAGTAGTTACAGATCATACATTAAATGAGGAAAAACCTCTTATTTTCTGTTGTGCTATAAACATAAGAGAGGGCAAATTTCTCACACAAATCTGTGCGTAAATCATGCATACAGACATTTCGCACAAATCAGTGATTCATCAATATTTTCATACCTGGATTTGTTTGTACTCTACGATCATTATTTATGGTCATTATTTGGAGTTTTCCAAAACGCTTTAAGTTAAAAAATATTCACAATTACAATTAAATAATTAAATAAAAGATTAAATTGTATGTAAAGAAAACAAAATGCTAAATGTGAGGGTATAGGATTTCATCTTTTAATTTACAAATTTTTCTAATATTCTTAATCTCATTTTATTTTGCCTTAAGTTATGTCGTCTTTCATTAAGAATGACTTCTGTTATTGTTGGATGTCATCACACACAGTCTCATTTCTTGGCATTTAACGGCACCGCTGATGCTGAAGAATACTGATTTTTTTCACTGCAGTGAGTTTCTCATCTCAGACTGACAGATCAGCTGCTCACTGATCTCAACCTGTTTTCTTCTCTTGCTTAGTCTCGTAGTCCTATAAACTTTGATGTCCAAACCTTTGTTAGTTTTGTTTTGTTTGTCTTTTTAATTTGACCCACAGTGAGTGTCTTGGAGGAAATGATAATAACAACCTCTGTCACTCCCATGGAAACACTTTGGAAAGCTGCATATTTCCTGGCTTCCTCCTCAGACAGTACTGTTTCAGTTTCTTGAGTATGACTTTCTAATCTTCATCACTGCTCAAGCCTGTTGGTTTAAGGTGTCTGAACAACATGAGTCAAATGTGTTATTTTTATTTATTTTTAATTCTACCTACTTTAGGATAGTACTGGCAAAATTGAATATGTATACTAATTGAGAATATAGTAATGAGATAAATGAAAAAATTGCAGGACTGTTGTTAATGCTGGAAATAAACTAAAGCGGAGAAAGTTGCAACCTTTCACTTGCTGAAAATACAGAATAATGAGGCTCTGCTTCTTCGGTGAGTTTCTGCTTTAGTGGTTAATCTAAGGTGTTGGCTGAACTTTTCACTTTTACCTCATGGATTTTTTTTTATATCAAATAATACTCTATTTACTCACAGTCATTGCATTGTGTATCTCATTGGATTAACCAATAAGTTTAACCCACTGTCCACAATTCAATGACATCACAAGTTGCAATGTACCCCTTATTAAAGGAATAGCTATCACCTTACGATAAACCAATACCCTTACCACTGACAATTCCTCACTCTCACTAAATAAAAAAGAGTGAAAATCCACTAGAAACTTTATTAATCTTATCACTGCTAACAGAGATGATGTAAAGCAGAGATGTAGTTGAAGAACTTGACAGACAAAATGCCAAGTCAAATTTCTCTCCTGTCACTTCAAGGGACAAGGCAATACTTCACTGACTTATAGAAAAGGGAGGAATTCCACTGCCTCGGGTTGAAACATAGGTCCAAATTAAATTCTACACTTATTCTCTGCCAGCACTGCCTGAGGGTATCCCATGACCTTTGAGGGAGAAAGGCCAGTGTCAGGAAGGGTTGGACAGGAGGAGGAGAGAATGTGAAAAGAGGTATATGAGGTGAAAGAAAACAGTGATGAAAGGGGGGGGGGGGGGAGATGTAGGGAGACCAGTCCAGAAGTGAAGAAAGAAGGTTTGGGGATCAAGGGAAATGATACTGGAAAACGCTCTGGATTAAAGTGGGAGAGAAAAGCAAACACTCATTTAAGCTGTGCTCTATACTCATAATCATCTCTCCTTTCATATCTGCCATTTCCCAACAAGGTGTGAGTCTTTCTTCTCCCCAGACAGGTAATCAGCCCCTATCAGATCCAGACCTGTGGGTAAAGTGCAGATCTGACATAGCTTCAAGTATTTGAACAAGTCATGTTGTGTTTGATTTAAATTGTCAGAAATTTAAGAAACCAGATAAGACTCCTCAAAATCTTCCTATTAAATTATGCAGTACTTGTTACACAGTATACACTTATCAGCCACTTTGTTAGGTACACCTTGCTAGTCCCAGGTTGAATCCACTTCTCTCTTGAAAACTATTTTTTTTCTGACATAGATTCACTAAGATGCTGGAAACAATCCTCTGTGCTTCATATTGACATGGCAACATCACACAGTCGCTGCAGATTTGTCAGCTGCACATCCATGATGCGAATTTCCTGTACCACCACAACCCAATCTCTGTTGGATCAAAATCTGGTGACTGGTGAGGCCATTTGAGCACAGTTAACTCATTGTCATGTTCAAGAAACCAGTTTGAGATGATTTGAGCTTTGGGACATGGAAGTAGCCATCACAAATAGGTACACAGTGGTGATAAAGTGATGGACATGTCTAGGGTGTAAAAGTAAACCCTAGACATGGTTGTCTGGGAAAATCCCAGCAGATCAACAGTTTCTGAAATACTCAGACCAAGTCTTCTGACACCAACAACAATGCCCTGTTCAAACTCACTTAAATGAATTTTTCTTCCTCATTCTGATATTCACTTTGAACATCAGCACGTTGTCTCAGCCAAGCAGTTACACAGATGACCTAACAAAGTGGCAAGTGAGTGGCTATTTAGGAACTGTTTAGTCATTAAATCTTTAGAAAACTAATTTGAAATTCACTGAGAGGAAACTTAATAATAGACTCCTCTCAAATAATGTGGAACTCGCCAGTAAACAAAAAAACCTCTTTAAAATAAATGATCAGAAAAATAAAAGTCACCCAGTAATAGCAAAGACAAGTTAGATAACAGGTCTCCTGGATGTGTGTTTAACGCACTGCACAAAAGCAGCTTCTATCATTTCAACTGACATGGTGTATCTTTTATATTTCTGATTTCAAAAGCCATGAAATGTGAATAAATTCTCCAGCAAAATGTTGACCTTTAATACTAATTGAAGCTTTAAAGTCAAAGTACAGAAGACATAAACTCCCACACATAAAAGAGATAATAAAGACACACTTTTTGCCTTTATTCTTTTTTCCTGCTTTTTTGCCTTCTCATGTTCGTGATTGCTTTCTGATTAGACTCTTTTAATATCCATCCCAGTGGGGGACCGTTACCAGGGATACAGCCTTGGCTGAAGCACAGCATGTGGCTAACTGTTACAGCTAAGATGTCCCCAGGTGATTTTTCATTAAATGGTCATAAAGGGGGCTCTGTGTGCAGCAACTACACTTAGCCTCAGATCGTCCCCACCACGGACAATTTGAAGGTGCTATTCCCCTATAAACAAAACCACAGACAGGTGTAAGCGAGGAAAACAGGGTGGCGATATTGTAAATGAAAGCTGTTTTTTTCTGCTATTTTGAGAATGATGTTTTGATTTTTTGTTTGTGTTTTTCCCCTAGCCCAATTTGGAATGTACAAAATCCTCTGTGCTGCAGTCCTCGTCTCTGTTAATGCTGTTTGCCTGAGGAGAGATGCAGACGGGCATGTGCTACCTCTGAGACATGTGCCACCAGCTGCTTCTTTTCACCTCGACTTCAACAGCCTCCCACCTGCAAACATGACCAATTATGTTTGCGTGAACACACAACCAAGCTGGAGGTACTGCGACTGGGAACTGAACCAAGTTAAAGCCGTTGTTAAATATTTAATCAGCTCATGTCTCCAGCATGTAATGAAAGCCTCCTGCTGATCATTTCAACTTGCAGACATCCAATCCTGATCAAAAACTATTAGCACATGACAATGTCAAAATCTGAACATTATG
Organism: Aulonocara stuartgranti; assembly: GCF_965226115.1. Lineage (NCBI taxonomy): Eukaryota > Metazoa > Chordata > Actinopteri > Cichliformes > Cichlidae > Aulonocara > Aulonocara stuartgranti. Next base: position 17,994,818 of record NC_138948.1, read on the forward strand.
CAGATTCTGTGTAGTATGCTGTCAAGTTTTCTACTGCATTGGAATTTAGCAAACTAAGGATTCTAAGTGAGTCAGATCATCCATCAGCACAATATACTGCAGCTTGACAGAAAACTCAACTGAGCCATTGTCATGAAAAATAGCAAACGCTGCAGACAGATATATGAGGTAGAGACTAATAAAGAGGTGATCAGCACCACAATTCTTGATGGATCGCTCGCAGTTTTCTAATTAGTCCCAACACTCTCACTTGAGCTCATTTGTGATATGCAATAAAATCTGACAGATCTGCATTATCTGAATGCATAAACAATGTAAAAATGTATAAATATATACAGCGTGCTTACTGCATTTTTTGCCAAACTGCCATAAAAAAATACAATGAGAATAAAAGCTTTAACAAATGCCGTTTTGCCTGATGGCATTTTAGTGGCAGGCACACAGTACAACTCATGAGGCCAGCAAAAATAATGTTTTGCACTACGCAGATAGTTTTATGACATTATTTTTCTGCTGTGCAGCTCATAGCACCATGAAACACAATTAAGTTAACATCTTTTGCCCAAATGACAATGATCTCTGATCTCACTACATGGCAGAGCAAGAGAATTTTTTCACTGGAGATTGCCGATGTGTGATATTAGTATGCTAAGTCGCAAATGGAGACGCATTTGATAATATTTTCATTTCTCGCACATGTCAATTTCTAAAGTTGAGCTACTTATGCAATATCGCGGTTCCTAAGCCCTGCTCCTTTGTCCCCAGAGTCCTGCTGGTTTAATGTCCTAACAGGTAGTTAATGGCATCCAGCTGGTGTCCACGGTGTAAATCCCTCTCTGAACATACAGCAAGAACAAAACCCATTAAGGTTATGTGTCACGACCAGTGCCTGTAAAGCATTTTTGGTTTGTGCAGAGGGGATGGAAAACCACTGGGACTTCAACGTCATCTAACTTGGGAAATACCATTATCATTATTTTTTAATATTTAACTTCAAAGGGACTTAAACTGTCTGAGTTTCCTATCGTTTTAACTATTGATATAGTATAGTAACCAAATGGGATATAATAAATAAACACCACAATAATGCAGCACATTAAAACTGACAACAAAAAGTAGGAATTTCATTTGTCACCTATATACACACACAAACATAGAAAATGAATATGTATATAGGCAGAAAGCTTTTAATCAGCTTCTTTGATGTACATACAGTAAGTGCACAGCCATGATTTCGAATATGAAAAATCTGCGACAGCAGAGTGTGAAGTCAGATTGAACCGAAATATTACAAAGCAGCATCTTGAAGTCTAAATAAGTTCATTCTCACTCCTGAAAAACACTGAAAAATTCAGGCACATTCACACTGTGAGGAAAAGCTGCGCACTCTGCCAGTCAGTCTGTCACATCACTGTGCCACCACTCGCTGTCGCGCACACACACACAATAGAAAAAAGTCATAAAGGAGCATGCAGTTAAAATAAGAAAGAATTGTTGAGTGCCTGCATGTACACACGTACCCATATTGTGTAGTTTGTTGAGTGTCTATAAATAATAACACTGCTGATATCGCACCAATTTAATTAGAGTTGCTGAGAAGTGCAAACAAGTGGACATGTCAAGGCATGTTCAAGATTACTTGCCAGAAATAGATTTTTTCTTTGAAACATCCTGTGAGAGTGATATGCAGAGAGAGATGCACATGAATCTCACAAGATCAATTGAATCCAGTGATGCTAGAGTTACAGTATGTACCTACAGATCTTTGCCCACGATGCCAAGTGCAAAATTACCCTTTAAACATTGTCTTTGTAGAGAGCACCAGTTTGCAGTGTTAAAATCAGCTCTGGGGACCTTTGCCTCAAGATGAAGATAACGCTTCTACCCTTCAGAGTTAATCAGAGTAAACAGCAGCTGGTACCCAGAAGGGTACTTGAAAGTACAAATTCTGCATCTTTAATATTCACTGTAGCTCAGGCAGAAATTCACATGTTCACAATTTTTCAGTGCTCGAGTTAGTAAAATTCAATCCCTCACATCCAGCAATTTCACATTTGCATTATTTATATGCAAGTAAATATTGGCATGTCTCATACAGGGCAAAGAAATACTGCTTCACATTCGAAACAGTTACTTTTTGCCAGTTGTCTGTTTGTTTAGATGAAAATCTGCAAAGACGTGGGATTTATTATAATTTTTTATCAAATGTAATATTAGATTTAAGCATGAAATATACCACCCAGGAATAAATAAGTCCTTCAATTTACAGTGTGTGTGCAGTTTCCTTTGGCTGTGTAGTTATCATCTTGTGTTGAGCAGTAAATTGATTCACTCTTGCAGGACTTCACATCTGTGAATATTTACACACTGAGGACCCAGTATGAAAAAAGTCCTGATCTCTCAACTTTAAAAACAAAAGAATATAAACCAACATTTTGACACTGAAAAATTAAAGATATTAAAGATTAAATCATGATGCCACCCTGTTACACGGACCTAGAACCCGGCCAGCGACCTCTCATACCCATCAGTTACCAGGGAAAAATGTATATATTTGCCAACTGGTTGGTGAATATACATTGCTGGGGTTTGATGACAGTACCTTTATGCACACTACCTGTACATAAAGGTCAGTCCATGGCCCCCTCCAAACCAGAGAACAACTAGAGAAAAATGCTCAAAATGAGATACACAAACCTACACCAAAACCTTCCTTGTGATTGTTTTGGAGTCTGGAAGGTTCCCATGGTTACCTGCAATGCTTCTGTGCATGGAGGATCTCAACTTGTCTGCAAATGCTCATGAACTACTCAGTGAGCAGCAGTAAAACTCTGAAAAGTGTAACGCAACTTTCACTTTGAAGACAAAGCCAAAATCTGTTTCCAATTTGGACCACACTTTTTCAAGTTGCCCTACCAGCACCTTCCAATAACAAGTAGGTTTTCTGATCGCATACTGCTCTGTAGGGCTGCCACAAACGATTATTTTGATAGTCGACTAGTCACCGATTATTTATGCGATTAGTCGACTAATCAGATCATCATCCACTGGACGTAAAACTACAGCTTATTGCACCAGCAGCATCTGCTCTTATATAACTATCATTAGCTTACAGCTTTAAGCTTTTAAGGTGCTCACTAAACATAAAGACAAGATGATAGTTTATTCAATTTTAATGAAATTTGCAGATTGTTTCGGTGAAGTTTAATAAACTCCTTGCTATCTAAAATATAACAGGACAACGGAGTATATTCTCCAGCATCTCACACTTCTGATAATCAGCTGTCTGCTTGACGTTTATTCAGCTGTGTAAAAACTATAACTTTAATCTCAGACAAACCGATTTACTCAGGAACAAATAAAATACTAAAAAAAAAAAAAAAAAGCCAAACAACAACATTTTTAATTTATCTAAGTGACTCATATATATTTAACCTGAGTAGCGAAAGACGGCGGTGGGTTTGAAAACAATTTGCCGGGAGTCCGGTGTTCTCACCGCGCTAGTGACCTAGCCCCCGGCTAGCTATCGAGCTAGTGGGTAACAGATGTCTCCGAAAACGTCGGAGCGCTTTTGAAAATATGTGGTGTCCTGATAAACTGAGCCGATATTTGAGGTTTACACAGCTACATTCTCGGCTGAAAATATGTTAAACGTTTATTTTGTGACCCAGAAAGAATAATAAGAGTAATATTAAAACTAACTAGCTGCCGCCATTGTTGGAAACTGAGCTGGGCCGCGCTATGAATTCTGGGACACAGCTGCTTCTTCTTCTTCTTCGGGGTTTAACGGCAGCTGGCATCCTTGTACATGCAGTGCTGCCATCTTCTGTTTCAGTCCGTTATTACACTCTTAAATCCTGCTACTTATTCCTGCGTCTTTTGGGATCTTACAAAGCTTCAAACGACGCGTCGACTATTAAATCAGTCGTCGACGATTTTGATAGTCGACGTAATCGTGACTAGTCGACAAATCGTGGCAGCCCTACTGCTCTGTCGCTGGTGGTTTGTTGCTAGCCTAGATTCCAGCCTCCAGTTACCTAGGTAACTCTAATGTATGTTAGGGTATATCACTTAACAGTGTCCTGCGTTTTATTCATAGCTGCTCTAATCGCTTGCCTTAAAGCTGAGAAAGGTTTAACTCGGGACCCGCAGAGTAAGAAAGCAAAAGTTAACATAAACACCAAAATTTCTGGGGTTGAGATGAATTATTAAACACTTTAAGATAACCAGTTGCTGTAGAAATCTTTAAATTCAAGAATAATATCCTTATAATGGCATCTAGAAAAACAACAGTTTGAAGACAATAACATCAAAGTATTTAATATTGAATCATACAATTAAGCCTAAAAACATAGCTTCCTCTTGTTCTAATTTTGAGTCACACACAAAACTGTTTGATCATAAATAAAATAAATAACTGCTTTGAAAAATAATCAAAGTAACACTGAGAAGTGGAAAGAGTTTGGTATGTAAATATATGACAGATTTTGTATTAAGCAAAGTGGAAGAGAACAAAAGGAGGATGTTCACAGGAAAAGTGACATCACAGAGGAGAGGAGCAAGAAAATAATTATCACAGATGTGACCTGTTTTCTTCAGCTTAAATGAGCATTAGGAGGAAAAAGGAAAAGAAAAGAAGACAATCTGAGAAAATGGACTGCTGTGATGGCCCATTTATGAAACTAAAACCTTGGCACGCTCTACTGTTTTACTTCATTTCGGCTCTTCTGTTAAGTAGGTTTGAGAAGATTTGCAACATAAACTTGATCTCTGGATGGAAAATTGTCCAACAACAACAACTGTGGGAGAATCAGAATCAGAATCAGAATACTTTATTGATCCCTGGGGGAAATTTTTTTTTTGTTGTTGTTGTTACAGTGCTCCATTTTAAACGAGAAACTGGGAGACAAACTCAGAGAAAGAGGAGAGAAAAAGAAACTTACTTTAGCCAGCAGTGGTGAAGCCAGACGCTCTGTGACCGATTTAAAAGCCGCTGTGTGCTGCTGTTTGTAGCTCTCCTCTGTCTTCTTTTCCTTCTATATGCAAAACATATGACAATGACATTAATGTGCCCATACACGTGACAATATGAACATGCAACGTACATGCAAGACTCTAATCAAGCTTAAACTTTTTAGGAGATTTTTTTAAATCAAAAAATATTGACAAACATATTGACGAATCTGGGACTAATCTCTAAATGATGTGATGAATAACACTGTGAAAACTTCATGACTTACTACTAATCTGTCCTACCTCATACTGTGCTGGACTCGGGGTCTCGACAGATTCCTTTTTGTAGAAAAGGGAGCTGCGTTGAGAAGAAGAGCCAAAGCCTCCCGTCTTGGTTTGAGAAAAAAACGCCTTTTTAAAACTTTCCCGGGCTAAGCCATGCTCAAAGACATTGTAGGAACCTGGACCTGGACAGACAGAGGTGTTCACTGTGCATTTTTACACACCTGACCTTAAATAAAGCAGTCCAGGACTACATCGTAATTGGTTGTTGTTCTACTTTCCCTCAAAACCAGCACTTGTTAGTTTTATCTGAAACAACTACGATGATGCAAATCTTGCCATTCAGGCACAGCTATTAGACACATGTTGCAGAGGTGTAACTTTGGGTTAGTGGCACATTTGGCAGGGTGTGTAGCATTCATGTTGTGCTGACTGGGAAGTGACATCTGTGCTACACCTGTGCTACAATAACTTTCATATGGAGGCATTTTACTGCTTTTCTAACATCTGTCTCCTCTGCAATATGTTGTGTTTACAGATGTACTTCAAAAAAAAAAACTGAAGAACGAACAAATGGTCCTTTGCACTTTAACCTAAGAAAATACATATTTGTTATGCAGAATTTGTTAACAGACACACATGACAAAATGCAGCAATATTCAAATATTCAAGGTAGCACAAGTGAAAAACATTAGCATTTTCTCCATTTTTCTCAAGCTAAAATAAAACTAAGACTTTGCCAAAAACTTTTAAAAAAGCAATAAAATATAACTAAACTATCTGTCTAAAGTGAATCATCAGAACCATAAAAAAATTAAGGCAGCTTCTTAAAATCAATCATGTGATGCATCACATCTGTCAGTTCTGCTCCACAGACTGCAGAGAGATGTTTGGAAAAGAAAATACAGAAATAGATTTAATGTTGGTGTGCTCGTAAAGTCTAAGGGTTGTTTTTACATAAATGACTGCTGTTCAAAGTAATATAGGTAGCAATGCCGAAATAGACGAGGCACTAGTTTTATTATTCCTTGTGTTGTATTTCAAAGGCTTAATGCAAGCAGACATCAGAAATTAATCATACCTCTATAAATAAGGGTTCACTCATGGGACAACACAGCGTGCTCTCTCTCTCACACACACACACACACACACACACACACACACACACACACACACACACACACACACACAGACACACAAGTCACGTCACTTTCATTTCTTTTCAAAATGTTAACACAAGCTGCAAAGTAGTACTTATTCTTAATTATTACTTGTTAAATTGAGTATAATGGCCATGTCAGGTTAAACTCTGATCTTTCAGAGAACATGGCTTGTTTAAAAAAGCATCAAAGGCTAATAAATACTGTCCTCTAACATTAAAAGGCAGCAATCAAGTGCAAGTCATGTTTGACATGGTATGAATATTAACTGAAAAGCCTCAGCTATTAACTAAGAGAAAGATCTATGTTTCAAAATCTGTGCAAAGCAAGAAACCCACAGTTTGGAGCAACAATTGATTACTAGATATCTGCTAAACTACATTCTACCGGTCAGAGGAAAATCACTGCCTGTGCATTCAAGTACACAGAGACATACGCACAGACAACAAAAACACATACTGACCTGGTGTGGTGCCTTTTCTGTGGTTAGAAGAGAAGCGAGGTGCAGTGACACCAAATGGACTTTTCTTTATTCCTGAGGTCCTCTTCAGCAGCTCCAGGGCACAGCGCGGGTCATTATATGTACCAACAGGGGGCGACACTTCATTCACAGGGCCAAACCTCTAATGGAAAGAGAATAAAGAGAATGACACAGATGAACGCGTGAAGGAAGAAACACAAAGTGAGGCGTCTTAAGTCAAGTATCCAGCACACACTGAAATTTCACAATTGAATGTTTAATAGCCCTCTTCTATCGATCAAATAGAGACCAACACAGTTTCATCTCCTCGGTGTCCATCTGGAACACGGTAACAAATCCAGCTGCAAATATCCACAGACTCCGCTTCAATCAGTCAAAGCTTTACTTTACCAGAGTCAGCTGGGCCCTCATCTCTGTCCAGGTCATTTGGGATGAAAAGCAGTGGTGGAGGAAGTTCCCATGGTGATATGGGTTTGTTTTTATATCAACAGTCTTTGTTCCTAATAAAGACGTTTTTTGGCAGAAGTATGAGCAAACATGCACAGCTGAAAAAAATCAAGAGAGTTGGGGAAATTGTGTAATGATTGAACTGGGGTTAACATACAGTAGATATTTTGTTGGAGCACAGCAGGGCTTTGAGATGCTAATCTGCAAGCACTAGTTTGATTGGTTTAAACGACTACTGTATCACATTTGATAAACCTAAGTCATCAGCGTGATTAAGTTTCTCCCCTTAAAACCTAAATAAACTGAACAATACATTTTTAAAAATTCCAGATGTAGCAAATACTGTAAGATACAAATTAAAACTCATATATACAAATTAATATTTAATAATTATATTTTAATTCGTCAGAAGATTCAATAAACACTTCATTTAAAAAATAAATTTCTGGCAATTATTTAATAGTTCAGGCTTTAAAGGGTTAACATAAAAAACACAGGTGGGGCAGATGACATATCAATAGCATAAGCAGGGTAATAAATGAAAGTAAAGTTATTGCATTTCATCGTGAGAAGGACACAAATTTCATGACAATTCATTCAAATACTCATTGAGATATTTCAATCAGTAACAAAGTCAGACAACAACACAAATCACTATCCATAAAGCCATAGTTCTTTCCTGCCTTTTTGCCTCAAATCTCAAATCCCAATTACATGTGGAAAAGCTCTTCTGACAAAACTAAAAAACACTAAAGGCAAAATAGAAAGAGCAAAAGTGATAATGAAATCAATGACACAAAAAATGAGAGCAGAATCCATACAGAGAGAACTAAGTGGCAGGATAGAAAATGAGATGGAGAAACAGCATCTTCAATGCAAAGATAATGATTCACACAATCAGGTATGTAATGTTCTTTGAACATTTTGCTGATGGCAGCCTCACTTCCAGGGTGTTTCTCTAATAGTCTATTATAACAACACAGGAAACCAAAGAACCAAAACAGATAAGTTGCCTTTTTAGTCAAGATTACTGAAGGTGAACTATGCTTCAGTTTAACTCACAACGGAACCATTCAGCAGAGGAATACAAATCACCTGATACCTTCAAATGGCAGCGAGGCTATATTAACAATGCCTACCCCCACACAAACCACAGCCAATTCCTCAAATGACTGATGTTCAACTACAGAATGGTCTTAAATATAATGTATTTGGAGGCATGCCAATTATTGATTTACAGTTTGCATTTAAACAAGATGCAGCCTATGGAAAATTAGTTGTGGGGTAATGAATTGTGTTAGTAATGCACAGCTGAATTATTGAGCTTTTTTTTTAAGGTAAAAAAACGTGAAGGGAAAATAAAGGAAGAAAATATGTTTAGATGGAAGAAAAAAACTGAGCGAAAGTTGAAAATGACACAGTGGGGAAGTTTTTTGGGTTCGAGATTGAAAAGAGAAGAACAAGAATGACAAGAAGAGCTGTCCCAGGGCCAAACCACACTATTTTTTCAAACGCAGTTATAGAGCGGGGGTTTGTGACCATCTGTCAATCTGATTCTGGCTTACTGGCTCTGAGTAAAGTCCTGTTAACAGGCACATTTTCCCTCTTTAACTGACATGCTGAGCTTTGTTACCACTTCACATGGATGCTGGATTTTTTTTTCTGCTTCCTGTTGTTCCATTTTTAAGCACATATGATGAAAAATGCCAGAGCAACTCTTTTGAAATTCAAACTCAAAGCCAAAATGTTCATTGGCACTGTTGAGTATTTCAGTGACAGAATGTTATAATGACTGTTAAAGTGAAAAATGAAGACACAGAGAGAAGTGAGACTATAGCCCAAGTACAAGAGCTCTCACTGGTGCCATTTGGCAACAAACAGCTATAAGTTACACTGTTGATGTCAGTTTATACTAAGCAGAAAGAAGGTGGACTACAAGAAGTGAATCCTATGGTGGCACAAAAAGGCCAAGATGTATAACCTTAGCCAAAATGTCTACGCATACACAGGGTGGGTGACGTGAGTGTTTTTTACATGGTGTGTTAGTCCACTGAGCATTCAATGTCAGGTCTGAAGAACGTAACGTGTATGTGGGTTTGTGTAGGTCGGAAGAAAAAGGACAAAAACTAGGAGAACAACTAAAATTTCTGATAAATTCTGAGATTATTTTGAGTCTGAGCTGTTTCACAAATTCAGAATAGAAAGACTCAGCACACATGCTGCCAGTGTGTAAATTGCTAATAGGCTAGAGCTTGACTCAGCACTCAGCAGAGACAGTCAAATTTACATGAATAAAGTGAGATAATGAGTTCTTTGAACAGAAATAATTGTATAGCATTAAAGACATTCTTTCTTGAGTTTAACCCCCTAGGACCTGGCGTCCACATATGTGGACATCACATTTTGGGTTATTTAGACCAAAATACTCAATTTTAATCTACAAGGGCCTGATATCCACTTATGAGGACATTATACTGCTACTGTTGTATCGAAATTTTAAATGAATGTCCTTATATGTGGCTCTCATTTTTCTTAGAAACAAAAATTAGGTTAAAAAAAATATCTGGTAATTCTTTGTTTTTACATTGATCAGGTCCCAATCAGCCCAAAAAGTGAAATTAAAAATGCATGCCGTGGAAAAGTTCGGGTCTTAGGAGGTTAAAGAACAAGAATTGGGTGATGCTGTATTTTACCTTGACAAGCCCGAGGCTTATTAACTTCTCTTTGTGAGCATGATTGACTACAAATGGTAGTTTGTCTTTGACAGCATAAAAAGGATTTGTTCTACAGCACTCTTGGACTGACCAATACTCAGTGCAATGGAAAAGTTAATGGAAATCAGTGAAGATCTAAGAAGCAGACTGTAGATTTAACTACGATCATTAGTCCTAACAACTATATGTAAGTAGAAGTTGTTCGAATGTGTCACCATTTTGTAGTGGTGACACACCTTGGGTCTGGAAGAAGACCCAAGGTGTGTCACCCACAGACAAAAAGAAATTGGTGCAGATTTCAGAAACCAATAAGGCTCAAGTTGGTCATTAACTGGTCATTAACAGTGTCACTGTTCACAGTGAAGTGAGTTTTTGATTGCCGTGGACCAAGATGGTGCCAACAAAGAAAGAAAGAAAATCAAAACCTCAGCTGAAAGCTGCAACTGCACACGTGGACGAGCCAAATGGAGGAAGGTTTTATCGTCAGACGAGACAGATTGAGCTATTTGGCCTCACTGACAAGAGTAATGTTTGATGGGGTCTTTCAATCCTAAGAATACTGTACCAAGAAGAGAGGTCAAATATCCAGCCAGAGTAAGATAAATAAAGATGTATACTGTACAATTACACAGGAAAAACAACAGTTCAAAAGAAATCATTAAAAGGCAGAAATTACCATGATATACATGCCCATGATGAGTGTATGTAAATTTCTGACCACAACTTTAAATACTATCAGTGTGCTGCACATTAAACTCAAGGCTTTGTTTCTAGGCCACATCAACACTAAGGGAGTAAGGAACATCACGGTTTGTACTAAATCACATCTAGATCACAAACAATAGCATCTGCTAGATAATGTTATCTTCATAGCTTAGCTACCATTTTCCATTTGTATTCAAATATCAGATGACAAACGCGATGTCTTCTTAAACACTCTATACTGACGCATACATGAAATTCATTTTTTATGTTCTCAGGTTGTCTCTGCACAGCATCAGCTGCAGAAACATTTCTAAGCTCCTTTTAGGATTTTGTGAGAGCTTCACGGCTCTATGCTTATTCAAGCATTATCATCTATAAATAAAAAATAAATAAAATCACGCAATCCACAGACCGTGATTTTTATTAAAATGTGTGGATTATATGAGGAGCGATCAAAAAGTTTTGTGGCTCAACCAATAAAAGGCACCTGATTTAAATTTAGCTGTTCTACCCTTCAAGGTTGTCACACATCTGAATTCACATGAATTCATGGAGCAAAGCCTCATAAATGTCGAAAAATGACAGGCAATCTCCTGTCTGCATTCCTGATCTCATGAGACACTTTAGGGCTTAAAGATTGTGAACTCCTTCGCTGAAGACTGCTGTTTGCTGTCTGTGTCATAACCACTGATTATACTTATCATAAACGTTGGATCACGGGAAGTCGTCCAGAGGTATGTATGCAGAGACCACCTTGAAGAGGATGGTGGATGAATTTAATTTACATATTTTCTTCATCTACCTTTTGGTTTGTTGTGTACAGAGTCCCAAAACTTTTCATTTTCACATCTTAGTGATTATTTACCATCAAATTCAAAAAATGAGGTTGTATTTTTATTTTTTTTTAATGAGGGTATGGGGAGAAGCAACCAAACAAAAACATGGGGACAAATACAGAAACGCATTAAGTATAGCACACAGAAAGGTCTTACAAGCGATCAGACAACGAGTAAATAAATAAAGGGACTGGACGACTGGAAAAGTGAGACCAAATAAAATCCATGTTTTCACAATGTGTCAGATTGATGCTTTGATATTGGAAAATTGGGAAGTCAAAGGGAGGAGAGATGAGAACTGGAAGATTCCAACTGTTCCTCTTTTATCCTTGCCTCTCTTGCTTCTTTCACCCCTCCCTCCTTTCCTCGTTTCCTTTCCATCCCTCCACAGGATAACAGTGTCAGATGGAACCGGACTCACAGTGAGACGAAGATCTAAGAAAACTGTCGCTCTCAGTACTTCACTGAAGATGACTTGTGACACATGCACGCACACACACACACGCTTCTTGGTGGGTGTCAGTGACGACATCACAGGGTCGATGCACCAACACAGCATGTGGTCGAGGAAATTAGGTCATAGCAAACTGTGACACACACACACCCATGCATGCACACACATGCATAAAATACATCCAAGAATCTAGCATTGGCCGTTTTCACCAGTAAAACTTTTACGTTTTAGATCTAATAAAGGTAGTTTTTGGAATGTGTTTATGCATGTGTGTGTATATCCCAACTGTGCTTGCATATCAGCAGCAACTTGAATCTGAATCTGACTGCACCTAATATACACACAATCTGAATTCGTAATTATGTGTGAGAACATGCACTATCACGTGTGTCAGAGCGATAATGAAATCAGTCTGAGAATTTCACAGGACTAGATCTGTGGGCCAGTGCCACGGAAGAGGAGAAGACAGCTATTCTTGAAACGTGAAACTACACATTTTCACGTCCTTCATCTTCGCTCCTCTGAGCCTCTTAATAAACTCATCTTCACCCCTATCTGAAGAATCCCTCCCATCCCAGCACATCAATTAAACAAGCCAAGAAGGGCTCAGTGTTGTGGATCTGTAACTGATCTGAAAGTATTTCATATTAAAAAGCAATCTCCTTTGAGATATTGTACAGTAAATTGAATATATTTGATTCCTGTAGATTATGTCCAAGCCATCATATATTTCAGCCTGTCATCAGACTCAGAGCTATGAGACCACTGGTTTGAGAAAAGAAGAAACACTTTAGGACTCTACCTGGTGTAGTACTGTCTAGTGCTATATATAGCTTATAATGGGACTGACTACATGAAAAGAATTCAGATTAGGAGGGAGTTGTCTCAGACAGTGGATGAACTGAGAGGTTGTACTATGGCGCAGTATAAAATAGATAAAGATTTGGAGTCTAAGAATAAATTTATGGATTTGCAAAATGACCGTAACAGTTCCTCTTTGAAAATGATAAAATATAAAGGTGTGTCACCAACCCCTTTATTCATATTCTATCTTACAATCAATATCATGTCAACTAGACACTTGCTGCAGTTGCTAGGAGACAGCTAACTACTATATAAATACCTAACTGTAGTACAGTAGCTAATGGGGGTTATAACTCTGATACAAACAGAGGTTTAATTAATAGATGTTAATAATAATGATTTATTTTTACATAAAATTAAAAGTAGAGAAATTATAGAAGCATTCTTGCATTTAATCTAAATCTGTCAGATCGTGCAGACCAGAGGAGAGGACCCAAATGCAGTTGCATGGACACAGGAGCTAAGTGAAGGCAAGCCGTTTATTTAGGCTGATAGACAAAAACTAATACAAACGTGAGAAAACCAAACAAATTACTAAACTAGAAAGCTAAACTGGGAAATTAAACACTAGAAACCTGGAAGCCTTGGAACATAGAAACACATGAGAGGTAAACAGATGCTCTCACAAAGGACCAAGGAAAACAGAGTACACAATATACACAATGTGGGATGATCAGAGAAGTGGAAATACATGGGAACACAGCAGGAAGAAATTTGCACATAACGAGACAATGGAAGCAAAACTAAAAACCATGCACATCAGATGAGGGACTGACAAAATAAAACAGGAAGTAGCATGCACAGCAAGACTCAGACAAGGACACACATGCTTGACACTAGGACAGGGATAAACAAACACGAGAGAACACAACAGGCAGGAAGACAAGGACGAAACACAAGAAGAACATGGGAACAGGTAAGGGAGACAAAACCCCAAGACATAACTGGGATAAGATAGAGAGAGAGAGCAGGAGACACAGAGCATGAAAACAAACAGACATGGAACCATGGCAGACCTAACATGGAAGATCCTAAGGGCAGAACATAAAGGTGAGTGTAAGAAGACAGGAGGAGAACACTAAAGAAACACTAAGACAAGACTGAGGGATTACAAAGTTATTGCAATACTGCCCAGTAAGATACAAATAAATGAACTGACATAAAATCAATGCAACAGCAACACGAAAACCAATACATAAAACTGAAATATACCATATTATCCTGAAACCAACATAGGTTACCACAGACCTGTCTGGACTGTACCTCAGTTTTTGAGAGGAAGGTACAAGAGAATTTCGGCAGGCCGCCAGGCTCAACAGGTTTCTCAAACTGACTTCTGATGTGATACTGGCCTGGACCAGGAACTCCCTGTTGGGAAACAGAAAGTGAAATTTACAGTACATCAAAGGTGAAATTTATCGGGATGCATTTAAATGATTTGCTAATATCACCTTTCGTGTAGCTGTGTCAATAAGAAAAACAGGAGAAAAGCTGAGGAAGTGAAAGAAACAGAGGATAGGATGCAAGGACAGAGTTTCTGAGATTGCGCTTTCCTGTATCTCTTATGAATGATGAGCACTCACTGGCAAGGAGATGAGGCTGAAATATTAAGAAGATCGAACGGAAAAAGAGCAGAGAAAAAAAATGAAGCTAATGATGAGTAACTTGTGAATACATACAGGAAAAAGCCCTTTTCTTTCTCTGCTCTCCAATTAAGTCATTTATGTAAAGAAACAGAGCAGAAAAAACAATCAGCATTAAGTGTGCACAGTGTTTGTGCTTTTGTGTGACCGAGCTGTAATAGTCATGTCATACGCCAACTTAAGAAGACTACGTAATTTTGAGGCAGCAATCATTGCATCTGGCAAAGCAGCAAACAGCACTCACAGAGAAGCTGACAGTGAGAGGCTAAGAAAACCTGGACACTTTCTTACAATCACACCTACGCACATTTCGACGCTGCCTGATACAGAGCTGGGCATTTTTCTGTCGGTTGGAAAACAACAAGGTTTCTCTGCTGCAGGTGGTTTAACTAGTTCTGCAGTAAAACATCACAAAATTCTTTGGCCATTGTTAGCACTGTGAGGGGGAAGCTCAGTGAACCTCTGGACCTTCCCCATGCCATAGGACAGCTCAGAGTCTATTAATGAACAATGACTATATTGCCCTCTTATTTCCTTTCCTCTTAATCAAATTTGCCACGGTGTGCTTCACGTACAGTAAGACTGCCACCATTTTCTTAGGAAACCTGTTTTACTGATTTGCAGCACATACCTATAACATTTTTTCCACATTTAATAATGATAAGAAGATATGTGCCTGTTTTGTCATTCATAAGAATTTGGTTTGCAAAGACTTTCTGAAGAGATTTACAATGCTTTTATTTCATCATTGCATATGCAAATACATTTGCATATGTGCTCAAAAAGAGTCTTCAAAGCTGGCTGGTTAAAATCAAATCCAGTAAAATACATGTGTAACTTGAGAGAAAGGAACTCTGTGTAAAGGTTTCTGCATGCAAGTTATTGCCAAGTGTTCAAGAAAAACTGTATTCTACCTGAGCACTCAAAGCACTTTATATAACAGACCTCATTCTCCCATTCATACAAGCACTTCCCCCCCCCCCCCCTAAGCTTAAATGCTTTCTGTCTAACTTTCACACTCCGATGGATGCATCAGAGAGCAGCTCAAGGGTTGCCCAAAGATATCTGCCATGCTGTCTGGAGTAGCCAGGGATAAAACCATCAACCTTCCGATTAGTAGATGACCTGCTCTACAGCCACGCCAACTTTATACAACTTCTCTATTATTTTAGGGTCTTTGCCTTACAGTATAAAGTACTTTGAGGAGACCGTGGTTGTGATTTGGCTGTATTTACATAAAATTGAATTAAACAGAACTTTAAGCTTTTGTATAATGTCTTTGTTGATACAGTTTTAAATCAAACCATACAGTATATAGACATTCTTAATTTTTTTTACAAAGATAACAATGCCTTTCTGTCCCAACACACATATTATAATTAAAACGCATTTAAATGAATATATTGCATGCCCAATAGGCTCAATTTACAGTTTTAGAGGTAGGTAATCCTGTAAGTTAAACTTCCTGCCAAGAATTCTTCCTTCTTCCCCCCTGGGAGCTGTGCTGCTTCCCTGTTTCTAAATATATCACATGCTGCAAACATAATATCACCACCCGTGATAACATTAACATGATATTCACAGCATTTTAAAGGTGAACTGACAGTGTAATTTGTATATCCAGGGTTATATCAGACACTGCACGGGTACAACTTTATCTGTTTTTCTTGTGTTTGCAGGGATGCACACTGTAATGGTATCTTAAAGTGGTTTGCTCAGATATTGCCCTAGCTATGTCAGAATGTCTATTTAATGGGTAAATCCTGCACACAGACTCTTAAAGTCTATAGGACACCAGCAGCCCCGAGCCATTAGAGGCAGACTGTCTGCTGATCTCCAGGAAGTAAAGGTGTTTGTCCTGAGTGTCCCCACTGTGGGAAATGACCCATCTGGTCAGTGTATGTATGTGTGGGAGTACATATGGGTTGACATGTGAGATACTAATGATGACGGATGGAGGTGCAACCAACATGGTTGGGGGTCCAAATACAACATATAGAACACACAAAAAATACACAGACAGTAAAGTCAGTGAGAAATTTCAGGTAAATTGAAGGTACGTGTTTAAACAAACTGTTTAACGGTTAAATATAGATAAAGAAAAGTGAAGAGAAGTAAAACAGCAATAAGAGGCTGTGAGAGACAAAAGAAAAACAAGTAATGGGAAAAGCATAAATGACAACAAAAAAAACCTAAACGGTGCATTTACCTTTTTTCATGAACTCCAGCCTTCACCTCGCCCTCTCTAACCCACCGATCGGTAAAATAAGGCATCACAGAGCATTACTCTGCCAGCACAGTCAAGTTCATATGCAGGTGAATAACTACCCTCTACTCATCCACTTCCAATATATTAGTCTGTAGTAAAAGCTTATGTTTTACTGCCCCCTATGAGATGAACTAGTGAACTGTCTTTCAGCTTAGAAAAATCCATTAGGAATCCAACATATTTACCCGGTTCTCCATGTAAAAATCACACGTTAGTTACCTGTTAATCAAAGGCCTGTTGTTGAAAGGTACTACCATATACATTGTATTTTAGTGTAATTAAATAATAACATGACATGCTCAAACAGAAGGTTAGAGGACTCATTAGGCGGGGTCAGAGGCAGTGCTCATTTTTCAATCATAATGTGATTATGATGGCTTTACATTAAATGGTACTTACAAAAGGACCATAACACAGAGATCATTTTTATAATTAAGTGTGATTAGATTTATTTGTGGTCAGCATGCAGCATTCTCAGGGAGAAAAAAAGACACAGTGTGACAGTGCTGTTAGTAAGTTTCCTGCCTCAGCTTGTAGCACAGCTCACTTTGTGTGCTCAAGCTTGTTTTTCCTCAGTCTTTTTAGTTCCAAGGTTGGTTAGTGCCTTAAAAATAGCAGGTTCTGCTGTCTTGTTATTTTTTCTGATTTTAGAGTAAGACTACTGAAACAAATATGAGAAAATATCATAAAATATATAAGTAACACAAATAAAATTAAGCCAGTGACTTCAATGTCTATTATTGAGCATAACTGAGCAAGATTATTTAATAATTGAATGGACACATTCAAGTCTTTGTTTTACAAAAGCATAATTCAACATTATTCTTGTGCTGTATTGTACTATGTTGGCTAATAATTCATACAGCAATAGCTCAAATAACTACAGTGCTGTGAAAAACCTACCTCGCCCCATGTGAAAAACTAACTACAAATGGAGAAAACTTTAAACCAAGGAGAACACCACTGCTGACCAAAAACAACACAAAGCTTCGTCTCACATTTGCCAAAAAACATCCTGATGATTGCAGAGACTATTGGGAAAATATTCTGTGGACTGATGAGACAAAAGCCAAACTCTCTGGAAGGTCTGAGTCCTGTTAAATCTGGTGTAAAACTAATGCAACATTTCACAAAAAGAACATCGTACCAACAGACAAACATGATGGTGGTTGCATCATGGTCTAGGACTGCTTTGCTGCTTCAGGACGACTTGCCATAGTTGATGGAGCTGTTCTGCTCTCTACAAGAAAATCCTGAAATCAAATGTCCAGTCATCAGTTTCTACCTTGAAGCTCAAGAGCACTTGAGATAGATAGATGCAACTGGACAATAAACCAAAAAAAAAAAAAAAAGTCTGGACTTAAATTCAAATTTGAGATGATTTGGCATGACTTTAAACATGCCCTCCAAAAGTGATGAGAAATAAATCACTGTCAGTTGCTGCAAATGCTTGATTGCAGTTCTTGCTAGCAAAGGTGGCACAACCAGTTATTAGGTTTAGGGGCAATTACTTTTTCACACAGGGCCAGGTAACATGTAAGTGGAACTGGATGTGGAAGGGGAGAAATACTTGTTCATGATACTGCATAAGTTAGTTGCTGTCAGCTCTGTAGAGCATTTGTGTGTTAGTGTTTTGCCCACTGTTTTCACAAGCCACAGCTTTATTTTTCAGCTTTACTTTGATCAGTCATTTTGTGGCAGCAACAAGAAACTTCTCTTAGCCAAAATGATCCTATAAACTAACTGACAGATACATGTCCAAAAACTAAAAGACTGAGGGACCAGTTCGTGAACATAGTGGAGTAGTCATCAGCTAAAGAGTCAGTTTAGCTGATGTCTTTACAAAAAACCTGTAAAGACCAAAAACAAAGATGAAAGGAGAGTGAATATCGCACTGACGTTAACCAAGTAAATAGAGACGTGACTCAGTAAATGTTCTGTGTCTGCTTGATGTCTGCTACTGCGTTCACCACTAGGCTAACAGCGTGATAGCACTGGAAGGTGCTGGATTTTGCTGACATTTTAATTAGCACTTGTGACCAGAATGGCCACTCTTTAGAATAATCATTTGGGTTACTTAGAATGTGAATCTCCTGTCACTTAAAGTTGGCTCCAAAATCAAGTCAATCCCCAGATGCTCAGTTTAAAACTTTACTTGCTTGATGCAAAAAACTGTTTTGGATTCTATGGCTAATTTTTCTCTTTATTCCCACTTTCTTTTTTAATAACAAACAGGTTTAAACTGAACTAAGAAATAAAAGTAATCAAGATCATGTGCATCAGCACTCTATGTGACATATGGGTGCCAACCAGAGGGAGCTGTGTGTTTGCTAGGTGTCACCTCAGCTGATTCCAGTCATTGAACTAGACCTCTTGACTGTGTTGGCAGTGTTTGTGAGCATTTTAATGCATTTATTAGAAAAATTATATGGCTTGTATTTACTGTAGTGATCAATGCCACCTTGGCTGCATCAGCCGTTCCCATACAGATTGTGAGCTCAGAGTTTAACCTTGATTCATGCCCTCTAAAGCTTTTTTTTTATCATTGATTTAAACCTTTATATATGGAATCAAAGGGATACAAAGTCATGCCAACCCACCTTCTTTTCTGCCTGCATGGACACAAGTTCATGGTAGCGAGGGATGGCAAGCTCAACTCTACCTCTCTGATCCTTTTGAAGGTTCACATTCTCGTACTGTGTTTCTGGGACTCTACAGGAAAAAGAGGCAATGACAATGTCTTTCAAAATAGAAAACATAGGCAAACAAGTATAATATATACAAAGGGGGAGGTGTTCAAAAGCATACAAAATAGAACAGAAAAAATGAGAATTGGGGAAAAAATATACTGACTGAGTGGCAAAGACAAATGTGGAGTGGAAAAACAAATAGAAAGAGAACAGCAAAGCAAAGAAAGTGGGAAGCAGGGGAGAAGAGTGGAAAGTTATAATCCAGAGTAAAGGAGCTCATAAGGATGAAATGCCTGTAATAACTGTAACAGGAGCAAAGACTGAATATACTGTTATTTTTAAACATTTCCAGTAGTCACATGTGTGCCACAGACATGGCTGTGTGGATGTTTTAATGTCTACCTGCACCAGTAAACCACCTTCCTTTTTATTACTTCTGCTGCCAAGGGACAATGATGCTCGAATGGTTTGGGTTCTGTTTGATCAGAAGGTCAGAGTTTCAGCCCCAGCCACCACTAAAATTAACCTGCTGAACCCTTTAGCAAGGCTGCTAACCCTTTCTGATAAAGATGTACCATATCATCGCTGACACCAGCTGTCTAACAACGGTGATGCACAGTCAAAAGAATTACACTGTGCTGCAAAGGAAACGTGACAAATAAGGGCTTCTTCTTTTTCTTCTAAGTCAATTCCTTTATGAATAGCTGAGCTGAGTGTGTGCCCACCCATGTAGAAGTGCTTAGTAAGCGCCATCCTCTGTGGCCATCAATAGAAATGGTATTTGAAAAATGTCAACTGTAATGCTCCAGCTATAGGATCAAAGTAATATTTCACTTTGGAAGAGCAGCCTCTCTATTCAGCGCACATCTTGGTAAGAGTTCAAGAGCAGTGAACATCTGAGATCCCATGCAGGGTAGAGTGTTATCTAACCACCCTCTCAGCTCCTTGCTTCAAGATGTGAATTTGTGAAAATAAATTCCAAATCCATGCACCGGTGGTTAGCCATCAAATCAATTTAAATATCAATATTTCAGAACTGCACATGATGCTACATGGTTGTTTGGCAAGGCTCTCCATAGGTACTGCAAACTTAAGGAGTTCCTACAGAAAACTTACAGAAAACCAGGCATGTGAAGTTACATGCCTGGATTGTTAATTAGCTGTCCATGGGACTGTTTCTAGCAATGATGTGATACTCACAGTTCGGGGTCATATTGTCCTGGAGCTGGTCCCACATCCACCTTCTCCTCAGATCTCCTCCCTGTCATGTTGCCAAAGTGGACCCCTTTATATTTCTGTGTAGAACTCATCTCCTGGAAATGAGAGAAGAGAAGAGAAGAGAAGAGAAGAGAAGAGAAGAGAAGAGAAGAGAAGAATATTTGTCTTCCAGCCCATATTCTTGAAGACTGAAGGAAATATAATTATGCCAGGTGTAGATCCTCTATATTTTATAGATTGCACTTCCATTTTACAGCTTAAAAATTAAGAAAGACTTCTCTAGTGGGTACTAGTCTGCAGTATTTGAGGTAACATTTGTGAATTTTTCTCAAAAACAGCCTTCCCTTTCCCTCTCTCTCTCCCTGCATTTTTACCTGCATTTACCCAGTCTGAGACTTGCTAATCAATATGCAGAATAAATAACTCAAAGCTGACAAAGCAACCCAATTTTAACTTACAGATGGCAAAAAAAACCAAATAAATTTCAGCAGTGGAAATAGGTTTGCATAAGAGCCACAGAGGGAAGATTACACTTTGAAAACAACAATGGTTGCACAACAACATCTGTATTTGAAACTAGTATGAAAGCAGTCCCCTTCACACCAACACTGACACGATTAACACCTCACACAGCCACTCGATATTGGATTCTTTCTCTGATTGATATGACATTCTGTAAATGAGCTAAAAAAAATAAAACAAAAACCTAAATAAATAAAAATTAATGCAACTAATAGCTAAATTATTGTTGGCACTCTTGTACCAGCAGTGAGTGTCTTCTAACTGAGAATGAGAAGGGAGTAGGGCGGAGGAAAGAATGATGTTATTTGTTTAAATGGTGAAGGTTCATGACCGATATTAAGATATTCAAATGCTTTTTTGTGTCCTATATATGCACACACATGCCAATAAGCCCTGATATTATCCATCCATTCGCTTCCGCTTATCCTTTGCCCTGATATTATATTACATATTAATAAATACATGTATATATATTATTAATCTAAAAACTATGCATCTATTTTCCTGTTTAGATTGGTGATAATGTATTGGTTACAGTATCATCAATCTCAAATTCAAACAATTATCTGCTGCTGCCTCATTCACAAGGAGTTGCCATAACAGAGCAGCTGATTAATATGATTAAGCTGATTTTTTTACCCAGTGCCTTTCCTGACACAATACCCAATGGATGGACTGTAGCTCTACTAAATATAAGAAAGATTAAATGCTTTACAGCATTCTGTTCATAATATGTGATTCATATAAGTAGCCTTCTTCTCAGTTTGGTCTTCAATTCAAATAATTCATGTTTCTGACAATGGCATAAGTCTGCTGCTTGCAGCTCAAAACTGAATACAGAAAAAACACACAAAAAATGTTTGCTAGATTAAAAAAAAATCAAAGCTGCAAACCTTTTTTCATTTCTCTTTTAACTTCTTCCTTGACCCAACTGTCTGTGAGGCAGGTTATGGAGGTACTGCCAGGCAGTCTTAAAAAGTTTCAAACTCTGTGTGGTGCCTGTCTCCTTATTTCAACTTTAACAGTGACTGGAGGACAAGATCTAAGGTTAGGCTCCCTATGATCCCACAATCAGGTTTCAAGGAAGGGAGATAAGAAACAAGGATGTTCAAAAAAAGCAACACTTCTCTACTGCTTACAGACACAAACTATGATGATTTTGCAGCCGGCACTGAACTCAGAGTCACAAATTGCCTATTTATGTCAAGGAAAGCTTTTAAAAGCAAAAACAACATTGCAAATAGAGGGCATAAAGATGTGCATTCAGATATGATGAAATGGAAAGGCAAAATATGTATTATTTATATAAAAATTTGAAAAAGTGGACTAGAAAAAAGGGCTGGTAGGGCTGTTTTTGTGGCAGGTTCAATACATTGAAACTCCTAATTGTGTGTTACATAAACTTATCCACAATGTGCCAAATGCTGATTATGTGTAAAATGACTAATGCATTATGTTAGGGCCGTGATTGTATGGTGTATTATGGACAAACTATCATTCTCAAAGGCTTTATTTTTTTTTTAAAATAATAAATTAAAAAAGCCTGCTGGTATAAAATAAAATAAGAGGTCTGACAAGTGATACAAATATCTGACATATTAAAAAGAACAACATAAATAAAGACGTTTCAAAGTGTGAAATCAACAGAAGGGTCTGATTTTTTTTAATCTTTTTGGTGTATTTTGCACCACAAAGGATTGCGTTGCAAATCCTTAATAATAATTTACACCATGAGAGTTATGATCAAAACTCTTAGTCTTAGTCATTGTCAGCTATAGGGTCTAACTGGTAAAGACATTAACAATGGTCTGCCATAGCACACTGAAGCATGTTTCCTGGTTAAATCAGAGAACCGTGCTGATATATTGCTTAGATTGACTGACTAGAAAAGCTGAGCCATTATGTTGAATGCGCACTTATTTTTCTGCTTTGTGAAATAATGGTGATATAACACCATGAAAAATAATGTTTTCATATGTTTTTAGAAAATAACATAAAAGATATAAAATGTATTTTTATAGGTTCTTATGTAATGGCTTTACCTCTTTTACTCATCTGTCTCACTAGAGATCAGTTGGGCTGTCAAGTAAAATAAATCTGACATCCCTGGTTCATAACACGACTTTTGCCCAGTAATTTGTCATCACGTGTCCTGGCTATCATCAATAAGTGTTCACAGAGCATAACTTGACATGGTGACGATACTGTGCACAGCTGAAAGCTGAAGAAACAAAGCAGATATTGTACAACAGATTTTGGGGTCTGCAGAGTCTGCATTCCACATCACCATCTGGATGGCCGTTAATTCGCTAAATTTAATACTGCACAATACTGTGAACTAACAAAATATTAAGTGGTTCTTACTGCATTATTCATGGATTTAACATATGAACCATCGTATGTACTTTAACCAATATATCAGTGAGGAATCTGTATTATACAGCTTAGCAGTCTGACTCTGATCCTGTGTACTATGTTGATTTGGCCAATTTAATACACAGAAGTCAGTTGATGTTGTTTCGTAAATACAGAGTCCAATCATATCTGTAAATAAAAGTGATTAAACATGTTTTTGTGCTTCTCAATAACACAAAGATAAAAAAAAAAAAGTTTTGTTCTTCTGATGTCTTTCTAATGTCTTATCATTCAGAGATTGTCCCAGGCACTTTGAAGTTATGTCCTCAGACAACCACTTAATTCTTCCTCTGCACACTTTTGAACTCAGTCAGAGCACGGGGTGGGGGAAGTGTTTGAGTTTAAAGAAATAAGTGTGTCAGACGGATGAACAGAGGGAAGGAGACAGACAGATACCGAGGTCGAACCTTCAAAGGGAGAGCAACAGAAGCTGAGTCAAAGGAGAAAAAAAAAAGAAAAAGAGCCATGGATGGATGCACTGCTGATAGCCCTAAATCACAGCACGCCTCTGTGCCTGCGCCGGTGTGTTGACACAACCTCGGCCAACACTCAAGGACGCTGTTGACTTCCTCAGGTCATTAACAGATGAAAAATTACTTAATTGAGAGCCAGACCAGCAGGCGTGTGCATTATTTTAAGTGAATACAGTAATATAGCTTGAAGAATAATTACTAATGGCTCTCTTTGTTGGCATGTAAAATGGATGAGCATTGGTGCACTGTGGCTTTTTTAAAGTGGAGCTGCATTCATTAGCTATGGAAATGGTTTTTGGGCCAAGTGAATGAGGTGGGGTGGGGGTTCAGCGGTGCATTAGATCTACCTAACACTAATGGATGTTGCCTCATGGAAGAGAAAGTACACTCAGACACATACTCGTACTGATTAATGAAAGCACGCATGCATTCACAAATGAGGGTTTCACCTTTTCTGATGGATGAATGTTCAAACTCCAACAGGACTTCGAAATTGTCTGTGTGTATTTGTCCTTACCAGCAGCGGACTGTAGTAGGCTGGCCCCATGGTTGTGTCCTTAGGAGGGGGCTGTTGCTTACGGAGGACACCCCGGGCATCCTCTTCATAGCCATAGGCCTGGCTCGGGGAGGGAATGGATGGAATGTCTGACTGAAGAGCTAGCCGGAGACCTTTAGCCTGCAGCCAATGCAAAGAGAAAAAAAAGGCAGGAGAAAAGCAGAAAGAGTAAAGCAAAAAGTCAGGGTTTCTGTTGGAAAAAAATGCCCTGGCTTACAAAGCAGCTGAGCAGTGCCTGGGGCCAATAAAAGACGAGACTGAGAGAGGGACAGAGCGAGAGGGAGAACCATAAATGAGGGACAGAAGATCAGCAAAAGATAGTGAGGGCACGATGAAGAGAAAAAGAAGTAAAAAGTAGAACTGCACCAGTGCAATAGAAACCAGAGATACTGAGGGAACATAAAAAAAGAAATCGAATGAAAAAAATGCCAGGAAGTTTTTCTACTGACTTTCTGGGATCTGAGAGTAATGTAAATGTACATTCTTGCTTCTTGGTTAATTACAACTAGCATAAAAAAATAATGCCTACTAAGACGCTCGCATTCAGCTCTGGAGGAGCAAGTTTCAAACGCACCAAGTTAGGTATCCACTAATATCCACAGATAACAGCTTGTAAAGCACTTACTTATAGCTGATTTTTGCATATATTCTTGAAAAAATTACAAAAGGGATAAACAAGATACTGTGTCATTCATTACCATTATTCCATAGTTCATATATGATATAGAATGCGAGTTTGCAAGTGCACTCAACACTCAAACCAGCACAAACAGGATGAAGAGTCTTCTGTACCAGCTTTTGATTGTGCAAGTCTCTTCTACTTGCTTTATTCTAAGAATAGCAGTATTAAAATGGGTATTACGCCTGCCAATGGGATTTTGCCCAAAATGTACACCAAACACAAAGAGTTAAAAAAGTTTGAAAGGCCAAGAAATAACAGCACTAAAGTGGATATGTGGGCATATTCAGCATTATAAAGCCATTGCCATCTATGATAACTGAGTATTTCAGAAGAACAGATGTATGACATAATACAATAAAAGTAGCAAGTGTCAGTACTACTCATGTACTATGCCCTCCTATCTTCACCCATATGCTTACCACTTTGTTGCCAGGCCTTCCAGGGTGTCCTACATTAGCTGTCACAGCCCTGTGTGCCTTTTTTGAGGCAGGCGACACATTGTAGGCCCCAGGGCCTGGAACCTCTGACACCACATCCTCAAAACGCTTGGAGCGGTTCTGAAGACTGCTGCCACCATGGACATTTAACTGAAGAGACAAGGGTTCAACAGAAAGCCAAGCAAAGAGAGAATAAGGCTGGTATCAAAAAATATATTTCTTAAAATATTTGTTTTAAACCATGGACAAGCAACATCGTCATTTAGCTTTTGTAAATTAAATGGATCACTCACCTTGACAGGTGAGCAGTCATAGTGTCCAGGTCCTAATAAACTCTCACTGTCTTTGGAGAATATTGATTGCCTGGCACTCAAGGAAAGGAATGGTGCATAGCCATCTGCAACAGTGAAAATTTTCCCAAGGTAAGGTATACAAATGACTGCAAGCTTGCAGGACGCTTTATTTTCTAATACACTTATGTAACTGTGAAACAACAAAGCAGCAGGAAGGTTTTTTGCTTACATATTTTGTTATACTTCCAAGACATATTAATTTAACTTTTATCAATTGAAAGTGTATAAGCAGATTCAAATCTGTAAGCCTAAATATTCGACGTTCTTTCTTTGCAAGCTAGCTAAATTTAATTTAAGTTAACTTAAAGTTTTACAGTTTTCTGAAGAAGAAAAAAAATGATTTTGGGAGGACAGATATTTTTCCTTGTAAGTACCTGATATCTTGTAACTGGACTGGCTCACATTGTATGATCCGGGACCAACAGCAGACGATGCACCCCCTGCTGTCATGAAAGTCACTCTTGGAGCCCGTCCGTACATGTTTAACTCACAGAGTGGTAGTCTCGCTAAAATGTAATTACACAATAAATACTCCTTCTTTATTCTGTGATAGGGTGTAGCTGTACTTTCATTAAATTATGCTGCACCAAGGTTAAAAAATGCCTGCCCTGTGCTCCCCTTTGTCAGGACTGCGCTGGTTACTTCGCCTGCATAGTTGCTTGGTTACCACATATTGTTACATGGCAACTGCAGACCGAACACACACGGAGGAGGAGAAGTAAGCAGAAGGACCACAGAGACAAGACAGGCGAGTGAGAGACGTGGCACTCTGAGAACTGAAGTTCATGGGAGAATTCAGAAGAAGAATACAAGCTCCTACATATTTATATCTGTCATAGTACCAACTGCTCTCTAAGTGGAACACCTGAGTTTCTCTTCTCCTCCTGCTGTTCTATTTTTCTTTCTCTCCCTCGTGCGTGGTTGTGCTAGTGAGCATTAATTTTGCTCGCCTCCTCCCGGAGTGGGCGTGGCTTTTCCAAGCTCCCGCTGCAGCACCTGTGCACCATTATTCGCTCACCTGTTGTATTTAAGTCCAGCTCGTTCCGCTGCTCGTAGTTAGCTCGTTTACCGACCCAGTGTAGCAACATAGCTGTTCTCTCTGCTCTCCTACTGGACGAAGCATATCTTCGGAACATAAAGACAACCTGTGAGAGTAAACTAAGAAACGTGCTTTTGACTTGAGGAAAGTCTAAGTCGTGATTGCTTTTAGTTAAAAATCACTGCCCTGTAGCCTAATACTTAGTATATATATATGTAATGGAGAACAAATGTATCAGATTTGACTAGTGCTTCTATGCTTGTAGTTTTGGATTCCAGGCAGCAGTGAATTTAAATTTAATTTAGGTAGACTATTACTTCCAAATAAGTCCCCAGAGACATTTCAAGATAGCTGCGGAGTGGCGAGACTTCCTGCTCGAAGGACTGGTATAATTAGCCCACAACGTCTGGAATAAAAAAAACTCTTTGAAAGCTTGTAAGGGTCAAGTCGACAAACCGTTTAGCTTTTACCTGATTCAGTGGTGTCTCTATGGGAGGGAGGGGATTGAACTTCAAGCAAATTTCAAAAAACTACTGAAATAAGAGTGAGACTTGCTTTTGGAAGGACTTTGAAGAGACGTATCAGCATTTATTACCTGTATCACCTGTACATTTTTTTTGTAACTCTTGTAGTACTGCTTATGTTACATTATTGGCCTTTTCTGGCATTTTTTATTCATGGAGGGGGCTTCTTGTTTTGTTTTTAATTAGAGCATTAGCCTCTATATTGAAGCCATAGTCCCATCCTACCATCTAGTGGTTAAATGTGACAGAGCCTCACCCCATCCCACCCACCACCACTACACTAGTAGTAGTACTACTGATTTACATTTTTGACCAGTCTCAGTTCATTCTTGACCCACTTCTTCCTGTCCCACAATGTAGTTAAGGTTTGGATAATGAGAACTCAGGGGAAAGCTATGCAAGTAACAAGTAGCTCTCTGAGGGGGGCACTGAACTGCATATACTTGAATTTCCCTTCACGTCTCTTAGTTAGTGGAGTGTGTCTTTGACTGGACAAATCTCATTAACGTTACACAGCACATATGATATCTTAAAGATATATTCTCAAAGACCATCTCTGACAACTCAGATGGTGAGTCTGAATTATCATAATTGCAATAGTGATATCCTAAAAGCAACTGTATTTATTTATTAACCCATCATGTATTCATATTTTCTTAAGACTCATATTACAGTTTCACACCTGGGACTCCTTGCATTTATATTATTCATGTTGCTGACTGGAAAACTGTGCCATTACCCAAACTCTGAGAGTACTTCTAATAACACTTTGTAACTTAGAAGAACTTGATGTAATAAATGCTTTCGTTTTCTGGCTGTGGTTTAATAAGCAGCTGTTAACATTTCCTTTCTCATAAACACCAGAAAGCAGAGCGTTTTTTTAAACTGAAAAATACAAAGCATGCAGTATCTGTGATGGGAGAAGGAAACTGGACAAATCACGACAGAGATGTACATCGTAGATAACTGACTAAACACGTAACAACGATGGGCTGCTATTTAGCAGTCATTTTAACAGTTTGGGTTCAGCTTAATAATGGTTACACATACAAATTATAGTACATTTACGTTGGGGAAGGGCTGATAGAAATAAGGGGTACGATGGAGATGGGGAATATATCCACCAGAGGGCAGCAGGTTGCCTCAGATGAGTCTAACCTGTTTTAAATTCACGTGAAGGCAATGCTGCTTCTCATGAAAACGGAAAACACAATACCCAGCCGTAAGAGACTAAAAGGGATTAAAATGCATTCAGTAGTATATCACTGAATAGTTATAGTGTTTCTATATAGAATTTTTTGTATATTTAGATATATAGAAAGTAGATTGTAGATTTAATGCAATTATTTGCAAATAAATCTAGAAAAGCACTAATTCCCACTAAAAACGATTTCTTTATTCTTTTAGTGGACTGTAGTTCATATATTTGTTCTCTATCTGAGAAAATAAAGCCGTGTTAAAGGGTGTTAAATGTATTAATCAACTCTGCAGGTAATCTTTTACTAAAGTCTCCCAAATGGCAAGTCGGTAAAGGCGAAGATCGAGAATTTTACAAAGCGTCCGTGAAAGCGCCACAAGTTATTTCCACCGTCGGTCATCGCCCGGCAAGGTGTCGCTTTCGGCAGCTAATTACCCGTTTTATTCCTCGTTTAAGTGAAAATTTTTGATACACATTTACTTTTGACACTCTCGGCACTTGGGGCCATGGAAAGAATCAGGTTTTTCGTGTTTTTCTTGGTGCTTTCCGCGTCTTTGCTGGGCAAAGCCGAAGCGGGCAGGAGCAGGACCAGCAACCAGAACAGCTTCCGACGGGCAGCTAACGGCATCTATCAGACTCTGAGCAGCGTCTTCGGAGAGGACAACATTAGAGGGTTATACAAGGTCAGTTAGGCCCATATCATGCTAAGTCGGCGGCTGGCTTTGTTCATGAGCCTCATCGTAGCTGCCATTACGGTTTGTGGTCCAAGCATGGCGAACAGGAAAAGGCCTGGTTAATAATTCCACGGATGCCATTTTGGGGGGAAAAAAGCCTTTATCGCCCCCTTTTTCTGTTTAAGTCGGTAGAAAAAGCCTGGGTATAAAATCGTAGTAAAAACAAAAACGTGCTTCGTGTTCTTGCATTCTTATTTGTGTGTGAAGCCAAATCAAGCCACGAATGAGAGAATCTAAATTTAAATAAAATAAGTATAGCTTCATTGATTCACAACATAACCGCCTTTATGTTTCTTTATGTATTAGAAATCTGCTCTTATTAAGGAACTAGTGGGGCCTGCTCAAGTGATCTCATTGGCCCTGCGGCATTTCCTGCATTTTGAAATGTGATGTTATTTCCTGCATTAAGCCGCCAAAGCGTAATTAAGTCAGATATGTTGAGTTGAGTAGTTTTTCCTGTAGACTTAACAGTGTAACACGGAGCTTCATGTCTTAGTGTGCATCTGCTTACCTGATGAACATGCAAATAATGAGTGCCTGATTAAAGTTATGGCGTAAGATAGTGATGTGTGGATGTTAAACCACTGTCTCTGATACTTACATCAGCCTTTGTGACTACTTAAATACAGCTGTAAATGCTTCATTGCATCTGTGACTTTTCCAGCAATGTTTACGTGTGCTGTGAAAAAGAGCTACTAAAGCGGGCAGCCAAAGGGTTCTTATGAAAACACTGCTTTCACGGTGTAATAAAAGCACCTGCTGCTGTAATGATAATCCTGTATAAGATAAGATAAGATAAGATAGTTGGAGAGTTGGTAAACAGGGGTTTGATTTATAGCTGCAGAGACCATGGTGTTGGGTCACTGCCAGATCAAAAGTTGTAACACACCCATAACTGCCCTTCCTGGTTTTAATGCAGTTCTTTGCATACTTTGCATAGAGTCCCTATGAGCACAACATCATTCATAATATAGGTTATGGACTGAAAAGCCACCAAAGCATTGCTTTATTTAATAGTTGGGAAATGCACATTGTAGTCTGACCAACAGACTGCCATAATTCATAGGAGACGATGATGCACTCAGTACATGGATGTTATTTTTCACCCTGCTTTTGCTATTGGTTGTTTATTTTCTCATAGGTTTTCTCCAAAGCAACGGAGAGGTTTGTCCATGGAGTGGACTCTTTCCTGGACACCATCTGGAAGATCTGGTCGGATCTGCTGGATGTGATGGGCATTGACTGTAAGTCTACAAATTGCTGCTTAGGACATGTCTGTTAGGAATGTCCGAATGATGAAGGCAGGTAAAAAAAATTAAAAATGCCAAGACGTACAGTCCCATGAAAAAATATTTGTCCCCTTCCAGATCCCTTAGTTTATTGCATACTTGCCACACTTGCATGTTTCAAACTAAATTTAATATTAGACAATATTAATATCAACCAGAGTAACTAAAAAATGCAGTTCTTTAAATTATTTCATTTTATTTATTAAGAGGAAAAAGCTATCCAAACCCGCCTGGCCCTGTGTGTAAAAGTAATTGTGCCTAAATATTGCCAGATGTGTTGAGTGAAGAAATCGCTTGAATAGAAACTGTCTGGCTAAGTGAAATTTGCTAAAGGAGCTCAAAAAGCAACACATCATCATGATCTAAAGAAACTCAATTACAGATGAGAAACAAAGTTGCTGATGAAACATGTGAGTGTGACAAAGATCATAAATACTTTTCAACAGCACTGTATGTTTAAAATTCATCTTCCTAGATCGCATCTGAAATTATACATGCTTCTGGAAACAGTTAACAATTTTAACTTTCTCTCGTGTCTCTCCCTTTCTCCCTGTACACGTGTAGCTTCAAACCTCAGCCATTACTTCAGCCCCACATCTCTCACCAACTCCCCAGCACGTGCCCTGCTCCTAGTCGCCGCTGTGCTCTTGGCCTACTGGTTCCTGTCTATGTTCCTGGGGGGTTTCTTTTACCTGCTGCACGCTGTGTTTGGACGCTTCTTCTGGCTAGCCCGCGTCACTCTCTTCGCCCTATCCTGCCTCTACATCCTGCAGAAGTTTGAGGGTGACCCTGAGCGCGCAGTGCTCCCGTTGTGCTTCATCATGGCTGTGTACTTCATGACAGGCCCTGTGGGAGCATACTGGCGCCGTGGTGGTGGGGCGGGTTCACTGGAAGAGAAAATCGACCACCTGGACACTCAGATCAGGCTGCTCAATATCAGGCTGAGTCGTGTAATAGACACCATTGAACGCACCGGAGACCAGTAGGCACATTTTAGGTTGAAGCAAAGATGAGTTTGGGGGGTGGGTCCAGGGGAAAAACTGATGTATTTGATAAGAGAATACTGTCTCCTACACACATCTACAGCAACAAAACTACTGGGTATTTACAACTCTATTGTCAGTTGGGGACAAAAGTACAAATGAAAACAGTATTTTAATGGCTTGAATTGATTTGGGTAACAAGAGAAACTGTTGAATTGGAGCTTGCACAAAACCAAACAACTTTTTTTTTTCCTTTGATTTTTTTTTTTTGTTGATGTTTTGGAAGGTTTTTTTACATCGCTGAGGAAGTTGTCAGGAGATGTCTGAGGTTTTCTAAATGCTAGCCTACTTCTACACCTCAGCTACTTTTACGAAACTCCTCTATTTTAAATTTTTAAGGTTTGCTTAGGCACTGTCAATGCTTGTGCTTGATTAATAAGCATATTTTACGTATATTTACTTAATTTGATCCTTGTAAATGACCTGGGGGTTAAGTCTCAGTTCTTGTCCACAAAAACATTTTTCCCCTTTTTTTTTTTTTCTTTTTTTAAGCTACTGCTATAGGAGGGGGTAGGGTGTGTGGTACCGGGGGGCATTGTTGTTTCTAATATGTATATTCCAGCTGTTGGAAAGTTGTCCATAGCAAGATTTATTTATTCAATTTTTCCATCCAAAGTGTTGAAATGTAGATCTAGTTTGTTGAATCACCACCTCATAGTGACAAAAGCTTGACATCAGGACCTCTTTTTCTTGAATATGTGTGTAGATGCAGTTCAGTGACCTACTTGAATATGTGTGCGTGTTTGTGTGCATGTGTGAGGGGCAACCTTGTGAAATGGAAAAACACTGTATAAAAAGTCAACACCAGACAGGCAGCAATATCTCAGGGACTCACCCAACACATGTTGAACTCAAATGAGATATCAAGGATGCTAAAATCATGTATTGGTCTCTTCACAATTCAGATGCGACTTCTCATTTGTTTCCAGCATCTTACAATACTTTCTGTTGAAATGCTGGAGTTTAAATCTAGCCTTTTATTCTTTATTTAAATGCCAGCATGGGGTTATTTTGGTTATCTGAACTGTAGCTAATCGTCCTAAATATGTAATCTGTCTCAACACAGACGCATCTGTTATGGTAAGAATTTTTAATCAATTGTAATAGGATCTGACCTGAACTTGCAGATTAAAAAGGTTTTAGTGACTTTAATACTGCTGGGAAAAAATTG
Source organism: Aulonocara stuartgranti (assembly GCF_965226115.1). NCBI lineage: Eukaryota > Metazoa > Chordata > Actinopteri > Cichliformes > Cichlidae > Aulonocara > Aulonocara stuartgranti. The sequence goes on from NC_138948.1 coordinate 18,027,970, forward strand.
TATTGGATATTACTTAACCCTGCTTTTGAAACTAATATGAAAGTGATTATTTCTCCTATGAGTATTTTAATGGTAGTTTAAAACCAGCCTGCCTGATTCATGCACTAAAATGTTGTGTTTAAAAAGTAATGCTTTGGGTACATTGTTAGTCTGCATCACCATAGCTCTCACTAATTGGTTTGATATATTCTTTTTCTTTTAATTGTATATTTCTGAAGGTGGTTTTCTCTCATAATCTCATTTGTTACCATGGATTGGTGTAAGAGAATGTCCCCTGCACTGCTTGTCTATGTTTATAGCATGTCTTCCTTAATAATGTCCCAACATCCTTTACTCTAAATTAAAGTTATTAAATCTGAACTCCGTAATCACAGTTTTGTTATAACAAATGACCCAAATGATGTTCAGATCTTTCTTTTGGAGGTGGTGGTGGTGCTGATGGTTGGATGAGTTCATACATCAAACATCATGATTGTGTTAATCATTTTGATTAACACAAACTACCAGTATATGTAGTGGTAGTTGCTGGATTAGTGGGCTGTAATTTTGTTTCTCTCAATAGTGTGGGTGCTATGACATGCATTGTAAATGAAAGGTGTTGTATCAACCGGTCAGGGTTGCAGTGGCCGTTTGGCTTCAGCGTATACAGGGTCTATCAAAGAGAATCATCTGATTTAAAAGTGCTTTAATTCCGTAGGTGTTCACAGGTAACATGTTGAGCACTTGTGAACATTGTAGGTTTTCTATGTAAAACTTTAAATTCAGCCATACATTTTAAAATTTACTGCTGTCTCCTGTATGTATATCTTTAAAGAATATAGCCGTTAGAATTGGATGGTTCTTTTTTTTTTAAACACCCTATATAGTGGACTTTATCATACAATTTGTATTTGCTTATATACTATTGGGAGAAAAGCTCCACCCACCAACTACTTTTATTTTGAAGTCTGTTACTGTACTTTTAAGGGTCGTTTGGGGTTTTTTTTTCTTCAAACCGATACACTAATAACTCTGTACCTTGAAACCATGATTTCTTTGTAGGTTGTTATACCATGAAAATCTCATCTTGTGTAATTTTATGCCAAGTATAGAAAAATGAACTTGTTAACTGATTCCCAGCGCTGTGTGATAATTCCCATGGAGTTTAGGTTGTCATTAAACTCCATCTCAGAATTAAGCCTGATGATGGCAAACTTCAATAACTATATAAACTCTTAGTGTCTCCTTATTTTGCCCAGAGTGCCATCAGCCAGCCCAGGTCACCCATATATCCCGTGTAACCGGAGATTTTCCTGCATGCTTAACTTTTATGCCTATAATGTTGCATTGCATTACAGTATATTCATGTTATTGACTGCCTAGGCAGGGCCCTTAAGTATGTGTGATGGGGTTGAAATAGCCAGAAGTTAATTACTTTTGGAATTGTGTTATAAGTGTTGTTCTTCTGCACTGATGATTAAACTGTGTATGCTGTTTGCTATCATTACAATCCTGAGCCGGACAGACTCTCTCCCATCATTCCATTATCACTGTGTCGCTGACATGGAGTCAAATTTTAAAGTACTTAAAACAAAATTATCATTTTATGAGCTGTAAATGAACAGTCTGGCCAGTGACCTTTGTTTAACTACTGGCAGCATGTGAGGTAAATAAAGGTTTAGTGTGTGATATTGATGTATGTTGATGGGTTTTAGTATATGATGGTATTATATTGAATTCGGAAAAGGCCATGCGGTTGGTTTAGAGCGAATTCAGGATTTTGGTGGCTATTTATCAGACTTTAAATTCTAGACACTGAAAACTGTTTAAAAACAGATACAACTTGAAACAGTTTCTCTTTAAAGTACCCAGAAGTTCTTACACTGCTGTCTAACATCTTGAAAACACTCACAAACCAGCTCCAAGAGGGAGGTGTTACCATTCCTTTTAGATATTATGGAAGCAATTGTTCATGTTTTAAGTTGCTGGCAGCTGTATGTCTCTTCATTTACCATGTAGATGTCAAAAGATGCCAGTAGATCCTTCTCGGCATAGAATATATGCTGCATTCAAATTCTATTTATTCCATGTTAACAACATCATCTGAATGACATGTACTTCTTTCTTTTTAATGTACTGTATCTTGTGTATTTCTCTGTTTTCCACATAGCCTGCTTTTATATTGTGCTGTGCCAATAATGTTTTCTTTTATTTTTACTTCACTTACTTTCTTTTGTTATTTGTAACTGCTGATTTTAGAGTAGATGCAGATGGCTTTTCTTTTTCATATCACCACTTAATGTTTTTAGGCCTTTTTCTTTCTTTGTTTGTTTTTAATGAGTATTTTTGTACTCAGTTGTTGTTTGAAGAGCCAAACTATTCTGCCTGCTGTTACTTTCTGTTTGGATGTTTGTGTTTATGAAAACCTGTCAGTGGGGATGCAGTTCTTTTTGTGCCAGAGTGAAAATGAGGTCCAGATTTAAATAAACACCAGATTATGACTGAATGTCTTCCACTTTATGATTCATTAATAATTTTAAGATCTAAAGTTTGTTTGTGCATGTGTGTGTGAGAGAGAAGGAGAAACACATTGCTTCATGCTCAGTTTCATAATACACGATAAAAGTAAATGGCTATTTGGTTTGCAATTCTTCGCCTAAACAATTGCTTCAATATTGTAGTATAGCTAGTAATTACTGGAAGTGTTCTTTCAATTATATTTCTAACACTAGGTGGTGCTAAAAGGTTTTATTTGGTTGCTAAAAGGCCGTGATTGTTTGGGAATAGGTGCTCCCATTCAGCCAGATTGGGAATTAAATGATCACTTTTGGCAGCAGTTATCCCAGCAAAAATACACGATACTGTAAAAAGCTGTATATTACACTCAATACTCTTATTGTAAGAAAGTGCTCAGCCTATAGTTCAACCTATAGTTCCAGTATGACCATCACAAATGGAAAGAGCATTACTGAAACAGTGAAGTAAGGATTGGAAACCGTGGGAAAACAGTGATCTCAAAACAGGCTTTCGTGGTAAAGCAAAACAAATAACCTTCAGAAAATTGCCAGTGCCTGATGAGAGAAAAATGAAGTTGTACTTGGCAGCTTTCCTGTGTAAACTTTATCATCATCATTTATTTATTTATTTATTTATTTATATATATAGCATTTTAAAAACACACCTGGTAGACCAAAGTGCTGTACAACTTTACCAACAGGAGTGTTTTGTTTTGTAGATTTGCATCTCTCAAATTCATGGTATTACTACAAATAGTTTCATATAACCGTGTTATTAACCTGATGAATTTAAAGCAGTCCTACGCAAGGTGGTGGATAAAATATAAGGCTGTGACCTAGATAAAAAGTCATCAGACACAAAGAGCAATAAAGCTTTACCACTATGACACGAAATGCTTTTATTGCTGTATTATACGATATCAAACACACAGAATGAACTGAGTCATCTGGCAGCTTGACAAATATCCAAACAAAACTAAATCTCACCGTCTCTACCACTGGTTTTCTTCCCCAAGGGTAGATAGAATAACTGCTGTGGGGACTTCTTAGCACCTTTTGACAGAACAATCCATCATACTTGGAACAATCCATCACCGAAACTCATTAGTTTCCTTGCAATCTTTAGTTGCTACCTATCATCTATCTGGAACAAGCCCATTTTCAGCAAAGACTACACCAACATTCACTCCCCCGACACTTTATTATATACGCTATGGTGGTACTGGGTCACTTTTGACTTCAGAAGGGCCCTAATACCGAATGACATGGATTCAGTGAATTGCTGGAAACTTTCCTTAGAGATTTTGATCCATATTAACATGATAGCAGCTGCTACAGATTTGTTGGCTGCACATCCACGACATCTCCTGTTTCACCACATCCCAAAGGTGCTCTATTAGATTGAGATTTTGTGATTGTAGAGGCTGCTTGAGTACCATGTCATGTTGAAGAAAGCAGTTGTGATTTATTTGAGTTTTGTGACATGGTGCAGGACGTCGTCAGCTACAATACTCAGGTAGGCTTTGGTATTTAAACAACGCTCAGTTGGGACTGAGGAACCTAAAGCACGTCAAGAAAATATAGACACCATTATACCACCATAAGAGGATACAAGGCAAGATGGATCCATGCTTACATGTTGTTTACACCAAATTTTGAGACTAAAATTTGAACACTACGCAGAAATCAAGACTCATCAGACCAAGCAACATTTTTCTGATCTTCTATTATCTACTTTTGGTGAGTTCATGTGAACTGTAGCTTCTGGTTCCTGTTCTTAGCTGACAGCAGCGGCACCTGGTGTGGTCTTTGCTCTAGCCCATCTACTTCAATGTTTGACAGGGCGTGCATTCAGAGATGCTCTTCTGTAAATCTCGGTTGTAACAAATTGTTATTTGAGTTACTGTTGCCTTCCTATCAGCTCAGATCGTTCTCTCTATTCTCCTCTGACATCAGCAAGGCATTTTCACCCAGAGAACTCCCACTTGCTGGATATTTTCAATTTTTAGATAGCCATAGTGATGCCTGTGTGGGAAAATCCCAGCAGATCAACAATTTTTGAAACACTCAGACCAGCCTAACTGGCAAAGTTGAACAAATGTACCTAATAAAGTGACTCTGAGCATATTCCACAGATGAGCATCCATATGTTGTATCTGAACTCATCTCGCAGCACATAAAATATAAGTTAGTCATTGTGGTTCTCATCCCTGACCAAAACATTTTTGTTTGATTAAATTGGAAGCTTAAGCAACAACTGTCCTTGTGACAGATGGCCATCTAGATCTGTAAAACAAAAAAGGTGAATGCTGTTGTGATTAAACTGTTTAAACCTACACTGTAAATACAATAATAGTTTGTTTCATATCTCCAAAACAAGTTCAGTTATTTATGAAAAGGGTTGCTAAACTGCAGCGTGTACTTCAGCATCTGCAACACTTAAATTCTTCATCAGCCTTGATTAAATAAGATCTAAAGTAACTGCTGGAAAGTTTTATGTGGACAGCCTGCACAGCATTTCAACTTTAGCTTTGCAATATTTCGTATTTTCCGTGTTTACTGAGTCAACGTTTTATTAAAAAAGTGGAATTACTCTGGTATTTTGCATAGTACTTTTAAAAATTACAGTTAACACTACAAAAAACATTCAACTATCAGCTGCTTTTCACAAAAATATCAGGATCTCTATCTTTTTTTAAAAAGAAAAAAGTCTTTGTCCATTTACGTTTACATGGCAACCAGATGTGTTACAGTTTGGTGTTGTACTGACCTGATCTTTAAACCCCAACAGGTTGACGTTAAAATACAAACCAATAAATATTATCAGCATACAAACAAGCTCTTTTGCTGACATCACATTTGCTGACAAACAAAAAAACCAAAGAAAAAAAAGAAACATCAGGAAAACAAAAAACGATTGCTTATTCTGGGCTTCAAATTCTCCTTCATGGCTCATGATGTATAAAAACTGACCAAACAGCAGGTTCACTCCTCCTCTTTTCACCGTGCATTAGTTTGTGTTTAATTGAGTGCTTAAGTTCTTGTACTGTTAATTATGAGACATCCACTCAATCTGATCCTTTGTAATCTGGGCAGTTCAGTTTGTCAAAATTAATCCACTAGTCCAGTTGTTCAATTGTTAAGATTAATTAGCACCACCTAGTGCCAGAACTGTCAGTGGTAGAAAACGGTGACCAAACTGCAATCATCTCACCAACAAAAGCAAAACAACATCTGCACCAAACTATAGCAGCTCATAAAATTTTGTAAATATTACTTTGGGCTAAATAGACAACATCAGCAAGTAAGTCAATGTATACAGAGCCTAGACCAACAATACAACAGCGAGAGGCTGTCTAGTAGTTTTTGGCAATTTAGTTAACTGTGCAAGAACTTGAACCACTCAATGTAAACTACAATCACCTATTGGAATGGCTGTTTACCCTCATGGTACATATTTCTAAATAAAGTGGCAGTTTATATATATAAAAAAACAGGTAAATCCTGCCCTCCATCATGTTACTCTGGTGGTGACTGTAGGTATGATTTCCTGTTTTTAGTCCCCATGAAGAGTATCTATGATGGACATCCATGGTGGGCCAGAATTGGACAAAAGTTGCATCTTCCATACGTCATTATTGTCGCCTCTTTTCACTGCATGGCAGTCTAATAAATCAAAAATGTTTATAGAAATAAAGTCTGTAAAAAATAAATAAATAAAATAAAATGACTTGATTTCCGTAGCCAGTGATGCGTTCTCGCTGAGTCTCTGGCTGTTCACATTATAATTCACACCTGGCACTCCTTGGGTGTCAAAATCGTGCCACAACTTTAACATCCAGACCCCCTGCACCACCTGCACCAGAACTCTGAGCCTGCTGTGGTCCCTGGTCCACCTGGATATGATGAACGCCATTGTTAAAGCTGGCACACAACAGATTGCTGGAATCACTCGGTGCCAACGAAACCAGTGGACCGGCACCTTCCAGAGACAGCGTCCCTAAACAAACTAAACAGAGGACAGGAGAGACAAGGTTGCAGCAAAGCCAGCACAGAGATAAAAAAGGCAGAGTGGTTTTTCATTATTTATTTTGTGTTGAAATGGTTTCATCAGTGAGTAGAGGTGTTACCTGCTGTATGTTGATCCCAGATTTTGACAGAGCTGTCATGGGAGGATGTTCCCACTCGAGCTGTGCCACCAGGATGCATGGGGAGAAACACACTGCAGGCTGTGGTTTGGAGGTGGCCTCTGTACTCCACAACTTTGCAGCCAGGCTGACGCAGGTCCCAGAGCTAGTAACCCACAGACACAAGTCCACCCATCACAAATCTCAGTGTTTTATGTTCTAAAAGCATCGGCAAAATCAGTGGAGTGTTTGAGATACTGTGAAAAAAATAATCTGATCCATTTTTCATGAGGGCAAAACCTCAACCTATATTACTTTGTATTATACTCACTCTAAATCTCTATATTAAATTGGAAGTTGGAAGTGAAGCCCGCAAGAAAATCAGTCAAAGACAACAAACACACAAAACAAATTGTGCTGCATCAGTTCATAATTTTAAACTGGCAGAGCAAAAGAAATTGTTCATTCCAATTAGTGTGTCTTTCACACCAACGTAATACAACCCAGACAATAAATAACCTAATGACAGCCTCAATCTACCCAATATCTGTGCATTTAGAGCTTTACAGACAACAACAAACACATATCTCCAGAGGTCTTACTGTGGCTTCACACCCCTGTCCTCCAAAGCCATTGCTACTGGACACCAAGTAGTTTCCATTTGGAGAGACATCACAGTGGGTCTGGATGTACTGCTTAGCTGGAAAAGTATTGGTCACCTGCCATACACGGCTGTCCCACACCCTGTATACATAAGCAAACCATTACTAAAGAAGGACATTTAACACACGTGTAAGAAAATGCTGTGTTTACACATGAGAGTGCATGTCCTTAGGGTCTTCTACTTTTCAGGGTGAATTTTCCAAATAAATCGCAACACATGCTGATTATCCCCAGAACACATCCTAAGTCTCTAAATGTCTTAACTGCATCAAATGCTTAGGGTTCAACATGATCAAGGGGTCATGGATGTGTTATCTAAGTGTTAGGCTCTGTAATCACTTTACTCTCCCAGGATCTTGAACAGTAAAAACTCCAAAAATGTTGGCTTTGGTTTAAAACATTTTCTAAATCCCTTGATTATACATTATATATGACTCACATTTATAGCCTTACTAAAATAAAAAAAACAAAACAAAAAAAAAAAAAACAAGCAGTATTGCTTTGTGTGAGTTTAGGTTCAATGCCGAGGCTTAATACTGTCTCTGGTGCTCTAATTGGCTGCTGCAGCTACGTTTTGGCTGACTTTATGTGGACAACAGCAGTAAGTCCTTCAGCATTAAATAACAGGATAACAAGGGTTGCATAAGTTCATATTAAGGTTTGTGTTACTGTCTGATTTGCTGTCTTGGTGTACTCACAATATTATCTTTTTTCTTCTATGGCATTTCAAAGGCAGAAAGCGTGTTAGCTCCCAAAGACACGAGGTATTTTTGAATTTCAGCAATAATTTAGAGATGGGGTCAGGTCACGGACAGGAAAAGTGCTACAAAGTAAAAACTAGGTGAACGGTTTAATTTCCCAATCCAAATTTTACCACCAAATGGGACTTGAACTCACCTTTGACTGATTGAACAGTCAGACATGATACTGACTTAGCAGAGAAAATAGGGAAGGCATAACTGAATCTATTTTTTGTGCCACATAATTCAATAATAAAAGCTGTAGATTGACATCAAGTATATCTTTTTCAGTGTTACCGAATGAGAAACATCCCACTCCTGCTATTAATTACACATAAAAAATCTGCACTCATTTGAGATTTAAACAAATCATCATATTTTACAGCACACAAAATTAATTTCCACTGAATTTCAATAATAATACAGCAAAAGAAAATCCTTCTGTGCCTTATAGTCTTATCCTCGGAGGTCTGGACAATAGAGGAGCTGGCTGGAACCCAGCATACATGAGTCACCTGGAAAGAGACACAGGAAAGTGGAAAAATCTACACCCTGCGGACAAAGGATCTAAAAGTCTGATTAAGTAGCTTGGTGATCTAATTATTTCTCTCATGTGCTCAGGTATTTATCTAAAGCAGCCCAGTATGCTTAGTACGCAGATGTGAACACATAAAAATATAATACTGTTACTCTTACCAGGTTTCTAGATATGTTGTGTCTCTGTTCACATTTTGCAGATTCTATATCCCACAGGCACATCCAGTTGTCACGAGAGCCAGTGCACAGCTTTCTTCCATCTACCGACCATAAAAGAAACACTTATATTTGGTGCAAATCGTTAACCTGAAATAGATGTTGGTGTGCAGCCAGAAGTGAAAATAAAAACTCTTACTTCCAATAAAATGAGAAAATCCGACATTCCAGGTAGTGCTAACTTTCTACTAATTAAGGCAAATTATTCAGTCAAGTTGAGAATAGCCATTTATCATACCACAGGACACGCAGAAGAAATACTTCAACTATTATAGCTGCTATATGAATATGGGTTCACTTCAGGGATATTTCATCTTTCAGTATGATTTGGTTTGCTAAGAAGTCACATTTCACACAACACACGCATGAAAGCTGTGGTCAAAAGTTTACATGGAAATGACTGTCATGGTAATTTTGGTCTTTTAATTATTCCAGGTTGAATCATTGTACAGCATACATGTTTAATGATTTTTATAAAACAAGCATTGGGTGCACAAGTTTGAACTTATTTTGGATTTTCTCTAATGCACACAGAGTCAAAGATACGAATACACCCCCACTAACATTTAGTTAAATGTCCCTTGGAAAGTGCACTTTGACCAGACACTTTTGGCAGCCATCAACAAGCTTCTGGCTGGATATTTGACCACTCGTCTCGGCAGAAATGGTAAAGTTCTTTGAAACTGGTTGATTTCCTGGCACAGACTCAGCTTTTAAGTGTAGTCCATAAATTTTCAATAGGGTTAAGTTCGTGAGGGCCATTCCAGAAGCTTAATGAGCCGTTCCCAAATAACAGCAGGTTCCAGGATCATCAGATCAACAATTATACATAAGTTACTAAGATGTATTACAACTTTACCATCGTCTAGAAGAAGACCCAGACTTTCAGCCTAAGATGAGAGGAATTTGGTTAGGATGTTTTGGAACACAATTTGGGTATCTCCAAATTCAAATTGCACCCAATTCTTTTTTAAAGTTAATAAAGATGTATATTGTACAATCACTCGACCCTGGAAAAACAGTTCATCAACAGATCATTAAAAGCCCAAACTTATCATGACATTGACGCCATGACTGTAAGTTTGACCAGACCTTTACAGATGAAATGTGCTTATTTTTGTTTATACATTTATAGTAAAAGTGTTCAAAAAGTGAACAACAGAAAAGACCAAAAACAATACTAAAACTGATAAAAATGTATCCAAAACTAAACATTTTCAAACAATAAAAACTAAACTGAAATGAGCTAATTCATTCTGCAAGTTACCTCTAATTAAACTGAACTGGTAACAAAAACTAGAGCTAATTAGGTTTTATTTTGTTTTTGTCTGTTTTGTTGTTGTTTTGTTGTTGTTGTTTTTTTTGTGAGGGGGGGGTTGCCTTTGTTTTTGTTTTAATTACACCAATTCTGCTTTTTATTTCATGCTTATGAAATGTCTTCTGAGGTACCTTTGTTTTTCTTGAATTGATTGTCTGCAACTGCAAAAAAAATACTTGGGGATAAATAAGAAGCTATCTGTACAAAGATATGACAGAATACACTAACTAATTGTGTTTTATCATGCACTTTAACATACTAGAAATCAGAGACTGGTACATTTACCTTAAGCAATATAACCTTTAAGACAACACTTAAAACATTTACTCACGTCTGAGGAGATTCATTGTGTGTGAGTGCCTGTGTGTATGTACCAGGACTGATAGCTAGTCCATTGACCACCAACTCATGCCCACAGAATTCCTGAATAGGTTCGTCTCCCTGGTTGAGGTCCCACATCAGTACAGTTTTGTCCCGTGAGGCACTAAAGATCCATGTACTACCTGGATAACAAATCACCTGGTAGAGGACAGAATTCACAGGAGATAAGAGGAGACTGGGGAACGTGAAATGTGTCACACGTTTAAGGCGTCATTCCTTTATCAGTTTGTGCGCACACGGTATTGATGTTACCTTGGTAACCTCTCGGTTGTGGCCCTGGAAAGACTGACACATCCGGCCTTGTTTCCAGTCATACACCACCACAGCCTACAGAGGTAGAGATGCTAATCACACCATGTTTAAGTGTAGTTTTCACAAAATCTATACCCTTAATTCATGGGTTTCTAATATAACCTGTATCATACCTTAGATCCAATATTGTGAGTCTTTTTTGAATTGGGCATTTTACTCTGTGAGCTCTATGATTTAAAATCACTTAAAACCATGATAAAGTTCAATTTGTGGCTTGAACATTTATAATATTTAAAGAGACTTAATAATCAGTACAACAGTTCAATTTTTGGCTTTACCTGGTCACTCCCGCCAGAAACACACAGGTCTGGACTGAGAGTGGTCACTGTGTTAATGGACCCATGATGTGCAGGCTCATACTGCACCACCTGACTGTCAAAGGTATTATCTGTCTTCTCTGCCTGAGATGCCCTGTACACACACACACACACACACACACATAAAAATACACACATACATAAAATTGCAAAAACTTTAATATGTAATAATATATATAATACAGACACACACACAGAGAGAGAGAGAAGGCCTAGCACAAGTCTCACCTGTAGAGCTCAGACCTCTTGCGGAACTTGCTCTGTAGTTTGCCCATGTCTGCCTAGGAACCTGCAGTCACACTGACACACACAGAGAAATGCCATCAAACTGAAAAATCACGCTTCATAACAACTAAACGCACATGTTGTGGTAGTAACGATGAGGGATAACTACTCGGACTTCACTACAACCCTACAGTTCACTTAGTGATTGTCTATCCCAGAGCAGTGCTTAATGCAATAGCTACATTAGGCACACACTTTCTGTGCTTCTCTTGCAGCTAAAAGAACAACAACAACTAACTACTTTGTCTGTTTTTAGTGAGTTAGAAGCCTTGTGTGACATTTTGGTGGAAATCATTCAGCAAACAGAATACAAACAGTACTTTCTCACACACGCACAGCTACGCCCCACCCTCGTTATCCCGGTGTACTCCACTCCACAAACAAGCGACAGGAAGGAGAGGGCTCAAATCCTATTACAGCGGCATCATTACTGTCACAAGGTATTAGTCACTGGAAAACACCTGCTAAGAACTTTGCTGGCGATCATTATGCAACGGTACTCGGTGGATTTTAACCGTAGTTAATAAAGCTGAAAAATGGATGATGACTCGCGCACACTTGTAGTGCACAGAAGCAGGGTTTCTTACCTGTCACTGGCAGGTGTCGTCGCTGGGTGATGCAGAGGCTGAGGAGCTAGCTTGCTAGCATGCTAACTAATCTTTATCTGTCATTCTAAGAAAGATCGATGCATTAGTGGCAGTAGAACATAGACGGGCACGCGTTAAAGCTTGGAAAAGTTGTTATTTTAACAAAAGCGAACCGTTTCCCACACACTGCCATGACAGACCGCTGTCCTAACTGCGTGGGAAAGTGCACAAAAGTGTCTTTTTAACTGCAAAACACCCATCCCTCCCTCCGTAGCGACCAGGGAGCGACGCTTTCTCGTAACCAGGCGAGGACGAGGTCACGTGAGAAACAGAAGGAAGTAACCGGAAACTTACAAAAATAAAAGCCTGTTCACTGTTTGTTTCTATAACTGGACAAACGTGAACACAAATGAACACAAAAAAACACAATTTTTTAGGAATGTTTGTTTTTTCAGGAGTAATCCAGGTGAATGTACTGGCTTTTGGGTATATTTCACCACAGGGTAGCTTACTAAAATCCTCTTTGTTCACTGCAGTGTATCCATTGCCCAAGCTCATCATGTGCACCAAAAAATGCAAAACACTGCCTAGAGGGAACATTTTCTTTTCCAAAACCAGGACTTAAACTACAGTGGTATAGACCTATGGTGGACCCTAATAATTTTATTTTCACATTAAAGCAAAAGCAAAGATGGCTTTTTTCTTATTCTTTTCCCCATGTATCCCCAGAGGCATTGGTTGAATTGCAAATCCTAAATGAAGATATTATAAAGTGTATATAACATACACTTAACTAGCGACAGCATACGACTCCTCTCAGTCCCCCCGCCCCCCCCCAAAAAAAAAAACAAAAAAAAAAACAAAAAAAACAAAAAAAGCAAAAAACAAAATTCCATCCAAAATACAAGTTTGCATGTTTTTAGTGGAGGAATTAACACTGGTGAAGCATTATGGTTTGGCAGCATGGAACATGGTTTGTTTTAAGTGAAATCTCCTCATTAAAATCAATTAAACTTGACAGGTTAGAAAGTCACTGACCTGTGGATGACTCTCCCTTTAGAGGGCCGGTTTGTAGACATTTATTATAGGCACAGGCTGAATAAACTCCCCAAGCTGCAAATCTGGGACACCTCAGACAGGTCTCTGGACACATAACATTAATTCTACTACTTGAAACAGTTCTCCTCTTTACATCTTTTATTCAGGTTCTTCTTCAGTCCTTTCTTTCCCAGTTGCAGTGAGAAAAGATAAGATCAGCGAGGCTTCATAAACTAGATTTGAACAAATACATCACATGCAATTAACCACTGAGTCACTGGCACGCCCCCATTTAAACGGTCTAAATAGGCCACTTAGTTAGGTTACAATCAACACTGCTCAATACCTATGTGAGATGACCTCAATTCTAACTTTTTTTGCTTGCAGCAAAAGGCTTAATTGTGTATAAATATAGTTACACTTTTACAATATAACAAATAATCCATGTTACTCCAATGTTTAAGAGTTTTCTAGTATGAATGTGTATATTTTTTCTCTTACTTTGTTCTCTAAAGAGCCATTATCTTTGTATATACGGAGATCACAACCAAACGTTGCTATTACATGTATTTTCATATTTAAAAAATGTTTCGAGGATTCCTTAGCTTCCTTAGAAATTCTTCCTTTGAAGTTCCTTAGCTCACATGTACTATAATTGCTTTAATGTGTTAGTGGAGTAAGGCAAAATTTTAAAAACGCATAGGGTGGCTTCACTTTGCTATAATCCCTAACTCAGACTTGATGGTGCAAGGCCCATTTGCTTCACCCATGTTACGCATTGCTGAAAGCATTAGGAGTGTACTGTACAGTTCTTTTTATGAGGCAGTTAAAAAGTCACAAAATCTCGGCAAAACGGCCACTCATGCTTTCCATTTTAAGGTTTTAGATAATGATAGTGGCATGTGACTACATGGCTCAAATTAAGAAGTAAAATGGAAACAATGCAGAAAAGAGATTTAGGCTCAAGATCTTGATCATTGTAATGCTTGAGACCTCAATTCTAAACCCATTCTCATAGGCAGAATAATAAAAAGTCTCCTGTATGCTCAGGAGCTACTTAAATGACAAAATTCAGTTACTGGAGATATCGTTCATTTATAGCATTGAGAGAATAGTTTTGTTGCTCAATAGTAAATGGACTGGTTCTTATAAAGCAGTTTTCTACTCTTTGTGAGCACACAAAGTGCTTTACACAACTCGCCTTATTCACCCATTCACACCCATTCATACAAGCACTTTTTCCTATGCTTTTTCTTTTTCTTTTCAATGTGACAGCTTTTGAAGGTGCTCCTGGTTTTGATGTCTAATTGCACATGATTCACATGTGTGCTTTTCATATGTCTTTACTAAATGCCAGCTGAATTTGTTTATTTACTTATGTTGTTTTTATTACAGCTTCTACTATCCTCTTGGCCAGGTCTCTCTTCAAAGAAAGATTAGAAAAAGGATATAACAAATGAAAATACAGAAAAAATAACACCTGCTGCATAACTCTCCAGATTGTTTGAGGTATATACAAGGGCTTGATTTAATATTAAAATTTGTTTGGTGATCTGAAAAACGCAAGTGTAACAAATATGCAAAGAAAAAAAAGAAATCAGGAAGGGATCCTTCATATTCAAAGTGGTGGACATGAAGGATCTAACATGTCGAAAAGCGCTATATAAATGCAATCCATTAAATACTGCAGACAGGCCTGGTTTCCTTTGAATTTAGTGAAGTTTTAGACTAAGATTGACACTATTGTTCTTAGCAAGGGATTAGACCTAGAATTGATATAATAATGGCTGTAGGTCAAGAGGTAGAGCTAATAATTGGAAGATTGGTGGTTCGATTCTAGGCTGCATGCCAAAGTATCCATGGGCATGACCAAGTTGTGTTCAATGGAGTGTGAAGTTACATTGAAAGCACTTGGAAGAAAAAAAAGGTTTTGTGTAAATGAGGAAATTTGTATTAAGTATTTTCAGCCCTCAAGTAGAGTATACTCTATGCTACAGTATGTATACAATATGTTTTTGATAGACTGTAAGTCAAAGCTTGGGAAAAAAGAAATGTACCACAATTACACCACACCACAAGAAGACAATATTGAACAAAACACAAATGTAACCCTCCAGTTGACTTAAAGGTTAGCTGGAGATCGCTCTAAAGCGTAGTGATGGTGTGACGGACCATTAGTTTTAGACAGGTATAAATATGTGAATAAAAACTGCATTTTAATGACGGTGTCAAAGAAGCTCATAAAGAGCAAAGAGTCTAACAGCTAAGTTAAGTTAACGCCTCAGTGCCTCGCCAAAAATAGCACAAAATGACCTTCAGAGTTTACTGCAGTGCCGTTTGATTGCATACTGTGTAACTATATTATGTCCACTGAAACACAATCAGAGTGTGCAAGGTTAACTTCCACTAGGCGCTCATCACGCAATCACTAAAACATAAACTGTACTTCCTATGGCTCTCCATAAGGACCTCCTCCCACCCAGTGAGAGCACACACACACACACACAAGAAAAAAGAAAAGAAAAAACAGGATTGAAATGGAAACTGTACAACAGAGATATGAAGTCCCAACATATCCCGTCATACGCATTTTCTATTCCACAGGTTGGTGTATAAATGACTTGTGTGGCGTTTGTTTGACGTGACACTCCCCCTTGGTCGATGGGAGGCCGACGTCACCCTGCCAGCGGAGGAGTGGATGGCCTGTGCAATAAAAATACATGAAGAGAATTGAGGAAAAGGAGAAGATTGGCCGGGGTAAAAGCAACAACACGGCTGTTATTCCTTTCTTTACGTTCCGCTCGTGAACCGTGGACTTGAGCTCCCTTCTGAGGCGCACTGGGATGTTTTTTCGCCTCTCTATCAAGAGCTCGGGCAGAAATGCTGTGTTATGTGCGGCTTTCTTGGCTTTTTGAGCGCACCGAGAGAGATAACTGTACTGTATCCCAGCCTAGCGGATTGGAGTGAAAGTCCGCCATATTCTGCCTTACCACGCCCGGGAGTCGAGCCATTGGAAAATAAACGGACAGCCTTATTCATGCGTTTTTCTTGTTGCCCTTATCCGCAGACGGTAACCTGAACGCGAGGGATTTCGTTTAATGAAAAATATCAACATTGACGACTTTGAAGAGAGGGTGGCCCGGCTCGGATGACAATGCTTAACGAGATCACACTGAGCAGTACGGAGGATGTGTCTTAAAAGGATCTGTTGATCATATTGAGACGGGAAAGCAGATTACACCTATTAAGATTGCACAGATATTCCACCGAAACCGCTTTGGACTGTTGTTTTGAAGCTGTCGGGAGGCCCCAGATAAGCGAAGCAGGGGGAGGGGGTGGGGGGGTCAATAATTTCTCAAATATCTAATTTTCCTTTCCACCACAATCTGTGCGCTGTTGGGACTCACTATAAGGGCGTCCACGCGTTATTTCACCACCAGTAGGCCTGTATGAGGACGTTATTTGGCATTCACAGGCCTGTTTTTTTTTTTTCTTTCTTTCTTTTCCTTTCTTTCCTTCTGCCCCTGAAATCTGGATGAATCACTAAGAGGGGAAAGGAGTGCGAGTTTTACAAAAGGAGAGAGAATGACCCTGGAATCCATAATGGCGTGTTGCCTCAGCGAGGAGGCGAAAGAAGCCAGGCGGATCAACGACGAGATCGAAAGGCAGCTCCGCCGGGATAAGAGGGACGCACGCCGGGAGCTGAAACTGTTGCTTCTCGGTAAGCTCGACGGGAAGAGCAATGCCAAGCCCGCATTCCTCTCTCACTAAAAATGCCTTTGTCGGCTGTAGGGAGTGGGGGTTAATGGGGTTTCCCCACCTGAGTGAAGTTTGGGTGGTAGGGTAGAACTATCTCGGTGTTATGAGTCGAGTGCACAGATTGGCAGGTCAGCAGAGGGAGGAGATGCTGCCCAGCAAGGCCTGCATGGCTTCCACTATATTAAAAAAACCACCTGATTTGAATAACTGTGACTGGCTAGTGTCGAGGAAACAAATGAGCGCTAGCTCTCCATTGACTCCTCCATGCTCTTTACAGGTTTGACAACAACCTGTGCAGCCAGATCTTAAGGAGCCCATCCAGGCGGTGTGCTTATAAGAGTGCGGCTGGGCCAAAGTCTGCGCTTTATTGGGCACAATCAAGACAGTTTTGCAGCTTAACACATAACCCTGGCAATCATTATATCCCAGATATCGATGTAGAGTGAAAGCTTGGCCACTTGATGTCCTATAATATGTGTAAACCTGTGTGTGATGGTATGCTCCTGCATATTATATTGTGGAATATTAAATTTCCAGACTAACAGCAGTATTCGGTGCAATACAGTGAGTAATGCATCGTGGTTTTAATAGTAACATTCTAAATTGTTATTTAAATTCTTTAAAAAAAAACCCTAAATAATGACATTCGTAACTGTCTTTGCAGTGTTTGGTTGTAAATGGGGGAGAAGGGGGCAGATCCTGTTAAGCAGCATTAGTCATACTGAAGAAATGTGAGGAAAACAAGTCATCTACTTACCATCCCGGTTTTAATTAGGTTTTCAACAAAAAGCCCATTAGATGTGATGACTGTGGTCCTGGTGAGTGGTGCCAGAAACCTCGCTTCCTGATCTGCTGCTCTCCTCACTTAGTTCCTTAGAAAATGCAAGAAGGCAATGGTCTAAAGTACATTTAGGCCCTTAGATCGCAACATTGCCTCCCGAGTGATGCTTAAGAGGGACTGGATGAGAGAAGTTTACACCTTTGGCTGCTGGTTAAAACAAAACAATGACATGAATCCTTCTTAAATGGATTTGAAGGAGCTCACTGCCACCACCCTTGTTAAATAACTGTGCTGCTGTTGCCCCTTAATCTCTCATAATACACCACAAGTTCATTGTGCAAATTCATAAGCAGTCAGTGACCTTAAACAACAAAGTGTGTGCTATTTGAGGGCAGCTGTTTCTAATAATCTTGTATTTATTTAATCTTTAGTCAGTAATGTGTGAAAATTTGTCAGCCCAAAGTGAAAGGGTAGGCTGTTGTATTTCAGAGGGATTTACTTTACTTTAAAAAGATATAAAGTGAAATGGAGCATGATTATATAGAGACAGGAAAACAAGAAACAGCAGCACAGATTTTAGACGGTAGTAAAGACTTTTTTCTGCTGTGTGGCTTTTTCCGGAGTTATAAGAAACATCTAAGGTTTGAGCATGGAGAGGCCGATTAGAGTATGAATAGGAAATGCGTTATGCTCAAGGCTAACCTAGGACAATAGACCTTATTAATCCTTGTAGAAAGTAGCGGCATTCATAAATACAATAGGCAGGCATATGCTTGAGCATCTAAAGCAATCCTGGATAAATTAACCATTTTATTTTTGGACCTGATTCAGTATATCAGCTCATATGCAGGGCTCTCAGTTCACAATGATTGTTTATTTATTTATTTATTTGCGTGTGTGTTAATGCACACAAATACCACTTCTATTACAAGTGGTCAAGTGAAACAGAGGAAGATGTGCATATGTGAAGATGTGTGCTCTATATGACTGTGTCACCACAGATGCTCTGTGAACTATTATACAGTGACAGGATACGGGTATTCAGTTTTTCAAGCTTGCTAATTGCTTAATTTCCCCGATGGATTTGACCACTAAACTCTCCAAGTCAAGTTCACTAGTTTTCAGGATGACCATCAGTGGGCTTTTCAGAAATCATCTTGGCTTTTAAAACATCACTTATAATCTTTCAAAACCACTAATTGCTTTGTGTCTACTGGGATCGTGTATGTTGAAACGCAGGCTACACAGCAAATGAGAAGATTGCAAGTTTTTAATCCATTCCTCAAGTATCTCATGTCCATTAAGAGCTAACCGGATAATGGGAATGTTCTGAAATTAACACTCATTTAACCTTATTGGATGACTGAGAATACATTAGCAGCAACAGTGTAGATGAGTTGATTCAGTGGGAGAAGGGCTTGATATGTTTCTCTTAAAAGCTGTCAAGTATAGATGTTGTTTAATGATAGGTCAAATACTGGAGAAACCGATGGTTTCTCTCATATAAGTGACTAATAAAGACTCTCTAGTTAACAAAACATTGATATATATATATATTGTGCCTGAATATTTCATCCATACATCTATCAATCAATTTATCCATATCCATTCCCTGCTGCTTATCTGGGTTCAGGTTATAGGAACAACTGTCTAAGCAGAGAAGTCCAGACCCTCTCTCCCTCCAACCGCTTCCTTCAGCTTAGCCTGGGGGACAGAGATATAATCTCTATGTCCCCCAGGCTGAGTTGCTCTGAAACCTCTCGGTAGTACGTGCCTGAAACACCATACTTAGGAAGCGCCGAGGAGGTAATTTAGTCAGATGCCCGAACCTCCTCAATTGGCTCCTTGTGGTGTGGAGGAGTACCGGTAGCAGCTCTACTACTCAACCTGTTCTGAATGACTGAGCTCCACATCTTTATCTAAGGAGAGCCCAGCTACTCTTTGGAGAAACCTAGTTTCTTCTGCTACCATCTCATCTACAGTCTCATTCTTTAGCTCATGACCGTAGGAGAGGGTAGAGACATAAATCAGCAGTTTTGCTTTCAAACTCAGCTCTCTCTTCACCACTACAGACTGTCACGGCATCCACATCGCTGCAGACATGACCCCAATCCGCATTTTAGTTTCCCCAATCAACTCTCGCCTCACTAGTGAACAAAATCCTGAGATACTTAAACTCATCCACTTTCCAGCAATTTGTCCCTGATTCAGAGTTGTCATTCTTTTCTGGTTGAGAACCATTGCATCGGACTTGGAAATGCTAATTCTCATTCCTGCTGCTTCACAAGATCTCATCTTTAAGCCACTCAAGCAGAAACTATCCATCACTTGACTATGCCTTGAAATTGTGTCTATAAAGGTTACAGTTAGTTACAAAAGTTAGAGTTATTGGCAAAGTCCAGCAGTCGACCGGGATGGAGTCCAGTTTATTAGCTGGTATTATACATCGAGTCTTTGCACTGCAACTGGTATTTTTCAAAATCTACAGTTTTTACTTTGACAGCAAATGGTTTCCATTTATGGCTTCTGTTGCACTTTTCACAGTTTCTCTACAAGTTGGAGAGTAGCTGGAGAGTATTTTTAGACAGGTCTGCCTTTTTATGCAAACTACAGGTAACCGCAGCAGTATACTACCAATCAAAGTAATCATGTTTTTACCAACTGGTTGGGGAGTACATGACCCATCTGTTCCCTAGAAAAAGGTGGGTCCTGTGAAAAAATGAGGGTCACTGTCTATTTCTAGATTCTAGGCCTGTAAGAGTGGGCCTTTTAGCAATCATTTAATCAGCGACTGCTATCAACCTCATGCAACCACTTTAAGCCACCTGATGAGTTCTCATTTTTTATCTTAATAACTATTAGTTGCCATGGACCAGTCTCTAAGCCTGTGTGACTAGGACCTTATTCACTTTAGCCTATATAGTCATCACAATTGTCATACAGCCAATATGGCTTACTAGTTAATGTCATGCTTAGTGGTCTTGGCTGTGTATACCTCAATAGTCAAAACGGGATTTAGTTTTGACTATTGCTAAAAATGTTTTGTTGAGTTCAGAGGAGAATGACCAGACTGTTTCAAACTGTTAAGAAGACAACAGAAACTTAAATAACCTCTCGGTACAACCAAGGTGTGCAGATGAGAATCATTGAATGGTCTACAACAGCAGAAGACCGCACCACGTGTCACTCCTGTCAGCAAAGAACAGAAAAGCCTATGATTCACATAGACTCACCAAAGCTGGTTAACAGAATATTGGAAAAACATTGCCTTGTCTGAGTGTTTTTCTGTTGCAACAGTCAGCTGTCAGTTAGAATTTGACTTTAACATGAACTTATGGATCCATCCTGCCTTGTATCAGGCTTGGTAGTGTAATGGTCTGGGTGATATTTTATTGGCATTGAACATGAATGAACTCACTGTATTCAAACGGTTTCTGTATCCCAATCCAATAGAACACCCTTTGGATGTGGTGGAAAAGGAGATTGAGATCATGGATATGCAGCTGACAAATCTCAGGTCAATAAGGACCAAAATCTCTGAGGAATGTTTCCATCACCTTGTTCATTCTATGTCAGGATAAGTTAAGGCAGTTCTGAAGGCAAAAGGGGGCCCAACCCAGTAGTAAAGACTTTAGCATCATTTTATGGAAGGGGGCAAGATTAGTGCCGCGCATTTAGCGTCTGATCCAGTATGAAATATGATCACAGTCTACTCTTTCGTTCTGTTATTGTTTTTAAATAATGGCCAGTTGGCCTTTGAACTGCTGGATATATCATGTCATCTTTTTTTTTTTAGCTTTGTACTCTATTAGATATTTTAGGAAATTGTCTTAATTGGCACATAAACTCTTGAATTATGGCAGGAGCAAAAACCTGTTTTGCGTTACATTGCTGGTTTAAGGTCAAAGACAAATTGTTATCAGCTCCTCCCAGAGTCCAAGTGGCCAAATTTGAAGAAACCCATTCAAAACTCTTGGGCTGTTGTGGGAATCTAGGCATATTTACTTTATCTAGAAAATAATTTGTAGATTAATAATAGATACCACTAATAATAGGCAATTCTTGTTTTATCATTGAGGTCTGAAGCGTCTGTTGACTCTGAAATGGGTTAAACATGACTAATTATTGGGCTTGTCTACATTTGCTAAATTAATTTAAAATTGCTCAATTACAAAAATGGCACGACCCAGCTCCAATCCTTAAGGGACCATTGAACCTAGTTTTTGGTGCTTGTCCCCCTTTACACACTTTCACATGCATGCCGAAAATTAATTTGTAGACAAGTGGGATGGACTCGAAACACAAGATGCCTTTACAACTTAGGTTATAGATTTACCTCAACAAACACAAAAGATATATTCTACAATGTCCATTTTGAACAAATAATTTTGAAAATCATTGCATCAGTGCTGGTGTGACTGGGTGAATGAGGCAATTTGCGTAAAGCGCTTTGAGTGCTCAGAGTAGAAAAGCTCTCTGTAAGAAATGGTCCGTTTACCATGTTGTGTCATGGCTATGACTGAACAAAGTCCAGCCCTACTTATAGCGACTCTTTCACCAGCACATGGTTGTTATTGTTAGAGGAATGCCTAAAGGTGGCTTATGTTTTGATTAACGTATCAATCAGTGTTTAAGTCATTTTTATTCATTTCAAAGTCATTGTTTAGCTTCCAGATTTTATGATAGTTGGGTCCACTTTTGGACAATTTTTCAAAATTTTGCCTCCAAAATTGATTTTTAAGTTAACGTGGATGTGATTGAAGGGCAAAATTTCTACTTGAGATCAAGCGACTGACTTGGCCATTGAAGAATATCCCATTTCTTTGCCTTGAGAAACCTTTGGGTTGCTTTTGCAGTATGTTTTGGGTTATTTTCCATTTGCACTGTGCCCGATCAGTATTGCACCATCTGATTGAATCTGAGGAGATAGTATAGCCCTGCACACTTCACATTTCATCCTGTTGCTTCTATCAGGAGTCTCAATAAATCAATAAATACTTGTGACAGAGTCAACAAAGTCTATTCAGTGAGGCAAAGACTTCAGTGAGACTGATTGTTCTTGAGTTAGTCAGAAGTTGTATCGTAATCAAGGAAAAAATGCAGTCATGCACTTTATTTGTTTTCTGTGGTCTTTCAGGTCTCTTGGTGTATCTGAGCTTGTCAGTGCACTCACTCATTTTAAGCATGTGCCGGGATTGTTGTCAACCTCTTATTGAGAATTACAGTAAATAGGTACCAAATGCAAGTTAAGCACTTGGAACCAACTCCAGATCTTTTTTACGCTTTTTGACTTAAAAGTATTTGCAATGCAAAAGTGCTGAAGAAATTGAGAATATGGTTTAATACGGCACCTTGATACACCCCAGCAGTTCTACTGAATTTGCCTTTCTATGGAGTGTTTTGGCTCTTTTCAGTCTCTGCCATTAACACCAAATTGATCCGACTCCTATAGGAGTGATTTTCTTTGGAACCGTTAAAATATAAATATATCTGTTTATTGTTCAAGAGTTTTAAATTCTCTTAATAAAGTAAGGTTTATTTTATGTACTTTCCTGTCATCCAGTTAAGATTGTTAAACACAGTGAAATCCCTGGTCTGCAGTGGTAGTCCTACTTACAGCAGTGGTCAGTTATGCACATGTATAACTGACCTTAGTCAGTCATAAGGAACTAAATAATGAACTAAATATTCACTTATCATTTCCTGAAAGTATTTACTCTCTTGCATTTAGTGTTAATGTATATTTTGAATACAAGATGCTGTTAAAATTAGGGAGCTTCTGTTATTTGGTTAGTCAAATAAATGAAATGTAAAAGCTCCTATCAAAGTAACTGAGAGGGAGAAGATTGAAATCCAAGTCTGTCACTCTTGTAACTGTACAACAGCTGAATAGTTTTCGCTTTCAAATTTAGGACCAAAGAGCGTCTGAGTTTTGTTAAACTCTCATTAGTAGCAAGGCTGAAAATCAAGGTCCAATAATCTATGCCGATGAGGAACAAATCGAAAGTATTTGTAAAAGTGAAACTGGCACTCAGCCTTCGTGTCTTAACTCTACTTAAGGTGCTGCTAAGAACTTGGAAGTGAGTGACTTTCTTTTTCACTCATAGAGTCAGTTTAAAATGAGGTACGTTCTTAAAATGTCTGCGCACTGCAGACAGTAATGGAGTTTGGCGAGTCTTGAAAGCACAAAGTTCAAGACGTCATTTGGCCAGTGAACAGGAGAACTTTTAATTATCCTTTTGATACACTTAACCCAAATAATAAGCACATCTTAAGTGTGAGTGCTGAGTATCTTCAAGTCAAGTTTTAAATGTCCAGGGTATTTAATAATTAAAGGAAAAGGAAGACTGAGCAGCTTGTTTTTTTTTTTCCTTTGGTCTTTTGTCATATTGTGCTTTTGCTTCTGAGTCAGACAACTTTCATAGAACCCGTGCCATGGCAGATGTAATGCTGATCCATAGACACCATTACAAACTTGGGTTAATCTGGGGTCGCTTCATCGATTGGAAACGTGACTCAGCAGCCACTAATGGCCAGAAGACAGTCATACAGAGCATATTTGCTGTCTCCCTATCTTTTTCAGTGCCTGTTATACTCATTGGTATAATGGAAAAGATCCATTAAGACAGAGATGCGGTCAAGCGATTATGATTTCTTTTCGAGTAATTGTGTACAAATCTATGAAGTAATGTGTGTAAAAATATAGCATTCTTGTAGGAGAGTACTTTTTTTCTGTGACAACCAGGATGATGTCATCGGCATCCATCCATTTTGCTACCACTCATATGGATCCAGCTAGGCATGCTAGGAAAAGCTGCCAAGACCTCACTACTCTCCACCACTAAAGTTCTTTGGGGGCTTTCCCATGCAGGCAGGCCGGGCAGGGTCTCCACCCAAAGCATCTTACCAAGGAGGTACTGAGAGTGTATACTAGACCAAGCCTGGCGATTGGGATCCTCACCCAGAGCATCCACTCTACCCACCTCAGACTCTGAGGTGCTAATTCTGTCACCCACTTCACTGGTGTTAGGAAAAAATGTTTTGAATGTATTATTTCTTAAAATTAGTTAAAGAATTACTACCCATTATTTAGGTTATTGTAATTGTTAACTCCCAGTCATTAACTGGAACAACAAGGTAAATAACACTATGCTGTTTGGGCAGCAAATACAAATCCAAGTCTAAATCATGAAGCATAGGCTTGTATGAGTTTTGCCTTTCACCCAATTACAGCTTAGATGGGCTTCAGCCTCCAGTTGTGACCCTGACCTGGATAAGCAGTTGAGAAAATGGATAAATGGACAGATGTGGTTTTCTTTGCTTTGTTTAGTGGAAAAGAAACCATATGCATTGTGGTATTCATCAAATTAAGTTGAATATGCATGGATACCTTTCCTCAAAGCGACATTTATTAATTTGGAGAATGATTGCTACCTCCCTGCAAGCTTCTATTGGACTACACTAGAAAGCCTGCTTTGGCTTCACTTTTGTTACAAAGAAGTGCAGCATATTCAGATATTCTATAAGAGAGACGCTCAGTTAATATGCACTGCAGCACACATGCAAAACATACATGTGCACTCCTTTCTCTTGAAGTTATCCAAGAGGTACTAGTCAAGACTGCTTCACTGGTCTGCCAAGATTCTCAATGAACCAAAGGGAAATCACACCCCCAGTTCTTCACACCCAAATAGTTCCTGTCACCGCTGAGAGGACAGAGATGTTGTTCTTGGTCTATCACCAGACTAAGCAAACAGGCTGGGAGGAAGAGTAACCAGCACATAATATCATATGTGTGAGTGCATGAGTGGATGCGTTCATATGTGTATGTCCGTGTGCATGTACTGTTCATCTGGGTGTATAAATGTTTATTCCAAGACAGGATGTTGTTGCAAAAAGCCACGATTCATCTTAGGATAGGAAATATCCCTATACACATATTTATGTTTGTAATTCTGCAAGAATCCCTTTCATTCACCATAGTTACTTTAATCAGCTTTTCATCATTAACAATGGACCCAATTACTGGGCAGTGTAAAAGGGGTTGCTAATAGCTTTGTACCCATAAGAAAATCATGGGTGGATACTGAACATGGACATTTGGCTTTGATATTAAGCAGTTTATAAACTACATAGTAAAAAGGTTTTACCATCTGGTTGTGTCCATATCAAAGTAGAGCAGTCAGTAGTTGGTAAACTTAAAGCAAATGAAGCAGGTTATCTCTTACTGTCTGCTATACTGGGAAAGAGGTAATTTCAGACAGTATCCGACTTGATTCCTCCAGCACTGTCTGAAGTTTGAGGACTGAGGACTCCTTAATATGCAACACGAGTATGGATATCGTCTTCAACCAGCAGTTTGTGTTGCTCCATGTCAGGCTGTCTCTGTTACAACTTTATAAAGTAATCCTGCCTGTTTGCTTGTTCAATCTTTGTCCGTGATGTGAAATATAATAATGCAGCTTGAATAAAAAAGGCTGTTAGACAGCGGCGCTTCGGCGTTTTTAAAAACGTTTTTATTTCTTACTGTGGGTGGATTGCTGTGGGGTACAGGTAATTATGGAATGTGAATGGAAGCGTGTAGTTTAAAAAAACGAATTTAATGCCAACATCACAAGTTTGTTTTTGTCATTTTCAATGAAAACAAATGCTACACTGCAGAAGTCTATATGGATTTTTTTTCTTTTCTTCTCTTGAAACGCTCTGACAGCCAAGTAAGGATCTTGCAGGGTCCCTTCTTTTTTTCTTTTTTTTGCTTTGGTTTATAGCAGCTAATTATGATCTGTACTTGGATTTCATCTCTGCCCCTATAAATGGGGCAAATGCAGTGCAATCAAATTTATTTTCTATCCATACAGCTATGGCAATCTCATGGTAAGGACGTTGTACAATCAGTGCCGCCTATGTTCTGTATTTAGACCACTGGCTGTGCAAGAAGCCTCCCCTGCAAGGTTTTAATGCCTTTTTCTCTAGTTAACAGCAGTGGATTAATTTTTAACAGTGAAAATAGTCTGAATGTCCATTTAAGAAGCATGACTGCCGACACAGGAGACGACACGCGTCGTCTGGTTAAATGACACTTTGCACAAACCTACTGTATAAATAAAGTCCGTGTTCCCTTTTCCTGTGTACTTTCTCAGGCACTGGGGAAAGTGGGAAGAGCACATTTATCAAACAGATGAGGATTATCCACGGAGCCGGTTACTCTGATGAGGACAAAAGGGGCTTCACCAAGCTGGTCTATCAGAACATCTTCACGTCCATGCAGGCCATGATCCGAGCCATGGAGACGCTCAAGATCCCCTACAAGTATGAGCACAACAAGGTAAATGGATTCTTTCACTCCAGCTTTTCACGTTCTCCAACTTAAATGGCAGTTGATGGTGTCAAACAATTAGAGAAAGAGAGAGAGTGAGACTCTACGATGTGTTACATTGTGCTTGAGTATTTTTAGAGTGCCGTCTATCTTATTTGTAACAGCCATCCATAATCATTTCCTGTCCTTTTATAGACTTCCTGTGTCCTTAAAACACTCAAGTACTCATCACGCCCTTTTGAGTATTTGTGTTTGCATATTTCCTTGAAATCCACACATGCATATGTGCACACCATCCCTGCTTCTACACTACTACCATACCCCACACTACTCGCTCAAATTTCACCTTGCTCTCTGTACTTAACACTTCAGCAGAGCCTCTTTGTTGTAGAGGAGTTACCCTGGTGTTCACAGCTTTGGGAACTGGTACAGGGAGTTTTTGCTCAAAGTTTCTTCCATGTGAAAGTGACAAATTAAAGGAAATGATGCTTAGGAGTCCACACCTTGGCACAGCTACTGTGGTCTTCAGTTTCTCTGTGTCAGACTACAGTCCAGGCTGATGTTTAATGAAAGCCTTTTTTAGAGATGTTGTGTTTGTTATGTCAGTGTTAAAATCAGGTGTTTTATTCATAATGCACAAAACCAAATGTGCACTTTAATGTGAGAGCATTTTTGGTCTGTCCCATTTTATCAGCGTTGTCATTTCCCTAAAATACATGTGCAAGTAGACCACGGGATCCCATTCATTCCATTAGAGGGGTGCAAAGTTGTTCCAATGCATTCTTTTTGGGAACCGCTTTAAGCGTTGCATAATTAATACTGATCTGGACAGCTTAGAACTTTTTGACTGATTGCACAGTTGCATCATTTATTTGTATTTTAAAGTGAGATGTGTTCACCCAGGTAAGAGGGTTGCACTACGTGTTGTTCAATTATGTTGGCGGTTTTCAAATAGCACGGAAATCTTCGAAAGTCTGAATAACAATGCTATTCTAAAGACATTAAATTCGCAGTGCAAAACAACACATCTTTTCCCCAGACATGCAGACTGTAACGAGCGAGGAGCCCAGCCACTGCTGTCGACCAAGCGCACATTATATGACAATCAGTGCAACCTGCGAGATTTAAAATGACATCGCAGCCGTGCATGTTTATGCAGATGTGGTGCACGGCTGTTTTCACTTCCCGTCTCGTGTGTGCATTTTCATGAGGAATGAAACTGATTGTGGTATATCAGTTATGCATTTTCACCATTATTTTGCCCACTTTAAACACTATAATTCAGAATATGCTGAATAAATATAATGCTTTTATGATCTATTTTTATGAAACTAAATGCAGGTGGGTTTCTGCTTCAAAATTTCTTCCTAAGCTTTTGGTTCATTGTACAGTTCTCATTCCAGTTTACCACCATGTCTTGCACACTGCACATCCGCCATCTAATTTATAGTAACAGTCAATTTGAGGTTGATGTAAAAGTCTTTTAGGACCTGTACTAAAGGGTAGAACTGACTGTCTAATGAAATCAGAGCTATGTGCACAATGGAACCGTGTAACCTGTCATAATTTGTACCCAACATCCCTCTACTCTCATATACATACGGGTAAAATGGGAAGTATTTTATCCTTGACAAAAGAATTGACTGACATCACAAGGGAAGTGAAAATGAAACCCATCAATTGTGTTTACAGTGTCTTTCTGGGCTTTTATAGTAAATGTCACTCTCACAGTCTTTCAGGCCCACCCTTTTAAATAGGCCTCAATCTTCAGACCCCAGTCTTCACATGTCCGATGTATGCACGTCTCAGTCATGTACTGTAACTCTGTCTCACACTAGGTGATCCACACTAAAAACAGAAACTGTGTTTGTGCTGGACTTCAAGGCTTGTAGTGGCAGGTTAAGAAAAAGGTCGTGCTGTGTCTGCATGTAGACGGTCACTGATTTGTAAAGGTTCAGCACGAGTGGTTAATCTGCTGGTAAAAAGACTTGTTCTGTGGCTTTATTTATGTTTTCAATCTGCCAGTTCTACAGTCAATCACACAATCGCTGTAAGCAAGGACACTATTTTCTGATTGTGTCCAAGTACTGTTTACCCTTATCTTCATGAGTATCACGTGCAGTTTATTGACAGGCATTCTTGTGTGTCTGCTACTGCACAAACTTTTTTTTTTTTTTTCACAATCAGGAATTCAGTCTTCAGTTAGAATGCACTGACTCATATCTGTGTCATCACAAAAGATTTACTCAGCCATATTAGATTTAGGAACTTGCTGAATGGTTTTATCCAAATAAATATGACAACTGCAAAGTTAAAAGTAAATCTATTCTTTACATCACTGGTGGGGCTAAAGCCACTGTAGACAATATAATTGATGAACATGTGTCCCACTTTGAAGCCTCTGGATGACCTTCTTTTGTAGTCTCCATTTGGTTTAGAAACTGAATTTTAAGGAGCGAGTCTGAAACTGACTGATTGTCAGTCATGAGTTGTTAGCCAGTGAGTATATCCCAGAAAATCCTTATTTCCAAAACACAATATGACCAAAATTTACAAAATGGACAAATTTTTTGATTTAATGTGACCTGAAATAAATGATTGCGGCTGTAAACCGGAAAAGTGCTTACAGAGTTCGAGTGGAGAGCTGTTCTTTATGAGACCAGAAAAGTATTTGCAATCACACGCCTCGCCCCCTGGTGGCCATTGAGAAAAATGCAGTTTTAAGGCACTACTGCTTTAATTGAGCTCCCTTGTTTAAAAGACGTCTAACCCCACTTCTTTTATGGAGGTTTTTGTCCATATTACATATGGAAAAACAATACAATTTAAATTTAGAAAAATGGATTCCTCCCATGTACCTCAGAGTGGTTTGTTCTGTTATTTTTACCCTGTTTACAGTTAGTAAAGTAAAAAAGGAAATGTGAGGCACTGATATTTACATTTACCACACAGTAAAATTAAACAAATTTAATATCTTGTA
This sequence comes from Aulonocara stuartgranti, assembly GCF_965226115.1. Taxonomy (NCBI): domain Eukaryota; kingdom Metazoa; phylum Chordata; class Actinopteri; order Cichliformes; family Cichlidae; genus Aulonocara; species Aulonocara stuartgranti. The sequence goes on from NC_138948.1 coordinate 18,057,822, forward strand.
TTACAAGCATTTATTAGCACATTGCATCACCATCTTGAGTGGGATCTGGCAACCTCCAGTTGCTTGAGGAAAATGTGCATCAAGTCCTAACTCACGTTGATGGAGGCAGAAGGTCTGTTCATCTTAAAATCTGAATAGTTTTTAAGTTTTTTGTTTCTGTATTTCACTTATGATTGAATTTTCAGATTCAATGCCTCCCCATTTCACACTTATGGAAGCACCCATGCATGACATACACAATGCAAACATTACGTATCCGTCCTAATCATCAGGAGTAGCTGTGCTGCACTGTTGCTCAACACTTCAACATTCAGTCACGTGTTGATCTCTTGCCATAGGACACAACTCTGCTGTGGGAATCTGGGCCCACAAAACTTTCCGCTTAATAGGCCCAGTGGGATTTGTGCTTCAGATATTAGGTCCATGCTGAGCCCCGGGGTGCTAAGAAATTTCTGCATATAGAATAAGCGAGTGAGAGCAGAAAATACACCAGTGATAATTAGGACTGTGTAACCTGTGCAGTGATTAATTTGTGTGTCTCTGTGTGTATGTGTGAGAGATACTGAATGCTTGATAAAGTTTTGATAAGTTAAGTTTCTGTTTTCCACCAGGCTCACGCCAACATAGTGAGAGAGGTAGATGTAGAGAAGATCAACAAGCTTGAGAATCCCTACGTCGATGCAATCAAGAGCTTATGGAACGACCCGGGCATCCAGGAGTGTTACGATCGAAGGCGGGAATACCAGCTCTCGGACTCTACTAAATAGTGAGTACAGCCGACAGCCGTTCAGGAAACGGGCGTCAAACTGTTCAACAGATTTCTAAAAGATCTCAGGAAAGAGATTTCTAGTGTCTGTGAGGTGCTGGATTGTTTTTACTGCCTGCCTCCTCAGTTACCTGAACGCACTGGATCGGATCGCTGAGCCAGCCTACCTTCCCACCCAGCAGGATGTGTTGAGGGTTCGAGTTCCAACCACAGGCATTATTGAATACCCATTTGACCTGCAGAGTGTCATATTCAGGTGAGATCTGATTGTTATTTAAAAAGTGAAAATGCAGTGCTGTGTCATTATGTATAACAAAAGCACAACCACTGTTCACTGAAATGGTGTTGTGTGACTTTGTTAGAATATCTTAATAACTTGATGGAGCTATCAGCTGACCTCAGGAAAGGAAATGAAAGTAAACAAAGTGTTTTCGAGATGGGCTCTCAATGCAGCGAGAATACATGAGTGCACTCACTCTGTGAGAGTTTGAAGATGCTCAAGTAACCTGTGGACTCTACTGCCTTTAGAAAGAGGTGCACATCATCTGATGGTTATACTTACAAGTAAGACTGGGGATTAATATTTTATATGCAAGGAGTTAGATAAGCTTATAAAATATTTAAAAAGAATATTGTGCTTTGTTAATGCAGGTATTAAACTATACTCGATACGTAATGGACTCGCAGATTCGCCTTTTAAGTTTATCAGATGTTTTCCTGATTATTTTATGTTAATAATCTGATTGAAATCCACTGAATATCTGATTCAGAAGTGGTCAATGGCATCATCACATTTGATTTGTCTTGGGCTTTCCCTTTATTAAACAACCTGCATCAAGGGGATTAAGTCAAAAGGACAACCACACAGACACTCCCTGTGCTTACGGTGACGTTGTTCTCTCTCCTGCCATGGCAGGATGGTGGATGTCGGAGGTCAGAGGTCAGAGAGGAGGAAGTGGATCCACTGCTTTGAGAACGTCACGTCAATCATGTTCTTGGTAGCCCTCAGCGAGTACGACCAAGTTTTGGTGGAGTCGGATAACGAGGTGATTTGTCCTTTTATTTTATTTTTTTAGAAAGACCAAGAGAAATTTCACCAAACTACCGAGAGATTAAATGGTTTAAAGGATGCTCTCATAAATTCCCATTTGAAAATCCTTATTTCATGTGACATAGGAGATTAGTTGTTTGTAAAGATAAAAGCTTTCCCTATTTAAAACAATGGAAATCAGGTTCTCGGGCTGCTCGGTGGTGCTCCAGCTCTTTTTCCCTTGTAAATGATCAGCCAGCTGTTTTGAATGCCGCCTAAGGCCACGTCTCTTTCTTAAGAGGAATCGATGTGTCAGGGTTTTTTTTAAGTGTATTAATGAGCAGGTGTGCGTTCATATGTGTGTTGCTGTTTTGTTTTTTTTCTCGCGCCCATCTGTTTTCCTCCTTTTTTTTTGCCTGCATATTGTGAAAGTAGAAGACTGACCAGCTTCACGACCTTTATAATCCAATAGCATTAGATAGTTTTTATTATATAATATAAAATAAGGCATTCTGCTTTGTGCTTTTGATAAACAGCAGCACTGAGAGGTGTAAGACTCGCTATGAGAAGGGTTGCTTGAAATGAAGCGCGAGGGAGAAATTAAAAACATGATTGCCCTACTCTCATCTTTACTGCTCTCCCTCTGGTGCCGTGAAACGGTTATTAAAATCTGCACTTAATCAGGTTGAAGGACTGGTTTTTAATTAAGAGACTAACTATCTCTCTGTTTTCTTTCTTTATTTCTGTCCTTCTGCCCCCTCCCATTCACATATACTCTGTGTAGAACCGGATGGAGGAGAGTAAAGCTCTGTTTAGGACAATAATCACATACCCCTGGTTCCAAAACTCCTCAGTCATTCTGTTCCTCAACAAGAAGGACCTGTTGGAGGAGAAGATTATGTACTCTCATCTGGTTGACTACTTCCCAGAGTATGATGGTGAGTGTTGAATGATTGAAGAGTGCTCGTACCAAAACACTGACAGAGCTTACACGAAGCCCCAAAATCAAGACTGTCGAGGTGTTTTTGAGTAAAGACGTCATGTTTTGTTTAACTCTGAAACATGTTCACAGATCACCTGCTGTGCCATTATTTTTGTTAGGCTTCAGTCACGCAGCAACTTCCAGTCAGGATGGAAAGATGTGAAGTCCCCGACTGGATGGTGAGAAGTGGCGGAGGTAGCTAGGGGCCCTGTTGATTGTGTCGGTCAATAACAGATGTTCGTAGATGTAGAAACACTTGCAGAGCGGTCGTAAAACTTGGAAACAAGTGTGATTCAAACTGGGAATAGAGGCTGTTAGTCTCCAAAGTAAAAGTGCCTCATCACTGCAACCAACTTGCTTTCAGACTTTTACTTTGAAGGCAAACAGTCTTGATTTCCTGTCTGAGCTGTGCTCATAGTTTCAGTATCACTCAGCAAGTAAATGCCAAGCTTTTGCAGATAAGTCGGCGTCCTCTATGAATACTACGGACGGCCGTGGAAACCTGCAAAGCAATGACAAGGTTTTCGGTATAACATCTACACCTCATTACGACCGTTTTCACCTAGCCACTGCTAGTAACTGCTCACCACCCAGTGACCGGTGGTTGTCAAGGGGGGTCATTGACAGCTCTCCATGCCAGTGTGACTGGGGGTCCATTAGAACTAGTTTGTAGAGCTGACAGGTTAACCATGGCAGGAAATTTCTGCTTACAGTATAATATCTGATACACAGCTTTTAATGTATCAGAGTAATCTCTGCTATTTTTGTCTTTTTTTTTATTTTATTACACATATTTGATTTAAGGAAATAAATGCCGAAAAAATATTTCAAACTCGATATCAAGTGATGCAGATTTCAAGTGCTTTAAAGTGGCCCTTTTGTGCTAATGACAAGGTCATAATTTTATTTCTGGAGTGCACTAGAACAGATTTAATATGTAATTCTTGCTCCACGTTAGTTCCTGTCTATTTAAAGGCCAGCTATGATTGGTCACAATGACAAAAGCATTGAGTGTTTCTCACGTACTGCATCATTGGTGCTATTTCTAACTCTGTATCTGGAAGATCGTTCTAACTGTAAATGGAACTTTGAGCACGAACATTTGTAAATGGGGATTTTTAACAGATTACAACGTCTTGGATCAAATATAAGACTTCAAGCAGTGCGGAGAGTTGATGGAAAAATGCCTTCAGCGTGACAGCTTGTTTACATTAGTCATACATAATTTGACAGCATTACAGCAAACAGTGTACTACGCTACCACATTTGCCATGCACTGTGCACCATGGACTAATTGTATCGGTATTTTACTGTTGTGGGGACATGATAAAAGTACATAAAGAAAGTGTTACAGCATTCATAGCTTTGGTATTTTAAAGTGTGCAGCTTTAGAAAGAAAAGAAAATGATGTTAGACTGAAGCTTAACTGGTTGCCCCATGATATTCTCTTTCTTATGTATATCTGTTAGTTTTGGGTGAGCCAAATAATTAAGCCACAGAAGAGAGGTGTTGACTATAAGTGAAGCATTCCGTGCAAACATTTCTTCTGGGAAAATGTAACAGTATTTGCTTTGAATTTTGCCCTTTGTAGTTTTTTGCACCAGAAACTTACTTATAAGATCAGTAATTTGCGCTCCTGCCATTGACTCAGCATCACTCACATACATGTAGAGCTTAAAAAAAACAAAGTGTACCAATTAACACATAATGTGAAATGTGCACAGGTAGACATTTGAGGGCACGTCGCTATACTGCAGTGAGTAAAGTTTTCTAAGTACTACCTGAAGCTCCACAATGTTTTTAGCTTGAGCTCTAGGGCAAATAAAAATCTTCGGCTGGCAGACCTGAGATACAGTCGTGGTGCGTAAATTGGAATGATCCGACAAGTATGGCAGGGAAAAACCATGAAAAAAAACAAAACATGGAGGATCTCTACACTGATATTATGAATGATAAACAAGCTGTAGTAATTTATAGCTGTGCATATATACTGATCCACGATATTCCCCCATGCAGGTCCGCAGAGGGATGCCCAAGCAGGGCGAGAGTTTATCCTCAAGATGTTTGTGGACCTGAATCCAGACAGCGACAAGATCATCTACTCTCACTTCACCTGCGCCACTGACACAGAGAACATCCGTTTCGTCTTTGCAGCCGTCAAAGACACCATCCTGCAGCTCAACCTAAAGGAGTACAACCTGGTGTAGAGCAGGGAAGAGCAGGGTGTTCCGACTGCAGGCCCTCAGCACACACTGACTGACGCAATCTGTGAAAAGATAGATCATATATACACACACACATTTAAAAAAGAAAATATAATGGTTGCATAATACTAATTTATTTGCTGTCTGCTGATCTCTTGACTCCTCGAGGGGTGAGCGAAGTAAATGTTATCTTGCTATTTAAGAAGTGATGAAAAAGTGGGGACAGGATATTCGCGAGGGTTGGGTGGAAGGCGCTCAAATGAATGCAGTGTGTTTCTGTCCCTCCTGCCTTTTTTATAAAAAAAAAGAAGAGAAAAAAAGTTTGAATTCCTTTTTTTAGCCTTCTTCCTTACCTGTTGTTTCATTCTGAAGCTTCATCACGGGCGTTTACCTGTTTGCCCAGCAGGGAGTGATGAGTTAGATGGCTTCATTTTTTAATTTATTTTTTTAATCTGATAGACTGATTGGCAAGTCTTTTGATGAGTAGGCAGAATTTGTGATCTCTTTTCAAATGATTTAAGATTCATTTAATATATGCGAGTGGCTTAGATCTTTATTAATCTTACTTTGCATTGGCTTTTGGTGCCATTCAGTGAGTCGAGCATGTGTTTGGAGGGAACAACCCAAGTCGTGTGTCAAGTGACGGTCGTGTCATGGGTTTTCAGCTGTCGATAGAACCGTTCAGTTGAGAAATGTGAGTGAAAAAGGCTTTGAAAATTAAAAAAAAAAGAAGGAAAAAAAGCTTTGAGCAACAAAGTGGGGAAGCACACAGGGACTTCTGCTTTGTCGTGTAAAGATGAACCATGGCAGCGGTCACTTTACACAAACTGAAGGGAGCCGAGGAGGTAATAATTTATCAGACGATATGTTTAAATGATTATGTTCAACTGTGCCACATTAACGCTTTTTATTATGGTAACATGTATATTTATTACCAAATGCCAAAAAAAAGAGTGAATGAGTGAGAGGGACAGAGGCCCAGACTCCACAGCTGTTCACTGAAATGAAAAGTGTTGCAGACAGGAAAGAGCAGGGCTAACAAACACTGACTCTACCGACCCGACGTATCGACCCTGGAGGTTTTCTTTTCTTTCTTTCTTTTAAAATACATTTATTTCATATTTTTTTGAAGTGTTCAACACAATCTGCGGTATTCTTCCCACCCCCGACACACCGACCCAGCATGGACTGACCTGAGCTACAGCGAGCTCGTGGGTTCTGAAAGAAGGGGCAGCTACACCGGCGCAGCTAAACCCGGCGCGTTGAACTGCCTAAAATTATCCAATCACAACCTTGCGCCGTGGGCTGCAGGCCCCTCCCTCCAAGCCCGCGCCAGCCTGCAGACTTATCGAGTCGCATTTTAGCTGTATCTTTGTAATTGTCCAATCACAGCCCGGCTGTCTTGACTGTTGTAGTTGAATAGCAGTGGAGAGTAAATCTGGCTAGTTCCTGTGTGAAAGGTAAAGTCTCGACGTTCAGTTGTACCAAAGTGAGTCCTTCTTGTTTCTAATTGGCATTTCTGATTTGCAATCCTTCATTCCCCGACTTACTTTGAGTACTTTTTTTATTTTTATTTCTTTCGTAACACTTCCCTAGATTATAAGCCTGTAATTAACATTTATTGAGGCATAGTGCAATTATGAATGCTATAATCATTGTACATACATCTCTCTCTATATATATTGCAGCATCTTTGTTGGCTTTTTAATCATTACTTTTTTTGTTGTTGTTTTTATTTGTTTTGTTTGTTTGTTTTTTGGCAGATTGAATGTGCGGTATTGAAAATATGTATCTATGTAATTGTATTGTATGTCTAATGGCTAATTCGTTTTTGGAAGGAAAACAAAGTTCTTTACATGTTTGTTTTGATTGTTTTTTGTAAGAGGAGAATGTAAATTTTGTGTTATGGCAGTTTGATTTCTCAGCGACGAAACATCGTTCAGCTTCAGAACTGCAAAAAGAGGAATATTATTATCCGAGAACAGATCAATTGGTGTGCCAGTACTAGCAGTTTTGTTAAATTGATTTTTATATGGGAAAAACACACAAAAAACCCCAACTGCAAACTGAATCTAATCTACAGGGCTAATTGTAATAGTTTAGTTCTTAACTGGCTTCAGGAACAGAGCGCTCGTCACATACGTGTAATGACGTCTTCTCTCGCCCATGTCTTTTACGTTTCGTTTCTTTTCACCGCTTTTCAACCAGTATTGATTAACAAGCCTTGCACTTCCTGCACACTTCTCATCCCCACTTCCACTTCCACCACCACCAAAACCAACCTGCCTCCATTTGTAGCCAAACTGTTTTGTAGTGCAGGAGCAGGAGGTGCGGGCAGGCAATCTGTCGCTTTGTGTCTGATTTTTTGATAAGAAAAAAAAAACTGTTACGAAGTTGTAATTATCTTTTTGTTTATGTTAATGGGAATGCCAACATGTTGTTGTTGTTGTTGTTGTTTTTCCCCTATTCTCCCAGATACTGTTAAAAACTCAGTACTAAGTCCGTGTACACAAAAGTGCAAGAAATGACTTAACCAGTTGGCCTGATTAGCAAGGTGCTTTGTTTCATTTTTACTTGTATTATTATTAATTTTTTTTTACTTCATTTCCACCTTTGATTGCCACAGTTTCACCAGAATGTACAGTATTATTTTAGACTTTATTTATGAAACGACAGCATAAGAGAAAAATACAGTTCATGTGTACATATTGCCTTACTGAATAAGCTGTGCCTCTGACGTCCCATGTGAGGCACCTGTGTTTTTTCGAGAAGTAAAGCTAGTGCAGCCGATATTGTCCTGTTGTGCAGCTGGAGGATTGTTCGGGGTGTTTTTTTTTTTTTGGCTCGGTGGTCTTTTCCACCGTCACTCTGTGCTGAAAAGAAACAGCTTTGAAGTGTAGCTCTCATGTAGCTAATGTCACATAAATACATGATATTTTAAGCACATTGTGACTGAGTTGTAATCAGAACACGCTTTCTGTTGATTTCATGATGTTGTCACATCAGATTCTTGTCTTAAAACCCACAGCAGGGTGCGTCTTAAGGCACTGAGCTGCCAGATTAAAGCAGCATTTGCTCCTACGCATCAGGATGTGTAGAATGTGCTTGAAAAGGTGTCACAATCTGGACTCAACCGACCGGCGGCCACCTGCTGGGTGTTGTGTTTTTTTTCCACATTTGGCTGTGTTTTGGCGTCTGCCAGCCACTCTGGCAGGTTACCAGCCCTCGTTTGGAGGTCCTGTTGTTTTCAGGTATTTCAGCTGGCTGGTGAAATTCATACATGGATGGTTGAGTTTGGCAGGTGACAAGTTAATTTTCAGTCCAGTCCTCGGTGTACTTGAATTCAGTGAAGATCTTACAGTAACCACTTATCAACAGCCAGGCCTAACAGGACTGATATTTGGGGCCAGTTTGTGTCAGATGTTGCCAGGGATGAATGTTTTGAAGCTGAACCAAGATTTCAGCTTCATCAGTGCTAATGATCTTCAATTATAGATTTGCAGTGATATCTGATTTTGTTTCCCTGCTGTCAAAAGGTGGCTGTTCACACAAACCCTGCTACTTAAAGGGACAATCCTTGCTTCAAAAATAAACTAAAATAAATAAAAATAAACCACATTTTGCTTTCAGCATACAGAACAGCAACTGCACGCTTATGCGAGCCTTAAAAAAGGATCTCGGATCAGCTGAGATTTCAGCTGATCCGAGATCTCACGTTAACGTTTAGATTTTGTCAGACAGTGAATAAGAAATATATCTCAACTTGCAGAAATGCACATTATGGGCTTTGTCATAAATGTGAGCCACGCAGGACTTGTTTCCAAGCTTTGCGAGGGTTGGCGCTCCTGTCATTGTTTGGAGTGAGCACACGTGAGCTATGCTGAGCCTGGATTTTCCCCTTTAAGAGAGCCAAGACTCCAGCTGACGTTGACATGGTGACACACATTGTCGGCCACCTCCGCTGCTGTTCAGAGTTCATGCAGTATGTTCAAGAGCAGTCCAGTGTTGTGTACAGTACACTGAGAACTACATGGTGGGAGGTGGGAGTGAGAGTGGGGGAAAGCAACCCATAAACTCTTCTTTTACTGAAGTGTCAGACACATCATTTTTATTGCTTTCAGCTCTGTTTTTTTTCTTTTGGGTTTATTTGCATCCAAATCCTTTAATATATGAAGTTTGATGACCATTTTTGAAATAGTGTTATGATGATCTCCAATCATAATTGTGTAAAATTGTTTCCTGTATTCATAAATTCGCACTCCTTCAACTTGTTTCTGAATGAAGCAACATATTTCTTTTCAACTCTTGTCGACTGTGATTTTTAAAAACCTTTTTCCTGTGATCACCTCTACACTGTAGTTTCATTTCGATGTTTTTGAATACGTTTGATCAGGTCACCCGAGTGGTTTTGAATTTTAAATACAGTTTGTATTACAAACTTCTGCAAGCACCAAGAGCGTAGTTTAAGTGAATCTTGTAAAGTAGAACTAAACCCTACAAAGGCCAGTTTAATGGACCGAAGATACTGTAAGCCTCACCACTGAAAGGATGAAATATGAGGTCTTTTTCTCTGTCAGATGGTTAAAAAAGATAGACGGGGAGAAAAAATCAGATGTGGTCTTAATTCACAATCTTCATTTTAAATGGGAGCGAAAACTTTGTTCTAAACTGTTCCCACTACATGCTCAGCTTTGATGATAAATGGAGAGTAAACTGCCTGAAGACTGCTTGTGATTTTTTTTATTTTTTATCTAACACTAATTTACAACTTTAGTTGTTTAGTTTTCAACTTTTTCTGAGAAAAAGAAAAGGGTTGGTTAAGTTCAGGGTAATGTTTTCAGAGAATGCTGTTTTATGATTATTAATTATAATCTGGGGCCATCGTGGCTCCACGTGTGTGTGTGTGTGTGTGTGTGTGTGTGTGAGAGAGAGAGTGAATGAATAGTGGAATTGTAAAGTGCTTTGAGGGTCCCGAAAAGTGCTATATAAATACAATCTATTATTATTATTATTATTATTAATATTAATGAGACCCAAAGAGCGAGAAGTGTTTACTGGCTCTGTTTCGGGGAGAAACTTGCTTCTTTTAAAAGCACCACTTGAAGGGTAGAACACACTTATTTAACTTCATATCCACAGTCTTAGTACTTCTTTCTTTGTGAACTGGAAAAAGTTTTCCAGAGATCTTAAAGTAAAAAAAAAAATCCTCATATTTTAATTAGTCGTTATATATGTGAACTTTTCGCTACTTGTGATCATTCGACATATATACTGCCACCACTGACTGCTTATACTGTGGATAAATGCTGTGATTACCTCGCTTATATTCTCAAAAACCCTGCTGCAAGATCACAAAACGGGTGCAAAACACTCATTCCTTCACTGTTGGCCTTCCCGCCCTCTAGCGGGCGTGAAGGCCAGCCAGAGGGGCCCTCCCTCCTCCCTGCTGCCGAACTGCTAAATGCGTTTCCTGTCCCTGGATCTCATGAATTACGAGTGTGATATTATAGAAACTTCCAAGGAAAGCGAGCACAGCGTGGAGCACTTCTAAGAATGAGCCATGGCACTCCATGTCCGATTAAAACTCATCTACAGGTGAATTCCTCATCGCTCACCGTTTCCACAGGTTGTGGCAGCGAACTTCCCATTTTATCCTTTTCTATTTGTAGCCGGTGCCACGCCCTCCCGATTCGTCAGGATAAAGCTGAAGTGTCGTCCAGGTAGAGTATAACTGCAGCACTTTGTCCAATAGGAACAGCTCGTGGTGCACCTTGTTGTACACCTCGATGCTTAAGTAAAACAGAGAGAGAGCTTTGGACTTATCCCTGAAATCTAGCACTTTATATTTTAGCAGCAAACTTTTCTGTTTCTGTGGAAGTCAAAGGCGCAGTTTTGAAGATGCTCTGTGCCTTTTTGCGTCTGAAGTTGTGAAGTGCAAGAGGGGGCAAAGGAGCATTTTTTTTTAACACGTCTGAGTTTCCTTTTTCTTTTTTTTCTGTCTTTAATCAAAGCCTGCGACATTTTTACAGCCGAGTGGTCGTTGGAGAGCAACCTGGTGACTTTCAGCGATGGCTGGATGCTGTGTTTCAGCGGAGGACAGAGAGAACCAGAGGATCAACGAGGAGATTGAGAAGCAGCTGCGGAAGGACAAGAAGGACTCTCGCAGGGAGCTCAAGTTGCTGCTTTTAGGTGAGCATCACTAACCTGAACACCAGCTCGGAGGGTAACTGACTTCACGGAGTCCTCCTCATTCTCCTCATGCTCTCAAATACCATGCTGTAAATCATTCAAAGGTTTGATCTTGATTGTAGTCATAGATGTTCTTTTCCGGGCAAACGAAAAGCTTTAAAACATTTGCTCTTAAAGTTGTTCCTCTAGCGGAAGGATCCAGGCGTTTTCATTTTCAGTTGTGGGGGATTTTGGAGACGGCTCGGCAATTGCCATTTCACCGCTTCCTGGCCACACCTGGCCACGGGTATCATGGCAGGTGGGACAGAGCTCTGACGCCTGTCGACTAGTATTCATTTAGTCATATGTAAGAAGAATGCACACTTTAGAAGGGAAAGGAGTGGGTATTATATCCAGCACGCTACATTTTGTCATTGCCACGTGTGTCTACATGAGAGGATTCAAGTCATGAGCAGCGTTTCACAGTTGAGGCGCACTGGCTTTCCGAGAACATCCAGGGTATGCGCAGCCGCGCGCCATGGCGCTGCCATTGATTTTACGCGTGGTCGGGGGTTTGAATCCTTGAGTACTTTTTGTCTGCTGGGGTTGCTAAGTTTCCACCTGGCCACAGAAATGCCGAAAATGGACACACACAGACAGACAGACAGGGAGAAAACGGATCGTTCAAAATGATATCCGTTTCTTTCCTTTACAACACTTTTACACAGTCCTGTTCGTGATGACCTGTGGAAAGCGTTAAGGCGTGGTAATAGAGCCTTAACCTCACCCCACACACACACACACACACTCTTCCTGAATATAGGGGGGTTGCCCTGTTCTAGGGTTATATAAGTTTATGGAAGCGGCTTCCCGATCCAGAGGAAACTTGCTGAACATGTATCAGGCGCATTTTACTGCAGCAGTGTGGGAGCACTTCAGGAACGCAGTCGCCATCCACGCCTCGGTCAGTGGTGTGTTTGAAAGCCATAACTAGCTGCTGCGGGCGCATTTCATGCAAACGTCATGCAAATGCATCACGGAGCACGAGCTATTGGTTTTTACCAACTGTTCTTTTAGCAGATCATTTCACTCAAAACACAGCGTTATGTTTCTGCCTGCAAGCCAACATTCATTTGCTTTAAAAGAAAACCATTTTCTCAGCTCACTGAAGGCTGTTACAGACAGCTGGACTGCAGCAGTTTTGTTTAACACATCACAAAGGTAGTTGAGAGAAGTCAAAAAGTGGAGTGAAACAACTTTCCAGAAAAAAGGATGACCCTGGAGTCTCTGTTCAGGCTGAAGGAGTGTCAAACATAAGGCCCAGGGCCCAGAACCTGGCCGTCAAAGAGCCCAACTCGGCTCCCTAAATAACTTTGGATAATGTGGTAAATGCAAAAAAGAAGGACATAAATGTTATCATTCAAAGTGTATTTTTTTTAAAGCTTTTTTAGCGACAAAGACACCAACTGCCCGGTCATGCTGCACCAAAGTCAGTCTGCAGGATAAAGTCTGGGAAATAAACTGCTTCTTTCTGTCATTTTTAAGCATTTCATCATCATTCTCCTTTCTTAAAGTGGGAGAACAAAGAGTCACGTTGGAGTGTTTCTGTTGCTTTCTGAGGTACTTAATGTATTCTTAAATGTCTTTACACAGACAGAAGAAGGAATGATTTGGAGGGTTTTCTTTTCCAGGTAATAAATCTACTGCTCCAGCCCACTAAGATCAAACAGGGCTCTGTGTGGGCCACAGTGTAAAAGGAGTATGACAGCCATGATCTAGAAAGTAACCTTTTGTTACCTGGTCAGAGTGACTCAGCTCTCAGTGGATTTCATTAGGATGGTCAGAGTCAGGTCTACTGAGAGTGCAAGAGATTATATTATAATATTTATACTATATATGCATATAAACATGTATAAATGCACATGCGCACACTTACAAATATGGATATATGCCCTCGATATATCGATATATACCCTCAAATATCTATACATACATTTACATATATAGACACTGAAATACTGTTTGGTTCTTCTTTTTGGAAGAAGTGTTGTTTTTTTCTGTTACTTTTAACTGGAAGATGTTTGAATGTAGCAGTAGATCTGCTGGATCTCTTTTTTTGTTGTTGTTTTTAAAAGTCAAATTTTGCAGATTAGTGACTTCTCATGTTTTTTGTTTTGTGCCTCTGCACAGTCGCTGCCTGGCAGGTACATTTCAGTTGTGAAAAAAAGGGACAGGGCAGAGTTTGACAGGTGGTAGTAGCCGTTATCTCATGACACTAACACCACATTCATTCACACGGGCACCATCACCTCGTGTTACAGCGTTCCCCGATCGAGGAAGTGTGCAGATATGAAGCTGTGTTTGGGCTTGTGGTCAAATCTGTTATATGTGTGTAGCTATTTCATGTTGGCCGCCGGTCTGTGGAGACTTCTGTAGCCGGCATTAATCGGTCACAAGGAAATTGTAAAACCTGACTCTGCACCACGCACACACGCACGTGTCCAGGAATCAAGATAAGTCAAGAGTCCAGCTCAAGACGTCTTTTCAGCTTTATTGACAGATACAGTGAAGAAATGACAGGAAAGTGGGGGGAGGGAGAGAAAGAGAGGGGAAGACAAATGGCTAAAGGGCCATGGGTCAGACTTGAACCTTGGCCGGCCATTCTCAGCCTTATGGTTGCCTGCTCAACGCACTGAGCTAAACTGGCACGTACTATAAGATATCTTGGACATCCCAGACTGCAACGTGAATGACATTTTTTGTGATTGGTGTTTCAAACCTTTTTGTATCTGACAGACTATTTGAATTGAAAATCATTCATGGGGTCAGTTGTCACAGTTTATATCTACTGTAGCTTCTACCGGTGGCGTCTGAGGAAGAACATTCTGCAGGGACAGTGAAGTGATTCGTCAGTTTTTATAGCTTGACTATCCTTTAATTTAATCCTCTTTGAAATCAGCACCATTTCACTAAAACAAATTCAAATGGTAAAAGAAATTTGACTGATTGGCAAGTTAATCAAGAATGATATTGACAAATAGAGAACTATCAAAAGTTCATTCTAGAGACGATGATGGCAAAGATTTGTCACAGATCAAGGGCAAAGATTAACTGAATAATGTGACATGAATACATGCAGTCTGAGCTCGTTAACCTCCCTCCTTGAGGTCCAGCCTGATTTGCCTCCAATCTGAGCACCTGCCTCTCCTTCTTCTCCAAAATGATCTCATCTCCGAGAAACTTGACTTGTAAACAAGGTGCATGCAAATGCACACAATTTGTCTAAGATTTGTTTGTTAAGATGTAAAGATGATGACATGCAAAACAGCTGGAAACCAAGGAGCTGACACACACACGCACACAACAAATGCCCACAAGGTGAAACTCCCCACCCATCCCTGCATAAATCCACACATACACAAACACAGCAACCTCCAATATTCAGGTCTGTTAACAAACACATTTGTTAACGAAATCGGCTGTGCATCATGTGATCTCAGTGAGAATATTACGAGCTTTTGCTGTAAGAGCTGAAGAGTAACATGGCAGAAAGGGACTGTGTGTGTGTGTGTGTGTGTGGTTTGCATACCTTTTAATAAGAACAAGTAAAGTATGTTTTAGTGAAATATAAGTTAATCGAAAGACCTTTTAGATGGAGAGCTTGAGTCCAAATACACACCGAGTCTCTGAGTTATTAAGCATGCATCTGATCCTGTCACTCAGGAAAGGTTTCAGGGTGAAAAAGTGCACCGTTCTTGTTGAATTAATTATTGGAAGTTAGGAGGGCTTTTGTTTTATTTATTTTTCCATCTGACCAAAGGAAGGTCATTTTTCAGAAGCAAATTAAGCAAGGTTGACTAAAATATTTTATTCAACCAGGTGAAACTAAAGCTATGAATGATATGTTGAATTTTATTTCGGGCAATTTGTGATATTTAAACTTCCTGTTCTCGGATATTGGCGAGTGTCCCTTTGGCAGTCAAATATACATTCAAATCGTTCAGCTTGCGTCCCTGCGTGGACAAGCTGGGTATTGAGAGTTGTCACAGAACTTGTTTTTATTTCTTTCAACTTATCTCTTAGTAAAAAGTTGTTCATAAAAAGACAGATGGGTCTTTAATGTAGCTGCCAGGCAGCTGCCAGCTGGCATACAGTATGCAACACCTGTGCAACATCACACGTAATAATTCAAATTTGGGTCTTTTTTAATGTAAATATCATAAATATTGAGTTGCAGTAATAACTCACCAGGATGCAGCTCAGTAATATTTTAAAGTATATATAAACTCCATGCTCTTGCAGAAGGGGCATGGATGCATGACACTGGGCAGGGGTACATTTTACTGTATCGTAGACAACTTCAAGTTTAAAATTGTCACTGTAAGGAGGGATAGAGACTCCCATGACTTTTTTTGTTTGTGTCTTTGCAGCAGAGAGCTAAATTTGCTTGCTTGCAGTGGCCATAATATCTTCTCTTGGGATAAATGAAGAGTAGAAAATTAGGCTCGTCTTTTATCTTTAACCTGGACCAGATACCACCAGCAAGCTCTGATCAGCTGACCTCAAAGATCTCGTATTTGCATATGAATGTAGTAATTTACTAATACATGGAGGCAACTGACCATAGTAAACTGGAAATAAACCAGTCCATTTCCAATTTAATTAGCACAATTAAAGGTCAAACATCTAGCTAGCACTGACCACACACAACAACTCAAGGTTCAGTATCTTTCTCCAGGATAGTTTGGCATGCAGAGCGGAGCAGCCGCGGATCAAACCACCAGCCTTACAACAGGTAAATGACCTGCTCTAGCTCTTGAGGCACAGCCTCTCTGTTAAATGGTTCAGACCCAAAGTGATCACTAAAATTTTGGAAGTCAGCCTAAAGAAGACAGAATGGGTGTTTCACAGTGTTGGGCAAGTTACTTTGAAAAAGTAATTAATTATAGTTACTAGTTAGTTCTTCAAAAAAGTAATTGAGTTAGTAACTGAGTTACAAGATTCTAAAAGTAATTAATTACTTGAAAAGCAACTATTGCGTTACTTTAAAAAAAAAGTTTAATTGGCCATGTTTGACTACTTCTGATGTTTCCTCTACATTTCACCTTTAAAAACAGTTTATTTGCCTTGTTTAGTATCATTCTTTTCAGCACAACCTCCTGTGTCTGAATTTACAGTTATGTTTTCATTTTGACATACTGTATTAACACAATTGATCTAAAATCAGACAAAAAACAACAACATAAAATCAGAGTAGAAAGTTATATTTTTTACTGTAACAAATGGTAAATGGTCTGTATTTGTATAGCACTTTACTTAGTCCCTAAGGACCCCAAAGTGCGTTACACATCCAGTCATCCACCCATTCACACACACATTCACACACTGTTGATGGCAAGCTACATTGTAGCCACAGCCACCCTGGGGCGCACTGACAGAGGCGAGGCTGCCGGACACAGCCTCGCCTCTGTCAGTGCGCAAAGAACAAAGTTATTTGCATCCATTTACCTTTTACCCCTTTTTTACAATAATCATTTCAAACTATTTACATAACAATCAGCTGTTCTGCATTCAATAAGATGCCACACAAATTATTTGTGCCACTCCAAATATTTCTGTCCACTATAAAGGAGAACATCACTGCCTGACACCTGCAGGTCTGACAGCAGCAGGTGTATCACTCCTCCTGTTTTTTTGTTTTGTTTTGTTTTTTTACACCTTGAGACGGCAGTCGCCTCATTGTTTTGACACACAACACAAAACTATCCACAACACCACACACTAACTACACACTCCAAACACGCTAAACGTCACAAATCTCTCACATCTACAAACTCGCTCTCTCTCTTTTTCTGTTGTCTGTCTTTCTCGCCGTCACTCCTAAAACTTCCCCCTCTTCCTAAACTTTTTTTGCTCATAAGCAGAGAGTGCTTATGTTAAGTTTAGACAGTAAACTTGGAGAAACTATTCAGGGAAAAACACCGCGTATATATTGTTTATCATGACTCTGGTTTTACGTGGCCTATCAACACAATTTAAACACTGGTATATATCACCTTGTTGCTTGTTGCCCATCACTGGTGTCACATGGGACCTTTTAAGGACCTGTTGAGCAGCCTCACAGCCACATTCTGGACCGTTTGCAGGGCTTCTGGGGTTGATTTGCTCAGGCAGGGAACAAAGGCAAATAATTATAGAGGCATGACAAAATAAAACATCCCTCCACCACTCAAAGTATTATACTATAGGGCAATTGAATTTATCTAGTAAGTGTGTGCATATCAATACGTTTAATAAAACATTATCTATGTAGCTCTCAGCAGCACACATATGAGCTCCATATCAACCTGCACATAAGTGATGCTTACACATTTCAGTATTTATACTATAATGATATAATCTGCTTGTACAATAAGTACTCTAATTTTCTTATACTTAACATTTATTTTCTTCCTCTTTATAGCTGTAGTTAGACTAATGTTATTACTGGTGGTTTTGATACTTAAATACTTCTAGGTACTATGAGAACCTGTTGTCTGGCATCAAAATCAAGACAATGAAAGCAGTCGTAACTGACTCATCAGCATGATTTCTTTAAAATTCAGAAACATGACAATTAAAATGGTCAAATCCTGCACCAATGAGCACTGCTGAGAAACAGGCTGTCACGTGAATGCAGATTTTTAAAAACAGACCTTAGACATAAAACTGCATTCCCGTCTGCTCACGCAGCCAGCAGATGTTTACTTTGGTTTGATTTGCAGAATGTTAATTTGCAACGAGGCAAAAAATTGTAGACCAAATAAATCTATTATTGAGTTTAATCCTCAATGTGTCTCACAGGCACTGGAGAGAGTGGAAAGAGCACCTTTATCAAACAAATGAGGATTATCCATGGAGGAGGATATACAGACGAGGACAAAAGGAGCTATGCCAAGCTGGTGTACCAGAACATCTACACGTCCATGCAGACAATGGTCCGAGCTATGGAGGCTCTTGGTATATCTTTCACTGATCCCCAGAACCAGGTACAGGCAGACTGACTCTGTTCCAGTCCTTTACAATAAAGACTTGATGGATGGTTACCTCATTGTTACCTCACTGTCTTTTTGTCTTCTCGGTGTGTCCATAGAGCCATGCCAGCGCAGTCCTGGAGGTGGAGGTGGATAAGGTGGAGGACTTAGATAGCAACCTCGCCATGGCTGTCAAGAGTCTGTGGGATGATCCTGGAATACAGGAGTGCTATGATCGGCGCAGGGAGTACCAGCTGTCCGACTCCACCAAATAGTGAGAATTAGGCATTTATGATCTTTAACAGTGTGCGCAGATCAAATTATATTGACAGGATTATTAAATGAGTATAATATTCATGCAGAAGGAGGAGTCCCTTCTGACCACATAGATGAGTGCCTGCTGATAGAAGAACAAAAATCTTGCTGAATATAGTCTCTGTCACTGCCACGAACGATGGCAATAAAAAGAGAAGAGCTTTTTTTCGGCTTGCTGTTTTTACTATTTTGGGAAATGCAAATTTGATCGAAGCTAAAACAAAAAGTATTTGTTCTCTTGCATTGGAGCAAAGTCTTCATCTCCCTTGAGAGTCCCACCAGTGAGTGAACTCTCATGTAGCTACATGCATTTGGTTTACATTTTAAGTTTTCTACGTGTTTTCTGTATTTTTCCTTTCTTAGTGTTTTTTTTTCTCCCTGCATATTTTTCTTTTTAGCTATCTCACAGATCTGGATCGGATTTCACAGCCCTCATACATACCTGACCTTCAGGACATCCTCAGAGTCCGAGTCCCAACCACTGGTATCATTGAATACCCCTTTGACATGGAGAATGTCATTTTCAGGTGAGGTGCATGTTGACATCTTCTGAGTTTCAGTTCAATTCAGTTCAGTTGAATTTATATAGCATCAAATGACAACAGCAGTCGCCTCAAGGTGCTTTATATCTTAAGGTAGACACCTTACATGTGTAAAAGGTAAGTGAAGAAGAAACACTCAGTGCTTCATGGGAAGCCAATGCAGCCTAGACCTATTGTAGCATAACTAACAGATCACCTGATCCAGCCCTAACTATATGCTTTATCAAAACGCAAAGTTTTAAATCTAATCTTAAAAGTAGAGAGGCTGTCTGTATCCCAAATCCAAACTGGGAGCTGGTTCCACAGAAGAGGGGCCTGAAAGCTGAAGGCTCTGCCTCCCATTCTACTTTGAAATACTCTATGAACCAAAATAATAGCAGCAGCACTGGAACTGGCCACAGGCATGGCACCGACCTCGAAGGTGGCGTGACTTTTCTTGGCTGCTTTTATGACAGGATGGTTGATGTGGGTGGTCAAAGATCAGAGCGGAGAAAGTGGATCCACTGCTTTGAGAACGTCACCTCCATCATTTTCTTGGTGGCACTCAGCGAATACGATCAGGTCCTGGCTGAGTGCGACAATGAGGTGAGAATTTAACGACACAGCAAATGATGATTTCAGTTTACATCCTCCTGGAGTTTTACATGTGTTTGATCCCTTTAAACATCTCAGAACCGCATGGAGGAGAGCAAGGCCCTGTTCAAGACCATCATCACCTACCCCTGGTTCCAGCGCTCATCTGTCATACTTTTCCTCAACAAGACCGACATCCTCAAGGAGAAGATCTTGTACTCTCACTTATCCACCTACTTCCCTGAATTCACAGGTTAGACTGAGTGAATGCTCATCTTGATTTCAGCTCTTATTCCACCACAAGATTTGTAATTACTTAGCTGATCTAATTAAGTCCTTCATCATACAATCGCTGCACGGTACTCATTTTTATGGAAGTGTTGAAATAGACTAAAAATACTCAACTGACACTATATTAGGTACACTGTGCTGGTACCAGGTTGAACCTCCTTTACCATCAGAATTGGTTTAATTCTTCATGGCTGAGATTTTAAAAGGAGCTGAAAACATTCAGCAGGAATTTTGGTCCACATTGGCAATCATTAGTCTAAGCTCCGCCCCTCCCTCCTTGATACAAGCCCACAAGAAAATCACCAAATTTGTTCTGCATTAAAAACCCATAATTTGTTCAAAATAAAATAACTGATTGGTTTTTTTTTAAACACATTTTTAATCTTTAAGTATCAAGACTTAGAATTTCAGTTTTGGTTTGGTGTTTTTGGCTGACAAGAGGTGAAACCATGTGTGGTCTTCTGCTGCTGTAGACCATCTGCTTCAGAAGATGCTCTTCTGCATACCTCGGTTGAAATCAGTAGTTAATTACCATTAGTTACTATATCATCACGTCTGGCCATTCTCCTCTGACCTCTGTGAGGACTGCTACTCACAGATCATCTTTTCACTTTCAGACTATTCACTGTAAACACTACAGATGGTTGTGTCTCAGTAAATTTGAAATACTCAGACCAGCCTGTTTGGTACCAACATTTAAAGTCACTTAAATCACTTTTCTTCCCCATTCTGATGCTCAGTTTGAACTTCAGCAGGTCGTAAAATGCATTGAGTTCCTGTCATGTAATTGGCAGATTAGATATTTGCATTAACAAGCAGTTGAACAAGTCTACCCAATCAAGTGTCTGGTGAGCGTATGTTGAAGTTACTGACATATTTAAATAATATCAACCCTGAATTGCAGGACCTCAGCAGGATCAAGTAGCAGCTCAAGAATTCATCCTAAAAATGTACCAAGAACAAAACCCGGAGAAGGACAAGACGTTGTATTCTCACTTCACCTGCGCCACGGACACAGAAAACATCCGCTTTGTCTTCGTGGCCGTCAAAGACACCATCCTCAGGCACAACCTCAAGGAGTTCAACCTGGTGTAGAAAGGTTGCATACAGCACAGGAGCAAATGCATACAAGAGAAGACCTGAGGAAAGCCGAAATAGAAAAGAATCTAATTATCAATCAAGCTTAAACCAAAAAAAAGAAATTTGAAATTGTTTCATTTCTAACAAGGGGGATCCAAAAAAGAGAGAATACAAACATCCTGTACCAGACATACTAACATGAAATTGTGTTTAGATGCTTTAGTTTCCCTTGTAGTTTTTTAGTATTTGCTGTAAATGATACATTACAGTGGAAATGAGAAAGTGAAAATTAGTAGCAAGTAACTGACCTGTTGTGTGAACTACTTATTTAAATAGACATATGATCTGAGTGCTTTAATGTATGTAAATGTATCCCCATGTAATAGTTTGATAAGGATGCTCTTTAGCCCGGTTTTGTGATTTCATAATGTTTAGAAATGGTTGCTCTAACACTGAGACGCATGTAAGTGCCTTATTTACTCAGGACAGTCAGCAGAGCCACGGAGTTCATAGAGTGTCAGATGTAAATAGTCTGAGATGTGCTTTAGGAAAAAAAATACAACTGTTTCTTCTATTTATGGTTATTTTCAATAAAGAGATATAATTATTTAATAAAGAGTACAAGTCAGGTGCCTGACGTTTTCTTGGTGCGAGGAATAAATGAAGACCGCTTTGAATTAAAAAAAACGTTTATTTTTATTGAAAAAAAAAAAAAAAAGCCAGCGCAGTGAATATTTCGTTCCCCGAAAACAAAACTACGTTAATGGCAGCAGAAAGTATTTAGTAATATTAAACCGTGATGCGCCCAAGACCATGTTTGGCATTGCATATGTGTGGTATAAAAACATAAAAATCACAAAATTTCATACTGCAAGCTCCTCATAAAGTCTGATGCGAGGATGGATATATACAGATAGACATCATATTAGGTCATATACAGCAAACTGATGCATGTAAGTACAGTATAAAAATAGCATGCATCTCTGACTCACACACTCAACAGTCTTTATTCTGCAATGTATAAAAATAGGAAAAAGAAGAACTTTAAGGATGCACATTTTTTGAATTATGTGTACTATAAAGCCATACTAATTCATATTAACATGCCTTTTATATAATCCAGTAAAAGAAACAGTGTGCAACATTAAATGTGCTACAACAATTACAGTTAATTTGGCCTCAGTGATACTAGAGGGATTTTTTCCCCCCCTATCAGTCGCTGTTAAGATTGACATTTCTACACCCAAATCCTCCTTTACATCCAGAAATGAAAGTTAAACTGAATCTCTAAAGCTACGGTAGGCAAAAATATTTTTGGTAGCATGCAGTAAAGAAAAAAAGGCACTGGCACACACAGAGCTCGTGTGTTTAGCATTTCTCAATCTTCAGAGTCAGTACTTGGGTAAACTCTCTCTTGCATCCTCCAATTTGGTGAGAACCCACTGAAAATAAATAATGACCAAAGTTAGAACTAATTATTTTCACTAGTCGTGTATCCCGACTGAAAGGAAATATCAGCTTGAGTCCAAATTGCAAACTTACTTTGGCTATCTCTGGAGTTTTGAAGTTTATTATCTTCCCAAACTCTTTGGCATGAAAGACTAACTTCACTCTCTCCTGCAGTGGAAAGCGAGGTTCAGTGCAGAAGTAATAATAATAATAATAATAATAATAATAATAAAGAAAAATTTAACTTTTAAACAAAGACAGCAGCAGTGGAAATGCTCATCTCCAGGATTCAAAACAGGGCTCCACAAAGCAACAGCTGACACCAGGGCTGCTACATCCAAGTTTTATACAGTCTGTGTTAAGCTGTGGGCTGCAGCCCCCTGGTGGGCAATGAAGGTACTGCATGTGAGAGGTATGAAGTCAAATCTTTACATTAGTTACAATTTAATTTGAATGTAACGCTGTTAATAGAGAGTCAAGTACAAGAAGTACAGCAGAAGATTAAAACAAATGAATGAAAACAAAGGACAACTCAGGGCATAAACAAATTCAAACAGGACCTATCTGATTACACACTGATGCGGCAAGTGCACAATCACATAGCACAGACAGAAATAACTGTACCTCTTGATCCCTTGGAAAGTGCTGCTGGCCATGTCAATAATGCCTCCTGTTGGTCGAGCTACTGCACCAACCAAACCTTTTCCAACACCTTTAAAAAAGCCCACTGCCCCCTCTTTCTGGGCCCCTGCATAATAACACAAACACTGCAGCTTAAGTTCAAAGATCTTCACGGCCAAATGTCAAGTGTTCAATGGAAACACACTAACAGAACACGTAGTTTTTTTTATGCCCTTATTTTATTGGACTAACATGTTTATACTTGTGGTCAGACTCATCTTACCTTTAATAGGTTTGGTAACGATCCCTGTGATCCCACTGACAAATCCCTGTGGGAAAAGGAAGATAACACTGCAGAATAAATGACTCATTACAGCCGTGCATTTTCTTTCAGACTAGTTTGCAGTGTTGTTGTTGCTAGTCTTACTACTTCCTACATCCTGCATTAACTGCGTGTTTCCTGCTGATAAACAGAGAGGAGCAACTTAAAAACCAAACAGTTTTACATACAGACACCAGTCCTTTTCCACCCCTGGTCAGCCCCTCTCTCAGACCGCTGGGCTGTTTGTTCATAGCTTCTCGTCTCTTCTGCTGGTACTCTTCATCCATTGTCATCGCTGCGACACCCTTTGCCATGGCACCTGTTATCCTGGAGGCTGCACCTGCAATACCGCCTGAATAACAAACATGATTTCTTACCTGAGAATATTTTTTAATATATCTTAAATGTTCATGTCAAAATTGTGTCAGTGAAAATCTGAAATCTTAAGGGCTCCAACATGTTGCTAAAAAGTCTCAGATGTGTAATGAAACAGCCACAGTTCACTGTTAAAGGCAATATAATGCTGAAATTTAACAGATATAACACTATATTAAAAACACATGCAGTAAAACGACAAATGCTCAGTTATTACACTGTTCAAATTACAGCCCTATATAGCAGCCATGAACCCATCCCAGTCAATCAACGTGTATAATGACAGCAGATAAAGTGAGGACAGCGTGCAGGGCTGTACAAACTCTTTAACGACCTTCATTTCTTTTTATTTATTTTTTTCATGTGGTGATGAGCAATAATTCTCCGAGCTTTATTACGTTTTTTGTTGGACATTTACTGCTTTTTAACTCATTTTCAATCTAGTTTCACATTATTTTCACAGGATTATTTTTAACATCTGATAAACTTCTTAACACTGATGTCAAGCATATAATGACACCAGGCTAAAGGGATGAATCATTATTGTTTCTACACATAATGGACACTTTCAATTAAATTTTATTTTTAACCAGTTTGTTACCAGCAGCCTCTCACAAAAAGCAAATGATTTGCTCAATCTATGAAACATGGCAATGATAACACAGTTTGACAGACATAAAATAGCTGAAAACAAGTGAAGGAAACTGGACAGTTGGGAGGGACAAAGAAAGAAGTGGCAGGTCTAAAAGGCATGCCTCCACTTAGGTGAAGCAGTGCTCAGACTCAACATAAGTGAAGCAGTGTGGGATCATCTTTACAGAAAACAGAACAAAAGACAACCAGCATCTAAGGAAGAGCTTTGAATGTCCTTCAAGAAGCCTGGAGAACTATTCCTGAAGACAAGGAAGCTGAGTAAGAGAGTTCAGGTTGTGATAAAGAATTGTAAAAACTGTTTTTGCTGTACATACTGTATTTCAAAATACAAAGAAATGAGTGCAAGACTTTTGCACAACACTGTACTTAAATTTAAAATAAAAGATAAATTAAACATAATTAATTTTTGAATTAGAAATTCCAGTGATTATTTAGCAGTTTTGACCTGATCCTGTTGAGCTAAGGCTGACTCTGTATTACCCCTTTAACACCATTTCATGCTTACCTACAGCTCCTCCCACCAGCGCCTTAACCCCAAGAGCCATTCCTTCAACAAACTCCTCAGGGCCCTGGATGGCTCCCTAGAAGAAAAAAAAAGAACAGTTATTGTGAATGTTAACCTGAATCCAATGTGGCCATATTTTCTAAATTACACAACGTAACTATTCACAGGTTTTATAACGCACTTCAAAGCTAAAAGACCCAGTTGAACTTGTCAATAATTTTATTGGATATCATTACCTGATAGGGCTCATAAAAGAAATCCTCCACCCCTTCTGACAATCCTCTGATCAGTCCAAATGGGTTTCCAAGAACATCGAGGCCCAGCACCAGCACATACATCTGCTTAATAGCCTTGAGATACACATAGGTGGAAAATCAAAATATCAAAACAAAAGAAGACAAGACAAATTGTCACTTGTCTGGTTTCATTGTGCTTGTATGTATTACCTGCTTAGAATAATGTCTGAGGACCTCCCACTGGAGCTGCTGAGTGGTGTAGAACTGGTAGGTCAATTCAAAAAAGGCCAGCCTGAAATAAATGTCACATTCAGCCAAGAAGCAGGGTTGGAATCACCAAGAACAAGTCACATGGAAGTAATTTAATGCTAATGGATGGCACATGCATGCTGTGTATTTGAGCCTTTTTCTGTATTCATACTTGAAGACAACATCCTGCACGTCAGTGAGCTGATACTCTTCAGCAACAAATTGAGCAACTGCACAGGGTTCAGTTCCGATCTCTCTTCTGTGTCAAGCCATCCTCTCCGCCTGAGCTCAGAGAGAAACTCAGGTGCAGCTGACAAAACAAAAAGCACAAAAACATCAGCAGGCATTAGTATGGCAACAAAGAAATTGCAGAGATCAGTTCAGACACTATTTGTTTGACAGAAACTGCATTCGCACACACCTTAATGGGGGAAATGTGGAAGTACTCGTAGAGGCTGATGGGAGATTTGTCAGCAGCAGAGACATGGTTCAGTTCTGTCTTTATGTTCGTTATGTCCTTTTCAAACAGTTCCACCTGAAGCATCAGGAGAAAGGCACAACAGCTGTTGAGTTAACTGAATTATAATCATAACGCAATCTGAACAGAAAGGTAACTTTGTGTGTGTGTGTCAAGGCGTGTAGCCAAAATCAAATAAAAAAATAAAAAAATCGAATCAAAATTTATTTATAAGCACATTGAAAAACAACATGGGTTGAGCCAAATTGATGTACATAGTAGAGATAACATAGTAAACATACATAGTAATTACTATAAAAGACTAGTCATAATTGAAAGCTAGAGAGTACAATTGTGTTTTCAACTGGGTTTTAAAAATGCTGAGTGTTGGGAAGACCTAAATGAAGGGGCAGACTGTTCCAGAGTTTGGGTGCAGTGATCACAAAAGCTTGTTCACCTCTGTCAAAAGGAACTTATCTGCAGACCTAAGTATGGAACGCCAGGACTGACATAATGAATTAATTAAATGTCCGTAATTACAGAAAATAAAACATTTAAAATACACAAACCTCCTGAGCTGACATCCAGGAGGGCCTAAATAGTCCTTTATGGCCTTCTTTCTCACTTATTTCTTCTCTTTGAACAATATTTTCTCCATGTGTGGAGCTGACCGCGAGCTGCAGCATGCAGACGCCATGTGCGCTAGCATAAAGTGGCTGAGTGGAGACCCAAACTGCAAACAACTGAACCCTCGATACTTCACCACCAGAGGGTGCAAAAGAGCAAAATCTGGACATAAAGCTCAACAAAACATAAAATGCAAAAGACCGTTACACTCCCACCAATCACTTGTGATTTAAAGAATAAAGTATTGCCTATGAACTAATGAATGGCTTTTAAATGAACTATTATGAATTATATTTAAGCAGAGTGCGGTGGAGAATCTTCTTCCCCTTCCATCAAAATGACTGTCTTCTGAATGGGTCTTTCCAGGTGAACAGGTTTGGAGGTACGTTTTCATTCTTTATCCAGGGTTGGATCACTCAGCAGCAATTTCACCTTGGTCACTCTTCCATCCTTTCCAGGGTACACTTCAATGATCCTTGCCAACTTCCACTGGTTGCGTGGAGTTATCTCATCCTTCAGACGATCATTGATCTTAGCATGTCTGTGCTCTTTGGTCCACTTCTGTCTGCCTTGAAGATTTAACAAATACTCTTTTTTTTTTTTTGTGTGTCCCGTTTGGATCTTTAGCCATCAGAATTGTTGTCTTAAGGCCAAGAAAGATGCCAAGCGGATTTATTTTACCAAGTGGATCATCATGGTCTTGCCATATTGGTCCATTTGATTGACCTTTATTATAATTATGAATTTATTTTATTTTCAGTTGCTACAAACGGGACAGACATGACTGGGGGATAGGACAGGGAGAAAGAATGAAAGAAAGAGAGGGAGAGAAAGAAAACCAAAGGGGAGACGAGACGGTGAGAAGGGGGGGAAGAAAGAAAAAAAAAACAAAAAAAAAAAACACCTGGGTCACCTGTATGGAGAAAAAAAACAGAAGAGAGAGCAAACAACAAAGAGCAACATAATAATAATAATAAAAAAAAAACGGCACCATCACAATAAACTAGCTAGCAGTAGATATCAGTAGATACTAAATAATAAACGATATTGTGCAGCACGCAAGATAGACAGCGCACAATGTGCTTTGAGGCAGCAGCCAAGAAAGCTGTAGTCCACGTCTGTGAATACCCGTGTGTACACCTGTGTGCATACCTGTGTGGATCAGCATGCTTGCATTCCAAAGGTTTCTCCATGTAACGATCTGCTAGGGAGTGTGGGGAGCCACAGCCCCGTCCTCCAAGGTATGAAGCAGGTATGGAGGAGATCAAAACTCCAGACATCCAGAGGCCCCCAGAACACAAGAGACCAAGGAAGACCAACAGAGGGGCAGCCGCGCCACTGTCCCAGTAAGAGCTGAGGAGAGTCCCAGATGAGGGCTCACTCAGCAGCCGCGGAGCAGAAGCCAGGGGGAGTTGCAGTGACGCGCCCGTGAGCTCCGCCGGCAGCCAGCTGTGCCTGAGTGACCGAGCCCCAGGCCGAGAGGCCGGGGGCACCCCACCTCCGAAGTGGCCCGAGCG
This sequence comes from Aulonocara stuartgranti, assembly GCF_965226115.1. Taxonomy (NCBI): domain Eukaryota; kingdom Metazoa; phylum Chordata; class Actinopteri; order Cichliformes; family Cichlidae; genus Aulonocara; species Aulonocara stuartgranti. The sequence goes on from NC_138948.1 coordinate 18,085,798, forward strand.
AGCCCCAGGCTCCAGGCCCCGATAAGCGGCCGCCAAGGAGTGAGCCGGTGTGTACCCAGACGCCCACCCCCAGACACAAAGAACCACCAACGCACCGACACCTGAGGGAGTCCGCCACTGGCAGGGGAAGTGGTGGTGGGTGGAGATAGGCCTCCAAACCTTGGAGGGCCTGAGATGTTCATTGATCTTAGCATTTCTGTGCTCTTTGGTCCACTTCTGTCTGCCTTGAAGATTTAACAAATACTCTTTTTTCCACCTTGTCCAGAAAGTGTTGGCGAGTAGTTGAACACGACGCCACCTCTTACGGAGATAAAGATCTTCCTTCACAAACCGTCCTGGAGGTGGGGAGATGATTGTGGACTTCATGGTTAGTATGTGGTTCGGTGTTAAAGGTTCTGGGTTTGATGGATCACATAGCTGGTCAGTAGTCAATGGTCTGCTATTAATCACTGCCATGACTTCATACAGGAATGTCCTTAGAGAGGAGCTCTAAGGAAGAGTTGTCTGGCTGATTTTTCCAGAATGAGAACACTTCTTATGGTGCGAATTTGTCTTTCCCAGACACCACCCATGTGACTAGATGCTGGGGTGTTCATGAGAAACTCGCAGTCCAGTTTCCCTATCTTGGCTTGATCCATCTCCTTAAAAGCTTAAATATACTCATTTCTAGTGCTGACAAAATTCGTGCCTTGATCGCATCTTATCTGTACCTATGGCTTAATCTAATGGCTATGAACGGACGTAAGGACTTGATGAGGGAATCCGTAGAGAGGTCGTCAAGCATTTCAAGATGCACTGCTCTGGAGCACATGCAAGTGATTAGCAAGCCATAACGCTTTAGCTCCTTGTAGCCTTCTTTTACATAAAAAGGACCGAAGCAGTCCATCCCGCAGTAGGTGAATGGCGGTGTTGTCTCCATCCGATCCTCTGGGAGGTCTACCATCTTCTGCTGCTCTGTGTGCCTTCTGAACCTTCTGCATTTTACACATTTATAGATGTAAAATGACACAATCTTGCTGCATCCAAGAATCCAGAATCCGTTAGCTCGAAGTTCGTTCATGGTGATGCCTTGTCCTTGATGGTATGTCTTCTCGTGGTAATGTTTGACCAGTAATGCTGACACGTGACTGTCTCTTGGCAGGATTGCAGGATGCTTGACATTGGGATGCAAAGCTGCATGTGTTAAACGTCCGCCTACCCCAAGAATGTCTTGGTCATCAAGGAATGGGCATAACTTGTGTAATTTGTTAACCTTGTCTTTGAACTGCATCCCAAGGTTTTTATTTCCTGAGCAAAGGCTGTTTCTTGAACCATCTTTATGATTGTTAACGCTGCTTCCTTTCTTTCTTGTAGGTTACTGATGTCGTGTGATCTACTCTAGTGAACTTTTGCTTCTTTCACATAGCGCTTGAGTCTAGCAACTGCCTTAATCATTCTCCACCAGTCGGTAAACTTGTGTAGGTGATCTAACAGAGACCCTTGTTCCTCCACTTGTATCTTGTGAACTTGAACCTTCTTAACCTCTGCGTCACTGGTTGATAACTCTCCCACCTTAATTTCACAACTGGGTATGACTTTCTGCCAAAGGAGGTCTGGGCCTTTGAACCAGTTTGATGTTACAAGTTGTTCTGCTGTGATGCCTCTTGAGGCGTGGTCCGCCGGATTATCTTCGGAAGTTACTCCATTGGGTTGAATCTGTACTTTGTTTGATGCGTTCCACTCGGTTTGCAACAAACACATGAAATCTTCTGGCTTCATTGCTGAGGTATCCAAGTATCACCTTTGAGTCAGTCAAATACCTTTCTTCTGAAATTTTCATTTCCAATTCCTTTTTCAGCATGTCACCAGTGCACACAGCAACAATGGCCACTGACAACTCAAGCCAAGGTATAGTTGTGACTTTGGTTGTTGGAACTCTCGATCTTCCCATCACCAATGAGCACTGAACTTCACCAGATGTGCTTACTGCTCGAAGTTTGTAGTGCTGTGCCTTGAAGTTCGAAGGAATGTAGCATCTGCGAACCTTTACGTCTGCAAGGTTTCCCAGGTCACGCAACCAAGACTCCCACTGAGGTTGAAGACTGTCAGGTAAGGTCTCATCCCAGCTGAGTTTTTCTGGACACATTTGTTGCAAGATCTGCTTTCACAGCAGAATGAAAGGTGACACAAACCCAAGTGGATCGAACACAGAGGCGACTGTGGCCAATACTCCTCTTCAGGTGAGTGGTTTTTCCTTAACAACTACTCTCAACTGAAATTGATCTGATGCGACACACCATTGTACGCCAAGCGCTCTTTCCATATGTACTTCACCGAGTGCCATGTCTAGATCCTTGGCAGCTGCAGCACATTCTTCCTTCGGAAGTGAAGCTAGAACTTGGGTGCGGTTTGAGATTAACTTGTGCAACCGAAGTTTGACATGCTGCAGAGTTTCCGTGCTTCATTAACAAGCTGTATTGCCTGATCTTCAGTGTCAACACTTGCTAGTCCATCGTCAACATAGAAGTTGGTTTTGATGAACTTAATGGTTTCTTCATCAAAACTTCCTTCTCCTTCAGCTGCAAGATGCTTGAGGCTGTAGTTGGTGCAACCTGGAGAAGATGCTGCTCCAAATAGGTGTACCTTCATCCTATAGACAGTGAATGGAGTTTCAAGGTTACCGTTCTCCCACCACAAGAACCATAGGTAATCTTGGTCGCAAGCATGCACATGGAATTGGTGGAACATGCATTCGATATCACACATGAAAGCCACTGGACCTCTTCGGAAGTGACACAAGACTCCGAGCAAGGTGTTTGTTAGCTCTGGACCAGTCAGGAGATGGTCATTTGGAACTTGGCAGAGGCATCGAAGACGACACAAATCTTTCCAGGTTTTTGTGGATGATACACGCCATGGTGTGGGATGTACCAAACTGGTGTTTTGTCAATGTGTTGCTCTGGGACCTTTTCGGCATCTCCATGGGCTAGGATCTCATCCATGAATTTCTTATAGTCCATGTAGTTCTGCTTGTTCCTCTTGAGGTTTTTTTCTAAACATTTGAGATGATGAATAGCACATGCCTTGACTAATGCCAGTCTTCATCTTTGTTAGAAATTTGAGATCTTCTTGAGAGACCTTTGTATCTTCTGGTGCTTTCTCAACAAAGTCAGACTCCAACATCTTTTGGACCTCTGTGGGAGAGGTCATTTCCTTTATTTGAGTTCTGTAGACATAGTGAACCTTGTTGGTGAGGTTTGAAGAGGGCTGAATGTCAGGCATTACTTACTTCACAATGACTTGGTGACTTACTCCAAAGGCATCTCCATAATCGAGACATGGATTGCCATAACCTACAATACTCCATTCCCAGATCAATTCTTTGTGCGAACGGCTGATTTTCCTTTCCAGACACAACCTCATGAGGAAAAAATGCTTGGGGGCAGTTGTACCCAATCAGCAGACCAACATCACAGCTTTGAAGTGGAACGATCTCACTTGCAATGCATTCGAGATGAGGCCATACCTTGGCTGTTCCAGGCGTTGTAATGTAATCTCAGTTTGCAGGTATAAAATCTCTGGCATAATTGGCAAAAGTTGGCCTACCTATTACTGGCTGAGGTTTTAGTAGAGTTGTGGCTGAACTAGGGCTGCACAATTTTGCATAAAATGAGAATCACGATTTTTTGGCTTAGAATTGAGATCACGATTCTCTCACGATTTTCTTTTCCAGTATAAATATTTATTGCACTTATTAACTGCACATCAACTTCGTAACAGTTGAGACTGAACATAAAAACAATAAATAAACATAAAAACAACAAATGTCTTACGTTTTGTTGTTGCCGCAAAATGTTGTACTGCTTGAAATTCCGTCTCCACCGTTGCTCGACGCTGCGTGTATAGAGCAGGTAGTGCAACAATAGAAAAATAGTTGCAGGACGGCACTGTGTAGCGTTTGTCTAGGGTGTTGATCATTTTCCTAAATCCCTCGCTTTGCACAGTGTTGATGGGAGCCATATCTTTGGTCAGGTGATAAGTGATAGCCTCTGTAATTTCTTTGAGTTTGACGGGTATAGGGAAGCGCTGTATAAGGTTCCCGTTATTGGTGTTTGGGTGGTTGACCGGAACGGATTTTCTCCTGTCACTTTCTTGTCATCCCTGACGTGCTCTCCGTTGTTTTTTCCCTGCTAATTTTAGTATCACACGGCACAGCTTCTGTAATACGTGGTATAAGGCTCCGCCCTTGTCATTTGTTGAGCAGGAAGAGTGAGCGCTTGTTTTCATGCAGAGTACGTCCCGGATCAAAATGCGGTACAATTGTCGTCGTCGCTTTTTTTTTTTTTTTTTTTTTAAATCATTGTAATTTGGAAATGAGATCGCACATAAGTATGAATCGAGATTGCGATTTTCTAACGATTAATCGTGCAGCCCTAGGCTGAACCACATAAAAATATATCATTAATTTTAATCTCCCCAATCAATTATAATGTTATGTTGGAATGTTGTTAAAGAGGGTCAAAAATGTTTCAACCCAGTTTGTTTTGCAAATTCTGTATAGCAGCTTTAATATAGGGAGGACACAACTTCCAGATTGTGTGAGTAAAATCAGGCTTTTTCTCTTTAAACTGTCAGTTTAACAGTTTCTGTTGTGCCTGTCACTGTTCCCTGTCTGTTTTCTTACCTGGTTCTTCCTGCAGGAAGGTCATGACCTTGTACTTTCTCCTCACATTCCCCTCTTTCCTCTCTCCCTTTTTGGACTGACAATCATACACAAATAGATTCAATTAGATGAAAAATTACATCAATATGAAAAAAAAAAACACTATTAAGCTCACTAACAAAAAGTCCTCTCTCAGTGTACTTTCAACCAAAAGGCAAATAACCAAACCACATGAACATCTAATAAAACACTGATCCAACATTATTCTTGATTGACAGATCATTTTTACCTGAATGTGGCTCCTTTTTTTGAAAAACCTTCCTTATATCCATTATGAACCTGGCTGTCTCTCTGTACACACACACACACACACACACACGGAGTTATAAGGTTAATGGGCATTCAGTCAGTTAGCTAGTTAGTATCCATTTCAAACAGGACAGTGGTAACAACAGTAGGCTACGGACAATTTTAAGTTTTAGATTTTAAATAGGCTATATAAAAATTTCAATGGGAGCAACAGGACGGTCAAATGTCGCTGATTTTACTACAGAGCAGGACAGATTGTAGGGTAGCAAACATCGACGGAAAAGTTTTCAACACTGCAGGTTACCTGGGTGTAATGTTTTTCAGCTAAAAAGAAACATGACCTGACTCCTACCTAACTATATAAAGAGTAATTGAAGGTAAAATGCAGCTAATATGTCCTGTTTTAAGCCAGGCACTTACACCTCCGTTCCGCTGTGTTTCAGCCATCATCGCTCTGGCAGCAACGGCGCTAGAGCCAGAGCAGGGGAGGGGCGAGCTGGAACAAACCATTTCTTTTTTGGGGGGTGGGTATCTATACTTTTGTTGTTAAAATGTTACGTCTCAACCAAGTACTGTATGCTTTTTATATTAGTGTGTCACACAAACAGCAAATATTGTCATGAAAGTAAGAAATCTTTGGGGGTGCTAAAATCGCACAGACAGACAGACATTTTGGGCTAAAATCTCCCCTGCGAGAAACATTCCTAAATCTTTGGCAAACGAGGTTCTGAACTTTTCGGGTGGGCCAAGGTCAACGTTTAGGGAAGAACAGGGGCTGAATAGTATGATCTTTTTTGATCATTTATATGCAAAAAATTAACGCGAACCATGATTTAATGTCATCAAGACTCGTGAATTACGAGTGTGATATTATAGAAACTTCCAAGGAAAGCGAGCACAGCGTGGAGCACTTCTAAGAATGAGCCATGGCACTCCATGTCCGATTAAAACTCATCTACAGGTGAATTCCTCATCGCTCACCGTTTCCACAGGTTGTGGCAGCGAACTTCCCATTTTATCCTTTTCTATTTGTAGCCGGTGCCACGCCCTCCCGATTCGTCAGGATAAAGCTGAAGTGTCGTCCAGGTAGAGTATAACTGCAGCACTTTGTCCAATAGGAACAGCTCGTGGTGCACCTTGTTGTACACCTCGATGCTTAAGTAAAACAGAGAGAGAGCTTTGGACTTACCCCTGAAATCTAGCACTTTATATTTTAGCAGCAAACTTTTCTGTTTCTGTGGAAGTCAAAGGCGCAGTTTTGAAGATGCTCTGTGCCTTTTTGCGTCTGAAGTTGTGAAGTGCAAGAGGGGGCAAAGAAGGAGCATTTTTTTTAACACGTCTGAGTTTCCTTTTTCTTTTTTTTTCTGTCTTTAATCAAAGCCTGCGACATTTTTACAGCCGAGTGGTCGTTGGAGAGCAACCTGGTGACTTTCAGCGATGGCTGGATGCTGTCTTTCAGCGGAGGAGAGAGAGAACCAGAGGATCAACGAGGAGATTGAGAAGCAGCTGCGGAGGGACAAGGAGGACTCTCGCATGGAGCTCAAGTTGCTGCTTTTAGGTGAGCATCACTAACCTGAACACCAGCTCGGAGGGTAACTGACTTCACGGAGTCCTCCTCATTCTCCTCGTGCTTTGCTGTAAATCATTCAAAAGTTTTATCTAGATTGTAGCCATAAATGTTCTTTTCCGGGCAAAAGAAAAGCTTTAAAACATTTGCTCTTAAAGTTGTTCCTCTAGCGGAAGGATCCAGGCGTTTTCATTTTCAGTTGTGGGAGACAGCTCAAAATTTGCCATTACTTCACCGCTTCCTGGCCACGGGTATCGTGGCAGGTGGGACAGAGCTCTGACGCCTGTCGACTAGTATTCATTTAGCCATATGAAAGTAAAATGCACACTTTAGAAGGCAAATATATAATTTTATATATATTATATCCAGCACGCAACATTTTGTCATTGCCACGTGTGGCTACATGAGAGGATTCAAGTCATGAGCAGCGTTTCACAGTTGAGGCGCACTGGCTTTCCGAGAACATCCAGGGTATGCGCAGCCGCGCGCCATGGCGCTGCCATTGATTTAAGCGTGGTCGGGGGTTTGAATCCTTGAGTACTTTTTGCCTGCTGGGGTCGGTAAGTCTCCACCTGGCCACAGAAACACACACACACACACACACACACACACACACACACACACACACACACACACACTCTCTTCCTGGGGGGGGGGGCGCATTTTACTGCAGTAGTGTGGGAGCACTTCAGGAACCAGTCGCCATCCACGCCTTGGTCAGTGGTGTGTTTGAAAGCCATAACTAGCGTTTCATGCAAAAGTCATGCAAATGCATCACAGAGCACAAGCTATTGGTTTTTACCAACTGTTCTCTTAGCAGATCATTTCACTCAAAACACAGCGTTATGTTTTTGCCCCCAAACCAACATTCATTTGCTTTAAAAGAAAACCATTTTCTCAGCTCACTGTAGGCTGTTACAGACAGCTGGACTCCAGCAGTTTTGTTTAACGCATCACAAAGGTAGTTGAGAGAAGTCAAAACGTGGAGGGACTTTCCAGAAAAAAGGATGACCCTGAGGTCTCTGTTCAGGCTGAAAGAGTTTCAAACATAAGGCCCAGGGCCCAGAACCTGGCCATCAAAGAGCCCAATCCAGCCCCCTAAATAAATGGTAAATGGCCTGTATTTGTATAGCACTTAACTTAGTCCCTAAGGACACCAAAGCGCTTTACACTACATTCAGTCATCCACCCATTCACATACTGGTGATGGCAAGCTACATTGTAGCCACAACTGCTCTGGGGCGCACTGACAGAGGCAATAACTTTGGATAATGTGGTAAATGCAAAGAAGAAGGACATAAATGTTATTATTCAAAGTGTATTTTATGTCAGTCTGCAGGATAGTCTGGGAAATAAACTGCTTTTTTTCTGTCATTTTTAAGCATTTCATCATCATTCTCCTTTCTTAAAGTGGGAGAACAAAGAGTCACGTTGGAGTGTTTCTGTTGCAAATGCGTTTGTTTTTCTCATGCCGTCTGAGCTATTTAATGTATACTTAAATGTCTTTACACTGACGGTGACCGAAAGTCTCCTTATATTTCAGTCGCATCGCTATAAGTGCAACGAACCACACGCATGTCCGCCCCTCCCACACTTGTTCAGTATGCCTACTGCTGTACTGTTGAGCTGCTGTTAACTTCCATTAAAGTATATCTGGACATCACTCTCTGTGCCCCACTCTCTGACCGGAGTTTAAGTCCTGAAGGAGCTATCATCCCAGCATCCCAGAGATAACTCTCTAACAGACAGAAAGAGGAATGATTTGGAGGGTTTTCTTTTCCAGGTAATAAATCTACTGCTCCAGCCCACTAAGATCAAACAGGGCTCTGTGTGGGCCACAGTGTAAAAGGAGTATGACAGCCATGATCTAGAAAGTAACCTTTTGTTACCTGGTCAGAGTGACTCAGCTCTCAGTGGATTTCATTAGGATGGTCAGAGTCAGGTCTACTGAGAGTGCAAGAGATCAACACCTTCACTTTCTGCCCTTTTTTGTCAGAGGCCTTAAATTTGACTTGAACAGCTGCCGACTTGCATACCGAATCATCACAGCTCAGTAGATAGGTATAGTCAAATATTCAGTATGTTAGTTGTCTGTGTATAAATAACTCAACTTTTTATGCCTGAGAAGGATTAAGAAGAAGTATAAACTTATATGATCCTTCCTATTTATGGAATGATAGCAATATTTATCTTACTTTCAAATGACCTGCCAATTACCCACACACACATAAAAGTGCATTCATACCGACACATGATGTGCATACAACAAACATATGCAATTATACATCTATACATACATGTATCCTTACATTCACCGTGGGTAGGTGTGTATACACACCTACCCACGCCTACCCACGCTACAGGATCGTTATCACAGTTGTGATAAATAATATTATTTATATTATAATATTTATACTATATATGCATATAAACATGTTTAAATGTATAAATGCACATGCGCACACTTAAAAATATGGATATACACATACCTTCAATATATACCCTCAAATATCAATACATACATTTACATATATAGACACTGAAATACTGTTTGGTTCTTCTTTTTGGAAGAAGTGTTGTTTTTTCTGTTATTTTTAACTGGAATATGTTTGAATGTAGCAGTAGATCTGCTGGATCTTGTTTTGTTTTTTTTGTTTGTTTGTTTTTAAAAGTCAAATTTTGCAGATTAGTGACTTCTCATGTTTTTTGTTTTGTGCCTCTGCACAGTCGTTGCCTAGCAGGTACATTTCAGTTGTGACAACAAAAAAAACCCGGAGAGGACAGACTTTGACAGTAGCCGTTATCTCATGACACTAACATCACATTCATTCACGCGGGCACCACCGCCTCGTGTTACAGCGTTCCCCAATTGAGGAAGTGTGCAGGTATGAAGCTGTGTCGTACATGCAAGCTGGACACATACGCACACACCGACTGCCCAAAAGATGAAACTCCCCACCCATCCCTGCATAAACCCACACACATACACAAACACAGCAACCTCCAATATTCAGGTCTGTTAACAAACACATTTGTTTACCAAATCGGCTGTGCATCATGTGATCTCAATGAGAATATTACGAGTTTTTGCTGTAAGAGCTGAAGAGTAACATGGCAGAAAGGGACTCTGTGTGTGTGGTTTGCATACCTTTTAATAAGAACAAGTAAAGTATGTTTTAGTGAAATATAAGTTAGTCGAAAGACCTTTTAGATGGAGAGCTTGAGTCCAAATACACACCGAGTCTCTGAGTTATTAAGCGTGCATCTGATCCTGTCACTCAGGAAAGGTTTCAGGGTGAAAAAGTGCACCGTTCTTGTTGAATTAATTATTGGAAGTTAGGAGGGCTTTTGTTTTATTTATTTTTCCATCTGACCAAAGGAAGGTCATTTTTCAGAAGCAAATTAAGCAAGGTTGACTAAAATATTTTATTCAACCAGGTGAAACTAAAGCTATGAATGATATGTTGAATTTTATTTCGGGCAATTTGTGATATTTAAAATTCCTGTTCTCGGATATTGGCGAGTGTCCCTTTGGCAGTCAAATATACATTCAAATCGTTCAGCTTGCGTCCCTGCGTGGACAAGCTGGGTATTGAGAGTTGTCACAGAACTTGTTTTTATTTCTTTCAACTTATCTCTTAGTAAAAAGTTGTTCATAAAAAGACAGATGGGTCTTTAATGTAGCTGCCAGGCAGCTGCCAGCTGGCATACAGTATGCAACACCTGTGCAACATCACACGTAATAATTCAAATTTGGGTCTTTTTTAATGTAAATATCATAAATATTGAGTTGCAGTAATAACTCACCAGGATGCAGCTCAGTAATATTTTAAAGTATATATAAACTTTATGCTCTTGCAGAAGGGGCATGGATGCATGACACTTGGCAGGGGTACATTTTACTGTATCGTACAACTTCAAGTTTAAAATTGTCACTGTAAGGAGGGATAGAGACTCCCATGACTTTTTTTGTTTGTGTCTTTGCAGCAGAGAGCTAAATTTGCTTGCTTGCAGTGGCCATAATATCTTCTCTTGGGATAAATGAAGAGTAGAAAATTAGGCTCGTCTTTTATCTTTAACCTGGACCAGATACCACCAGCAAGCTCTGATCAGCTGACCTCAAAGATCTCGTATTTGCATATGAATGTAGTAATTTACTAATACATGGAGGCAACTGACCATAGTAAACTGGAAATAAACCAGTCCATTTCCAATTTAATTAGCACAATTAAAGGTCAAACATCTAGCTAGCACTGACCACACACAACAACTCAAGGTTCAGTATCTTTCTCCAGGATAGTTTGGCATGCAGAGCGGAGCAGCCGCGGATCAAACCACCAGCCTTACAACAGGTAAATGACCTGCTCTAGCTCTTGAGGCACAGCCTCTCCGTTAAATGGTTCAGACCCAAAGTGATCACTAAAATCTTGGAAGTCAGCCTAAAGAAGAAAGAATCGGTGTCACATGGGACCTTTTAAGGACCTGTTGAGCAGCCTCACAGCCACATTCTGGACCGTTTGCAGGGCTTCTGGGGTTGATTTGCTCAGGCAGGGAACAAAGGCAAATAATTATAGAGGCATGACAAAATAAAACATCCCTCCACCACTCAAAGTATTATACTATAGGGCAATTGAATTTATCTAGTAAGTGTGTGCATATCAATACGTTTAATAAAACATTATCTATGTAGCTCTCAGCAGCACACATATGAGCTCCATATCAACCTGCACATAAGTGATGCTTACACATTTCAGTATTTATACTATAATGATATAATCTGCTTGTACAATAAGTACTCTAATTTTCTTATACTTAACATTTATTTTCTTCCTCTTTATAGCTGTAGTTAGACTAATGTTATTACTGGTGGTTTTGATACTTAAATACTTCTAGGTACTATGAGAACCTGTTGTCTGGCATCAAAATCAAGACAATGAAAGCAGTCGTAACTGACTCATCAGCATGATTTCTTTAAAATTCAGAAACATGACAATTAAAATGGTCAAATCCTGCACCGATGAGCACTGCTGAGAAACAGGCTGTCACGTGAATGCAGATTTTTAAAAACAGACCTTAGACATAAAACTGCATTCCCGTCTGCTCACGCAGCCAGCAGATGTTTACTTTGGTTTGATTTGCAGAATGTTAATTTGCAACGAGGCAAAAAATTGTAGACCAAATAAATCTATTATTGAGTTTAATCCTCAATGTGTCTCACAGGCACTGGAGAGAGTGGAAAGAGCACCTTTATCAAACAAATGAGGATTATCCATGGAGGAGGATATACAGACGAGGACAAAAGGAGCTATGCCAAGCTGGTGTACCAGAACATCTACACGTCCATGCAGACAATGGTCCGAGCTATGGAGGCTCTTGGTATATCTTTCACTGATCCCCAGAACCAGGTACAGGCAGACTGACTCTGTTCCAGTCCTTTACAATAAAGACTTGATGGATGGTTACCTCATTGTTACCTCACTGTCTTTTTGTCTTCTCGGTGTGTCCATAGAGCCATGCCAGCGCAGTCCTGGAGGTGGAGGTGGATAAGGTGAAGGACTTAGATAGCAACCTCGCCATGGCTGTCAAGAGTCTGTGGGATGATCCTGGAATACAGGAGTGCTATGATCGGCGCAGGGAGTACCAGCTGTCCGACTCCACCAAATAGTGAGAATTAGGCATTTATGATCTTTAACAGTGTGCGCAGATCTCTGTACTTTTCTAGATCAAATTTGGTTTACATTTTAAGTTTTCTACATTTCTCCTTTCTTAGTGTTTTTTTTTCTCCCTGCATATTTTTCTTTTTAGCTATCTCACAGATCTGGATCGGATTTCACAGCCCTCATACATACCTGATCTTGACGACATCCTCAGAGTCCGAGTCCCAACCACTGGTATCATTGAATACCCCTTTGACATGTGGTCTAAGGATCAGAATGTCATTTTCAGGTGAGGTGCATATTGACATCTTCTGCACTGCACAGAGTTTCATTTCAATTCAGTTCAGTTGAGTTTATATAGCATCAAATGACAAACAGCAGTCACCTCAAGGTGCTTTATATCTTAAGGTAAAGACCTTACAGTAATGCAGAGAAAGTGCCAACAATTAAACAACTCCCTTTGAAAAAGCACTTGGTGACAGTAGCAAGGAAAACCTCCCTTGTAACAGGAAGAAAACTCTTAACAGAATCAGATTCTGGGAGGGGCGGCCATCTGCTGCAACTGTTCGAGGATAAGGTGAGGGCGACAGGACAAACAACACACTGTGTAAGAGAGCCAGAGATTAATAATAGCTAATGATTAAAGAGTGATGTGTAAAAGGTGAGTGAAGAAGAAACACTCAGTGCTTCATGGGAAGCCAATGCAGCCTAGACCTATTGTAGCATAACTAACAGATCACCTGATCCAGCCCTAACTATATGCTTTATCAAAACGCAAAGTTTTAAATCTAATCTTAAAAGTAGAGAGGCTGTCTGTATCCCAAATCCAAACTGGGAGCTGGTTCCACAGAAGAGGGGCCTGAAAGCTGAAGGCTCTGCCTCCCATTCTACTTTGAAATACTCTATGAACCAAAATAATAGCAGCAGCACTGGAACTGGCCACAGGCATGGCACCGACCTCGAAGGTGGCGTGACTTTTCTTGGCTGCTTTTATGACAGGATGGTTGATGTGGGTGGTCAAAGATCAGAGCGGAGAAAGTGGATCCACTGCTTTGAGAACGTCACCTCCATCATTTTCTTGGTGGCACTCAGCGAATACGATCAGGTCCTGGCTGAGTGCGACAATGAGGTGAGAATTTAACGACACAGCAAATGATGATTTCAGTTTACATCCTCCTGGAGTTTTACATGTGTTTGATCCCTTTAAACATCTCAGAACCGCATGGAGGAGAGCAAGGCCCTGTTCAAGACCATCATCACCTACCCCTGGTTCCAGCGCTCATCTGTCATACTTTTCCTCAACAAGACCGACATCCTCAAGGAGAAGATCTTGTACTCTCACTTATCCACCTACTTCCCTGAATTCACAGGTTAGACTGAGTGAATGCTCATCTTGATTTCAGCTCTTATTCCACCACAAGATTTGTAATTACTTAGCTGATCTAATTAAGTCCTTCATCATACAATCGCTGCACGCTACTCATTTTTATGGAAGTGTTGAAATAGACTAAAAATACTCAACTGACACTATATTAGGTACACTGTGCTGGTACCAGGTTGAACCTCCTTTACCATCAGAATTGGTTTAATTCTTCATGGCTGAGATTTTAAAAGGAGCTGAAAACATTCAGCAGGAATTTTGGTCCACATTGGCAATCATTAGTCTAAGCTCCGCCCCTCCCTCCTTGATACAAGCCCACAAGAAAATCACCAAATTTGTTCTGCATTAAAAACCCATAATTTGTTCAAAATAAAATAACTGATTGTTTTTTTTAAAACACATTTTTAATCTTTAAGTATCAAGACTTAGAATTTCAGTTTTGGTTTGGTGTTTTTGGCTGACAAGAGGTGAAACCATGTGTGGTCTTCTGCTGCTGTAGACCATCTGCTTCAGAAGATGCTCTTCTGCATACCTCGGTTGAAATCAGTAGTTAATTACCATTAGTTACTATATCATCGCGTCTGGCCATTCTCCTCTGACCTCTGTGAGGACTGCTACTCACAGATCATCTTTCACTTTCAGACTATTCACTGTAAACACTACAGATGGTTGTGTCTCAGTAAATTTGAAATACTCAGACCAGCCTGTTTGGTACCAACATTTAAAGTCACTTAAATCACTTTTCTTCCCCATTCTGATGCTCAGTTTGAACTTCAGCAGGTCGTAAAATGCATTGAGTTCCTGTCATGTAATTGGCAGATTAGATATTTGCATTAACAAGCAGTTGAACAAATCTACCCAATCAAGTGTCTGGTGAGTGTATGTTGAATTTACTGACATATTTAAATAATATCAACCCTGAATTGCAGGACCTCAGCAGGATCAAGTAGCAGCTCAAAAATTCATCCTAAAAATGTACCAAGAACAAAACCCGGAGAAGGACAAGACGTTGTATTCTCACTTCACCTGCGCCACAGACACAGAAAACATCCGCTTAATCTTCAAGGACGTGAAAACAGCCATCCTCAGGCACAACCTCGGGGACTTCAACCTGGTGTAGAAAGGTTGCATACAGCACAGGAGCAAATGCATACAAGAGAAGACCTGAGGAAAGCCGAAATAGAAAAGAATCTAATTATCAATCAAGCTTAAACCAAAAAAAAGAAATTTGAAATTGTTTCATTTCTAACAAGGGGGATCCAAAAAAGAGAGAATACAAACATCCTGTACCAGACATACTAACATGAAATTGTGTTTAGATGCTTTAGTTTCCCTTGTAGTTTTTTAGTATTTGCTGTAAATGATACATTACAGTGGAAATGAGAAAGTGAAAATTAGTAGCAAGTAACTGACCTGTTGTGTGAACTACTTATTTAAATAGACATATGATCTGAGTGCTTTAATGTATGTAAATGTATCCCCATGTAATAGTTTGATAAGGATGCTCTTTAGCCCGGTTTTGTGATTTCATAATGTTTAGAAACGGTTGCTCTAACACTGAGACGCATGTAAGTGCCTTATTTACTCAGGACAGTCAGCAGAGCCACGGAGTTCATAGAGTGTCAGATGTAAATAGTCTGAGATGTGCTTTAGGAAAAAAAATACAACTGTTTCTTCTATTTATGGTTATTTTCAATAAAGAGATAATTATTTAATAAAGAGTACAAGTCAGGTGCCTGACGTTTTCTTGGTGCGAGGAATAAATGAAGACCGCTTTGAATTCAAAAAACTTTATTGAAAACAGCATGAAAAAGAAAAAGCCACTGCAGTGAATATTTTGCTCCCCGAAAACAAAACTATGTAAATGAAATTGAGTGATATTATATCGTGATGCGCCCAAGACCAAAATCAAATCTTTGAAATATACATCAGAGTAAACAGCAGCTGATAATAATAATTAGCATTCCTTTATTTTCAATATATACCTTTTCTCTGTATAATTCATCAGCATGTTTGGCATTGCATATGTGTGGTATAAAAACATAAAAATCACAAAATTTCATACTGCAAGCTCCTCATAAAGTCTGATGCGAGGATGGATATATACAGATAGACATCATATTAGGTCATATACAGCAAACTGATGCATGTAAGTACAGTATAAAAATAGCATGCATCTCTGACTCACACACTCAACAGTCTTTATTCTGCAATGTATAAAAATAGGAAAAAGAACTTTAAGGATGCACATTTTTTGAATTATGTGTACTATAAAGCCATACTAATTCATATTAACATGCCTTTTATATAATCCAGTAAAAGAAACAGTGTGCAACATTAAATGTGCTACAACAATTACAGTTAATTTGGCCTCAGTGATACTCGAGGGATTTTTTTCCCCCCCTACCAGTCACTGTTAAGATTGACATTTCTACACCCAAATCCTCCTTTACATCCAGAAATGAAAGTTAAACTGAATCTCTAAAGCTACGGTAGGCAAAAATGTTTTTGGTTTCATTATGAAAGGGGGGGGGGGTCAACAATAGCGTTTGTGGGGGAGTGGGAGTCCTCTTCTACCTCTTCTTGGCTCTCTTGGGCAGTGAGAAAGAGGTGGAGGGTTAAGAAAGTTTTCACCCGCTAGAGCCGGGGGTATCCACATGAAGCTCAAGGTCAACAAAAATCCTTTTTTAACTGTGCGTAATGTGCAAAATCCTGCACTCATCTGGTGGGAGAGACTTGAAACAGAGGTATGAGCTGCAGGTGGAGGCCCGCTCATTCTTTTCCCCTTTCAAAGTTCGTCCAACAGCAGCTTTAATGTGTGTTTGATTAGAACAAGTACATCTAAGGAATCACAATCCTCCATTCGTACAATCCTTCAAGCAGGCAATAACAGCACCTGTTCGTAAACTCCAGACTTAACGTTTTAATAAAGAGAACTATAATAAAAACAAAAAACATGACCAGGTGTAAAATAATGAATGCAAAGCAAAGTGGATGGAAATCAGCAATCTGTCTACATGCACACTGTGTCTTTCAGCCCCGACACACACCGACAGTCCACATCGTTTATTCACTAGTCACACACGGAGGGAAAAAAAAGTAGCATGCAGTAAAGAAAAAAAGGCACTGGCACACACAGAGCTCGTGTGTTTAGCATTTCTCGATCTTCAGAGTCAGTACTTGGGTAAACTCTCTCTTGCATCCTCCAATTTGGTGAGAACCCACTGAAAATAAATAATGACCCAAAGTTAGAACTAATTATTTTCACTAGTCGTGTATCCCGACTGAAAGGAAATATCAGCTTGAGTCCAAATTGCAAACTTACTTTGGCTATCTCTGGAGTTTTGAAGTTTATTATCTTCCCAAACTCTTTGGCATGAAAGACTGACTTCACTCTCTCCTGCAGTGGAAGGCGAGGTTCAGTGCAGAAGTAATAATAATAATAATAATAATGAAAAATTTGGGTAGTAAATAATGGTAACATCTTTGTTGTTTGTTTGTTTTTACCTTGGCCTCAATGCGAAGTCGGCGGTCCTCTATAATGGTTGGATCCTTGGTGAACTCTTCAAACAGATACTGCCACTCACAGGTCAGCTGACCAAAAGTGCCTTTGGTCACAAAAAATATTCCCCTGGGAAAAAAAAGATGTGTGTTTAAAAGGAATGAATAAAGAAAAATTTAAACTTTATATTTCAGTTTCTTTATCCCCAAAACAATGATTTCCAGTCATAGGCATTAAAAAAGTAAAAAGACATAAGATGAAGCCAACATGCGAGTGCCTTAAACCTTAATCTGAATGCCACCAGATGGCGATACCTGTGTGGTTGTAAAAAGACTTTTGGTCCTATCTTTGTGAAAACAGCTTCCTGTCTCGACTGTAAACATTTTCCAGCTCAGTTTGTGGGTCAATCATTCATTTTGGTTTAACTGAATTAAAAAAAAAATGGATTTTTGAATAAAACTTCAATATACAGCTTACTATCTCGTTACATCCGTATTTTGGGTTTTATACAGTCTGTGTTACAGTGTGGGCTGCAGCCCCCTGGTGGGCAATGAAGGTACTGTATGTCAGAAGTATGAACTCAAATCTTTACACTAGTTAGAATTGAATTTGAATGTAACGCTGTTAATAGAGAGTCAAGTACAAGAAGTACAGCAGAACATTAAAACAAATGAATGAAAACAAAGGAAAGAATTTTCTTCACAGTTGATCTGAAAGTCTTGGTAGAAATACGCAAATACTATATAAACTTTTACAAAAATTTTAGCATCCAAACTGATTAGAAAAGAAAAAATTATGCATCATTTGAACCATATCTCAGCTCTTGGTCATTATCTCAAGTAAAACACTTTCTTGAACAGAAGAAAACAAACAAAAAAGGGTAAAGAAAACCCCCCAAAAAAACCACTCACCTCTTGGTGATCATGAGAAAGTCAGATTCATTGACTTTAGCATGAGCAAAGTACCTGTAGCTGGCAAAACGTCCATTCTCAATTTTCTAAAAAAAAAAGAAAGACTAGAAAAATATCTGTCCAAACAACAACATTGAAAAATACGTCACTGTCTGTCAAAAACTGTATATAAAAGTAAAGGAAGCATGAGCTACCACAGCAAAAACAGTGAATCAGTATCTGCACAATAGTTTCCCTGTAACGAGATTGGAACATGTTGTGGGATTCAGATGCAGGACAGGATGAAACAAAGACGATGGCAGGTGGAAGTTTGAAATGCAAAGACTTTATTAAGAACAAAATATCAGTGAAAGGTTCCAAGTAATGACAAAAAAAACATAACAATGAAGGAAAAAAGTGTGATTATGATGACTTAAAGATGAACACTAATAAGTAAACTAATAAGAAAATGCCTGGTCCACAACAATGGCTTTTTAAAAAAAAAAAGCATAAACATTGCACTGTTAACATGCAGCTCTCAGATGACATTTCAGGATATTTAATTGAGAGACCTTTACAACTGCTAGGACTGTGTTTTAGTTTGGACAAGAGGACAGACTTTCAGACTTTAGTTTTCTGATTAGATCATACGAGTCAGCATGTGTGACCTTCACACAAACCTTCTCCAGCAGGAAACAAATGCATCAACCTTAATCATGAATGGTTAATGGTCATGTGATACGAGGTTTACAGCCAAGTTGGACTTGGCTGAAAAATGGTGGCTGAAATCATTTTTAGTTTGTTGTTGTGGAGCAGGGAAAAAAACAAAACAAACAAAAAAAGGGTGATGAAAAATAAAAAAAACACAGTTAACAACAAAATATAAAAAATAATAAAATCTTCTAAACCAGTGACACCAGTAATGAAAGTCCCTACTTTGGTTCACTTTAATCTAACCAAACATGATCTCCAAACTTTGAGACAACCCTCCAGCACAGACTACACACAAAACACCAACTCTACAGCTTTCACTTCTGTCACTGCTAGCTGTTTTCACTCATCTCCCTTATCCTCTGAGCCAGATCTACGCCATTCACTGTACGCCACTTGCCTCTGCGGACATGACAGGAGAAAAGTGTGGAGGTTTAGATCAGACGGAAGGTGCGAATCTTTCTGCTGATAAGGCGACTTCAAGGTGAGAACCAAGGAAAAGTCTGAGTGACCTATCAGCAGTGTTCAAATCTGCAGTTTCAGACTTTAAAAGTATGGAGAGTAATATGTCTTAAAAGTGTTACAAATGTGTATGGTATGATCTACAAGTGTAAACTAAGAAATCACACAGGAAGTAGAGCTGTCCTAGTTTTCCAGTGGGACTTGAACACAGTGCAAAGTGCACTAAAGGCTTTGCAGGTAAGTGAAAGGTTTTTTTTGTGTAGTTTTAGACATTTGAACGGACAGAAAGTTTTTTAAAAGAGAAAATGATCAGATTTGTGAAGCTGAACTTAAAAAAAATGTGTCTGTAAATTAAACTAATTTTACTTGAGGCCAAATTACTTTGTATGTGTGTGAACTGAAGCACGCATTTGTGAGTCATCGAAAGTTTCACACAATAGAAGTCATTTACAAACAATTTTAAAATATTATATCTGACCTGAAAAGACTAACAAGCATTAAATGCTTTTGGATCTATAAAAATGTAAATGGCTGTAAACTGGATCACAAAGCCCTAATGCAATGGCTTAATTATTGTTTGAGCAGATAAGATAATTATGGTGGACCTAAAAAGATTAAATTTGCCAGACTATCAGTTTAAACAGATCAGAATCCCTCCCAGCTTAGACTGTGATAAGCATTTCCTCTTCTCTCAAAGACACAAGGAAACATTTGGGAACAATCAGGAACACTGTGTTGAAGGCTTTTTAACAAAAGCATAAACATAAAACTGAAGAACCTACTCTGATTTATAGAACTATTACTCTATATGGCCTGGTCCTAATTTAAGCTGAAGGAACAACTCAGTTACTAACACATTACTACACACACGCAAACCTAAGCTGGTAAGACAGAAAGGTGACAAACTGAAGAAAGTCTTGAATGAAGATGAAGTTAGAAACACAAAGATGAGACAGTCAACATGGAGCAGACTGGCAATGATGTGAATCATATGACAAGATTTAAAACTCTTTTTTCAGCTTTAAATTTTGCAGAATCTTTATAAAAAAGCACCAATTTGTCCACTGAAGTTATCTGGCCTCTCTTGTAGGCTGCTTTAATTTATCACCTTTCTGTAAATTTTAGGGAAATTAGGATTTTTACTATTAAACACAATGTGAAACTTCAACCCACTCTATCCAACTCACAGCTAGACAACGTCAACAAAAGGTTAGATAAATATCAGACCTGAAACACATGTAAGCTGCTCTGAAATGTGAAAATATGGAAAACATGATATATTTGGATTATATGCAGACATTCTGTTGATTTCTGGTGTGAAATACAGCAAATATAATATTTTTTTTAAATTTCCTGTACCCTTTTATTCTTCCTTGCAGATTACAAGATTTAACCAATGCCGCTTCCTTTTAACCATAACTTAGTGATATAAAAAAAGAGACATTTTTAATTCTATCCATCTGTAGTGTTCACATTTGTAACAAAGTTGCTGATAAAGGTTCCTTCTGAAAACTTGCATGGACATCCTCATATGCATTAATGATGCACATGGACCAGCCTCAGTTTGTAAGCTATTCTGCAGTCTGGCAGCTTAACCATCGTGTTGAACAGATTTGTCTCTGATTGCTTTCCTGGTTGTCAGTCTTGCATTGACCTCTCATTTCTTAATGGCATCTGAACACTGGGAACACGGTAGCTGAAACCTTTCTACCATTAATGAAGTATCACTTAGCATCAATATCGCATCCTCTGCCAGAAGAAGAGTTTTTCACAACACTGACGAATGACTCACTCAAGACATAAAAGTGAATCAAGTGGGAATGAGGGGCTGCTCATTTTTTACCCACTGGATTGTATTGACTTCTTTTTACTTCAAAAATTAAACAAATATGTAATTTGTCCAGAGACTGCCAAACCTATTCCTACAGGAGTAGTAAAACTTCCCCAAACAACAAAGGCAACCATTTAGGGCAGGGGTCAGCAACCTTTAAGACCCAAAGAGCCATTTGGACCCGGTTTCCACGCAAAACAAAACACTGGGAGCCGCAAATACTTTTTAACATCTAAAAAGAAGATAACACTGTATATATTGTTTTTTTACCTTTATGCTTTGTGTGAACAACTAAGGTGTGTTGCTTATGAAATCCATGAAGTGCTACAGAGAAAATTACATTTTATTTATGTAAATAACACATTTTAAACTCTTAAAGAAATATAACAAAAGGAAAGACACCCTGCTGAACTAAAATGATCCAGCAAACAAAAACT
The DNA here is from genome assembly GCF_965226115.1 of Aulonocara stuartgranti. Taxonomy (NCBI): domain Eukaryota; kingdom Metazoa; phylum Chordata; class Actinopteri; order Cichliformes; family Cichlidae; genus Aulonocara; species Aulonocara stuartgranti. The sequence continues at coordinate 18,107,187 of NC_138948.1, forward strand.
GTTGTGAGCCGCCACCCTTATATCGCCTTTGGGCTTTTGGAGCCTTGACCTGACTTTTAAAAAAAATAATTGGAAAAAAGCACTATGCTGCTAAAAATGAAAAGTAGATAATTACAAAATTCCGCCTAAATATGTATTTTACCTGGTTAATGTGTGTGGCGGGGCGTGGTCTGCAGCGCCGCTGCAGGGGAGGCGGACGCACCTGAGCGGCACCCGCAATCACGCCTCGCCGCCTTAACGTCGACCGTGTGTGAAAAGTGGTCAATAAAGAGATGCTGAAAAGCGTGTTCATGGAAACATCGTCGGGTCTGCCGTGATATGTTTACAATGGGACTTCTGCTCCTGAACCTCTACGCACAGCGTCTGCAAATCGGGGCTGTATGAAGTCACTTTCATCTTTACGCAGGACTGTAAGCTGTCATCTGTGAGGCGTGAGCAGTGTTTGTTTTTAACATAGTTCACGGTGGAGCTGCTGATGTGGATCCGAAGATCCATAATTGGCCTCGGTTGAAAGTCTCAATAAATGAATGGTGTTTCGGCGGGTACACCAGCTTCCGCGAGTGTGACGCTTATTTTAAGCGATGAAAAAAATAATAGAATATAATTTTATTTTTATATTTCATTATTACAATAATCTTCCGATTTAGAACTACAAGTTAAAAAAGAACTAACATAAATAAAATACACTTCAGCTAAATACTTCTAATTTATTTTCCCAAACCACACGGAGCCGCACTATAAGGACTAAAGAGCCGCGTGCGGCTCCGGAGCCACAGGTTGCCGACCCCTGATTTAGGGCATCCAACACAGCTAAGAAAATCAGTCAAATAAGTTTGAAATGCAAAGATAATGACACCACATCACAGTAAAGATAAAACAACTTTAAAAATTAAATGACATGAATGCAATATTGTTAACAGAGTTTTCCATCTTTGTAAAAACTGGGAATGACTGTAAAAAGGTGATGATGGAGAGGGGTTTTTTGTCTTACCTGAAGCATCTGACTGCCGAGGCCTTCCAGCTCCTTATATGGTCGTATGACACCATCCTCGTGGATGAAGCGAGGAGGACGTAGAGACTGAACATCTTGTGAAGTCTCTGCTGCCCTATATCGAGATATTTGCATTTGGAAACGCACACCTTCACACAACTCAGGGCATAAACAAATTCAAACAGGACCTATCTGATTACACACTGATGCGGCAAGTGCACAATCACATAGCACAGACAGAAATAACTGTACCTCTTGATCCCTTGGAAAGTGCTGCTGGCCATGTCAATAATGCCTCCTGTTGGTCGAGCTACTGCACCAACCAAACCTTTTCCAACACCTTTAAAAAAGCCCGCTGCCCCCTCTTTCTGGGCCCCTGCATAATAACACAAACACTGCAGCTTAAGTTCAAAGATCTTCACGGCCAAATGTCAAGTGTTCAATGGAAACACACTAACAGAACACGTAGTTTTTTTTATGCCCTTATTTTATTGGACTAACATGTTTATACTTGTGGTCAGACTCATCTTACCTTTAATAGGTTTGGTAACGATCCCTGTGATCCCACTGACAAATCCCTGTGGGAAAAGGAAGATAACACTGCAGAATAAATGACTCATTACAGCCGTGCATTTTCTTTCAGACTAGTTTGCAGTGTTGTTGTTGCTAGTCTTACTACTTCCTACATCCTGCATTAACTGCGTGTTTCCTGCTGATAAACAGAGAGGAGCAACTTAAAAACCAAACAGTTTTACATACAGACACCAGTCCTTTTCCACCCCTGGTCAGCCCCTCTCTCAGACCGCTGGGCTGTTTGTTCATAGCTTCTCGTCTCTTCTGCTGGTACTCTTCATCCATTGTCATCGCTGCGACACCCTTTGCCATGGCACCTGTTATCCTGGAGGCTGCACCTGCAATACCGCCTGAACAACAAACATGATTCGTTACCTGAGAATATTTTTTAATATATCTTAAATGTTCATGTCAAAATTGTGTCAGTGAAAATCTGAAATTTTAAGGGCTCCAACATGTTGCTAAAAAGTCTCAGATGTGTAATGAAACAGCCACAGTTCACTGTTAAAGGCAATATAATGCTGAAATTTAACAGATATAACACTATATTAAAAACACATGCAGTAAAACGACAAATGCTCAGTTATTACACTTTTCAAATTACAGCCCTATATAGCAGCCATGAACCCATCCCAGTCAATCAACGTGTATAATGACACCAGATAAAGTGAGGACAGCGTGCAGGGCTGTACAAACTCTTTAACGACCTTCATTTCTTTTTATTTATTTTTTTCATGTGGTGATGAGCGATAATTCTCCGAGCTTTATTACGTTTTTTGTTGGACATTTACTGCTTTTTAACTCATTTTCAATCTAGTTTCAGATTTTCACAGGATTATTTTTAACATCTGATAAACTTCTTAACACTGATGTCAAACATATAATGACACCAGGCTAAAGGGATGAATCATTATTGTTTCTACACATAATGGACACTTTCAATTAAATTTTATTTTTAACCAGTTTGTTACCAGCAGCCTCTCACAAAAAGCAAATGATTTGCTCAATCTATGAAACATGGCAATGATAACACAGTTTGACAGACATAAAATAGCTGAAAACAAGTGAAGGAAACTGGACAGTTGGGAGGGACAAAGAAAGAAGTGGCAGGTCTAAAAGGCATGCCTCCACTTAGGTGAAGCAGTGCTCAGACTCAACATAAGTGAAGCAGTGTGGGATCATCTTTACAGAAAACAGAACAAAAGGCAACCAGCATCTAAGGAAGAGCTTTGAATGTCCTTCAAGAAGCCTGGAGAACTATTCCTGAAGACAAGGAAGCTGAGTAAGAGAGTTCAGGATGTGATAAAGAATTGTAAAAACTGTTTTTGCTGTACATACTGTATTTCAAAATACAAAGAAATGAGTGCAAGACTTTTGCACAACACTGTACTTAAATTTAAAATAAAAGATAAATTAAACATAATTAATTTTTGAATTAGAAATTCCAGTGATTATTTAGCAGTTTTGACCTGATCCTGTTGAGCTAAGGCTGACTCTGTATTACCCCTTTAACACCATTTCATGCTTACCTACAGCTCCTCCCACCAGCGCCTTAACCCCAAGAGCCATTCCTTCAACAAACTCCTCAGGGCCCTGGATGGCTCCCTAGAAGAAAAAAAAAGAACAGTTATTGTGAATGTTAACCTGAATCCAATGTGGCCATATTTTCTAAATTACACAACGTAACTATTCACAGGTTTTATAACGCACTTCAAAGCTAAAAGACCCAGTTGAACTTGTCAATAATTTTATTGGATATCATTACCTGATAGGGCTCATAAAAGAAAGCCTCCACCCCTTCTGACAATCCTCTGATCAGTCCAAATGGGTTTCCAAGAACATCGAGGCCCAGCACCAGCACATACATCTGCTTAATAGCCTTGAGATACACATAGGTGGAAAATCAAAATATCAAAACAAAAGAAGACAAGACAAATTGTCACTTGTCTGGTTTCATTGTGCTTGTATGTATTACCTGCTTAGAATAATGTCTGAGGACCTCCCACTGGAGCTGCTGAGTGGTGTAGAACTGGTAGGTCAATTCAAAAAAGGCCAGCCTGAAATAAATGTCACATTCAGCCAAGAAGCAGGGTTGGAATCACCAAGAACAAGTCACATGGAAGTAATTTAATGCTAATGGATGGCACATGCATGCTGTGTATTTGAGCCTTTTTCTGTATTCATACTTGAAGACAACATCCTGCACATCAGTGAGCGTCGCGCCGATACTCTTTAGCAACAGATTTAGCGACTGCACAGGGATCAGTTCCGAATCTCTCTTCTGCTTCAAGCCATCCTCTCCGCCTGTGCTCAGAGAGAAACTCAGGTGCAGCTGACAAAAAGCACAAAAACATCAGCAGGCGTTACTATGGCAACGGAGAAATCGCAGAGATCAGTTCAGACACTATTTGTTTGACAGAAACTGCATTCGCACACACCTTAATGGGGGAAATGTGGAAGTACTCGTAGAGGCTGATGGGAGATTTGTCAGCAGCAGAGACATGGTTCAGTTCTGTCTTTATGTTCATTATGTCCTTTTCAAACAGTTCCACCTGGAGCATCAGGAGAAAGGCACAACAGCTGTTGAGTTAACTGAATTACTGACTAACTGAATAATCATAACGCATTCTGAACAGAAAGGTAACGTTGTGTGTGTCAATGCGTGTAGCCGACCTCCTGTTCTGCGCTCGTTATGCTGTCGTTCTCTAGGGAGAACAGCTCCAGGATGGCGTACAGGAAGCCCAGATCAAGTTTTAGATCCATCTCCTGAATTAAAACCACAAAGTACCTGAGGCGAACAGAAATCAGGACTTAGACGAGTATAAATGAGAGCAAATTATAGGAGTTAAACTTTCGGTTAACAGAGAATTGTAAGATTTCAGCTCACCCAAATATATTATTGGTCTTAAAAAGGACAAATAATACATTTATTTGTCTGGTAGATCATAATCTACCAGGTAGATCATGATCCTGGCCTCCATATACAATAACAATGAATATCAGCTAGAAAAACATAATTTGAGGAGACAGTGAGAAAAGAAAAACAATTACTTGATGCGTGAGATGTCAGAGTGCCCCGCTGCTCGGGTAACAATGCTGATATCAGTTAGAGGTTTGGGTTCTGTGGAAAAATATGTATAGAGTATGATAATAAAGACGAAAGAGCTAAAATAGTCTATTATTGTAAATAAACAGATAACAAAAAACCTGCATTAACAGACCTGTCTCCATGGCGACAGACTTTGGCAGTTTCACGGGGTAAAAAACGTAAGGGAAGATGGCCCCAGGTAGCTGATTCTGGATCTGTAGAAGGAAAGGACACAGGTCTGTTTAGTGCACAGACCAAACAGAGCTACACAGCTACGAAAAGGCAATTAAGAAAAGCCTTTAGCTAACTTGCTTGATCTTCTTTTTCAATAATTATTGTAAATTGAATAAAATTTTTTCACCTGTATCCGGTGAACTTGGATACGATAGGCGCTCTGTCGTGGTGAAATGCTGTACTCCACCTTCACACCCGGCAAGAAGTGCCTCCTAAGAGGAGCATCACATGGCTTCATTATCTGCATGTCCTGGCCAGTGGGATTAAAGAACACCTGGGAGACAATGACAAAAAAAATTCAACAGTAATGATAATTATCCCATTATCATGTGCAATTTCAAATCCAGTTTTATGAACGAGTTTACATGCTATGTGGATAATCTAAAACCAACTATTTTCATTTGCTTTTATCCACCATTTTCATATGACAGAATAAAACTAATTGCAATATTTAACCTGAAAGCCGTTTTCCAGATCGAAAATTGCCTTGTCTACGGCCCCAGATTCCTGGTAGTCTTTGAACTTGTCCTCCATAATTTCAGCTTCTTTAATGGTCAGAGGCTTCCATCGACTCTTCTTCTTAGGTTTGAATTCCCACACAACATCAGAGCTTAAATAAAAGAGGAAAGAAATGAAAGTCTCAGATTAGTTAAGCAAGAAAACATAATTTATAGATAAAAATTTATACACTCACTTTGTTAGGTACACCTGTTGAACTGCTCGTTAAACCAGCTATCTAATGTGTACATCAAAAGGCGCTTTTAAAAAAAAAAATAAATAAATTTTAGGAGTGTAGAGATGGTCATAATGACCTGCTGCATTTCACACCTAGCATCAAAATAAAAAACACAGGATTTAAGTGATTATTGTTGTCAGATGGTGCCACACTGCTGATCTACTTGGACTTTCCCACGAAACCATCTCTAGGTTTTTCAGAGAATGGTCTTGAAAAAAAACAAACAAAACAAAAAACAACTGAAAATATAAAATGTCTTGTTAATCCCAGAGGCAGGAGCAGAATGATCGACTCCTTCCACCTCATAAAAAGGCAGGAATAACTCCAATAAGCACTTGATTTAACCAAGATCTGCAGATGAACATTTCTGAGTGCAGAACAAGGCTTGAAACAGATGGGCTACATGGCACCTGCAAATTAGAGTTTACTTTAATTCTACTTTAACTATTTATTAAGCAAACACAAAAGCGCAGCACCTTGTGATCCCAATGAAGGCAACCTCTTGGTTGGTGCTGTTGTTCACCAGCGATAGGCCCACATGCCGTAGTGTCAGGATGATTTCCTGTTGAGCAACCTGCACCTTCTCATTGTCACAGAGCATCTTGAAGACCCGTCGCTCCTCAGTGAACAGCACAACACGCTGGAGACCTTAGAACAGATAAATAAAATAAATAACACACATTTCTTTTGTAACCCAAAGGAAAGTTGTTGTTCATTACCATTACAAAATGAATCAGGGATAAATAAAACCTTAGAAATGAGTCAGACTTGCAGTTCATAACGCCAACATCCTGCCAGAAAACTGTGTTTTTTAATATATATATATTTTTTAACAGTTCTAGAGATTATATTACTACAATATGGCAACAATTAAGCACTGGCAGATTTTAGATCATTCAACTTTACCTTCATAAAAGGAAATCACAAAAAGTTTGCCCTCCTTGTTTACGTCCTCTCGCAGGTCCTAAAAGACAAAGCGTATAAACTTCAGTATCTTTAATCTTTATTTAGATACTCTTCCATCGAAAGGAGCCAGCTGAGGTGGTTCGGCCATCTGACATGGATGCCTCCTGGGCGAGGTGTTCCGGGCATGTCCCACCAGGAGGAGGCCCCGGGGCAGACCCAGGACACGCTGGAGAGATTATATCTCTCGGCTGGCCTGGGAACGCCTTGGTATTCCCCCGGATAAGCTGGAGGAGGTGGTTGGGGAGAGGGAGGTCTGGGCTTCTCTGCTTAGGCTGCTGCCCCCGGGACCCGGCCCCGGATAAAGCGGAAGAAGATGGATGGATGGATGATCCAGATTTACATGATCTGTATCTATACAGTTTTAAACTAAAGGTAATCAAATTTATGAACGATTCATCACCACCAATAACATATTTACAGTTATTAACAATGAATTTGCAAAGGTGATACTACTTTACTACTTTTTATTATCTATATATATTCACGGGTTACTGTAAGGTGTGAAGTACATGAATAGGTGCAAAAAGTCTCAGCAGTCACAGGGTATCTAAAAACCAGCAGGTTCACATTCAGTAAGCTCATAATTACCTGCTTCCGCAAACAGTACAGCCTTTTTTCCCCCTCAGGATTTCATTTATGAATGAACCTATGATAGACTTTTAATATGCAAATCTTAAAGTAAAGCCAGCCTAATCAAATTTATACCTAAGACAGCAAATACTGCTTTTTTTAAAAAATACGTTCAGCAGAAACTGATTTTATTTGGGAAATGTAAGATATTTGTTTTTGGGGGAAAAAAGGATTACTGATAAACATTATTATTCAGACAGTTATTATTCTGACACGTGCAGTACCTCTTCACTCTTTAGTGTCCCAGAGTAAGTGCTGCATTTCCAGGAGAGCGCTCGTGACCCAGTGGGCTCAGTCCAGGTGTAGTACACAGCTTTCCCAGCCTCCAGCTCCTCATGCTCCGCCTTTTTCTGAGAGCTGCATGTACACAAACCCACCAAGACAGACACATGCCGTATGTATCAGCAACATGAGTTAAAGCTACCAAAAATGAAACAAAGCAAAACAATTATTGACTTTGAAAATACAACAGAGCCCCTCCACCACAATCAAGGACCATGCCAGCAATCATTTTCTCTGAGTTGTCTCTCAGCCTGCAGCAGCAATTTTCATCAAAAGACAGAAATATGTCACCCAGAGGTCCCCAAATTCCTGGAAATAAAAGGCTCAAATATGCACGTTCACATATTAGTGAGGATTCTGAAACAAATATTCAATGGATCATAAAATGAAGACTGAAGGAAGAAGTGGCGAAGCTGGAATCTACAAAAGGGTATAAAAAGCACTAGTCGACAGCACTACAGGAAGAAGCAGGTGGTGTGATTCCTTTGGAGGAATCCCATCCAGTCAGCAGCATTCACATTTTTCTATAAGATCATAACACAGATGAAAGCAACACTGAGTAAATGGCTTAAGATTTGTATTCTGCTCCTTTAGATCTGTGTAAATTTCCGGTAGATCAGTAAAAAAAAAATAACTGGGTAATGGTGTAGGTCTTTTATAAATAGAAAACTGAAACTGTGACAGTCAGTGGCATTATGTTATGTACAGTGGAACCCCGACTTACGAATACCCCGTTCCACGAAAAATTCAAGTTACGAAGGCACTGAACGGCAATATTTCTGCCCGTGTTACGAAATCCGCTGGCTCTGATTGGCTGAGCCTACAATGCCCACAATGCCTTCCGAATCATGTGACAACCCCTTGGCTTCTGTACTTGCGCTTCGCTGTTCCACTTGAATGACGTATTGTTGTTCTAGTTAGCAATTAGCCTATCGTTCAGCATCGCCTCACTCAAAAGGCGCAATGGGTGCTTCGACTTACGAAAATTTTTGACCTACGACTTACCCTTGGGAACGAATTAATTTCGTAAGTCGGGGTTCCACTGTACTTAAAAAACAGAGTTTGAATATGGCAGAAGTAGGCCATGATATACACTAAAAGGAAATATTGAAAGTACAGTGATTCCTAAATACAACTAATATAACTTTAGTTAAGGGAGCAGAGTACAGAGGCAAACTAGAATCAGAGCTCAAAGGATCTTTTTTATACTTCGGTTTATCTACACTCATCCATCTGACCACACTCTGCACTCAAATGAACCATTAATGTAACATCGAGAACAAACCATGATTAGCTGCTGCATCGTTTGCATATTTAGTTAACTCTGGTTAATGATTGGAGACATCTTCGTGATATACTTGATCCTTCCTCTTGGCTTCGCCCACATTCCCTCTTTCATTTTTTTATATACCCACTGTTTTACTTACTTATGTGAATTGTATAAGAGAAGCTATAAAGAAATTTGAAGTCCCACACCTACAAAACTGTGGTTTCTATAGGTCTCGAAATCTGCTGCCAGAGATCAGACACCTAAATATTTTTGGAACATCAGGTATTCATCATTCTATGTTAACCTGAGCTATGCTCCTACAAGTCAACATGCAAAGAGCCACGGTACCAGATAATGAGTCCGAAATTTTTCAAAGACCTAGCTCAATTATTTTTCTAGACGATGGCATTTTAAATCTAGCCTTCAAAAAATGATGTTAGAAAAATGTCTAAAAACACCCCTACCTTCTTCTATTTTTTTAACTAATGACAGACTTGAGGTTTTGCTAAACTCTTTCCACTGGATTTTTTTAGGCAAAGCTTAGATGATCCTGTGGGAGCTAATATGAAACCACCCATGCGTTACTCATAGTGCAGTTTAAATAACCAAATGTACTGATGTGTGTTTAAATTGTTTTTCTTTTACCTTTGTCAAAGTTTACTAGACTGATTACTTCCTATAGGAAATAACTTTTCTCTGGTGATGACAATGTAACTACACTGATGGTTCTCTTTTGTAATTCCTGTTCCTCGTTTCTATCTTTATTTTGAGTTCAGAGTTTGTCAGAGGAGTTTCCCTTTTTCATATTTTCTACCTGTCCTCCTCCACTGAGAAGGAGAGGTCAAGTATCTCGTCAGCCACCCACGAGGATTCTGTCCGGACACTGCATGACCCACAACACACAAACAAACTGCTATCAGCAAAAATAATCACAGGCAATTATTATTAACTTAACTGTTTGAGGCAACTGGAACAGAAGAACAATATTGTTACTCAACAAATATGCAAAGACACATGTCAATAAAACATGGAAATGGAAATGTTTTGCGTGACGAAACCTGTAAAATTAATGGCTGCTGTTCATAAAACGGATAAAAACAAGACACAGAAATAACTAGAACACTAAGAAAAGGTTTTATAAGTACATTTGCCACAAAAATATCCTACTTCTGGATAGAGCACCTAATATTAGGGTGAATGTGGCACACACAAAAAATCTAACTGAAAAGAAACATTTTGCATTTTGAAAGTATTTCAAAAACACAGTTACAGACAACACCAAAGATCTACACTAATGCTAACAAACAGTATGACAGAATATTTAAAAAAAAAAAACACTTTAACTAAACACTGAAAGTCCCTAGGAAACAGAATTTCATAAAAACAGTTTAAACCTCAGTGACAGGGGCCTAGAGGCCAGTTTGCAACCCTCTGGCAACCACTAGTTGCTAAGGACAACCGGTTGACAAATGGTTGATGGAGGTTTTTGGCTGTAGCTGAGTGAAATCAGTTGCAAAGATAGTGCTCAACAAATACCCACGTTGTGATTGCTTTGTTCACTAGTAAGCTGTTATGGTTGCAAATGGTCTGAATGGAAAACACCAACTTTTCTGCAAACAATTGCTGTTAGTGAAACCTAAAAAAAAACAAACCTAAAACATTTTCTATATTTCCTTTTAACTGTGCCCCTTGGTTCTCTCACCTCTGATGGAACTGAAGAGTCTGATTTTTAGTGTGGTTGATGATGAGGAAAGGGGCTGCGCCATCATGGTAGTCAGAAAATTGAATAGTGGCCGAGTGTTCCGACAGATTCATGTCTACTATAATCCCACCCGCCTACACAAAAGAAACAAGCAACAGTCTGAAAGCCGTAATACAAAAAGGCATGTGTGTGAAAATCATGTTAATCACCTCAATTACACATTATGTAAAAAAACAAACAAACAAACAAACAAAAACAAACTTATATGCACACACAAATATTATTAACTATGTGCATTTCTGCTTACTTTGTTGTCCAGATGTAGCAATAAGCAGTTCTCTGGTCGTTTGAAGTCGATAGTCACTGGAGGCGATAAGGAAGCTTCTACTTTAATTTTAAGCTTCTTAGTGTCACTCTCAGGCCAGAAAGGGATGGCTGACTAAATGTGAGGAAAAAAAAAACCAATATGCTAAATGCTTCTTGTCAGATTATCAGTAGGTAAATACATTTTAAAACTTTATCAAGACATGATCTTTAAATAAAGCATTTTTATGCACAAGAAACCTTTAGTCACATTAAATTTATAGAAATCAATAAGCACACATGTTCAGTTGTTACATCACACCTATTTATAAAGTTAAATGTAAGAATACCCAGGATCTTGTGTCTATGATATACTCAAACCAAAACCAAGACCTTAACCTGCATTGTTCAAAAAGAGAAAAATCTGAACAGGCTCTGACCTCTTCTGGTTTTGCCTCAGTCCAAGTTTCTTGCCCGTCTTCGCATATGAACACACTGTGCTTAGTTCTGTTGACCAGCATGTAGAAGGGCACAAAGGTCACAATGCGGGTCAGACTGAAACTGCTTGCATCGATCTTCACACCGACCTGAAATAAGACAGAGAATAAGACAGACATATTACATGAATACAAAAAAAGTACATATCCAATACACCTGCCTCTTTGGATCCTCTGCCTCCATCTCACCCTATCCCTCATCTACTTTCCCTCTCAACATTTTCACCATTCCACCTGCCTTCCTCTCATCCACACAAATGGATTTGGTCTTTCTCCCACTGACTATCATTCCTCTTCTCTCCATAGCATGCTTCCACCTCTTCCCTACTCTCATTGTAGATCAAAATGCCATCTGCAAACATCACAGTCCACGCCAACTCCTGCCTGACCTCATCTGTCAACCTGTCCATCTCCAGTGCAAACAAGAAGCGGCTCAGAGCCAATCCCTGACTATCCCACTTTTTCTTCGCCAACCTCTTCCTTTACATATTTTTTTCACATTTTTATATAAAGAGATAAAATTTCAAATCTTACCAGATAATCTTTGAATCTGCCTTTGCATTTCACATCCCCGTGGCTCCCAACTGTGTCCAGAGAGAATTCATCAGATAGTTCACTTTCTGAGATCATAAGACGAACCTGGGGGAGGAAATAATTTAATCTAATAAATGTACTGAACCACTGGGACCACTGTGAACAATAATCAAACATGTTTCTTTTAAAGAGCTTTCAGTAAGACTGACTTAAAATAAATACCTTATTGTTTCGCAAGAAGTACCGAGGCTTGAATGAAAAGAGCAACGGCATCTTGTAGTCCATGGGATGTTTGCGGTGAATGTCATCAGCCTTGTACTGCAACAACCTGTCCGTCTTATTTATCATCCAGTACGGTGAATGGATAGCAACCACCATCTGCCCCAGATCATATTTAACATGAACTGCTATATCCAGCTCAGCCCTCTTCCTCTCCACTGCATCTCCATCTTCGTCTGCATCCTCTCTTAGAGACTTGAACACAATGAAGGTGATCTCTTCCTGATCACTGTTGAGTCTGTACAAGACAATAATTGTTTGTTTGTATCAGAAATGTGAAACAATTTAATGGAGACTGCATGTCTCTCCTATAAATATAACTATGCATCAGAATTTTTTTGTCATGTTATTTAAGATCAGCATACAATAAATAGAAAAAATGTGTCAATAACAAAAAAAAGAGATTAAGTCACACCTATATACAGAAGACCAATCCTGAGCCAAGTACTCAATCAAGCGAAGATCAAGACTTGACTGGTTGATGACTCCAGTGTGAAGCTGAGCAGAGTGACCAGGGTCCAAAGTAGCCTCAGGTGCAGAGATTCCACTGTTCTGTTGAGCAACAGGATGAAGAAAACAAAAGGTGTCTCTGCATTTGAAACTTCTACCTTGCTGCTTTCAGTTCATGCCAACTTGTAAAGAAAATACAATGGTTGGAAAAAAAAAAGTCCCCAGTTACTTAAATTAAGATAACAGAGTTCCATATTACACATTTTTGCTATATTTTTTTCCAAGTATAAAATGAGACATTTTAAATATCTAAATGTGAGTGAATTTTCTTATCTTTCAGTTAAAATTTCTAAACAGAAATGCCAGCATTGGACAAAACTAGGTTTATTAACTATTGCTTGTTTTTTGGGGTTTTTTGCTGCATAGAGTCAACAGATTTTTTTCCTATTTTGGATTAATGGAATGAATATATTTACTTCAAGTTACCATGTAGGAAGCTGAAAATGTCATATATAACTATTCTTCTGCAGCTTAATGTTACAGAAGTCTACAAATGAGGTGTTAAATACATACTAGATATTTGCTGTTGTACACAGTGGTCCCAGTGGTTCAGTACCTTAATGCAGTGGTTCCCAAACTTTTTTTGCTAGGCCCCCCCCTGTTTTACAAGAAAAATGTTCGCGCACGCACACGCACAAACACACCCTCCAACCACACACACCCATATTTTGCTTCATTGCGGTTTATTTCACACCTCAAACATTTAGTAAACAATTAAGCAAATACAAGTAATCTGCAATAAATTACAGGTAGTAATAAAATAAACTACTTACTCTTTTATGCTACGTCCACACCTACACGGGTATTTTTGAACACGCAGCTGTTTCGTCCACACGTAAACGGCGTTTCGAATCACTGAAAACTGAGATTTTTTTAAAACTCCTTTTTTGCGTTTACGTGTGGACGAGGAATACAGAGTTCGTCATGCAACGTCAAAGGTATGTGCCTTTATTCACGTCACGCTGTGCGCGACGTTATTGTTTACATGAGATGAATAGCAGAATGGCAGATAGAGACAAAATACTGTTAATCTGACAATCTGCAGGTTTTACACGCTTACATACACACGCAGTTACTGTCCCTCCATTTAGAAAGGCAGAGGCGTCACGGTGTAATTATTTTACGTGTAGTTTTATTTTATGTGTTTTAATATTCAACATTGCTATCAATACATTTTTCCAAAAATGCCTCTCTGTGCAAAATGGGTTTAAAAACATAAACAGCTGTGGGATACTGTTTGTCCGTGATTTGAACCAGGGAATAAATCCTGGCAGGATCAGCCTGATGTTATTTGTATCCCTCAGTAACTTTACTGCATAAAGAGCTAACATCTCCAAAATGCCAGGAGTAGTTAGTCATTATGAGAAGTGTTTGTGAACTAAAAATCAAGAATGTGGGATTCTGTTTGTCCATGATTTAAACAGCCCAGCGCTGCTCCTGACGCAGGGAAAACCAATTCTGCAGGGGAGACCTACCTCGGCACTTATGCAGGTGAAACCAAAGGGAAGATATGCTTCACCATATTTTCTAGTCTTTGGCTTAGAATGAAGTTGGTTTGGAAACATATTCAGCTATGCTTCATCTCCTGCTTTGCGTTTGTGTAGGCGCCCCATACCGCGCCCCCCCTGCAATGGCTCTGCGCCCCCCCTAAGGGGCGGGCCCCACACTTTGGGAAGGTCTGCCTTAATGTTTAAACAGTTACAAAATTAAGTAAAGTCATGCAGAGCAATCCCTGCTTTAAAAAAAACTAATGATAAAAGTACAAACATCCAACACATAAAGCAGTATTATCCACATATGCCTAAGTAATGTGAATGTGCTGGTCTCTGACTGAGGTCCTATGGTAGCATTACATAACAAAGAACACTTCCCACTTTTAAACAGAGCAAATACAGCTGTAAAATACACACACTATTATTTTATTGAACATTTACTCACATAAACCCACTTTGTATGTTACTTTTCAACGTTTAATGGACTAGCTGAGTACAGATTATTACATGCATCCTACCTTTAGACTGTAGGTGATGGTGTAAGGCAGAAGGTTGCGTAGCAGGATGGAAGGCCACAAGTGAAGCACGAAGGGCACGTCAAAATTCTCCCCAACATCTCCGGTCTCTTTGCACGTCACTGCATCTTTTAATGGCACAATGTTGATGGTCATCACACCACCTTGGTTTCCACGGCGACGGCAGATTTGCTGTAGGCGTTTCTCAGGCTCCAGGTTGTTAATGTCCTCGTAACTGAAGCCTACTGAGCAATCATACTGCTCACCCTGACTATCATCTGTGCTCTCTATTACTGGCTGAAGGCTCAGCTCAGACCTGTTTGGAGGGTAAGGGCAGTAAAGGTTAGAGGTTATTGTTTTTTGTTGTTGAACAGAAACAGAAAAGATCTGGAAACATAAAACAGAGAGTGAGTGAGTTAAGTTGTGTGCGTAAATATGTGGGCCAATTTAAGCATTTGCTCCTACCTATACGAGTCCAGAGGCACACAGAACTCCTCGGCAGGGAGGGCAGTACCCAGAAGGGTTGGTCCTTCAAAAACGTTGAATGGTATTGAGAAATGATTGATGAGCTGCGTAGTAAAAAACAAAAACAAATTACTGGTTACTGACACTTGAACTTAATCTGAGAGATCTATCTGGGCATATTGGCTTATATACTAAAAGCTACTTATTGGGAGTTCCCACAGTGGGTAGCTTCCTAGGCTTAATTTA